>NC_064839.1:55619101-56225463 GCF_024166365.1 Elephas maximus indicus | reverse complement strand
AAAATAATACACCATGACCAAGACAGATTCATACCGGGTATGCAAGGATGATTCAACATTAGAAAATCAATCAAAGTAAACCACCACATAAATAAAAGAAAAGAATCATGTGATCATAATCATGTCAATCAATGCAGAAAACACATTCGAGAAAGACCAACACCCATTCCTGGTAAAACCTTTCAATAAAATAGGAATAGAAGGGAAATTCCTCAACATAATAAAGGGCATCTATACAAAACCAACAGCCAATGTCATTCTCAATGTAGAGAGGCTGAAAACATTCCCCTTGAGAATGAGAACAAGACAAGGTTACCCTTTATCACCACTCCTAGTTAACATTCTGCTGGAAGTCATGGCTAGAGCAATAAGGCAAAAATAGAAGTAAAGGTCATCCAAATTGGTGATGAAGAAGTAAAACTATCCCTATTCACCGATGATATGATACTATACATAGAGAACCCAAAAGACTCCACAAGAAAATTACTGGAACTAATAGAAAATTCATCAGAGTAGCAGGATACAAGATAAAAACGTAAAAATCAGTTGTATTCCTATACCCTAATAAAGAGAACTATGACAAGGAAATCAGGAAAACAATACCATTCGCCCCTTAAAAAATAAAATCCTCAGGAATAAATCTAAGCAGGGACGTAAAAGACCTATACAAAGAAAACTACAAAACATTACTGCAAGAAACCAAACTAGACCAACATAAATGGAAAATCATACCATGCTCATGGATAGGCAGACTCAACTTTGTGAAAATATAAGTTCTACCCAAAGCAGTCTACAAATACAATGCAATCCTGATTCTAATACCAACAGCATTCTTTAACCAGATGGAAAAACTAATCATTAACTTAATATGGAAAGGAAAAGGCTAAGATAAGTAAAACATTATGGAAGAACTGCAAAGTAGGAGTCCTCGAACTACCTGACCTAAGAACCTGCTATATAGTTATGGTAGTCAAAATAGCCTGGTACTGGTACAATGACAGACACAATGACCCATGGAACAGAATCGAGGACCCAGATGTATATCCATCTACCTACTGCCACCTGATCTTTGAAAAAAGCCCAAGATCATTAAACGAGGAAAAGACAATCTTTTCAACAAATGATGCTGTGAATGAAACTGGATGGACATCTGCAAAAAATTAAACAGGACCCATCCCTCAGACCACACGAAAACTAATTCAAAATGGATCAAAGACCTAAATATAAAACCAAAAAATATAAAGATCATAGAAGGAAAGATAGGGTCAACACTAGAGACCCTGGAGCCCTAGTGGCAACATGGTTAGGTGCTCAGCTACTAACCAAAAGGTCGGATGTTTGAATCTACCAGCAGCTCCTTGGAAACCCTATGGGGGCAGTTCTACTCTGTCCTATAGGGAGGCCCTAATACATGGTGTAAATAGGATACAAACCATAACTAACAGTACAGAAACACGAGAAGATGAGCCAGATAACTGGGATCTTCTAAAAATTAAACACTTCAACAAAAGAGTAAAAAGAGAGCCTACAGACTGGGAAAAGCATTTTGGCTATGACAAATCCTACAGAGGTCTAATCTCTAAATCTATAGGAAAATCCAACACCTCCACACACAAAAAAAATAATAATCTAGTTAAAAATGGGCAAAGGGTATAAACAGACACTTCACCAAAGAAGACATCCAGGAGACTAACACACACATGAGGAAATGCTCACGATCACTAGCCATTAGAGAAATGTAAATCAAAACTACAATGAGATACCATCTCACCCCAACATTATTGGCATGAATCAAAAAGACAAAAAATGGCAAATGTTGGTGAAGTTGTAGGGAGCTTGGCGCTAGTGGGAATGTGCTGCTAATGGGAATGTAAAATCGTACAATCATTTTGGAAAACAATACAGCTTTTCCGTAGAAAGCTAGAAATAGACATGCCATACTATCCAGCAATACCACTCCTAGGCACATATGCTGGAGAAAAAAGAGCCATCACATGAACAGACATATGCATACCCATGTTCACTGCAGTATTATTCACAACAGCAAAAAGATGAAAACAACCTAAGTGCCCATCGACAGATGAATGGACCAACAAACTATGGTACATACACACAATGCAATACTACCCAACAATAAAGAACAATGATGAATCTGGGAAACACCTGACAACATGGGTAAATCTGGAGGGCTTTATGCTGAGTGAAATAAGTCAGTCACAAAAGGACAAATATGTATGAGACCGCTATTATAAAAAACACAGGAAAATATTACCACACAGAAAGAAGTAACTTTTAACTGTTATGAGGGAGGGGAGGGAAGGGAGGGAAAAACCCTAAATAGATAGTAGGTAAATGGTAGCTTTGGTGAGGGGTAAGACAGAATACAATACTGGGGAAGTCAGCACATCTTGATCAGGACACAGTCAGAGACGCTTCACAGACACATCCAAATGCCTTGAGAGACAGAGCTACTGGGCTGAGGGCTGGGGACCAAGGTCTCAGGGGACAACTAGATTAACTAGCATACCAATGTATAAAAAAATTGTTCTACATTTGACTATGTTGAATGGCAACTGGTGTCTTAAAAGCTTATGGGAGGCCATCTCAGATACATCTACTGGTTCCATCCTGGCTGGAACAAAAGAGAATGAAGAAGACCAAAAACGCAATGGAAAGATTACCCAAAGGACTAATGGACCACATGAACCACAGCCTCCACCAGCCTGAGCCCAGAATAACTAGATGGTGCCAGATTACCATCACTGACAGCTCTGGCAGGGATCACAATAGAGGGACCAAAAACAGAGCCAAAGAAAAATGCAGAACAAAATTCAAATTCACACACACACAAGAAAAAGACCAGCCTTGCTGGCCTGTCAGAGACTGGAGACACCCCGAGAATGTGGCCCCAGTCATGCTTTTACCTCAATACTGAAGTCACTTCTGAGGATCACCCTTCACCAAAGATTAGATAGGTGTATAGGGCCAACCATAACACATGTGCAGGACATGCTTCATAGTTCAGTCATGTATAGGGCCAACAATAACACATGTGAGGACATGCTTCATAGTTCGCTCATGTATAGAAGACTAAATGGGCACACTAGCCCAAAAGCAAAGACAGGAAGGCAGGAAGGGACAGGAAAACTGGAAGAATGGGGTGGAGAAGGGTAGAGTGTTGACATATCACAGGGTTGGCAACCCACGTCGCAAAACAATTTGTGTATTAACTGTTTCATGAGAAGCTAATTTGCTCTGTAAACTTTCACCTAAATCACATTTAAAAAAAAAATCAATATAGTACAACGGAAAAAATATATATGTGTTGGAATCCTAGCCCCTACACAACTAATCTAATATAATGTAACCACCTTTCATAATGCAATCTAATGTAATATCATTGATCAATCAGCTGAGGTCATACCAGTGTAGGATGGGTCCTAAAACTAATCACTTCTGAGATTAGACACAGAGACACACAAGGGAACACAGAGACTATCTGACAACAGGGGCAGATGCAGTCATAGGCCCAGGAACACAAAGGATAGGGACACATCCTGAGTTTGGACTTCCAGATTCCTGAACTGTGAGATGATAACTTTCTGTTCCTTAAAGCCATCCGCTTGTGGAATTTGTGTTATAGCAGCACTTTGGAACAAAGTCACCACTACCCCCAGGGTGCAAGACAAGGCAGGCTTATTTGGACAGTCTTCAACTCTGTCAATCACTTACCACATATAGTTGTCCAGGAATGGAAACGTTCCATTTTCATCCTTCTACCCTCCCAGTCCCACAGTCCTGTAGACTTATCTCTATAATCCCCAACACGTGCCGAAAGTCCCATTCGTCCTGCCCTGGATCCCAGCAACATTCCTGCTCCAGGGCAAGGCCTCTTCTGGCCAGCGGGCCCTCCAGCCTCTCACAGAGCAGCCTCCTCATATTTCCTTGCTGATTTCAGCTCTATTGGGCTCTGTCTTGGGTGACAAAGAGCCATCAGAGGTGTGGGGGGCAGCAGTGGCAGGGAGCCTGTCCCCCTCATGGGAGGAGCCACCTGCAGATCACAATATCAACCCTGGCTCTGCCTCCCATTGCACCCCACAAAATTCGACTGGAAGGGCCGCCTGTGTGAGCGTCCATGGCCCCCTGGTCATAGCAGTCTGTTTGGGTAGGGAAGAGGTACAACTTTCATGTTATAAAGACCCTGGCTCACAGCTTTGGGCCATGCAAACTCCCATCAGAACCAAACCCCATCCATCCCCCAACCGAGGCTTTAAGTGATGGCCTATACTGGGGAATCAGACCCTGCAAAACTTTGTAGCCACTCCCCACATGCCTTCCAGGAGTCCTTGCAGGGCAATGCCTCCTTGCTAGGTCAAACTGAGATCCCAGAATATCGAGTTCCTGGAGTACTACCTGCTGATACCTGGGTGGGCAGAAATTCCTGCAGGACCACTGCAGACTCCAGAGCTGGTACAAACAGAGTGAGCCTGAAGGAGGAGGGAGGGAGAGGCAGTTGCTGAAGCCTGGAGGCCACCTTGGCAAAACAGAGCGCATCCGCTGAAGGAGAGAGCCCAGGTAAATCCTCCGCCTTGGTGTCGCCCCTACCTCTGACCTCCTGCCAACTTGCCTTTGAGCTGACACCCCTTTCAGCAGCCAAAGAGTGAAGCTATTTAGAGAGCCAGCTCCAGGGCCAACCTGTGGATGTTGGCCAAGCCAGGCATTTCTGGCACCACACCTGGTGAACAGAGTATGTGGCAGCTGGAGTGGCCTGAGGGTTACACCTGGAGAGAGATGCTGGGGACAGAGATTGCCAGAGCTGACAGCATAGAACAAATGGAGGGGCTGTCATCAGAGATGCCTTGATCTTCCTCCAGGCAGGCTAGGGAATGTAGACTACCCTGAGCAGACCACACTAGGCCTCCTCCTGCTGGTACATAGTCTATTCCAGCTATTGGAGAGGGACACTGGGAGAGGCTGTGGTAAGTTTCCATCGAGTCAGCCCTCAACTCATACTGACTCCATGTGCAACAGAACAAAGCACTGCCCGGTCCTGCACCATCCATGATAGGTTTCAGATCACAGATGTGATCCATAGGGCTTTCATTGGCTGGTTTTCAGAAATCCTTCTCCAGGCCTTTATTCCAAGTCCATGTGAGTCCAGAAGTTCTGCTGAAATCTCTTCAGTACCATAGTAACATGCAAGCCTCCGCTGACAGATGGGTGGTGGCTGCACATGACCTGCATTGCCTGGGAATCGAATCCAGGTCTCCAACATGCAAGGTGAGAACTCTAGAGCTGAACCTCCAATGCTGTATACTGGGAGAGCATCCTTTAAATGATCTCCTTTGGCACTTCAAGAAAGTTTTGTCACTGACGGGGACATGGAATTAGACAGGACCAATTTTCCATGCTCCTTCTAAGTCTACCTAGATGCCAGAACCCGACATTACTGTCCACCCCTGGGCATGACTTTGAGGGGCATGGGTTGTCCTGGAAAATAACTAGACCAAGGCCCTATCACTGAGGCCAGTGGAGACAGAAGGTACATATATATCCACAGCTACCCTCTAGCTAAGCTGGGAGGATGTGCGTCCACTCAGCCTGAAAGGCAAATGTTTACACTCACCATGACCAGGAACTGGCTAGGGGTGTTGTGAGAGTAAAGATAGCACAGCACAGGGACTTTGTCAAAACAATGCCAACCACTTTGCATGAGTCGCCAAAAGAAAAGTAAGGGTACAAAAGCTGGAAACGTATGTCCTAAGGGTTAGGGTAGGAAATTGGGTTTGGGCTCAAAATTGAGTGGTTCAAAAAAAGTATCTCAATTAAAGACAAGGGGTCTTTTGAAATATGTTTTGATTCTTCGTCAAAATCTTCTAAACTCTCTGCATCATTAGAACATGTTCCAGTTTCTATGGCTGATTAGGACAGTGGCTCCCAGGAAGGGGTTACCCTACTGTCCTCTCTCCTCCACCCCCACCCATCCACCTGCCTGATGGTCTGATGAGAGTCATTCAAAGGCAGGCCAGTGAGATTGAGAGAGTGTTGGAGATTTAGGATGCTGCCCAGTGATTCTTATGGACATTCCTTTTAGGAAACACTGGCTTAGTGCTTATGTCTTAGAAGACACAAGGTTTTGTGATCGCAGCTCATGATCATGGTCACAAACAGCCTAACTCTATTTTTGGACTTGGACTCAAGCAGGATGCAAAAGTGAGCCTTACGAGGGCCTAAAACCCCTTGGGGCACAGTGTGGACAAACAGACATTGGTTGCAATCTCTGGAAAAGCATCCAGAATAGAGGGGCTGGCCCAGGAAACCCTATACAACCTGCCAGCATTTCCCAGAATTAGAAGGTTCCTAGAGACCCATACATTTCACCAGGGCCTCCAAACAGTGAGGCAACTAAAGTCATTAACTTTCCAGTGACAAGGTTGCCAGCAGGGTTTTGTTGTCATAGCAGCTCATGTCAACACCATGCACAATGGTAAAAAATGCTGCCCAGTCCATCCCCATGACTGGTTGCAGATCAGACCATTGGGATCCATAAGGCTTTCACTGGCTGCTTTTCAGATGTAGATCTCCAGGCCTTTCTTCCTAGTCTGTCTTAGTCTGGAAGGTTTGCTGAAACCTGTTCAGCATTATAGCAACATGAACGTCTCCACTGACAGATGGATGATGGCTGCACATGAAGTGCACCAGCTGGGAATAGAACCTGGGTCTCCCACATGGACGGTGAGAATTCTACCACAGAATCACCAAATGAGTGTTGGTGATGGGACTCGCTTTCACCTTCTTGTTGTTATGGGACGTGTGCACACAATCATGCCAGCACTCAATCCCACAGTGTGTGACCTGACCCATACCAGAAAGAAAAGTGGAGATGGGCTCTCTCTTTGAGATTTTGAGTGAGTGGACCCCACCCCAGTGCTCATCGTGTTTACCACTGTGGTAGTTCTGAGCAGCCTCCTGGGAATCACCCACTTCGGTGTGGCAGGCAGTTAACCACATGCTTCCTTGGGAATCCTGAGCCTCGGCGTTTCTGGACGGAAGCAGTTTTTCTCGATCTTTACTCCTCCAGCTCATCTAAGGAGGTTGTGCACGTTTGGTTCACCATGTCGCGTCCCTGCCTGTTTGAAATGCCTGGATAGTCTTCTGTTTTCTTGATTCAATTCTGACTTACAAAGTAATGGGTAACAAAGCAATTCCAGGAGGCACAACCCAGGAGATTGGAACTGAGATTGCTTATCTGATTAATTAATTCTCATTGATTTTGGAGGAAATGATCATCAGAGGAAAGGAGACGGGGCAGTCCCGGCAGACTGTGGCAAATCTGGCACATAAATGATCATCCACATTTGCCTGAAATGAAGTAGCGATGAACAGCGAGCCTTTGGGGAGACAGATACTGTTGCAAGACAATGTTAGTTTAGGAATGAGGACTGCAAGGACTGTGGAGTGGCTGGCCTTTCATCACTGCATTGGAGCCCACACAATGAGAAGGATGATCTCAGAACTCCAAGCTCTCAGCTAGAGACAAGGTCAGAGGGCAAGGGGCCCCATCACTGCCCTAAAAACATTCATTTTATCTCATAACCACAGGATGAATGTGATTGTAGGGGGGAACATATCTGAAAGTCAGACCCAAAGTTTGCTACAACAGCTTGCCAAGTCTCAACACCAAATGAATTAATTCACAGCCTCACCAGGTGTCTCATGTGAAAGAATTTGTGTGGAAAGAACATGACCTTGAGAACTGGAACGGTGACATTTCTGCAGATTCTGATAAAGCCCAGTACCATAAATGCCCAAATGACCACTAGCCAAAGCAGCTTTTCCCCTCCTTGGTCCAAGGACGGTAGCCACCTGGTGCTTGTGAATCCTGTAATTACCTCCAGAGTTGCCAAGTTTCCTGGAGACCAGCCCACACCGCTATAATTCAGGAGCAGTCCTGGGAGAGCCCAGGGAGCCAAGACAGGTTGGGACCGGAAGACGGTGGGCTCCACACCACATGGAAGATTTGCTGGCTGATCTTCCAGAAAGCTGGGCCTAGAGATGGGCATGGACTCTATGGGGTGCACACTCACAGGTCCAAACTAAGAAGAAAGAAGCATGCTGAGGGGCTTTGCAAAAGTTATCAACATGCATGAGCTGACCAGAGATGATATGGGCTCAGAGTGTTTCTCTAGTGTCTACAAATGTCCCCTGGGCTGAATCCTGAGGCCAATGTCCCCTCTGGCCAGGGCACTGAGCCCATTCATTGGTCAGAAAGATGGGCCAAGGATGGTGCCAAAGAGGCAGGAGGGAAGCCACCTGCAGAAGCCAGAGGCAGGGATCAAAATGACAAGGTTTTCCTCCTGAGGCCAGTTGTGCTGGTAGCTCAGAAGAGTGTGGAAGAGGATGGGGCTTCGGGCTGGGCTGAGGGTCTGAGCAGCACCAAGGACCAGAATCATCCGGGGGCATTGATCTGCCCACACTGCACCCAGGTCAGGGCAGAGGGAAATGCCCATGGGGTTCAGATGAGAAAAAGAGGCCCTGGAAACTCAGCCTGCAGGCAGGTTTAAGCTCTGGGCACTTGAGGTGGGCGGTCTGAGAGGGGCATGGTCCCTGCCTGGCCAAGACTGGTTTGTGGATCATGTGGGGGCAGGGTGCCTGGTGCTTCTACCCACCCTCCCCCATAGGCTCCTCTGGGTCCCAGGGCACCACCCCTCCCCCACACGCCCACGTGAGAGGCCTTAGAGCGTCTGGACTCCCCCCATGGCTTCTGAGGCAGAAATCACCCAGACGAAAAGGGAACTTCAGGAAGCAAGCTGTGCCAGCCAGGTTTCAATCCCCTTCTTAGTTGTTGTGGCCTGTGGAGGAGTTCACAAGTCAGGGGCCGGGGCTGGGAGGGGTCAGTAGCCCCCAGGGCCAGGACCAGCGCAGGACACTAGCTCGGTGAGTCGGTTGGGCAGGGAGCAGCTGGTCTGCAGAGGAGAGGGGGCCAGAGCCAGGGGAGATGGTGGAGGGGCATTAGTGGGAACTGCCAGACCTACACAGGGAAACAGCCACAAGAAGTCTGAAATGAGCAGAGTAGGGAACGGGCCTTGAGGCTCAGAGAACAACTGGCCACTTGGAGCGAGTGGCTGGCCACATGGGGTTGGGAGCTGCCCACTGCAGAGACCAAGGAGCAGTGGGAGGGGCACAGCCTCACCAACAGAGCTGGATGCCAAAGGCAGGCAGAGGCAGGATGCAGGGGGCCCTGAGCCACTGGAGACAGTGCCAGGATAGGTGCGTGGAGGTCTGGGAGCTTCACAGTGTCTGTATTGGGCTGGGGGCACAGGGCAGAACCATGTTTTGGGTCGTGGTTGGGGGTCAGCACTGGTCCTGCTAGTGGGGAGATCAGGGGCCTAAGCTGGGCTTGGGGAGGTTGGGGTGAGGCCTGACAGGGGCCAGGAACTCATCTGGGAGGAAACTAGGGAAATGCATCTGGGGTAGGGGGTGTGAGGAACTGGGGACTACAAGCTGAGAGCTGGGAGGTATTGGTTGTGAGATAGGGCTAGAGGCTGGTTGTTAGGGGCGAGGATCTAGGGGCTCAGATCTGGTGAACAAGCTGGTAACTGGGTGTTAGGAGCTGGGAGCTAGGTGCTAGGGGCTTGGGATTGGGGGGATAGTAGTAGAGAGCTAGGGGCTGGGAACTGAGAGCTGCATCCTGCGAGATAGGGGCTGGGGGCTGGGTGTTAGAAGTGGGGAATTGGGGGCTTGGGGCTAGGGGCTGGGAGCTGCAAGCTGAGGACTGGGGGCAAGGAACTAGGTTCTGGGGGACTGGATGGTTGGAGGTTGGAGCTGAATGCTGGGTATTAGGAGCTGGGAGCTGAGAGCTAGGGGCTGAAAGCTAGTGCTGGGTGCTAGAAGCTGGCAACTAGGGATAGGGGCTGGAGATCAAGAGCTCGGGGCTGGGAGGTACAAGCTGGGTGTTAGGTACTTAGAGTTGGCAGATGGAAGCTAGGGGCTTAGAGCTGAGTGCTAGGAGCTAGGTGTTAGGAGCTGGGAGCTGAGAGCTGAGGGCTGGGGACTGGGAGGTGAGAGCTGGGAGCTGAGTGCTAGGTGCTAGGGGCTAGACAAAGAGACTGGATCCTAGGGACTTGTAGCTAAGCAATAGGAGCTGTGTGTTAGGAGCTGGGAGCTGGATAGTAGAAGCTGGGGGGCTGGGGGCTGGGAGCTAGAAGCTGGGAGCTGGGGGCCAGGTGCTAGGGACCTGGGGCTGGGTACTATGTGTTGTGAGCTGGGGCTAGGAACTGGATGCTAGGAGCTGGGATCTGGGGAATAGGGGTTAGGAACTTAGAGCTAGGAGCTGGGGGCTGAGAGCTGTGAGCTAGGGGATGGGGCAGGGTGCTAGGAGCTGGGAGCTGGGGACTGGGAACTGGGTGCTGAGAGCTGGGGACTGGGAACTGGGTGCTGAGAGCTGGCAGCTTGGAGCTGGGGCTAGGGACTGAGAGCCTGGGTCTGAGAGCTGGTGGTTGGTGGATGAATGCTGGGAGCTGAGAGGTCAGAACTAGGGCTGGGAGTTGGGTGCTAGGAGCTGGGGGCTGGGGCTGAGAGCTGGGGGCTGGTAAGTCATGCTGGGAGCTGAATGGTAGGTCTGAGGCTGGGAGCTTGATGCTAGGAGCTGGGGGCTGGGAGCTGGAGCCTAGAAGCTGGGGGTTAGGAGCTAGGGACAGGGAGCTGCGTGCTAGGAGCTGGGGTTGGGAGCAGAGAGCTAGGAGTTAGGGACTGGGAGCTGGCTGCTAGGAGCTGGCTGCTAGGAGCTGGGGCTGGAAGGTGGGGGCTAAGAGCTGGGGGCTGGGAGCTGAGGGCTAGAAGCTCAGGGCTGGGAGCTAGGGCCTAGGAGCTAGAGGCCATGACCTGGGTGCTAGGAGCTGGGGACTAGTAGCTGGGGGCTTGGAGCTGGTTTCCAGGAGCTGGGGACTAGGAGCTGGGAGCTAGGAGCTATGAGCTGGAAGTGAAGATCTAGGGGCTAGGAGCTAGGGGCTTGGAGATGGGGGCTAGAAGCTAGGGGCTTGGAGCTGGGGGCTAGGAGCTGGGGAATAGGAGCTGGGAGCTGGGAGCTAGGAGCCGGAGGCTAGGATCTGGGTGCTAGGAGCTAGGGGCTAGGAACTGGGGGCTAGGAGCTGGAGGCCGTGACCTAGGTGCTAGGAGATGGCTGCTAAGAGCTAGTAGCTGGGGGCTTGAAGTTGGTTGCCAGGAGCTCGGGGTTAGGAGATGGGGGCTGGGAGCTGGAGACTAGGAGCTGTGTGCTAGAAGCTGAGGGCTCGGTGCTAGGAGCTCAGGGCTGGGAGTGGTAGCTGGTAGCTGAGAGCTGGGAGCTAGGAGCTGATTGCTAGGAGCTTGGGGCTAGAAGCTGGTGGATGGTTGCTAGGAGTTGAGGGCTAGAAGCTGGCTACTAGGAGCTGGGGGCTAGGAACTGGGTGCTAGGAGCTTGGGGTTGAGAGATGAGTGCTAGGAGCTAGAGGCTAGGTGCTGGGGTCTTATTCCTAGGAGCTGGGCTAGGAGCTGGCTGCTAGGAGCTAGGGGCTAGGAGCTCAGGGGCCTGGGGACTGGGTACTAGGAGCTGGGAGCTCGGTGCTAGGAGCTTGTTGCTAGAAGCTGGGGGCTGGGGGAGCTGGGGGCTGGGAGCCAGGGGCTAGAAGCTGGGGCTTGTTGCTAGGAGCTGGGCTAGGAGCTGGTAGCTAGGAGCTGGGGCTAGGAGCTAGGGACTGGGAGCTGGGGTTTAGGAACTGGGTGCTAGGAGCTGGGGGCTGAGTGCTAGGAGCTAGGTATTAGGAGCTGGGAGCTGAGAGCTGAGGCCTAGGGACTAGAAGCTGGGAGCTCGGTGCTAGGAGCTTGTTGCTAGAAGCTGGGGGCTGGGGGAGCTGCAGGCTAGGAGCCAGGGGCTAGAAGCTGGGGCTTGTTGCTAGGAGCTGGGCTAGGAGCTGGTAGCTAGGAGCTGGGGCTAAGAGCTAGGGGCTGGGAGCTGGGGGTTAGGAACTGGGTGCTAGGAGCTGGGGACTGAGTGCTAGGAGCTAGGTGTTAGGAGCTGGGAGCTGAGAGCTGAGGGCTAGGGCCTAGGAGCTGGGGGCTGGGAGCTGAAAGCTGGGTGCAAGGAGCTGGTTGTTAGGAGCTGGCGGCTGGGAGCTGAAAGCCGAAAGCTGTGTACTAGGAGTTGGGGGCTGGGGGCTGCAGGCCTAGAGCTGGAGGCTGGTGGGTGAAAGCTGGGAGGTGACAGGTACATGCTAGGACTGGGAGCTGGGTGCTAGGAATGGGAGATGGGAGCCGAGAGCTGACGACTGCATCCTGGGGGCCTGGTGCCAAGAGCTATGCACTGGGAGCTGGGAATTGAGAGCTGGGGGCTGGAGTCTCGGCACTAGGTGCTGAGTGCTAGGAACCGGTTGCTAAGAGCTAGCGGATGGGTCCTGGGAGCTGGATGCTAAGAGCTAGGGCTGGGAGCTGGGGGCTAGGGTTGAGAGGTGGGAGCTGGGGACTGGGAACTGGAGGCTAGGAGCTGGGAGCTGAGGGTGGGGACCTGAGGGCTAGGAATTGATTGCTAGGAGCTGGAAGCCAAAGACTGGGAGCTGAGTCTGGTGAGTGAATGCTTGAAGCTGAGAGGTAGGTGCTAGGGCTGGGAGCTGGGTGCTAGGAGCTGGAGGATGGGACCTGGGAGTTGGCACCTGAGAGCTGAGGGCTGGGAGCTGGAGGCTAGGAGCTAGAAGATGAGAGCAGGGGGTGGGGGTAGGGGCTGGGAGCTGTGAGTTAGGGGCTAGGGGCAGGTAACTGAGAAGTAGGGACTGGGGATAGGGGTCTGGAGGCTGGTTGCTAAGAGCTGGGAGTTGAAGGCTGGGAGCTAGGAGCTAAGGGCTGGGTGCTGTATGCTAGGAACTGATGGCTATGGGCTAGAAGCTGGTGGCTGAGAACTAGGGAATCGGGGCAGGGACTGGGAGCTGAGAACTAGGAGCTCTGGGCTAGGCTAGGATTGGAGGCTAGAAGCTGGGGGTTGGTAGCTGAGTGCTAAGAGCTGGCCGCTAAGAGCTGGGTGTGGGCTGGGAGATGGATGCTAGGAACTGGGGAATGGGAGCTGAGGGCTGGGTGCTAGGACCTGGGGGCTGAATGCTGAGAGCTGGTAGTTGGGAGCCAGGAGCTGGGGGCTGGTAGCTGGCCAGTGGGTTCTGGGAGCTGGGGGCTAGAAACTGAGAGCTAGGAGCTGTGATTTGGGAGCTGGGTACAGGGAGTTGATGTCAGAGAGCTGGGGCCCAGAGTTGTGGGTGGTAGTTGGTTGCTCTGACAGGTGAGACTGAGGGCCTTGGCAGCTGAATAGCCGGGCCTAGGGTGGGTCTCCTGGTGGCCCAGGGAACAAGCCCAGTGCTGGCAAGTGAGTGAATAGAGGAGGGCCGCCTGGCAGGTCTGGGCTAAATGTGCTGGGGCCGGCAGAAGGGCAGAAGGCCTGAGGACACGGAACTGGGGCCTGAGCTCAGGGCCTGTGTAGGGGGCCTCAGGGCAGCAGCGAAGAAAGCTCAGGGGAGTCCTGCATGAGCTAGGGCAGGGGCTCTGGTTGGTCAGTGCTGAGGGCCCTGAGGAGGGCGAGGTGCTTTGGGCTGGGAAAGCTGGAAGGGGCCGGGCCTGAGCTGACTGATGGGGAGCAGATGGGCAGAGAGACAGGAGACTGGACTGGCAGGAGCTTCAAGGTTGGTACAGGGTGAGGACCCTGGGCAGTGGAGGCCCCAGGGCTGAGGGAGAAGCCAGAGACTCTTCCAAAGGGCTCAGCTCTGTTTCAGGGGTGGTGGCGTTATGGGGCGGGAACACAAGGTGGCTGACTCAGCAGAGGGTCCTGAGCAGGGGTGCTGGAACCTGTGGTATAAATGGACAAGGGAGAGGGGGCTGCCAGAGGGGGCCATAGTGAGAGGACAGAGACCTGGGAAGGGTGGGCTTCAGCTCCTGAAGCCTGAGGACTCAGGGACAGAAGGTGCACTTGACCTGCCTGGGGCTCACAGTATTGGCACAAGCAGGGAAGAAGAGGATTCAAGGGCAGGTGCACAGCTCCCACCTGGGCTAAAGTGGGCTGAGGTGCCCTGGTTTCAGGGGCTGCTGGGCTAGGAAGCAGGCCCTGAGGGTGGGTGGGGCTCAGGCTGAACTGACAGACCTGGATGCCAGAAGGGCAAAGGTAGCAGCAGGCTGAGTTTGGGCTGTGGAGGGAGCAGGAGGTAGTACCTTGGGGCTAGCTCAGGCAGGACCATGCTAGGAGGAGGAAGTGTCTGGGTGAGCAAGAACCTGGACAGTGGCCTGGAAGAACAGGTAGGCCACAGTGCGGGGAGTGGGGGTGCTGGATTGGTGGAGTCAAAGGGGGCCACAGGAGTGCGGGACCAGAGGAGCAGATTAGAAGGAGCCTAGGCTGGGGGCTTGGGCTGGGCCAGTGGAGGTCAGCAGGTCAGAGAAAGGCCAGCAGTCGTTGACATGAGACAAGGCCTAGGCAGCCTTCGCTACAGAGAGAGATCCTTCCTGGAGGGAGGGGTGGACCCCAGGAGACCTGGAGACACAGAAGGCCGAGAGAAGAGAGACAAGAGGCTCTGAGTGGAGCACCCTGGACAGGAATTCTGGCACAGTGAGGCAAAGGCTGCCACTCCCAAGTACAGGAATGGGCTAGGACAAGAGGAGCCAGAGATGGTCACTGGCTGAAAGACCATAGAGAACCTGGCTGGAGCTGGGGCCCACAGTCGGGGGTCAGGCAGAGGAGGTAGGGAACCTGGTGCCACCAACGTTAAGGCTAATGGATAAGAAAAGCAGGAGGAAGGGGCTGGGACGCCCCAGGGCTGAGCTGACTCTAGGTGGTCTTGAGAAGCTGGCCAGGCTGACTAAGCCAAGCCCATGGTCCTGGTGTAGTCGGCGAGCCCACAGCCAAAGCTGCTGGTCCTGGAAGCACATGAGGTCAGAGATGTCCCAGGCCTGGCAATTTCCTAGGGGCCGCCAGGGAGGGGGTGCTGAGGTGGGAGTGGGTAGGTCTGGCCAGCTGTGTGACCCAGGTGTGTGCCCAGTTGTGTTCCTCACGTGTGTACCCCGGATGCCTGTGAGCACAGTGGATGGGCCTGGCAGACAGGCAGCCAGGCTCAGCCTGGGCACATGGTCATGCGGGATTCCCTCTCTTGCAGCCTCCACCACGGCCCCATCAGTCTTCCCCCTGGCCCCCGGCTGTGGGACCACACCCGAATCCAAGGTGGCCCTGGCCTGTCTGGTCACCAACTACTTCCCAGAGCCAGTGACGGTGTCCTGGAACTCTGGAGCCCTGTCTGGTGCACACACCTTCCCTGCCGTCCTGCAGTCGTCCGGCCTGTACTCTCTCAGTAGCATGGTGACCGTGCCCGCTAGCGGCTGGACCAGCCAGACCTATATCTGCAACGTCGCCCACCCAGCCAGCAACACCAAGGTGGACAAGAAGATCGGTGAGCCACGAGCACGGTTGTACTGGGGGACCCACAGCCTGTGCCCCAGCAGACAGGTTCAGGGTCAGCCTGAGGCCCCTTACACACCAAGAGATGCAGGGCAAGTGGTGGTCCTGCCTGTCTCCTCCCACTAAAGGGCTCTACCTGCCCCGCCCTGGGGTCCCACAAATTCAAGGAGGGTGTCTTCTGGGGTCACCCGCCAGGCACAGGGGACACACAGGCTGGATACCCATAATCCAGTCTCTGGGCTCAGAATCAGATGGTGGGTCTCAGAGCCACAAACTGCTGCATGGAAGAGTCTAACTTGACCTCATCCCAGTCTGAGGGCAAAATGTTCCCTCTCCCAGCTGGGATGCCCACTCTCCTTTCCACGAAGGTAACACTCCCTGTCTGTCTGCTCTCTCTACAGTGAGACGCGTCAATGTCCCCAAGAAAACTGAATGCCCAGAATGCAAGTGCCCAGGTAAAGTGAGCCCCACCCTCACCAAGAGGAGCCAGCCCCAATGGGAGGACAAGCCCAATCCACACCCTAGCCCCCATGGCCCTGTCACTGACTTTCAGCTCTTCCCACCAGCTCCTGAACTCCTGGGAGGACCTTCCATCTTCATCTTTCCCCCCAAGCCCAAGGACACCCTCGTGATCACCCGAACCCCTGAGGTGACATGCGTGGTGGTAGACGTGGACCAGGACCACCTTGAGGTCCAGTTCAACTGGTTCGTGGATGGCAAAGAGGTGGACACAGCCACAACCAGCCTGCAAGAGGAGCTGTACAACAGCACCTACCGCGTGGTCAGCTCACTCCCTATCACACACCAGGACTGGCTCAAGGGCAAAGAGTACAAGTGCAAGGTCAACAATGGGGCCCTCCCATCACCTGTTGAGAAGGTCATCTCCAAGGCCAAAGGTGAAGCAGCAAGAGGGCAAGAAGGGGTAGACAACCCCTTCCTCTGCACTGGGAATAACTCTCTCCACCTTTGTCCCCACAGGGCAGCCCCGGGAGCCACAGGTGTATGCCCTGCCCCCACACCGAGATGAGCTGACCAAGGACAAGGTCAGCCTCACGTGCCTGGTGAAGGGATTCTACCCGTCTGACATTGATGTTACGTGGCAGAGGAACGAGCAGCCAGAGCCTGAGAAGAGCTATGCGAACACTGAACCCCAGCTTGAGGCTGATGGGACCTTCTTCGTGTACAGCAAGCTCACAGTGCCCAAGGACAGATGGCAGCAAGGAGATATTTTTACCTGCGTGGTGCTGCACGAGGCTCTGCACAACCACTACATCCAGAAATCCGTCTCCCTGTCTCCTGGTAAATGAGCGCTGGCCAGCATGCCCAGCGAGTGCCTCCCCCACTGCTTGCTGGGGCCCCTAAGCGCACCTGGAACCTCACCTGTAAATACCCCCCAGGCGATCCACCCAGAAAATAAAGCACACAGCTCCGTCCTGGGGTCCTGCAAGACTGGCATGATTCTTTCTGAGGCCCATGTGAGCCTGGGCTCTGCCTGGCTGTGGGGTCAGGTGGGGCCTGAGACCTGCACTATCACCACTGAGGGAGAGTGCGGGGGGTCTGTGCACGCCACAAGGGGGAAGCCAGCCATAGGCAGGCTGCTACAGGGACAGGTCCTTTGCCAACAGTATCTCCTCTCTGGGTCCCTCCTCCAGCCAGCAGCTACTCTGTGCTGGAGTGGGGGAGGGAGCAGATAGATGCACCTAGGGAAGCTGTGTGGTAGAGAGAGTGTCTGACTTGTCCCCTGGGGTCCCTGTCTACAGGGCTTTGCAGGAGCTCCCCATGGAGGCTCTGTGTTCACATGGAGGCTCCTGGATATGGGGACACACCCTCTTTTTCCACTGGGACTCCAAGAACAGACCACTCCACACAACACACTCAGGATCCAGGCAGCCTGCACAGGAGAGGGAGGGCACAAATCAGACACCCACATGGACACAGTACTCAGACCCATGAAAAAGAAGCCTCTCCTGCTAAACAACACTCAAGCACCCACGGATTATCTTCACACATACCGCACACACACATGCACAAATACATGGGTCACAGTGCACACACACGCAAACACATGGGCATGTAGGTACACATGCACTCTCACATAAAATCACACATACTTGTACAGACAAATGCATGGCACACACACACTCATTCACACACACAGATATACACACATACATACACACGCACACATACGCACAATTAAAAACATGCAAACACACAGGCACACATGCACTTACAAGCAAACACATGCACCCACACACATGTGCATACATGGGCATGCATGTACACACAAACACGTGGACACACTCACACACACACATGCAAGGACTCCCCTTATACACTGGAACTTCACACAGGGCAAACTAACTGTACAATGCCTGTGAGCACAAGCCCAGGTCACACAAACACACACACTAGCCTCATCCCACACACTCTGAAGCTGCACGTCTGCCCCATGGGTTTCTCCCAGCTCATCTGTACCTGACCAATTCAGACAGGTCACTACCTGCGAGGACCCACATGCTTGCTCCCAGTCCCACCCTCCAGAGCTGCTCAAATGGGCAATACTCTTGGTCTCCTCACATCACCACGAGCTCAATCTTGTGATGACAAAAACTGCCACCGGCCTCCTGCACACTCACACTCCTATGCCCTCACACATGGGGTCAAAAGCCCTTCACTGTCTCCAGCATCACATCTTAACACTGTGCTTCCCTGGGAAGGGCAGACTGTATTGTCCCTCCTGCCTCTGGAATTTTTCACCCAGGGCAATGGAAGGTCCGGGGCCCAAGCAGGAGGCAGGGGACCTGAGGTGGCTATGTCCTAGGATGGCCCCTTATGCTGCCCTTACCAGCCTAGTGCTGGTAGGTGAACAACAGCCAGGGGTTCTCACACCTGGCTGGGCCATAAGCTGGCACAGGTGTTCCCAGCCATGCTGCAGTCCAAGCTGTAAGAGAGGGATAGGACTGAGGACACTACCCAAGGCTGGGGAGGGGTACCAGCACTGTCCTGAGAAACCATAGAAGGGCCATGGCCAGGGACCGCTGACCACGGGGCTCCTACTTGTTTAGCCTTCCCTGGGAGGGACAGGCAGGGAGGGCAGGGTGAGGGGACTGGAGGGCCACCCCCAGCATGGATGGGGCCCTTCCTCCAGTATCTTCTTGTCTCCAATCTCTGCGCCAGCCCCCACAGCAGGGACGCCCTCATTAATCCCTCATCCCCTTCCCAGAGCTGCACCCTGATGAGAGCTGTGCAGAGGCTCAGGATGGGGAGCTGGATGGACTGTGGACCACCATCTCCATCTTCATCACCCTCTTCCTGCTCAGCGTGTGCTACAGCGCCACCATCACCCTCTTCAAGGTCTGATCCCCAGGACCTCTACCCCGTGCCTGCCCCCAACTCCCAGCCCCCAGCCCATCACCCCCCCCCCAGTAGGCTCCTGTGCCAGTAGGGTCACTATGCATGGCGCAGCCGGTCTCTAGGCTTGTAGGTAGAGGGAGAGAGGGAGCTTCAGGGCTCAGGGCCTGGGGCCGTAGGGGCCTGGATTGGCCTGCTCACTGTGGTCACCCTGTCACCCGCAGGTCAAGTGGATCTTCTCCTCAGTGGTGGAGCTGAAGCGGACCATCGTCCCCGATTACAGGAATATGATCGGGCAGGCTGCCTAGGGGCTGCTGACAGAGGAACACATAGAAGCCAAACCCACCACAGGCTTCAGTGGCTTCACCCTCCTCCCAAGCTCCACTCTGCCCTCTGATCCTACCGCTCCTGACCACTCACTGCCCTTTGACCATGCTGTCTCATTTCCCACCTGTCAGGGAACCTGGTGGACAGCAGGTTCCCCCCAGTACCAGCAGCCTGGATGCCCCCTACCCTATACCTAAATGCCATTTATAGTAGCACAAGGAGCACCAGTGGAGCCATCGCACTGGGAGACCCTCAGAGTCAGCTGTGCATGTCCATTGTGGAGGAGGGGATGGGCCAGTATTCCCCATGTTCATTTGGAGGAGGGACCTGAGTTCAGGTCCCACCCTAGGCTTGGTTCTGAGAGACACCAAATCTCAAAGATCCTTGATGTGACATCAAGTCCAAGGCAGGGAAGCCACTGACCATTACTCCCAGCAGGGTTGCTCCCTGGGAAGTGCTGCAACCTTCACTGAATGGCCCTTCCTCCAGCCCTCGCCTGGCCAGTTCCACCCTGGGAGACTGCTGGGATTCCCCCACCACTTCTGTGGCCCCTGGCCTGAGGAATAGGCTCCTTTTCATTTTGAACTGGAGAGTTGGTCTCTGGCTCTTGGGAAGGGGCCTTCCATCCAATCCTGGACTCCCACGCAGTGCTCTTAGACGTACGGTTCAACCCAACGGACAGAAGCTCCCAGCCTCTGCCTGCAGGGGGGCCAGTCAAAGGCTTTGACCCAGGATACCCACCATCTCCCAGCCACCAACCGAGTTCCAGCTCAAGGCCCAGCCTCGCTGCCACCCAGAAGACCACCTGAGAAGGCCTGAGCCATACCCACTGACACTGCATGGTCTGGGGGGTGCAAGGGCAGGACCTCTGTGTGAGGATGGGCATATGCGCAAATCAGGAAGGGCATCAGGTCTGAGGGGCAAGTGGCCAGAAAGCCTCCTGGAAAGAGGCCTGGTGACTGGTGCCCGAGTGGTCAGGGCGTGCCATGGGAGGCCATCTCCATGGGCCCCTGGACAGAGGTGGCCAAAGACAAAGTGAATGGAAGCGAGGAGAATGACCAGATGCTGAGTGGGCATCTGGTGAACAAGACTCTGATGGGGAGTCGGGCCAGCTTGGCCGCCTGCACTGCACGGAGGTCCCGGGGCCAAGCATTGCCACCCCTCTGGGCTCCCTGTCTCCCATCTTCTCTTCAAGCAAATATCCAGCAGAGTCACACCACAAAGGAACTAGAGTGCTGACCCCACATCTTAAGGTGGGAAGAAGAATGACGCAAATGGAAGCAAACGACACCAAAGAAATGCCACATCCATCAGCTTTATAGCTTCTTACCTCTTTTTAATTTTCTGAATTCCCTTGATTTTCTTTCATGTAAATGTGTTGTTTTTGTTTTCCCATTACAATAAAATGGTCTTAAACCATACCAAATATCAGACTAATAGTCTTTCTATGGTGACACCTTTTGAGCCCTTCAAGTACCAGCCCCAGCAGTGAGATTGCCCAAGCCATGGGTCCCAGAGCACCCTGCACACACTCAGATCCTGGCACTGGCCAGGGTCCCTTGGGAATCCCCACCATCAGTGTCCTTTCTTCTCGAGCACACTTCTACCTCACAATAAGGAAGGCATCAGATGTGTCTGCCCATTTGCCCTGTGGTGTAGACAAGACAAATGGGCCTGAGGACAGCCTCCACCCCCACTGGAGGGACTGTGGCTAGCATTGTGTGGGACAAAGTCCGAGCCGACACCCATGGTTCCAGGTGGTTGAGGATAGCAGTCCAGGAGTAGTGATCTCAGCACTCGAGATGGATAGATCCAGGAGGTTTCAGGAGGCTATTCAGGGATGCAGCTGAGGCTGGGGAAGCAGAGCCCAAAGGCACTGCACAGGAAGTATGTCTAGCCTTGGCCATCACTGAGGGAGATGCCTCATTCTGTGCTGGAAGGGAGGCCACAACCAGGTGGGATGACCAAAAAAGGGCCATCAAAGAGCCAGGCCAAAAGCACCTTTCAGTTGTTGACTCATGTCCGGGAGGATGTAGGGAGATGCAGGTAATTTTATTCAGGGAAGGGGTATGGAGGGGTTCATTGGATGATGCTGCTCGGAAGCTGCTCCGAAAACAGGGAAGCCAGGAGGGGCAGCTATGACAGTCCAGGCCCAACTTCTGGAATAGCTGTGGGTGGGAAGCAGAGGCCATGCAACAGACATGATTGGGTTCTTGCCACTTGTCTTACTTCTGTAGGGCTGCCTTAAGAGAAATACCACAACTGGGAGGCTTTAAAGAGCCAGAATTTATTGTCTCACATTTCTGGAGGCTAGAATCAGAGTATCAGCTCTAAGGGGAGAAGGGGGCCTACTCTTGTTCATAGCCCCAGCAGTTGCTTGGCATTCCTTGGTGTTTGTCTTCACCCTGTGTGTGTCTCTGCGTCTATCCTGCTCTTTTTATAAGACACCCGTCTGAAATGATTAGGTGTAGGACCCACCCTACTCAGTATGACCTAATTACATGACAAAGAATACCCTGTTTCCAAACAGGGTCTCATTTACAGGTACAGGGTTAAGACTTAAACATAATTTTTTTTAAGGGGGGGTGGAGAGGGTAGGGAGGTATTGGTGGTTCAATGGTAGAATTCTCAACTTCCATGGAGGAGACCTGGATTCAATTCCTGACAAATATACCACCCGTCAATCAGTGGAGGCTTGCATCCTGAACAGCTTTCAGCAGAGCTTCAGGCTAAGGTGGACTGGGAAGAAACACCTGGTAAACTACTTCTGAAAATCAACTAGTGAAAACTCTATGGATTATAATGGCTTGATCCACGACCAGTCATGGTGCTCGAACAAGACAAGGCAGCGCTTTGTTCCACTGTACACAGGCTCACCATGAGTTGGGGACTGACATGACGGCAAATAATAATAAGAACGCTCCCATTTACAGAATGAACATAACTTCTGGGGGGACACAATTCACCCCATAACGCCACCAGAGGGTCCTTGCATTAGACGCAGGGACAAGCTTCAGGGAGCCTGAGATGGAGCAGGTTGTGCTCAGTAAGTGCTGCCAAATTGTGGCCCTTTAAACCATAAGGCTTTCGTTTTGTGGAGCTACATGCAAGGGGCAAAGGGCCCTGGGTGTGTCCTTCGATCCTTGCCTGAGAGGCCTTGCAGACAATGGGGTACACCACCTGCCAGCCCTATCCCAGCTAAGGAGATAGCTCCCAAGATGCCATCAGTCCATTCACACACATGGTCACCAAATAGAAGCCAGGACACAGCCAAGCAAACACTGACGAAGGCAGAGGAGACAGATGTCCAGAGGGATCTCCACCTAGAGAAGGTTCTGGCCCTCGAACCTTGCCTGGAACTCTGAGCATGGGCACCCACTTTCCTGCAGGTCTGCATGAAGCAAAGCCTGCCACGCTCTGACCTCCACAGTGCACTTGGGACCCATGGCTCAGTCCCTGCACTTGATGGCCAGGCCATGCAGGATGTCCATGGTGTGAAGTCCAAGGATGGTATCTAAGAGTGCCTTCAAGTTTGCAGGACTGCAGTTTGAGCAAGAAGAGGAGAGAAATAAGCACTGACATCCTAGCCCCTTCTTCATGTTGTATCCCATGGTCCAGCCCAGGCCCTGGTGTGGGTGTGGCCAGGGCTGGGTAGATGGCAAAGGTCAGTGACATGAACAATGTCACCCCACTGGCATATGCAGTGGTGGGTCTGTACATGAACCTCTGGATTCGAGGTTAGTAACCTTGCCCCACATATGGCCTTCCCCCAACCTCTGTTCAAATGTAGGCTGCAGATGTTCAGGGCAGAGGAAAGAGACCAGAGGGGAGGTAAGAGCTTGTCCACATAGGATGTGAGAAAAGACCACACCAAGATGGGCCCAGTGGCACCAGGGAATACAAAGGCAGACCCGGGAAGGCATGATGCACAAAATGCACAAGACCTAGTAGACACGTTGGCTCTCAGGCAGACTGTGCTGAGCTCTCCAGCTGTATCCACATCCTGATGGTAAATCACAGTACTGCTCTTCAGTATTCACTGCCCCCTGCTTGCTGTGAGCATGCTGTCCCCCTGAGAGGAGGATACACATGTCACCACTGATATTGGCCTTGGTGTCCCACCTTGTTTCTAAAGTGGGGCTCCACCATTGATCCTTTTCTCTTGCTTGAGATTGGCATGTTCCAGAAAGCTTTTCTATTTCAGCGTGGATCCCAGAACAAAGACGGCAATGACAACAGTGCCACACAGAGTCACAGACAACTGCAGGAGACATAGAAATGGGAGAGAAATAAAGCTATTATGCTACAAGCCATTTTCATTTGGGGGTTGCTTGTTACCATGGCATGTCCTAGCAAAAGCATTGTCAAAATGCTTCTCCAGTACTTGAGGTAACTCGAATAAGCAGTAAAAGATGACAATAACCATGCCTGATGTTTGCACAGTGTTTTGACTTTTCAGAGTTTTCTGAGACTGTCTTAGTGTCTTAGGGCTATTATAAAAAATATCACTAAATGAGTGGCTTCAAAGAAGAGAAATATGTCTCACAGTTCTGAAGGCTGGAAGTCCAAAGCAGGGTCTTGACCATGTCGATTGCCACCAAGGGCTCCCTCCATGCCTCTCTCCTAGCTTCTAGTGGCTGCCAGAAATCCATGAAAATCCTTCGCTTGCTACCATACCTGCCTCATCGTTCTTCTGTCTCCCTGTCTCTGTCTAACTTCTTCCCCTTTCTAAGACACCTTTCAGAAGGGATTAGGACTAGGACACATCCTACTCCTGTTTGACTTAACTGGTAACATAATTTTTAAAAGATCTTATTTTCTACAACAAAATCACAGTTACAAGCACAGGGGTTAGGACTTCAATATATCCTTTTAGGGGACACAATTTAATCCACAACAGAAACCCTTCTCTCATTTCATGCTGATAATACCCCCTGAGAAGTGGGAGGTGGGCATGGAAGCTATGCCACCAGTATTCAGATACCAGCAGGGTCACCCACGGAGGACAGGTTTCAGCTGAGCATCCAGACTAAGACGGACTAGCAAGAAGGAGCAGGCAGTCTACTTCGGAAAAGCATTCGCCAGTGAAAACCTTATGAATAGCAGCAGAACATTCTCTGATATAGTGCTGAAAGATGAGCCCCTCAGGTTGGAAGGCACTCAAAAGATGACTGGGGAAGAGCTGTCGCCTCAAAGTAGAGTCGACCTTAATGACGTGGATGGAGTAAAGCTTTTGGGACCTTCATTTGCTGATGTGGCATGACTCAAAATGAGAAGAAACAGGTGCAAACATCCATTAATAACTGGAACCTGGAATGTATGAAGTATGAGTCTAGGAAAATTGGAAATCGTCAAAAATGAAATGGAATGCATAAACATCGATATTCTAGGCATTAGTGAGCTGAAATGGACTGGTATTGGCCATTTTCAATCGGATAATCATATAGTCTACTACGCTGGGAATGACAACTCGAAGAGGAAGGGCGTTGCATCCATCGTCAAAAAGAACGTTTCAAGATCTGTCCTGAAGTACAACGGTGTCAGTGATAGGATAATATCCATATGCTTATAAGGAAGACCAGTTAATATGACTCTTATTCAAATTTTTGCACGAACTGGTAGGGCCAAAGATGAAGAAATAGAAGATTTTAATCAGCTGCTGCAGTCTGAAATTGATCGAACATGCAATCAAGATGCATTAATAACTTCTGCCAATTGGAATGCAAAAGTTGGAAACAAAGAAGGACCAGTATTTGGAAAATACGGCCTTGGTGATAGAAACAATGCCGGAGATCGAATGATAGAATTTTGCAAGACCAACGACTTCTTCATTGTAAATACCTTCTTTCACCAACATAAACAGTGGCTGTGTACATGGACCTCGCCAGATGGAACACACAGAAATCAAATTGACCACATCTGTGGAAAGAGACAATGGAAAAGCTCAATGTCGTCAGTCAGAACAAGGCCAGGGACCAACTGTGGAACAGACCATCAATTGCTCATATGCAAATTCAAGCTGAAACTGAAGACAATCAGAGGAAGTCCACGAGAGCCAAAATATGACCTCGAATATATCCCACCTGAATTTAGAGACCATCACAAGAATAGATTTGATGCATTGAACACTAGTGACCAAAGACCAGATGAGTTGTAGAATGACATCAAGGACATCATCCGTGAAGAAAGCAAGAGGTCACTGAAAAGACAGGAAAGAAAGAAAAGACCAAGGTAGATGTCAGAGGAGACTCTGAAACTTGCTCTTGAGCGTCGAGCAGCTAAAGCAAAAGGAAGAATTGATGAAGTAAAGGAATTGAACAGATTTCAAAGGGCCTCTTGAGAAGACAAAATAAAGTATTATAATGACATGTGCAAGGAGCTGGAGCTGGAAAACCAAAAGGGAAGAACACACTCGACGTTTCTCAAGCTGAAAGAATTGACAAAAAAAATCAAGCCTCGAGTTGAAATAGTGAAGGATTCCATGGGGAAAATATTAAATGACGCAGGAAGCATCAAAAGAAGATGGAAGGAATACACGGGGTCATTATACCAAAAGATTCAGTCGATATTCAATCATTTCAAGAGTGGCATATAATCAGGAACCGATGGTACTGAAGGAAGAAATCCAAGCTGCTCTGAAGGCATTGGTGAAAAACGAGGCTCCAGGAATTGATGGAATATCAACTGAGATGTTTCAACAAACAGATGCAGCACTGGAGGTGCTCACTCGTCTATGCCAAGAAATATGGAAGGCAGCTTCCTGGCCAACTGATTGGAAAAGATCCATATTTATGCCTAGTCCCAAGAAAGGTGATCCAACTGAATGTGGAAGTTATAGAACAATATCATTAATACCACACACAAGCAAAATTCTGCAGAGTATCGACAGGGAACAGCCAGAAATTCAGGCTGGTTTCAAAAGAGGACGTGGAACCAGGGATATCATTGCTGATGTCAGATGGATCCTGGCTGAAAGCAGAGAATACCAGGATGTTTACCTGTGCTTTATTGATTATGCAAAGGCATTTGACTGTGTGCATCATAACAATCTATAGATAACACTGTGAAGAATGGGAATTTCAGAACACTTAATTGTGCTCATGAGGAAACTTTACATAGATCAAGAGGCAGTTGTTGGAACAGAACAAGGGGATAGTGATTGGTTTAAAGTCAGGAAAGGTGTGCGTCAGGGTTGTATTCTTTCACTATACCTATTTAATCTGTATGCTGAACAAAAAATATGAGAAGTTGGGCTATATGAAGAAGAACGGGGCATCAAGATTGGAGGAAGACTCATTAACAACCTCCATTATGCAGATGACACAGCCTTGCTTGCCGAAAGTGAAGAGGACTTGAAGCACTTACTAATGAAGATCAAAGACGACAGCCTTCAGTATGGATTGCACCTCAACATAAAGAAAACAAAAATCCTCACAACTGGACCAATGAGCAACATCATGATAAATGGAGAAAAGATTGAAGTTGTCAAGGATTTCATTTTACTTGGATTCACAATCAACAGCCATGGAAGCAGCAGTCAAGAAATCAAAAGATGCATTGCATTGGGCAAATCTGCTGCAAAGGACCTCTTCAAGGTGTTGAAGAGCAAAGATGTCACCCTGACGACTAAGTTGCACCTGACCCAAGCCATGGTATTTTCGATCACATCATATGCATGTGAAAGCTGGACAATGAATAAGGAAGACCAAAGAAGAGTTGATACCTTTGAATTGTGGTGTTGGCAAAGAATATTGAATATACCATGGACTGCCAAAAGAATGAACAAATCTGTCTTAGAAGAAGTGCAACCACAATGCTCCTTAGAGGCAAGGATGGCGAGACTGGGTCTTACATACTTTGGACATGTCAGGAGGGGTCAGTCCCTGGAAAAGGGCATAATGCTTGGCAGAGTGCAGGGTCAGCAGAAAAGAGGAAGACCCTCAATGAGGTGGATTGACACAGTGGCTGCAACGATGGGCTCAAGCATAACAATGATTGTGAGGATGGCGCAGGACTGGCTAGTGTTTCGTTCTCTTTTGCGTAGTGCCACTATGAGTCGGAACCGACTCAGTGGCACCTAACAACGACAACAATGAGAAGTAAGAGTCACTCTCTCAATTTTACTGGTAAAGAAATGAAGACTTTAAAGAGGCTTCAGCATCCTACTTGTGGGTAGGATGCAAAAACTTGAACTTAGGTATTTGGACTCTAAAGTTCATATACCTTCTACTATCCCACACTGCCTTTTAAGAAGATTTCAGAAAACTATCCTGACATCACTCTTGCAAAAGGGGAAAAGCAGGACCCAACCTAAGCACTAAAAGTCAGACCTTAAGGAGATTCCTCCATCCCACAGAGGACACAGGGCCCTAGGAAGTTCTTTGAAGACACCATCTATTTGCTTCTTAAACAAATATTTACCAAATGGAAACTTGGCACCAGATGTCACTACGCATCAGGCACACAGACAGGGCTTCTGCCTTCAAGAAATTTGGAGTGTGGGGACAGAGGCAGGGATCAAGTACATAATTCCACAAACAATTATTTAAGTACAATTGAGGTAAGTGCTATGAATGAAAACTACGGGAGGCTATAAGGTCATGTAACAGAAAGAAGTGAACCCAGTATATGGGTTTAGAGACTGCTTTCTTAAGGGAGTGCCCTTGAACAATCCCCATAAAAGAAGCATGTGGTCAAGCTCAGATCTGCTCATCAACACCTGGTCTCCTCTCCTTTTGGGCCAAAGAAAACTAAACTTGCTAGACACTGAGGTTGGGCAGGATCACATGGGATAAAACATTTACAACACATTAAAGGATAATTTTTCGTAAGGGTATAGTCTCGACTCTCATATAGATATATAATGAAGAGATTTCAAAAATTGTACTTAACTTTTTAACTAAGATGTTCCACCCAGTTCGAAGTAGAATTCAAAACCCTATTCTTACATAGTTAAATCAGAAGCATTAAAATAAATTTGTAGGGAGGTGGAGCCAAGATGGTAGAATAGACAGACGCTTCTGGTGAGCCCTCTTTACAACAAAGACCAAAAAAAAAAAAACAAGTGAAACGAGTATATTTGTGCCACGCGGGGAGCCCTGGGCATCAAAGGCAAGCTTAGACAACGAACTGAGGGGCAGGAGGAGGAAGAGACCATTCAGAAGTAGAGAGCAGTTACCAGACCTGAATCGCGGGGAGTCCTCATACACCATTCCTGGATCGGCGTCGGCGATGGCGGGCTGGTACTAGGGTTTGGTTGCAGTTTCCTCAGGGAGAAGCAGCCAGCCACACAGCCAACTCACACCCCTGGAACCTGAGATTAACGGTGCTCTTGACAAAAGCTAAGTACTTGTGTATATTTTACCGTACCCCCACCCCCAAGCCGGCTTCAACGGCTGAATCCCTGGGCCTGAGATAGGCACTGGTGAGCACCTACAGGCATCCTCCTGGCCTTGGGGAAGGAAAAAATTTGGAATTGGGAGGAAAAGGTAATTTGCTAGCTTCATGAGCCGCAGGAGCTCAGGACAAAAGCAGCTCCTGTCCAGGCATAAATGGTCCATGGACTTTGAGTACCTTTCCCCTCTGCATGGACCTGTGTGGGCCTATTTCAGGAGAATAGACTCTTGTTGGCAGACTCCAACCATTTCAGCTGTGCAGTGGAGAGGTGGGTGTTTGATGTGTGACATTGTTTTGCTTATTAAACAAGGTCCTCACCTACCCACATCAGAGACCTAAGGACTGGTAGCTCCACTCAGGTCACCCAGCCACCCACCACAGGGGTCCAAAGATAACTGGTAACTCCCAGTCTGTACAACCAAAAACTTTGGGTGCCCATGGTCCATCTGCAGAACCCACCCACCTGCACACTCTAGGGAACAGGGATGTGTTTCCCTCAGAGACACTCTGGGGTCAGTTCTCAGCCCCCTGCCTTGTTCAGAGTGTGACCCCCTGCTGCAATTAGATACCGGTATATATGCCAATCACTCCTACCCCTCTAAGACTGCAGGACACACCCTGTACCACACACTTGATGATCAGCTACCTGGAAACCTGAGCTGAATTCATACAAGAAAACTGAATGGACTCCTAGACTGATATACCTGATAACAGCTCTAGCGAGCTGGGGCCTTTACATCAGAACTCCAAAGGTGAAAATAATCAAGCTAGCTCACTCAAGCTACCCACAGGGGTGTACCAAAACAAAACAAAGCAAGCAGCTATGACACAGTAAGCAAGCATAAACTAATACAATAACTTACAGATGGCTCGGAGACAACAGTCAATATCAAGTTACATAAAGAAACAGACCATGATCACTTAAATAGGCTCTCAAAAAAAAGAATCCAGGGATCTTCTAGATGAAAGTGCATTCCTGGAATTACCAGATGCAGAATAAAAAAGTTTAATATACAGAACCCTTCAAGACAAAAAAGAAAAAAACAGGAAGGAAATGAGGCAATACACAGAACAAGCCAAGAAACACAGATAAGGCAATTGAAGAAATTAGAAAGATTATTCAGGAACATAATGAAAAGTTTAATAAGCTAGAAAAATCCAAGGAGAGACAGCAATCAGAAATTCGGAAGATTATCAATAAAATTACAGAATTAGCAACTTAATAGAAAGTCAGAGGAGCAGAATTGAGCAAATAGAAGCTAGAATTTCTGAACTCAAAGATAAATCACTTGGCACTAATATATTTGAAGAAAAGTCAGATAAAAGAATTTTAAAAAATGAAGAAACCTTGAGAATCATGTGGGACTCTATCAAGAGAAATAACCTACAAGTGATTGGAGTACCAGAAGAGGGAGGGATAACAGAAAATACAGACAGAATTGTTGAAGATTTGTTGGCAGAAAACTTCTCTGATACTGTGAAAGATGAGAAGATATCTATCCAAGATGCTCATCGAACTCCTCATAAGGAAGATCTGAAAAGAAAGTCACCAAGCCATATTATAATCAAACTTGCCAAAATCAAAGGTAAAGAGAGAATTATAAGAGCAGTGAGGGATAAATGAGAAGTCACCTACAAAGGGGAGCCAGAAAGAATAAACTCAGACTACTCGGCAGAAACCATGCAGGCAAGAAGGCAATAGGATGACATATTTAAAAAATTGAAGGAGAAAAATTGCCTGCCAAGAATCATATATCCATCAAAACTGTCTCTTAAATATGCAGGTGAAATTAAGACATTTCCAGATAAACACAACTTTAGGGAATTCATAAAAACCAAACCAAAACTACAAGAAATACTAAAGGGAGTTCTTTGGTTACAAAATCAATAATATCAGGTATCGACCCAAGACTGGAACACTGGGCAGAGCTACTAGAAGTCAACCCAGACAGGGAAATCTAAAAAAACAAAGCAAGATTAAAAAAAAAAAAGTCTAACACAGGGTAACAGCAATGTTCTTATATAAAAGAAGACAACATTAAAATAATAAAGAGGGACTAAGAAACGTAATCGTATACCTTCCATATGGAGAGGAAGGTACAGCGATACAAAGAAATAAAAGTTAGTTTTAAATTTAGAATATTGGGGTAAATAATAAGGTAACCACAAAGGAGACACACTATCCTACTCATCAAGATAAAATACAAGGGAAAAATACAGACTCAGCAGAAACAAAATCAACAATAACAAATATGAGGAAAGGACAATATATAAGGAAAATCTACTCAGCACATAAAATTAAGTGGGAAAAAGAAACTGTCAATGACACACACAAAAAAGACATCAAAATGATAGCATTAAATTCATACCTATCCATAATTACCCTGAATGTAAATGGACTAAATGCACCAATAGGCAGAGAGTGGTAGAATGGATTAAAAAACAAGATCTGTCTATATGCTGCCTACAAGAGACATATCTTAGAGACACAAACAAACTAAAACTCAAAGGATGGAAAAAAATATATCAAGAAAACAAGAATCAAAAAAGAGCAGGAGTGGCAGTATTAATTTCTGGCAAAATAGACTTTAAAGTTAAATCCATCTTAAATGATGAGGAAGGACATTATATAATGATTAAAGGGACAATACACCAAGAAGATACAACCATAATAAAACTTTATGCAGCCAATGACAGGGCCGCAAGACACATAAAATAAACTCTATCAGCATTGAAAAGTGAAATAAACAGCTCCACAATAATAGTAGGAGACTTCAACACACCACTTTCAGTGAAGGACAGGGCATCCAGAAAGAAGCTCAATAAAGACATGGAAGATCTAAATGCTACAATCAACCAACTTGACCTCATAGACATATACGGAACACTCCACCCAACAGCAACCAACTATACTTTCTTTTCTAGTGCACATGGAACATTCTCTAGAATAGATCACATATTAGGTTATAAAGCAAGCCTTAGCAGAATCCAAAACATTGAAATATTACAAAGCATCTTCTCTGACCATCAGGACATGAAAGAAGAAATCAATAACAGGAAAATCAGGGAAAAGAAAACAAACACTTGGAAACTGAACAATACCCTGCTCAAAAAAGACTGGATTATAGAAGACATTAAGGATGGAATAAAGAAATTCAGAGAATCCAAAGGGCATGAAAACGCTTCCTATCAGAGCCTTTGGGACACTCAGAGGCCAATTTATATCAATAAATGCACACATCCAAAAAGAAAAAAAGGGCCAAAATCAAAGAATTATCCCTACAACTTGAAGAAATAGAAAGAGAGCAACAAAAGAAACCCACAGGCACCAGGAGACAACAAATAATAAAAATTAGAGCTGAACTAAATGAAACAGAAAAACAATTGAAAGAATTAACAAGACCAAAAGCTGTTTTTTTAAAAAAATCAACAAAATTGATAAATCACTAGCCAAACTGACAAAAGAAAAACAGGAGAGGAAGCAAATAACCCAAATAAGAAATGAGATGGGCAATATTACAACAGATCCAAATGAAATTAAAAGAATCATATCAGATTACTATGAAAAACTAAACTCAAACAAATTTGAAAACCTAGAAGAAATGGATGAATTCCTAGAAACACACTACCTACTTAAACTAACACAAACAAAGGTAGAACAACTAAACAGACACATAACAAAAGAAGGGATTGAAAAGGTAATCAAAAAACTGCCCCCCCCCAAAAAAAAAGCCCTGGTCCGGAGGGCGTGACTGCATAATTCTACCAAACTTTCAGTGAAGAATTAACACCACTACTGCTAAAGGAATTTCAGAACATAGGAAAGGACAGAATATTACCAAACTCATGTTATGAAGCCACCATACCCCTGATAACACAACCAGGTAAAGACGCCACAAGGAAAGAAAATTATAGACCTATATCCCTCACGAACATAGATGCAAAAATCCTCAACAAAACTCTAGCCAATAGAATTCAACAACATATCAAAAAAAATAATTCACCAGGAACAATTGGGATTCATACCAGGTATGCAGGGATGGTTCAACATTAGTAAAACAATTAATGTAATCCACCACATAAATAAAACAAAAGACAAGAATCACATGATTTTATCAATTGATGCAGAAAAGGCATTTGACAAACTTCAACACCCATTCATGATAAAAACTCTCAGCAAAATAGGAATAGAAGGAAAATTCCTCAACATAATAAAGGGCATTTATACAAAGCCAACAGCCAAAAAAAAAAAAAAATTTTTTTTTTTTTTAAAGTGGAGAGAGCCTGAAAACTTTCCCATTGAGATCGGAAACCAGACAAGGATGCCCTTTATCACCGCTCTTATTCAACATTGTGTTGGAGGTGTTGGAGGTCCTAGCCAGAGCAATTAGACCAGATAAAGAAATAAAGGGCATCCAGATTGGCAAGGAAGAAGTAAAAGTATCTCTATTTGCAAATGACATGATCTTGTACACGGAAAACCCTAAGGAATCCTCAAGAAAACTACTGAAACTAATAGAAGAGTTCAGCAGAGTATCGTGATACAAGATAAACATGCAACAATCAGCTGGATTCCTCTGCACCAACAAAAAGAACATCAAAGAGGAAACCACCAAATCAATGCCATTTACAGTAGCCCCAAAGAAAATAAAATACTTAGGAATAAATCTCACCAGAGGTGTAAAAGAATTATACAAAGAAAACTACAGTACACTTCTGCAAGAAACCAAAAGAGATTTTCATAAGTGGAAGAACATATCTTGCTCGTGAATAGGTAGACTTAACATTATAAAAATTTCTATTCTACCAAAAACAATCTATATATTTAATGCAATTCCGATCCAAATCCCAAAGACACTGTTTAATGAGATGGAGAAGCAAATCACCAACTTCATATGGAAGGGAAAGAGACCCCAGAAAAATAAGGCATTACTGAAAAACAACAAAGTGGGAGGCTTTACTTAAACTGATTTTAGAACCTATTATACGGCCACAGTAGTCAAAACAGCCTGGTACTGGTACAACAACAGATACATGGGCCAATGGAACAGAATTGAGAATCCAGACATAAATCCATCCACATTTGACCAGCTGATATTTGACAAAGGCCCCATAACAGTTAAAAGGGGAAATGACGGTCTTTTTAACAAATGGTGCTGGCATAACTGGATATCCATCTGCAAAAAAATTGACACAAGACACATACCTCACTCCATGCGCAAAAAAGAACTCAAAATGGAACAAAGACCTAAATATAAGATCTAAAACGATAAAGATCACGGAAGAAAAAATAGGGACAACGTTAGGAGCCCTAATACATGGCATGAACAGTATACAAAACATTATAAAGAATACAGAAGAAAAACTAGATAACTGGGAGGTCCTAAAAATTCAACACCTATGCTTATCCAAAGACTTCAACAAAAGAGTAAAAACACTATCTACAGACTAGGAAAAAGTTTTTAGCTATGACATTTCCAATCACAGCCTGATCCCTAAAATCTACATGATACTGCAAAAACTCAACTACAAAAACACAAATAACCCAATTAAATAATGGGTAAAAGTTATGACTAGACACTTCGCTAAAGAAGATATTCAGGAGGCTAACAGATACATGAGGAAATGCTATCATTAGCCATTAGAGAAATGCAGATCAAAACTACAATGAGATTTCATCTCACTCCAACAAGGCTGGCATTAATCCAAAAAACAAAATAATAAATGTTGGAGAGGCTGTGGAGAGATTGGAACACTTATACACTGCTGGTGGGAATGTAAAATGGTACAACCACTTTGGAAATCGATTTGGCACTTCCTTAAAAAACTAGAAATAGAACTACCATACAATCCAGCAATCCCGCTCCTCAGAATATATCCTAGAGATATAAGAGCCTTTACATGAACGGATATATGCACACCCATGTTCATTGCAGCACTGTTTACAATCGCAGAAACATGGAAGCAACCAAGGTGCCCATCAATGGTTGAATGGATGAATAAAACATGGTATATTCACACAATGCAATACTGAAAAAAAAAAAAAAGGAATACTACACATCGGGAAAGAACAGTGAGGAATCTGTGAAACATTTCATAACATGGAGGAACCTGGAAGGCATTATGTTGAGTGAAATTAGTCAGTTGCAAAAGGACAAATATTGTATAAGACCACTATTATAAGAACTTGAGAAATTGTTTAAACTGAGGAAAAAACATTCTTGTGGTTACGAGAGGGGGGAGGCGGGTGGGAGAGGGGGATTCACTAATTAGATAGTAGATAAGAACTACTTTAGGTGAGGGGAAAGAAAACACACAATACAGGGGAGGTCAGCACAACTGAACTAAACCAAAAGCAAAGCAGTTTCCTGAATAAACTGAATGATTCGAAGGCCAGTGTAGCAGGGGCAGGGGTATGGGGACCATGGTTTCAGGGGACATCTAAGTCAATTGACATAATAAAATCTATTAAGAAAACATTCTGCATCCCACTTCGAAGAGTGGCATCTGGGGTCTTAAATGCTAGCAAGCAGCCATCTAAGATGAATCAGTTGGTCTCAACCCACCTGGATCAAAGGAGAATGAAGAACATCAGGGACACAAGGTGGTTATGAGCCCAAGAGACAGAAAGGGCCACATGAACCAGAGACTACATCAGCCTGAGACCAGAAGAGCTGGATGGTGCCCGGGTACAACCGATGACTGCCCTGACAGGGAACACAACAGAGAACCCTGAGGGAGCAGGAGAGCAGTGGGATGCAGATCCCAAATTCTCACAAGACCAGACTTAATGGTCTGACTGAGACTAGAAGGACCCCGGTGGCCATGGCCCCCAGACCTTCTGTTGGCCCAGGACAGGAACCATTCCCGAAGCCAACTCTTCAGACATGGATTGGACTGGACAAGGGGTTGGAGAGGGATGCTGGTGAGGAGTGAGCTTCTTGGATCAGGTGGACACTTGAGACTATGTTGGCATCTCCTGCCTGGAGAGGAGATGAGAGGATGGAGGGGGTTAGAAGATGGCGAAATGGACACGAAAACAGAGTAGAAGGAGAGAGTGGGCTCTCTCATTAGGGGGAGAGTAATTGGGAGTGTGTAGCAAGGTGTATATGGGTTTTTGTGTGAGAGACTGACTTGACTTGTAAACTTTCACTTAAAGCACAACAAAAAGTATTAAAAAAAAAGATAAAATAAATAAATATATACAAGTGATCTGTTTTTTTCCATGGAAGGGGAGGAGGATTCAATTGTCCCTCGACCAAACATAATTTGTATTGCTGCCAACATCTACACCTTATGTAGTTGTGAAGTGGCTCAAAGACAGTGAGACACGGGCATACAGCCCCTCAGGATCAGACAACCTGGAAGGATGTGAAAGACAACGCCTTGTTTTCCACTGAAGACACTCAGTATTCTTTTGGTCCACTTCAAAGTCTTTCACAATTTTCTCCTACAAAGGTAGCTAACTAACTAACATACACCCAGAATACATACAGTTCTCCTGCAAATCAATTATAAAGATAAAACAATTCCATACAAAAGTAAGTGGGCCAGAGAATTGAACAGATATTTTACACAAGATAACCAGAAAGCCATGAAACACATAAAAAAAGACACTGAACCACAGTAGCCATCCGGGAAATGATAATGGAAAACCACACTAGAGAAAGTTCCAATTCCAACAAGTGTGGAGGAGCTTGTATCAGACTAACCCTTTGACAGAGAACAGTTATAAACTCTGGGAAAACTATTTTTAAAACAAATATTTGAAGGCATGGAACGTGATCAAATGCAGGCAGACACTGGAGAGTATTCTTCCCTTTAAATATTTGCCTGAAGGCACTCTCCACTCCTTGCAACCTGGTGCAGCCAGAGCTCAAGCAGAACACTGAAGTCCTACTGGCGAAAGGAGTCAGATAATGAAACTCTGGGCTGCATTTCCAGAGCTGCCAAGTTAAGGGAAGATACACAGTGAAACCTGAGGGGGCTGAAATTCCATGGGACTGCCTTGTTTTTCTGGGTCTCCTGTTTTACGCCTTTGACAGAGTGAAGTCTTACCGCTTTTACATTGCTTCTTTTAGTGGAAAATATTGAGCTTTCCTTCTATGACAGGTTTCCACCTTACACAGGTTCTGGCTTTCACAGCGTTTACTGTACAAAAAAGGAGAAAGCCAACCGACTGGAAGAGATCCATATTTACACCTACTCCCAGGAAAGGTGATCCAACCAAATGAAGAACTTATTGAACAATGCTGTTAATATCACAGGGAAGTGAAATTTTGCCAAAGATCATTCAAAAGCGGATGCAGCAGTACATTGACAGTGAGTGGCCAGGAATTCAAGCTGAATTCAGAAGAGGACATGGAACCAGGGATATCATTGCTGATGTCAGATGGATCAAGGCTGAAAGCAGAGAATACCAGAAAACTGTTGTGATGGTTGAGATTATGTGGCAAAAGGCCTAGTCCATGGTTCTCAGTGTTTGGCAGTCATATAATGTGATCACTTCCCTACTGATATTTGATAGGTGATCACCCCCATGATGGAATCTGCTGTGAGTAGCCAGTCAGTTCAAAGAGGGTTTCCAGGGGAAAAGCCAAGTGGAAGCAATTAGAATTGCTCCTACCTAGGGAAATTTTTTAGGGAAATAGTAAACCAAAGCAATTCCTCATTCCTGAAGGGATTGCAGAGTTTCCTGCACCATCAAGGATCAAAAGGACTCAGGGGTGGTGATTCCCACCACATCCTCACAGTTCACCTACTTGCCCTGTGCAAAAACCAGGCAGCTCTGGAAGAATCACAGTGAAGTATCGAAAACTTAACCAGGTGGTGACTCCATTGGCAGCTCTTCCAGATGCAGTTTCATTGCTTGAGCAAATTAATACATCACTCGGTAGCTGGGATGCAGCTATTGATCTGGCTAATGCCTTTTTCTCCATACCTGTTTTGAAGGACCATCAGAAGCAGTTTGCCTTTGGCTGGCAAGGCCTGTCATACACCTTCAGTTGCCTGCCTCAGGACTACATCAACTCTCCAGGCCTTAGTCATAATTTAGTCTGCAGGGACCTGGATCACCTTTCCCTTCCACAAGATGTGACACTGGTCCATTACACTGACGACATTATGCTGATCTGATCAAGAAAGGAATAAGTGTCAGTGACTCTGGACTTGCTGGTAAAATATTTGTGTGCTAGAGGGTGGGAAATTAATCCCACAAAAACTCAAGCCTCTTTTGCATCACTGAAATTGCAGCCATCCAGTGGTGTGGGGTACGTTGCGATATTCCTTCCAAAGTGAAGAATAAGTTATTTCATCTGTATTTCATCTGGCTCCTCCCACAAGAAAAAAGGAGGCACAATGCCTAGTGGGCATCTTTGGATTTTGGAGGCATCCTATTCTTCATTTGGATGTGATACTCCAGCCTATTTATGAAGTGATATGAAAAGCTGCTAGTTCTGAGTGGGGGCCAGAACAAGAAAAGACTCTGCAGCAGGTTCAGGCTGCCATGCAAGCCACTCTGCCAATTGGGCAATATGATCCGGCTGGTCCAATGGTGCTTGAAGTGTCAGTGACAGGTAGAGATGCTGTTGGGAGTCTTTGGCAGGTCCCTATTGGTGAATCACAGAGCAGAGCCTTTTGTTTTGGATCAAAGTCCTGACATCCTGTGCAGATAACTACTCTCCTTTTAAGAAACAACTTTTGGCTTGTTACTAGGGCTTAGTAGAGACTGAACGCTTAAACATGGGACACCAAGTCACCATGTGACCTGAGCGACCCACGTGAACTGGGTGTTGCCTGACCCACAGAGTCATAAAGTTGGATGTGCACAGCCGCACTCCATCATTAAATTAAACTGGTATATATTTTATATGAGATCGGGCCCAAGCAGGATCTGAGGGCACAAGTATGAGGAAGTGGCCCAAATGCCCATGGTCTCCATTCTGCCACCTTCCCTTCCATCTCCTGGTCTGCACCTATGGCCTCTTGGGGAGATTCTTATGATCAGTTGACTGAAGAAGGGAAAAGGAAAACTCTTGCCTGGTTAACAGATAGTATTGCACAATATGCAGGTGCCACTCGAAATTGGACAGTGACAGCAGTACAGCCCCTTTCTGGGAACTCCCTAAAGGACAGAGGTGAAGGGAAATCCTCCCAATGGACAGAACTTCGAGCAGTGGAACTGGATGGTCACATAGCTTGGAAGGAGAAATGGCCAGATGTGCGATTGTATACTGAATCATGGGCTGTGGACAATGGTTTTGCTGGATGGTCAGGCATTTGGAAGCAAAATGATTGGAAAATTGGAGACAAGGATTTATGGGGAAGAAGTATGTGGATAAATCTCCCTGAATGGGACAAAGAAATGAAAATATTTGTGCCTCATATGAAAGCTCACCGAAGGGTGAACTCAGCAGGGAATGATTTCAACAATCAAGTGGATAGGATGACGCGTTCTGTGGAAACCACCAATCCTCTTTTTCCAGCTCCTCCCGTCATTGCCCAATGGGTTCATGAACAAAGTGGCCATGGTGGCAGGAATGGAGGTTATGCATGGGCCCAGGAACATGGACTTCCACTCACTAAGGCTGACTTGGCTACAGCCACTTCTGAGTGCCCAATCGGCCAGCAGCAGAGACCAACCCTGACTCCCCAACATGGCACCATCCCTCAAGGTGATCGATCAGCAGCTTGCTGGCAAGTTGATTACATTGGACCACTTCCATCATGGAAAGGGCAACCTTTTGTCCTTACTGCCATAGACACTTACTCTGAATATGGATTTGCCTTCCCTGCATGCCATGCTTCTGCCAAAGCTACCATCCCTGGAGTTACAGAACGCATTATCCACCTTCACGATATCCCACACAGCACAGCCTCAGGTCAAGGGACTCAATTCATAGCAAATGAAGTGTGGCAATGAGCCCACGCTCACATAAATTCACTGGTCTTACCGTGTTCCCCATTGTCTTAGTCATCTGGTGCTGCTGTAACAGAAACACCACAAGTGGATGGCTTTAACAAAGAGAAATTTATTTTCTCACAGTCTAGTAGTCTAGGAGTCCAATCCAGGACATCAGCTCCAGGGAAAGGCTTTCTCTCCCTGTCAGCTCTGGAGGAAGGTTGTCTTAGTTATCTAGTGCTGCTATAACAGGAATACCACAAGTGGATGGCTTCAACAAAGAGAAGTTTTTTTCCTTAGAATCCAGTAGGATAGAGAAAACTCATGCCGAATTCAGTACACGAGCTCGAGGGGAAGGCTTTATCTGTGTGTTGGCTCTGAAGGAAAGTCCTTGTGATGCATCAGGCTTCCCTTGGTCTAGGAGCATCTCAACACAGGAAGCTCAGGTCCAAAGGATGCCCTCTGCTCCCAGCAATCCTTCTTGGTGGTATCAGGTCCTCAACTCTCCGCTTGCTTCCTTTTCCTTTTTATCTCTTGGGAGATAAAAGGTGGTACGTGCCACACACCAGAGAAACTCTCTTTATATTGGATCAGGGATGCGACCTGGTAAGGCTCTTACAGTGCCACTCTAATCCTCTTTAACATAAAACTAAAAATAAAACTACAATCACAAAATGGTGGATGACCACAGAATACTGGGAATCATGGCCTAACCAAGTTAACACCTATATTTTTGGGGGGACATATTTCAACCCATGACAAAAGTCTTTCTTGTCAATCTCTCCCTGGACTAGTAGCTTCTCTACACAGGAACCTGGGTCTAAAGGATGCATTCTGCTGCCGGTGCTTCTTTCTTGGTGGTATGAGCTCCCCAACTCTCTGCTTGCTTCCCTTTCCTTTCAGATCTTGTAAGATAAAAGGTGGTGCAGGCCACACCCCTGAGAAACTCCCTTTACATTGGATCAAGGATGTGACCTGAGCAAGGTTGTTACATCACACCCTAATCCTCTTTGACCACAGCCAGAGATTACGACTTATAACACATAGGAAAATCATAAAATGGGGGGCAACCACACATGGCCTAACCAAGTTGACACATATTTTGGGGGGACACAATTCAATCCATTACACCCATTATCCTGAAGCAACTGGCTTGATAGGATGATGGAATGGCCTTCTTTAGACAGAATTACAGCACCAGCTAGGTGGCAATAGCATGTAAGATTGGGGCAATGTTGTCCATGAGGCTGTATATGCTCTAAACCAGCATCCCATATATGGTACTGTTTCTCCCATAGCCAGGATTCATGGGTCCAGGAATCAAGAAGTGGAAATGGGAGTGCCACCACCCACTATTTCCCCTAGTAACCCAATTGCAAGATTTTTGCTTCCTGTCCCCCTGACCTTAGGCTCTGCAGGTCTAGAGATCTTAGTTCCAAAGGGAGGAATGCTCCCACCTGGAGACACAGCCTTGATTCCATTGAACTGGAAGCTAAGAATGCCACCTGGCCACTTTGGGTCCCTTATGCCTCTGGACCAACAGGCAAATAAGGGAGTTACCATAATGGCTGGTATGATTGATCTTGATTATCAGGAGGGAATCGGATTGATATTACATAATGGAGAAAAGAAGAGTATGTCTAGAATGCAGGAGGTTCCTTAGGACATGTCTTAGTACTACCATGCCCTGTCATTAAAGTCAGTGGAAAACTACAGCAACCCATTTCTGACATAACTACTACGGGCCCAAGCCTTTCAGGAATGAAGGTAGGGGTCAACCCACCAGGCAAAGAACCACAACCTGCTGGGGTGCTTGCTGATGCCAAAAGGAGTACAGAACGGATTGTGGATGACCAAACCATAAAAAAGCAAACCCACTGCCATCAAGTCGATTCCGACTCATAGCAACCCTATAGGACATAGTAGAACTGCCCTATAGGGTTTCCAAGGAGTGCCTGGAAGATTCGAAAAGCCAAACTTTTGGTTAGCAGTCGTAGCAATTAACCACTGCGCCACCACGGTTTCCAATTGAAAATTGCTGCCGTCGAGTCGATTCCGACTATTGTGGAAGAAGATAGTTCTAAATACCGGTTACAACCATGTGACCAGTTACAGAAACGAGGACTGTATTTGTTATGAGTGTTTCTGCTTTGTTTGTGTGCATCGAATATTTTTGTTTTCTTCATTTAGAAAATATAAGATGTAAACAAGGCTAGTGCATTTTCAGTTGTATGTGTGTTCTATCATCTTAGGCATCACTACAACTTTATAATTGTCTTTATTCAGAGATTATGTATGGTTTAAGGAGATGTGTACAGGTGCCAAGTTGACAAGGGAGGAATGTGATGCTTAATATTGTGTATCAAGTTGGCGTCTCCATGATTCTCAGGGTTTTGGCAGTTGTGTACTGTTGTGATCAATTCCCTGTTGAGGTTTGACATGGGCTCACCTCCATGACGTAATCTACTGTGAGTAGCCAGTCAGTTGTAACGGAGTTTCTTTGGGTGTGTGGCTTGCATCTGAACATAAGCAGTATTCTGGCAAGGTTCGGGGGCTTTTTGCTCATTCTGGTGTCTGCAGTTGGCTCCTGTTCCTCTGACTTTCAGCTCCTGGGACTTGAGCTAGCAGCTTACTTGCAGTCTTCTCTGCTGATATTGGGTTTCATCAATCTTCACAGCCTGTGAGCAAGAGCTCTGCTCTCCAACCTGCCGATCTTGGGTTTGCCAGCCCCTTCAGCTATGTGAATCAAGACAAGACCCATCCTGATCCGTGGACTTGAGAAGTTCCAGTCTCTACAACAGTGTAAGCCATTTCCTTGATACAAATCCTCTCTCTATATATATTTATACACTTTGCCTGGTTTTGCTTCTCTAGAGAGCCCAGCCCAAAACAGATGTTTACCTGTGTTTTATTGACTATGCAAAAGCATTCTACTGTGTGGATCATAACAAATTATGGATAACTTTGCAAAGAATGGGAATTCCAGAACACCAAATTGTGCTCATGAGGAACCTGTACAGAGATCTAGTGGCAGAACAACAGGATACCGTGTTGTTAAAGTCAGATTAGGTAGGTGTCCTTTCAACATACCTATTCAATTTCTATGCTGAGCAAATAATCTGAGAAGCTGGACTATGTGAAGAAAAATGAGGCATCAGAATTCATGGAAGACTTATTAACAACCTGCATTATGCATGACACAAACTTGCTTGCTGAAAGTGAAGAGGACTTGAAGCACTTACTGATGAAAATCAAAGACTATAGCCTTCATTATGTACTACACCTCAAAATAAACGAAACAAAAATCCTCACAACTGGACCAATAGACAACATCATAATAAATGGAGAAAATACTGACGTTGTCCTGGATTTCATCTCACTTGGATCCACAATCAACACCCACGGAGGCAGCAGTCAAGAAATCAAAAGATGCGTTGCATTGGGCAAATATACTGCAAAAGACCTCCTTAAAATGTTGAAAAGTAAAGATGTCACCTTGAAGACTGAGGTAGGCCTCATTCAAACCATGATGTTTTCAATTGTCCCACATGCATGCGAAAGCTGGATGATAATTAAGGGAGACTAAAGAAAAATTGATACCTCTGAATTGTGGTGTTGGTGAAGAATATTCAATATACAGTTGACTACCAAAAGAAAGAACAAATCTGTCTTGCAGAAGTACAACTGGAATGCTCTTTAGAGGCAAGGAGGGTGAGATGATGTATCACACACTTTGGACATTTTATCAGGAGGGATTAGCCCCTGGAGAGGAACACCATGCTTGGTAGGGTAGAGGGTCAGCAAAACAGAGGAAGACCCTCAACGAGATGGACTGACACAGTGGCTTCAACGATGGGCTCAAGCATAACAACAATTGTGAAGGTGGCATAGGACCAGACTGTTTTTTTCTGTAGTACATGCAGTTGTGATCAGTAGGAACAACTCGATGGCACCTAACAACAACAGAAGGGGAACTCCAAAATCTTTATATAAACTCCTCTCAAACTGTTACTGATCCTTTAGCTGTACATGTAGAGGAGAATTTCAAAGAGACCAGAAAAAAAAAAAAAAAAGCTGAAATGCTGAAAGAACAATTATATTCCTGCCAACCACAGGACAGACATATTTTATAGTTGGACTCCAGTCAAATTAACTGCCTCCTAGCATAAAAATCAATACTCTTCAGAGGAAAATTATGAAACCCATAGTCTGTACTGTATACCATCCACAATGTTCAATATGCATTCAGAAATTACTAGATTTGCAAAGAAATAAGAAAATGTGACCCATAGTCAAAAGAAAAAGCAGTCAATAGAAACAACCCAGAGGTGACTCGGGTGCAGGCACAATTAGCATACAGGAACTTTAAAGCAACTCTTTTATATATATGTAAAAGCTTAAAGGAAAATATAGTCATAATGTGTGACTAGATGGTAATATCTACAAAGAGATCAAAACTATTTAAAAGAACCAGAAGAAAGTTCTATAACTGACAAGTATAATTCTGACCGCACTCTCTGGATTCTTGGTGGAGGCCCCTAGGCTCTGGGCTTCAGCTATACCTTCCAGGCCCACTTGAATGGCAACTATGTTCCTTTGGCTTTGAACAGCCACATTGTCCTAGTCCATCTGAGTGATGACCTCACCTCCTCATCCACAGTAGGTCCCAGGGACATGGCAGCTCTGGCCCCTCAGTTTTTGGCAGTGGATCTGGCCCCATCCTATTGGCACTTGTGAACAGCAGCCCCACTCCAGAGCCAAGCTGGTGAAGATCTAGCTCTGTGAAACACAGGAGAAAGTGGCCCCACACTTTGATACCTCAGAAGTCATGGCCCTACGCTATGATCTTTGTTCTGCTCTGCTTCCTGTGCTCTTCATTTTCTCAGCTCTGCTTCCTGGTTCCTTGACCTCTGGGCACCTAGGGTCTTGGGCTTGCCCTGCATCTGTCCAGCTCGGACAACTGTACCAAAGCTCTTTACCTCCAACAATAAGCATCTGGAGGCACCCAACTCTGCAAATAAACCCCGGGCAAGAGGCATTGAGCTCTCTAGGTCCATGTGTCAGCAAGCCTAACCCCATCAATGAGTGCCTGAACGCACCCCACTCTGCAGGAAGCCTCCTCTGAAAAGCCATTCAGCTCTCTCACTTTGTGTGCCAGCTCCCTTGCTGTCTCATGCCAGTCTCCTGCTTCTGCTATTCCTGTTTCTCTGCTGCTGCTTCTCTCCATCAATGCCATCTCCAGCATTACAACTCTCCTCGCTTCCTTCTGAATCCTCACCAGAAATGTCTTTGATGTCTATAATTCCACCAACAGTCTCTTCAAGGCAATCAAGGCTTTTACTATCAGGCACTTTAAAACTCGTCCAGCTTCTATCCTTTCACAGTTTCAAAACCCAATCCACATTTTAAGGATCTGTTAGAGCAGCACCCCACTCGCGGTACCAATTTCTGTCTTAATTATCTAGTGCTGCTATTACAGAAATACCACAAGTGGATGGCTTTTACAAAGAGGATTTTATTTTTGTCACAGTTCGGAGGCTAGACGTCTGAATTTAGGGCACCAGCTTCAGTAGAAGACTTTCTCTCACTGTCCGCTCTGGAGGAAAGCCCTTGCAATCAATCTTTCCACAGTATAAGAGCTTCTCAGTACAGAGATCCTCGGTTAAAATGGTGCAGTCCACTCCTGGTGCTTCTTTCTTGGTAGCATGAGGACTCTCTTCTCTCTGTTCGATTCTTTCTTTTACATCTCAAAAGAGATTTACTCAAGGTAAAACCTGGAGACAGAGGTCAGTATGGCACTAGAGACAGAAGCACCATGCCTTCCCTCTGTAGCAAAGACCTGAAAATCTAAGTAAAACAGATACAAAGGTCAGTCCTGGAACCCTAAGCATCAAAAGAAGTGATAAAGAATTCTATCAAGCGCCAAATGGAAAAACAAACTGACGGAGAACAGAAAAGCAGGAGAGCTATGGAGTGGAGTCCACTGTCAGCTAATGTAGCATGGATTCACCATCTTGAACCACAGCCAATAAGGACCCTGAATAGGAAGTACAAGAAGGGAACTTCATGGAGCTCCTAACAGGAGACAGAGTACCCACTCTGCACATCAAATCCTTTCTCTTCTTCACTGCTTATCTACACCACACACTGAGCACAGCACACCTAAGCAGCACCAGCATGGACCATGAAACCCTGATCCCCTGAGACCCACTGTATGCTGCACCCCAGGTCATTCTGCTAATGACCCATCCCTACCTTCTCCCACCCACGGCTGGACCTACCCTGCTGCACCATACTTGAGTGACTGGCCCCAAAGAGCTGGTCAAGGGGATGAGAAGTGTCGTGCCCACAGATGAGCAAGCAACAAAACATGCTAAGCCTACTAGTCTAGACATAACCAAACTACAAAAAAAAAAAAAAAAAATCAGGAGGAAACACAAAAACCTACAATCACTACAATCAATAAAAAAAGAAAATGATTCCTGAATGTCCCAAAGGTGGCAGAAAATATCAAAACATATTTTGAAAAAGGACAGAATAGCTCCAGAAAGCCACCAAAATAAAACACCAGATGACCTTCCAGTAGAAGAAAAGGCATTGGAACTAACTGACAGGGAACTTAAAGCTCTAATATTGAGGGCTCTCCAGGAGGTTAGGAAAGAAATGAAAGAAAACACAGACAAAACTAAGGGAAAAATAGACAAAACCATGGAAAATACAGACAAAATCAGGGAAAACCCAGACAAAGAAATGGAAGAGTTCAGAAAAACACTATAGGAACAAAATACCAAAATAAATAACTAGAAATCATACAAAAACAGCAATTAGAAATGAAAAAAAATAAATGAGATTTCAGAAATGGACAATGCAATAGAGCGTTTTAGGAGAAAACATGACATAATGGGCGATAGGGTCAGCGAAAGTGAAGACAACTCCTTGGATACCACTTTGAGGAAAAAGCAAAGAAAAGAATGGAAAAAAACTGAGAACAATGGAGGATAAAATCAAGAGTGAAAACGTGCACTTGATCAAAGTTCCAGAACAGGGGAAGAAAATGGAAAACAGTGAGGATCACTGAAGATTTGCTGGCAGAAAACTTCCCCAACATCACGAATGATGAAAGGCTGACCATCCAAGAAGCTCAATGACGCCATATAGGATAAACCCCAAAAGAAAGTCACCAAGACATATCATAATCACACTTGCCAAAACCAAAGACAAAAAAGAATCCTGAGAGCAGTTCGAGAAAATAAAAAAGTCAAATAAAAAAGGGGAAACTGATATTAAGCTCTGATTACTCAGCAGAGATCATGCAAGCTAGATGGCAAGGGGGAAAAGAAAACCAAACCCGTTGCTGTCGAGTCGATTCCAAGTCATAGTGACCCTTTAGGGCACAGTAGAACTGCTTCATAGGGTTTCCAGGGAGCACCTGGTGGATTTGAACTGCAGACCTTTTGATTACCAGCTGAACGCTTAACCGCTATGCCTATATAATAACTTGAAAGAAAAAACTGTGAACCAAGAATAATATATCCTGCAAAACTCTTGCTCAAATATGATAGCAAGATTTGCATGTTTACAGATGAACAGAAATTAAGGTGATATGTAAAAACCAAACCAAATGTACAAGAATTATTAAAAGGAGTGCTTTGGTTAGACAACAAACAACATCAGACAAAAACCTGAATCTATGATGCAGGACAGCATCAGACAGATACTAGTTTATGAGCTCTTAAGGACAAAGCTAAACTAAAAAAATTTACAGTGGGAATACAGAGATATCAATCTGTAAATGAAAACATCAGAACAATAACAGAGGGAATAAATGGTATAGGTATAGAGCTTTCAAACGGAGAGGAACTCCAGGCATTATCAAGTAATAAAAAAATGGTTTAAACTTAGGAAGATGGGGTAAAGTTCAAGGTAACCACAAAGAAAGTTAACAAACCTACTCATCAAAATGAAGGAGAAAAACATAAAGTCTCAGTAAACACAAAATCTACAGAAATGAAAACAATCCACATGCACACAAAAAGAATTTAGCACAGGAGAGTAAGAGAAACAAAGAAAATGTCAGCACCACAAAAAAAAAGCACCACAAGAAGACAATAAGCTCACACCTATGGAAAATCACACTGAACATAATTGGCTTAAATGCACCCATAAGGAGACAGAGAATGACAGAATGGATAAAGAAAACACAGCCCATCAATATACTGTATACAAGAGACACATCTTAGGAACAAAAAAAAAAATTAAAAATGGAAGGAAGGAAAAAATATATCAAGCAAACAGCAACCAAAAAAGACCAGGACTGGCAATACTATATCCTTATGACAAAATCCAGCATGAAAGACATTATATAATCATTAAAGGGACCATCCATCATGAGGACATAATCATAATAAATATCTACGCACCCAATGACAGGGCTCCAAAATACATAAAACAAACTCTAACAGCACTGAAAAGAGAAATTGACAGTTCCACAGTGTCTTAGTCATCTAGTGCTACCATAACAGAAATACCACAAGCGGAATACTTTAACAAAGATAAGTTTATTGCCTCACAGTCTAGTAGGTTAAAGTCCAAATTTAGGGTGTCAGCTCCAGGTGAAGGCTTTCTTTCTCTGTTGGTCTTCTCATTAGTCTTCCCCCAGACAAGGAGCTTCTTTGTGCAGGAACCCCAGGTCCAAAAGACATGTTCTGCTCCTGGCACTGCTTTCTTGGTGGTATGAGGTCCCCTTGTTTCTCTGCTTGCTTCTATCATTTACATCTCAAGAGATTGCCTCAAGACACAATCCAACCCTGTAGGTTGAGTTCTGCCTCACTAACACAACTGCCGCCCATCCTCCCTCATTAACATCATAGAGGCAGGATTTACAACATGTGGGAAAATCACACAATTCCGGGAATAATGGCCTAGCCAAAATAGTACACACATTTTGGGGGGACATAATTCAACCCATGACACACGGTAATAGTAGGAGATTTTAACACAAAACTCTTGGTAAAGGGCAGAATATCTAGAAAGAACTCAACAAAGAACAGAAGAACAAAAGGCCACAATAAATGAGTTTGACCTCATAGATACATACAGTCAGTCCACTCAACAGCACCAAAGAATACATCCTTTTCCAACATACATAGAACATTCTCAGAATAGACCACGTCTTAGGCCACAAAGCAACCCTCAACAAAATCCAAAACATTGAGATAATACAAAGCATTTTCTCTGGTCACAACACCATAAAAGTAGAAGTTAATAACAGGAGGAGTCAGGAGAAAAAAAAGTCAAATACATGGAAAATGAATAACACCTTGCAAAGAAACCACTGGGTAATAGAAGAAATCAAAAATGGAATAAAAAATTCCTACAACTAAATGAGAATGAAAACACATGGCATTAAAATCTTTGGAACACAGCAAAGGCAGTGCTCAGAGGTCAATTTATAGCAATAGATGCACACATCAAAAAAGAAGAGAGGAAAAAAATCCAAACTTTAGCTATCCAACTTGAACAAATAGAAAGAGAGCAGCAAAAGAAACGCTCAGCCACCAGAAGAAAGGAAATGATAAAGATCAGAGCAGAATTAAGTGAAATAGAAAATACAAAAACAATACAAAGAATCAACAAAACAAGTTGGTTCTTTGAAAGGATCAATAAAATTGACAAACCATTGGGGAAACTGACAACAGAAAAACAGGAGAGGAAGCAAATAGCCCAAATGAGAAATGAAATTTGGGGGCAATACAACAGACCCAACTGAAATAAAAGGGATCATAACAAAGTCCTATGAAAAACTATACTCCAAGAAATTTGAAAACCTAGAGGAAATAAACAAGTTTCTAGAAATACACTACCTATCTGAACTAACACAAACTGAGGTAGAAAATCTGAACAGACCGATAACAAGAGAAGAAACGGAAAATGTAAAAGAAAAAAAAAAATCCTAGCCCTGGCCCAGATGGCTTCACTGGAGAACCCTACCAAACATTCAGAGAAGAGCTTGCACCAGCACTACTCAAACCATTTCAGAACATAGAAAAAGGAGTACTTCCAAATTCATCCCATGAAGCTAGCATAATCCTGATACCAAACCAGGCAAAGATGCCACAAAAAAGAAAAGAAAGAGAGAGAGAAAGAGAGAAAGAGAGAGAAAGAGAGAAAGAGAGAGAGAGAGAGAGAGAAAGAGAGAAAGAAAGAAAGAGAGAGAGAAAGAAAGAGAGAGAGAGAAAGAAAGAGAGAGAAAGAAAGAAAGAGAGAAAGAAAGAGAGAAAGAAAGAAAATTATGGCCAATATCTCTCATGAATAAAGATGCAAAAATTTCCAACAAGATTTTAGCCAATAAAACTCAATGTCCTATAAAAAAAAAATAATATATCATGACCAAGTGGGATTCATACTAGATATGCAAGGATGGTTCAACATTAGAAAATCAATCAGCGTAATCCAGCACATAAGTAAAGCAAAAGAATCATATGATCATCTCAATCGACATAGAAAGTCATTCGATAAATTCCAACACCCATTCCTGATTAAAAAAAAAAAAAACTCACAATAAAATAGAAATAGAAGGGATATTTCTCAACATAATAAAGGGCATCTTTTTTTTTTATAGTCATATAGTCAACGGCATTGGGTTTTTTTCGGGTATACAAAACAAACACCAATATTATTCTCCATGGAGAGAGGCTGAAAACATGCCCCCTGAGAACAGCAAGACAAGGGTGCCTGCCTTAGTTATCTAGTAGTGTTGTTATAACAGAAATATCACAATTAGAGGACTTCAACAAACAAAAGTTTACTCTCTCACAGTCTAGTAGGCTAGAAGTTCAAATTCAGGGCATCATCTCCATGGGAAGGCTTTCTCTCTGTGACAGCTCTGGAGGAAGGTCCTTGCCATCAGTCTTCCCCTGGACTGGGAGCTTCTCAACACAGGGACCCAAGGTCCAAAGGACACACTCTACTCCTGGCACTACTTTCTTGGTGATATGAGGTCCCCTGTCTATGGGTTTACGTCTCTCTTTTATACAGCAAAAGAGATTGACTTAAGGCACAACTTAATCTTGTAGATTGAGTCCTGCCTCCTTAACATAACTGCCTCTAATACTACCTCATTAACATTTTAGACGTAGGATTTATAACCCTTAAGAAAGTCAGATCAGATGACAAAACTGTAGAGAATCACATCATGCTTGGACTCACTGTCGGGCAAAGTTACCACACATTTTGTGATCTGATGTGATTTTCTGTCTTCTGCTTGTTCCATCATTGTACTTTGGAAGCAGATAACTTGTATTCTAGATTTCACAGATGAAGAGTAATTTTTCCATTTTGGACTTGGAGTTGAATTCAGATTTCTGCTGACATGATGGGGTGAAAATGTTTTACATCTGGCAAAGACATGAATATTTGGGGGCCAAGAGTGGAATGTCATGGATTGAACTGTGTCCCCCCAAAATATGTGTCCATTTGGCTAGGCCATGATCCCACTATTGTGTGATTGTCCACCATTTTGTCATCTGATGTGATTTTCCTATGGGTTGTAAGCCCTACCTCTGTGAAAAAATTACCTGCTGATGAATGAAATATATTCCTGGTAGATGACTTTCTGAGTTGTAATGTATTGAGAGAGGAAATTGTCCTGTCAGAAAGTTTCATAATGAATTGGTGAAAGGTATAGAAAACTGAGAAAAAAAGGGGGGGGGGGTCATGGGCGGGGATAAAAACAATTCTTAAATCTATGGGGAATAAGAATTTATATATAAGACATCTGATTAAAGAACACCTGCGTGTGAACTATCTGCATGGTACAAAGGGTTAAAACTCTCGGCTGCTACCTGAAATGTTGGAGGTTCCAGTCCACCCACAGGTGCCTTGGAAGAAAGGCCTGGGGATCTATTTTGAAAAAATCAGCCATTGAAAATCCTATATAGCACAGTTCTACTCTTTCTACTCCAACACACATGGGGTCACAATGAGTCAGAGTCAGCTTGACAGCAGCTGGGTTTTTTGTTTGTTTTGTTCTCCTTTTAGATAATTGAAAACTCCGCACAAAACCCAGCACCAATGCCTAATTAAGTCCAAGAAAAATGTTTAAGTAACTACAGCGTAAAAATATTAAATAATAAGCATAGGATCTGCTCACTTGACAGCATTTTTCTCTCTAAATAGTGCACAAAACAATAGCATATTGTAGAAGGAACAACATCTGATTTTTAGAAATACAAGTGACACATACCTGCCAAGAAACTTCACGGGGTCAACAGACCAGTCCCATTCAGCCATTGGTGTATGGTGGGCACTGCTCCTCGACTACGGTTCCCTCACAAGGGAGTTGATGGTATGTATCAGTGTCTCCTCGAGACCATGGCGAGCACGTGATATTGCCACAAGGAGCACAAGTTTTCATGAAGACCTTACAGTGTGAGTCGTTCTCTACCTTTAGAGACAAAAATAGACAACTTTCCATAAGAAAGACTTACTCTGTTATCTGAGATTATTGCACTTTGTTTGAAAGAGCACTATGTAGAATGAACTCACACCACTGCTGGTAAAGTTTAACACACTCAGGTAAGGGAAAGGAAAATGGGGCCAGGCCGATTCGTGTGCTTTACACACATTCGTCCCATATTTCACAGCCACAGGTTGTTTCCCTAGCTCTGCACACTGCTGCTGCTGCTACTGCTGCTACTGCTGCTGCTGGTGCTTGTCTCTGATTCACCGAAGATTACCGATTTACTCCAAGTTTAATATTCATTTACTGTTTTCACTACTGCTGCTACATTTTAGTGAAAGGCTTTTGTATGAATTAGCCATTTTTCTAATAACAGTGCCAACTTTTAATTTACTTTTTCTAATAACAGGACCAACATCTGATGACATTTAACTAACACAATCCCATTATCCAAAAGACAGCCAAGATGAAGCAATTCTTATAATGCATGCACAGCCATTAATCACAGTGGGTCCCCCACTTGATCCCCAGGCAGAACTCACCAGGGACAGTAGTCTTCACTACAAGAAATCTGTGAGCACCCAGGAGCAGAATTCAATTTGGATTCTTTGCTCATGACTTCCTGCTTTCATTGTTTAAATCCCCAAAAGCCTTCTCCTGGCTGCACAGCTTCCCCAAGGAGAGCTATCAGGACCATCATGTCATCTGCCTCCAACTGCTGCTATTTGAATTTGTCTAAGGCTTTTCTTGTGACAATGGCAGTAGCATAAGGAGAGACCCCTGTCATGGACTGGATTGTGTACCCCCCAAAATATGTGTTAGACACTCCACCCAACAGCACCAAAGTATACATTATTTTCCGATGCACATGGAACATTCTCCAAAATAGACCACATCTTAGGGCACAAAGCAACCCTCAGCAAAATCCAAAACATTGAGATAATACAAAACATTCTGTCATCACGATGCCATAGAAGTAGAAATTCATCACAGAAAGAGCAAGGAAAAAAAATCAAATACGTGGAAATTGAATTGTGTAATACAAGACATCAAAGATGCAATCAAAAATTTTCTAAAGCCAAACAAGAATGAACACACATCATACCAAAAACTTTGGGACACAGCAAAGGCAGTGGTCAGTGTTCAGAGGTCAATTTATAGCAATAGATGCACACACCAGAAAAGAAGAAAGGGACAAAATCAAAACATTAGCTGTACAACTCAGACACAGAAAGAACAGCAAGAGAAGCCCACAGACACCAAAAGAATGGAAATAATAGAGACCACAGCAGAAATAAATGAAACAGAAAAACAATAGAAAGAATCACAAAACCAAAAGCTGATTCTTTGAAAGGATCAACAAAATTGACAAACCACTGGCCAAATGGACAAAAGGAAAACAGGAGAGGAAGAAAGTAACCCCAATAAGAAATGAAATGGGAGACATAACAATAGACCCAAATGAAATAAAAAGGATCATAACAGACTACTAAGAAACACTGTACTCTAATAAATTTGAAAACCTAAAGGAAATGCACAAATTTCTAGAAACATACTACCTACCTAAACTAACACAAACTGAAGTAGAAAGTCTGAACAGACATATAAAAAGAGAAGAGATTGAAAAAATAATAAAAATGAAAAACTCCCAAAGCAAAAACAAAAAGTCCTGGCCCTGATGGCTTCATTGTGCCCCTCTGGCAGAATTCCACCAAACATTCAAAGAGTTTGCACCAGTACTACTCAAACTAATTCAGAACACAGAAAAGGAAGGCATATTTCCAAATCAATTGTACAAAGCCAGTATAACCCTGATACCAAAACCAGGCAAACACACCACAAAACAAGAAAATTACAGACCAATATCTCTCATGAGTATAGATGCAAAAATTCTCAACACAATTCTAGTCAATAGAATTCAGCACCATATTAAAAAATAATGCACCATGCCAAGTCAGATTCATACCGGGTATGCAAGATGATTCAATGCTAGAAAATCAATGAAAGTAATCCACCACATAAACAAAGGAAGAGAAAAGAAAACAACCACATAATCAAGATCATCTCAATCAATGCAGAAAAGGCCTTCGATACAGACCAACATCCATAGCTGGTAAAAACGTTCAGTACAATAGGAGTAGAAAGAAAATCACTCAACATTATAAAGGGCATCTATATAAAACCAACAGCCAACATCATTCTCAACTGAGAGAGGCTGAAAACATTCCCCTTTAGAACAGGAACGAAACAAGTATACCCTTTATCACAACTCCTACCTAACGTTGTGCTACAAGTCCTAGCTCTAGCAGTAAGGCAAAAAAGAGAAATAACGGGCATCAACTGATGATGAAGAAGTAAAACTATATCTATTCACAGATGATATGATACTATACATAGAGTACCCATCAGACTCCACGAGAAAATTACTGGAAGTAATAGAAAAATTCAGCAGAGTAGCAGGATACAAGATAAACACACAAAAATCTGTTGGATTCCTATACATCAGTAAAGAGAACTATGAAAGAGAAATCAGGAAAACAATATCATTTATATTATATAATTAGCTCCTTAAAAAATAAAATAGGAATAAATCTAACCAGGGACATACAAAGAAAAATATAAAACACTACTGAAAGAAACCAAATGAGACCTACATAAATGGAAAATCATACCATGTTCATGGATAGACAAATTTAACTTTGTGAAAATGTCAATTCTACCCAAAGCAGTCTACAAATACAGTGCAATCCCGATTCTAATACCAACAGCTTTCTTTTACCAGATGGAAAAACTATTCATTAACTTTATATGGAAAGGAAAGGGGGTCTAGATAAGTAAAACATTACTGAAGAAGAGTAAAGCAGGAGTCCTTGCACTACCTGACCTCAGAACCTGCTATATAGTTATGGTAGTCAAAATAGCCTGGTACTGGTACAGTGACAGACAAATTGACCCATGGAACAGAATCAAAGACCCAGATGTATATCCACTACCTACGGCCACCTGATTTTTGACAAAAGCACAAACTCCATTAAATAGGGAAAAGACAGCCTTTTTAACAAATGATGCTGCGAAACTGGATGTCCATCTGTAAAAAAAATGAAACAGGACCCATACCTCAGCCCATACACAAACTAATTCAAAATGGATCAATAACCTAAACGTAAAACCAAAAACTATAAAGATCATAGAAGAAAAAATAGGGTCAATGCTAGAGACACTGGAGCCCCATTGGCAACTTGATTAGGTGTTCAGCTTTTAAACAAAAAGTCAGCTGTTTGAATCCACCAGTAGCTCCTTGGAAATCCTATGGGGCAGTTCTATTCTGACCTATAGGGAGGCCATAATACATGGCATAAATAGGATACAAACCATAACTAACAGTAAATAAACACAAGAAGATGAGCCAGATAACAGGGATCTTCTAAAAATAAACACCTCCCCAAAAGAGTGAAAAGAGAGCCTATGGACTGGAAAAAGCATTTTGGCTATGACAAAACCTACAGAGGTCTACTGTCTAAATCTATAGAAAAATCCAACACCTCTACAACAACAAAAGGATAATAATCTACTTAAAAACGGGCAAAGGATATGAACAGACATTTCAGCAAAGAAGACATCCAGGAGACTAACAGACACATGAGGAAATGCTCGTGATCACTAGCCATTAGAGAAATGTAAATCAAAACTACCATGAGATACCATCTCACCCCAACATTACTGGCATAGATCAAAAAGACAGAAAATGACAAATGTTGGTAAAGTTGTAGGGAGCTTGGAACTCTTACACGCTGCTAGTGGGAATGTAAATGGTACAATCATTTTGGAAAACAATATGGCACTTCCTTAGAAAGCTAGAAATAGAAATGCCATACAATCCAGCGATCCCAGTCCTAGGCACATATGCTGGAGAAAAAAGAGCCATCACATGAACAGACATATGCACACCCATGTCCATTGCAGTATTATTCACAACAGCAAAAAGATGAAAACAATCTAAGTGCCCATTGACAGATAAATGGACAAACTATGGTACATACACACAATGCAATACTACCAAACAATAAAGAACAATGATGAATCTGGGTAACACCTCACAACACAGGTAAATCTGGAGGGCATTATGCTGAGTGAAATATTTCAATCACAAAAGGACAAATATGTATGAGACCACTATGATAAAAAACACAGGAAAAAGATTCCACACAGAAAGAAGTGATTTTTAACTGTTATGAGGGAGGGGAGGGAAGGGAAAGAAAAACACTAGATAGGTAGTAGATAAGTGGAAGCTTTGGTGAGGGGTAAGACAGAATACAATACTGGCGAAGTCAGCACATCTTGATCAGGACACAGTCATAGATGCCTCACAGACAAATCCAAACGTCTTGAGAAACAGAGCTACTGGGCTGAGGGCTTGGACCGTTGTCTCAGGGGACATCTAGCTTAATTGGCATACCAATCCATACAAAAAGTTGTTCTACCTCTGACTATGGTGAGTAACAACTGGGATCTTAAAAGCCTATGGCACTGGGCTTTGGACTAGGAGCAGAAGAGCTGATCAAGTTTTCCTGAGAGGGTGCAAGCACGGGATGGAGTCCTGACCCTCGGGGGCAATCTCAGCCCAGCCAGTGCACACAGGCTACCTGCTCCTCTGGAATCTCAGATAAAACAGTCATCACCAACCAAGATAAGTAACTTTGTCTATATTGCCTATCTATCTGATCCCTCCACTCCCTGCCCCAGGCAGCTTCATTAACCTTGGAATTTCCTGGGCCAGGGAGTGAAGTGCTCTGCTGTTTTTTTTTTTTCCTAACCCATACTCCTGGCCTGAGAGAAGCAACAACTAACAACCCAGGGGGAAAAAAATCCTTCCCTGACTTGCCTAACTGGGATAAAACTACAGAACCAGCTCCAGCAAAGCAGATGAGATCCACAGTCTTTGGCTTTCATCCCTACAGGGAACAAGGTGGCTATTATAATGCAAAGCCAATTCTGATAGAGATCTGATTGTAATTGTTTTAGCAGAGCACTGGAAAGACAAGTTTTCAAGGACTGATGCCTCTCTACCTATTAAACAGAGCCCTCACTGATCCACAGCAGGGAACTGAGGACTGAAGCTCCACCCAAACCACCTAGCCACCTGCCAAAGCAGTCTGAGGATAGTGACGCCCACCAATCTTAAGAGGTACAAGCATTGCCTGCCTAAGGTATAGCTGCAGAGCCCACCCACCAAAGTGCTCTAGGAAAAGAGACACACCCACCTCACTGGCACTTGGAGGAAGCCTGGCAGCATCCTGCCCCCCGGAGTGTGACCCCCTGCCGCTACTAGAATCTGGTGCACACACCTATCACCGCTACTCCTCTAAGTTAATAGGTGACAGTCTACACCACACACTTGGTGACCCACAATCAGAACACCTAATCTGATTCTATTCAAGAATAGTGAATGGACTCTTAGGCTTATATATCTGGTAACAGCTCAAACCAGCTGGTAATAGGACATAAGTGACTCAAAGGCTACAACTATCAAGACACTGCAATCTAGTAGCCCATCTGGGTATATTGAAACAAAACAAAACGAGAAGATAAGACTCAGTGAGCAAATATAAAATGAATCATTACAATATCTTATAGATGGCTCAGAGACAACAGTCAATATCAAATCAGATAAAGAGGTAGATCATGATTGCGTCTACAAATCCCCAAATTAAAGAATCAAAATCTTTCCCAAATGAAGATACGATCCTGGAATTGCAAGATGCAGAATATAAAAAACTAATATACAGAATGCTTCAAGACATCAGGGATGACCTCAGAAATGAAATGAGGCACTCTACAGAAAAGCCAAGGAACACACTGATAAAGCAGTTGAAGAAATCAAAAAGATTATTCAAGAACATAGTGAAAAATTAATAAGCTGCAAGAATCCATAGAGAGACAGCATTCAGAAATCCAAAAGATTAACAGTAAATTACAGAATTAGACAACGCAATAGGAAGTCAGAGGAGCAGATTCGAGCAATTGGAATGCAGAGTGGGGGAGATGGAGGATAAGGCAATTAACACCAATACAGTTGAAAAATCAGGTGAAGAATTAAAAAAAATGAAGAAACCCTAACAATTATGTGGGGCTCTATCAAGAAGAATAACTTGCGTGTGATTGGAGTTCCAGAACAGGGAGGGATAACAGAAAATATAGAGAGAATAGTTGAAGATCTGTTGGCAGAAAACTTTCCTGGCATTGTGAAAGATGAAAGGATATCTATCCAAGATGCTCATCGAACCCCATAAAAGATTGATCCAAAAAGAAAATCACCAAGACATATTATCACCAAACTTGCCAAAACCAAAGATAAAGAGAAAATTTTAAAAGCAGCCAGGGATAAAAGAAAAGTCACCTACAAAGGAGAATCAATAAAAATAAGTTCAGACTACTCAGCAGAAACCATGCAGGCAAGAAGGCAATGGGATGACAGATATAGAGCACTGAAGGAGAAAAACTGCCAGCCAAGAATCATATTTCTAACAAAACTCTCTCTCAAATGTGAAGGTGAAATTAAAACATTTACAGATAAACATAAGCTTAGAGAATTTGCAAAAACCAAACCAAAGCTACAAGAATTACTAAAGGAAATTCTTTGGCCAGAAAATCAATAATATCAGATACCAACAAAACACAAGGTCACAGAACAGAACATCCTCAAGTCAACTCAAAGAGGGAAATCAGAAAAACAAAATAAGATTAATTTGAAAAAGAAAAAATGCTCAAAACAGGGAATCATTGAAGTCACTATGTAAAAGATTACAATAATCAAAAAAAAAAAAAAGAGGACTAAAGACAGGAGGCATAGATCTTCCATACGGAGAGGAAAACAAGGCGATATAGGATGATACAGGTTAGGTTTTTACCTAGGAAAATTGGGTTATATATTAAGGTAACCACAAACAGGTTTTAGAATTCCATATTTCAAATTAAAAAACAAGAAAAACAAAATGACTCAGCAAAAATAAATTCAACTACTATGAAAATGAGGAACACACAATTTACAAAGAAAAACTTCTCAGCACAAAAAACCCAAAGTAAGTGGAAAAATGAAATTGACAACAACACACACAAAAAGGCATTAAAACGACAGCACCAAACTCATACTTATCTATAATTATGCTGAATGTAAATGGACTAAATGCACCAATAAAGAGACAGAGAGTCTCAGACTGGATAAAAAAATACGATCCGTCTATATGCTGCCTACAAGAGACACACCTTAGACTTAGAGACACAAACACACTAAAACTCAAAGGATGGAAAAAATATATCAAGCAAACAGCAATCAAAAAAGAGCAGGGGTGTCAATATTAATTTCTGACAAAATAGACTTTAAAGTTAAATCCACCACAAAAGATAAAGAGGGACACTACATGATGATTAAAATGACAATTTACCAGGAAGATATAACCATATTAAATATTTATGCACCCAATGACAGAGCTGCAAGATACATGAAACAAACTTTAGCAGATTTGAAAAGTGAGATAGACACCTCCACAATTATAGTAGAAGACTTCCAACACACCACTTTCAAAGAAGGACAGGACTTCCTGTAAGAAGCTCGGTACAGACACGGAAGATCTAATTGCTACAATCAATCAACTTGACCTCATAGGCTTATACAGAACACTCCACCCAACAGCTACAAAGTATACTTTTTTTTTCTGGTGCACATGGAACATTCTCTAGAATAGATCACCTATTAGGTCATAAAACAAACCTTTGCAGAATCCAAAACATTGAAATATTACAAAGCATCTTCTCAGATCATAAGGCCATAAAAGTAGAAATCAATAACAGAAAAATCAGGGAAAAGAAATCAAATACTTGGAAACAGAACAATACCCTGCTCAAAAAAGACTGGGTTATAGAAGACATTAAAGAGGGAATAGAGAAATTCATAGAATGCACTGAGAATGAAAACACTTCCTATCAAAAGCTCTGGGACACAGCAAAAACACTGCTCAGAGGTCAATTTATATTGATAAATGCACACATACATAAAGAAGAAAGAGCCAAAATCAGAGAATTGTTCCTACAACTTGAACAAATAGAAAGCAAGCAACAAAAGAATCTCTCAGGCACCAGAAGAAAACAAATGATAAAAATTAGAGCAGATTAAATGAATTAGAGAACAGAAAAACAATTGAAAGAATTAACAAACCCAAAAGCTGGTTCTTGGAAAAAATTAACAAAATTGATAAACCATTGGCCAGACTGACTAAACACAGAAAAGGAAACAAATAACCCGAATAAGAAATGAGATGGGCCATACCACAACAGACCCAACTGAAATTAAAAGAATCATATCAGATTACTATGAAAAATTGTACTCTACAAATGTGAAAACCTAGAAGAAATGGATGAATTCCTAGAAAAACACTACCTACCTAAACTAACACAAGCAGAAGTAGAATGGCTAAACAGGCCCATGACAAAAAAAGAGATTGAAAAGGTAATTTAAAAACTCCCATCAAAAAAAGCCCTGGCCTGGACGGCTTCACTTCAGAGCTCTACCAAACTTTCAGAGAAGAGTTAACACCACTGCTAGTAAAGGTATTTCAAAGCATAGAAAAGGATGGAATACTACCTAACTCATTCTATGAAGCCAGCATAACCCTGATACCAAAACCAGGTAAAGACACCACAAAAAAAGAAAATTACAGACCTATATTCCTCATAAACAGAGATGCAAAAATCCTCAGCAAAATTCTAGCCAATAGAATTCAACAACATATCAAAAAAATAATCCACCATGACCAGTGGGATTCATACCAGGTATGCAAGGTTGGTTCAATATTACACAAACAATTAATGTAATCCACCATATAAATAAAACAAAAGACAAAAACCACATGATCTTATCAATTGATGCAGAAAAGGCATTTGACAAAGTCCAACACCCATTCATGACAAAAGCTGTCAGCAAAATAGGAATAGAAGGAAAAGTCCTCAGCATAATAAAGGGCATTTATACAAAGCCAACAGACAACATCATCCTAAATGGAGACAGCCTGAAAGCATTTCCCTTGAGAACGGGAACCAGACAAGGATGCCCTTTATCACCGCTCTTATTCAACATTATGTTGGAGGTCCTAGCCAGGGCAATTAGGCTAGACAAAGAAATAAAGGGCATCCGGATAGGCAAGGAAGAAGTAAAATTACCTCTATTTGCAGATGCCATGATCTTATACACAAAAAACCCTAAGGAATCCTCCAGAAAACTACTGAAACTAATAGAAGAGTTTGGCAGAGTTTCAGGTTACAAGATAAACATACAAAAATCACTTCGATTCCTCTACATCAACAAAAAGAACATTGAAGAGGAAATCACCAAATCAATACCACTCACAGTAGCCCCAAGAAGATAAAATACTTAGGAATAAATCTTACCAAAGATGTAAAAGTCTTATACAAGGAAAACTACAAAGTACTTCCTTAAGAAAGTAAAAGGGACCTACATAAGTGGAAAAAACATACCTTGATCATGGATAGGAAGATTTAATGTAGCAAAAATGTCTATTCTACCAAAAGTCATCTATATATACAATGCACTTCTGATCCAAATTCCAACGACATTTTTTAATGTGATGGAGAAACAAATCAACAACTTCATATGGAAGGAAAAGAAGCCCTGGATAAGTAAAGCATTATTGCAAAAGAAGAATAAAGTGGGAGGCCTCACTCTACCTGATTTTAGAACATACTATACAGCCACAGTAGTCAAAACAGCTAACAGATACATGAGGCAATGCTCTCGATCATTAGCTATTAGAGAAATACAAAGTAAAACTACAATGAGATTCCATCTCACTCCAACAAGGCTGGCATTAATGCAAAAACCACAAGATAATAAATGTTGGAGAGGCTGTGGAGAGACTGGAACACTTATACACTGCTGGTGGGAATGTAAAATGGTACAACCACTTTGGAAATCGATTTGGCATTTCCTTAAAGAGCTAGAAATAGAGCTACCATACGACCCAGAAATCCCACTCCTCAGAATATATCCTGGAGAGATAAGAGGCTTTACATGAACAGATACGTGCACACCCATGTTTATTGCAGCACTGTTTACACCAGCAAAAAGCTGGAAACAACCAAGGTGTCCATCAGCGGGCGAATGGATAAATAAATTATGGTATATTCACATAATGGAATACTAAGCATCGATAAAGAACAATGATGAATCTGTGAAACATTTCATGACATGGAGAAACCTGGAAGACATTATGCTGAGTGAAATTAGTCAGATGCAAAAGGACAAATATTGTATAAGACCACTATTATAAGATCTTGAGAAACAGTTTAAACTGAGAAGAACACATTATTTTGTGGTTATGAGAGGGGGGAGGGAGGGAGGGTGGGAGAGGGTTATTTACTGATTAGATAGTAGATACGAACTACTTTACATGAAGGGAAGGACAACACTCAATATAGGGAGGTCAGCACAACTGGACTAAACCAAAAGCAAGGAAGTTTCCTGAATAAACTGAATGCTTCGAAGGTCAGTGGAGAACGGGCAGGGGTTTGGGGACTATGGCTTCTGGGGACATCTAAGTCAATTGGCAAAATAAATTCTACTAAGAAAACATTCTGCATCCCACTTTGAAGTGTGGCGTCTGGGGTCTTAAACACTAACAAGAGGCCATCTAGGAAGCATCAATTGGTCTCAACCCACCTGGATCAAAGGAGAATGAAGAACACCAAGGTCACAAGGTAATTATGAGCCCAAGAGACAGAAAAGGCCACATGAACTAGAGACTACATCATCCTGAGACCAGAAGAACTAGATGGTGCCCGGCCATAACTGATGACTGCCCTAATAGGGAACACAACAGAGAACCCCTGAGGGAGCAGGAGAACAGTGGGATGCAGACCCCAAATTCTCATAAAAAGACCAGACTTAATGGTCTGACTAAGACTAGAAGAATCCCAGAGGTCATGGTCCCCAAACCTTCTGTTGGCCCAGGACAGGAACCATTCCCAAAACCAACTCATCAGACATGGATTGGACTGGACAATGGGTTGGAGAGAGATGCTGATGAGGAGTGAGCTACTTGCATTAGGTGGACACTTGAGACTATGTTGGCCTCTTCTGTCTGGAGGGCAGATGGGAGGGTAGAGACAGTTAGAAACTGGCAAAACAGTCACGAAAGGAGAGACTGGAAGGAGGGAGCAGGCTGACTCATTAGGGGGAGAGTAAGTGGGAGTATGTAGTAAGGTGTATATAAGTTTATATATGAGAAACTGACTTGATTTGTAAACTTTCACTTAAAGCACGATAAATACTATTTAAAAAAAAAAAAAAAAGCCTATGGGAGGCCATCTCAGATACATCTACCGGTTCCATCCTGGCTGGAACAAAAGAGAATGAAGAAGACCAAAAACACAATGGAAAGATTATCCAAAGGACTAATGGACCACATGAACCACAGCCTCCACCAGCCTGAGCCCAGAATAACTAGACGGTGCCAGATTACCAAAACTCACAGCTCGGGCAGGGAGCACAATAGCGGTTCTGAAACCGAGCTAAAGAAAAATGCAGAACAAAATTCAAATTCACAAACACACAAGAAAAAGACCAGCCTTGCTGGCCTGACAGAGACTGGAGACACCCCGGGAGTGTGGCCCCTGGTCACCCTTTTACCTCAATACTGAAGTCACTTCTGAGGATCACCCTTCACCAAAGATTAGACAGGTCTATAGGGCCAACAATAACACAAGTGAGGGACATGCTTCATAGTTCAACCATGTATAGAAGACTAAATGGGCACACTAGCCCAGAATCAAAGACAGGAAGGCAGGAAGGGACAGGAAAACTGGAAGAATGGGGTGGGGAAGGGTAGAGTGTTGACACATCACAGGGTTGGCAACCCCAGTCACAAAACAATTTCTGTATTAACCACTTCATGAGAAACTAATTTGCATCGTAAGTGTTCACCTAAATCACATTAAAAAAAAAATCAGCAGTGTAGTACAATGGAAAAAATATACATGTGTTGGAATCCTAGCCCCTACACAACCAATCTAATGTAATGCAACTACATTTCATAGTGCAATCTAATGTAATGTCATCAATCAATCCGTTGAGGTCATACCAGTGTAGGATCGTTCCTAAAACTAATCACTTCTGAGATTAGACACAGAGACAAAGGGCACACAGACACAGTCGGACAACAGAGATAGATACATTCAGAAGCTCAGGAAAGCCAAGGATGGCTGGCAGCTACTAGAAGCTGAAATAGACAAAGGCCTGGACTTTAGGGCCACATCCTGCGTTTGGACTTCCAGTTTCCTGAACTGTGAGACAATAAATATCAGTTCCTTAATGCCGCCCACTTGTGGAATTTGTGGTACGGCAGCACTGCGGATCTAAGACACCACTACCTCCAGGGCGCAAGGCGAGACAGGCTTATTTGGACGATCTTCAACTCTGTCAGTTGCTTACTACATATTGTCGTCCAGGAATGGAAATATTCCATTTTCCTCCTTCTACCCTCCCAGTCCCATAGTCCTGTAGACTTATGTCTATTATCCCCAACAGGTGCCGAAAGCTCCATTCATCCTGCCCTGGATCCTGGCACCTTTCCCGCTCCAGGGCAAAGACCCCATCTGGTCAGTGGGGCCTCCAGCCTCTCACAGAGCAACCTCCGCAGGTTTCCTTGTTAGTTTCAGCTCAAGTGAGCTCTATCTTGGGAGACAATGAGCCATCAAAGTTGTGGGGGGCAGGAGTGGCAGGGATCCTGTAACCCCATGGAAGGAGCCAGTGCAGATCACGATATCAACCCTGGCTCTGCTTTCCCTTGTACCCTACACAACTCGATTTGAGGGGCTGCCTATGTGAGTGTCCATGGTTCCCTGTTCATAGCACCCTGCTTAGATAGGGAGGTGGGATGGCTTTCATGTTATAGAGACCCTGGCTCACAGCGTTGTGCCATGCAAACTCCCATCAGGACCAAACCTCATCCATTCCCCCCCCCAGGCTCGAAGCGATGGCCTGTACTGTGGGATCAGACCATGCAGACCTTTGCATCCACACCCCACATGCCCTCCAGGAGTCCTTGCAGGGCAATGCCTCCTTCCTAGGTCAAACTGAGATCCCTGAACATCCCTTTCCTGGAGGACCACCTGCTGACACCTGGGTGGGTAGAAATACCTGCAGGACCACTGCAGACTTCAGACCTGGTACCAATAGAGTGCACCTGGGGGAGCAGTGAGGGAGGGACAGTTGCTGAAGCCTGGGGGCCACCTTGACAAAACAGAGCCAGTCCACTGAGAGAGAGAGCCCAGGTAAACCCTCTGCCATGGTGTCACCCCTTCCTCTGACCTCCTGCCAGCTCCCCTTAAGCTGACACCCCTTCCAGCTGCCAGGGAGTGAAACCGTTTACAGAGTCAACACCAGGGCTAACCTGTGGATGTTGACCAAGCCAGGTATTTCCTGGCACCACACCTGGGGAACAGAGTATCTGGCAGCTGGAATGGCCTGAGGATTGCACCTGGAGAGAGGTGCTGGGACAGGGGTTGCCAGAGCTGACAGCATAGAAGAAATGGAGAGGCTGTCATCAGAGATGCCTTGATCTTTCTGGCAGGCAAGCTAGGGGATGTCAGACTATCCTGAGCAGACCACACTGGGCCTCCCCATGTTGGGACATAGCCTATTCCAGCTATTGGAGAGGGACACTGGGAGAGGCTGTGGTAAGTTTCCATCGAGTCAGCCCTCAACTCATACTGACTCCATGTGCAACAGAACAAAGCGCTGCCCAGTTCTGCACCATCCATGATAGGTTTCAGGTCACAGTTGTAATCCATAGGGCTCTCATTGGCTGGTTTTCAGAAATCCTTCTCCAGGCCTTTATTGCAAGTCCATCTTAGTCTAGAAGCTCTGCTGAAATCTCTTCAGTACCATAGTAACATGCAAGCCTCCGCTGACAGATGGGTGGTGGCTGCACATGACGTTCATTGGCTGGGAATCGAATCCAGGTTTCCCACATAAAAGGTGAGGATTCTACCACTGAACCTCCAATGCTGCATACTGGGAGGGCATCCTTTAAATGATCTCCTTTGGCACTTCAAGAACTTTTCGTCACTCAGTGGGGACATGGAATCAGACAGAACCAATTTTCCATGTTCCTTCTGTCAGATACTGGACCTGACATTACTGCTACCTTTGGGCATGACTTTGAGGGTCATGGATTGCCTTGGAAAAAATAACAAGACCAAGGCCCTATCACTGAGGCCAGCGGAGCCAGGAGGTACATATCCAGAGCTACCCCTCTAGCTAAGCTGGGAGGACTTGGGTCCACTCAGCCTGAAAGGCACATGTTTACACTCGTCATGTCCAGGAACTGGCTTAGGGGTGTTATGAGATTAAACATAGCACAGCACAGGGATCTTGTCAAAACACTACTAACCACTTAGCAAGAGTTGCCAAAAGAGAAAGTAAGGTTTCAAAAGTTGGAAATGCATGTCCTACGTCCCTAGGGGTTAGGGTAGGAAATTGGGTTGGGGTTGGTGGCTCAAAGAAAGTATCTCGGTTAAAGAGAAAGGGTCCTTAGTTGTTATCCTGATTTGTATCAGCACAAAATAAACCTCTGAAATATGTTTTGATTCTTAGTCAAAATCGTCTAAACTCCCTGCACCTTTGGAATATGTTCCAGTTTCTATGGCTGATTAGGACAGTGGTTCCCAGGAAGGGGTTACCCTACTGCCCTCTCTCCTCCACCCTCACCCATCCACCTGCCTGATGGTCTGATGAGAGTCATTCAAAGGTAGGCCAGTGAGATTGAGAGCATGTTGGAGATTTAAGATGCTGCCCATCTTATGGGCATTCCTTTTAGGATACACTGGGTTAGGGCTTATGTCTTAGAAGACACGAGGTTTTGTGATCAGAGCTCATGATCATGGTTACAAACAGCCTAACTCTATTTTCGGACATACACTCAAGCAGGAGGCAAAAGTGAATCTGATGAGGGCCTAGAGCCCCTTGGGGCACAGTGTTGACAAACAGAAGTTGCAGTCTGTGGAAGACCATCCGGAATAGAGGGGCTGGTCTAGGCAACCTGGTACCACCTGCAGGCATCACCCAGAACTAGAAGGTTCCTGGAGACCCATACCTTTAACCAGGGCCTCCAAACAGTGAGGCAACTCAGGTCATTAACTTTCCACTCACTGCATTGTTCCAGCCATGACAATGTTGCCTGCAGGGTTCTGTTGTTGTAGCAGCTCATGTTAACACCATGCACAATGGTACAAAATGCTGCCCAGTGCATCCCCATGACTGGTTGCAGATCAGACCATTGGGATCCATAAGGTTTTCATTGGCTGCTTTTCAGATGTAGATCTCCAGGCCTTTCTTCCTAGTCTGTCTTAGTCTGGAAGCTTTGCTGAAATCTGTTCAGCATCATAGCCACATGAACGTCTCCACTGACAAATGGATGATGGCTGCACATGAAGTGCACTAGCTGGGAATAGAACCTGGGTCTCCCACATGGATGGTGAGAATTCTACCACAGAATCACCAATGAGTGTTGATGAAGGCACTCACTTTCACCTTCTTGTCATTATGGGACATGTGCACAACCATGCCAGCACTCAACCCCACAGTGTGTGATCTGACCCACACCACGAAGAATAGTGGAGATGGGCTCTCTGTTTCAGATTATGAGTGAGTGGACCCCACCCCAGTGCTCATCATGTTTACCACTATGGTAGTTTTGAGCAGCCTCCTGGGAATCACCCACTTCAGTGTGGCATGCAGTTAACCACTTGCTTCCTTGGGAATCCAGAGCCTTGGCATTTCTGGACGGAAGCAGTTTTTCCCGATCTTCACTCACCCAGCTCATTTAACAAGGTTGTGCACATTTGGTTCACCATGTTGCGTCCTTTTCTGTTTGAAATACCTGGAGGGGCTTCTGTTTTCTTGATTCAATTGACTTACAAAGTAATGGGTAACAAAGTAATTCCAGGAGGCAGAAACCCAGAAATGGGAACTGAAATTGCTTACCTGATAAATTATTTATGATTGATTTCGGAGGAAATGATCATCAGTGGAAAGGAGACAGGGGCAGTCCCGGCAGACTGTGGCAAATCTGACACATGAATGATCATCTACATTTGCCTGAAATGAAGTGGCGATTAACAGCAAGCCTTTGGGGAGACAGATGCTGTTGCAAGAGAATGTTTAGGAATGAGGACTGCAAGGACTGTGGAGCGACTGACCTTTCATCACTGCATTGGAGCCCACACAATGAGAAGGATGATCTCAGAAGTCCAAGCTCTCAGCTAGAGACAAGGTCAGAGAGCAAGGGTCCCCATTACTGTCCTAAAACCATTGATTTTCTCTTATAACCACAGGATGAATGTGATCGTAAGGGTGAATGTTTTTGAAAGTCAGACCCAAAGTTTGTCACAACAGCTTGCCAAGTCTCAACACCAAAAGAATTAATTCACAGCCTCACCAGGTATCTCATGTGAAAGAATTTGTGTGGAAAGAACCTGACCTTGAGAACTGGAATGGTGACATTTCTACAGATCCTGATAAAGCCCAGTACTATAAATGCCCAAATCACCACCACTCGCCAAAGCAGCTTTTCCCCTCCTTGGGCCAAGGACTGTAGGCAGCTGGTGCTTGTGAATCCTGTAATTACCTCCAGAGTTGCCGATTTTCCTGGAGACCAGCCCACACCGCTATAACTCAGGAGCAGTCCTGGGAGAACCCAGGGAGCCAAGACAGGTTGGAACCAGAAGACGGTGGGCTTCACACCACATGGAAGATTTTCCAGCAGATCTTCCAGAAAGCTGGGCCTAGTGGTGGGCATGGGCTCTATGGGGTGCACACTCACAGGTCTGAACTGAGAAGAAAGAAGCACACTGAGGGGCTTTGTCAAAGTTATCAACATGCATGAGCTGACCAGGGATGATACGGGCTCAGAGTGTTTCTCTAGTGTCTGCAAATGTCCCTTGAGCGGATGTCGAGGCCAATGTCCCCCCTGGCCAGGGCATTGTGCCCATTCGGTGGTCAGAAAAATGGGCCAAGGATGGTGCCAAAGAGGCAGGAGGGAAGCCACCTGCAGAAGCTAGAGGCAGGGATCAAAATGACAAGGTTTCCCTCCTGAGGCCAGTTGTGCTGGTAGCTCAGAAGAGTGTGGAAGAGGATGGCCCTTGGTGCTGGGCTGGAGCGTCTGAGCAGCACCAAGGACCAGAATCATCCTGCGGCATTGCTCTGCCCACACTGCACCCAGGTCAGGACAGAGGGAATTGCCCATGGGGTTCAGGTGACAGGCCCTGGAACCTCAGCCTGCAGGCTGGTTTAAGCTCTGGGCACTTGATGTGTAGGGCCTGAGAAGGACATGGTTGCTGCCTGGAAGAGAAGACCCTGGGGTTCCTGTGGGGGCTGGGGGGCAGCCAGCATGTGATGCCTGGTGCTTTTACCCGCCCCCTGGGATCCTCTGGGTCCCAGGGCACCACCCCTCCCCCATAGGCCCATGCAAGAGGCCCTAGAGTGTCTGGACTCCCCCCAAGGCTTCTGAGGAAGAATTCACCCAGACAAAAAGGGAACTTCAGGAAGCAAGGGGTGCCAGCCAGGTTTCAATCCCATTCTTAGTTGTTGTAGCCCGTGGAGGAGTTCACAACTCAGGGCCAAGGTCCAGGGCCCGCGCAGGACACTAGCTTGGTGAGTCGGATGGGCAGGGAGCAGCTGGTCTGCAGAGGACCGGGGGACAGAGCCAGGGGAGAGCATGGAGGGGCATTGGTGGGAACTGCCAGACCTGCACAGGGAAACAGCCACAGGGAGTCTGAAATGAGCAGAGCAGGGAACAGACCTTCTGGCTCAGAGAACAACTGGCCACTCGGGGCGAGTGGCTGGCCACATGGGGTTGGGAGCTGCCCACTGCAGAGACCAAGGAGCGGTGGCAGGGGCGCAGCCACACAGAGCTGGATGCCAAAGGCAGGCAGAGGTGGGCTGCGGGGGGCCCTGAGCCTTTGAAGACAGTGCCAAGATAGGTGGGTGGAGGTCTGGGAGCTTCACAGTGTCTGAGTTGGACTGGTGGCACAGGGCAGAGCCAGCTGGGACTGAGCCTGACACAGGGTGGGGCAAGGCAGGTGTGAACAGAGGGCTCAGGGATGGGGTGGGCTCAGCACAAGGGAGGGGCCTTCCAGTGGCCAGAGGGCTCAGTCCAGACTCATGGAGCCAGTAGGAGCCCAGGGGATGGTCAGAGAAGGTGGCAAAGGGGTTTCCTAGGCTACAGCCAGGGCCAAGGGCAGGGGGGCTCAGAGTGGGTATCCCTGTACCTAAGCTCAGTGGGTAAGGGGCTGGGCCCAGGGCAGGTATTGAGTGGGCAGCAGGATGGGTGTCAGGAAGAAAGGGTCAGATCAAGGGACCTAGAGGTAAAAGGGTGGTGTCAGGCCCCCCAGAGTAGACATAGGGCTGAGAGGAGGGGATCCAGCCATAGTTGGGGGTCAACACTTGTCCTGCCAGTGAGGAGATCAGGGGCCTAAGCTGGGCTTGGGGAGGTTGGGATGAGGCCTGACAGGGGCCAGGAACTCATCTGGGAGGAAACTAGGGAAATGGGGCTGGGGTAGGGAGTACGAGGAACTGGGGGCTACAAGCTGAGAGCTGGGAATTGTGGGTTGGGATATAGGGCTAGAGGCTAGTTGTTAGGGGCTGGAAGCTAGTGGCTCAGATCTGGTGAACAGGCTGGTAACTGGGTGCTAGCAGCTGGGAGCTAAGTGCTAGGGGCTTGGGGTTGGGGGGATAGTAGCAGAGAGGTAGGGGCTGGGAGCTGAGAGCTGGGAGCTGAGAGCTGGGAGCTGGGTGCTGGGAGATAGGGGCTTGGGGCTGGGTGTTAGAAGTGGAGAATTGGGGGCTTGGGGCTAGGGGCTGGGAGCTGCAAGCTGAGGACTGGGGGCAAGAAACTGGGTTCTGGGGGGGCTGAATGGTTGGAGGTTGGAGCTGAATGCTGGGTATTAGGAGCTGGGAGCTGAGTTCTAGGTGCTAGGGGCTGGACACAGAGACTGGATCCTAGGGGCTTGTAGCTAAGTGATAGGAGCTGTGTGTTAGGAGCTGGGAGCTGGAGACTGGAAGTTAGGGGGCTGGGGGCTGGGTACTGGGAGCTAGAAGCTGGGAGCTGGGAGCCAGGTGCTAGGGACTTGGAAGTAGGTACTATGTTTTGGGAGCTAGGGCTAGGGACTGGGTGGTAGGAGCTGGGATCTGGGGAACAGGGGCTAGGAGCTAAGAACTAGGAGCTGGGGGCTGAGAGCTGTGAACTAGGGGATAGGGGCAGGGTGCTAGGAGCTGGGAGCTATGAGCTGGGGACTGGGAACTGGGTGCTGAGAGCTGGTGGCTGGGAGCTGGGGCTAGAGATTGAGAGCCTGGGTCTGAGAGCTGGGGGTTGGTGGATGAATGCTGGGAGCTGAGAGGTCAGAACTAGGGCTGGAAGCTGGGTCTAGGAGCTAGGAGCCTGGGGCTGAGAGCTGGAGGCTGGTAAGTGATGCTGAGAGCTGACTGGTAGGTTCTGAGCCTGGGAGCTTGATGCTAGGAGCTGGGGGCTGGGGGCTGGAGCCTAGAAGGTAGGGGTCGGGAGCTAGGGTCTGGGAGCTCGGTGCTAGGAGCTGCAAGCTAGGAGCAGAGAGCTAGGAGTTAGGGACAGGGAGCTGAGGGCTAGGAGCTGAGGGCTGGGAGCTGGGGCCTAGGAGCTGGCAGCTGGGACCTGGGTACGAAGAGCTGGCTCCTAGGAGCTGTGGGCCAGGAGCTTGGAGCTTGGCGCTGGGGGTTAGGAGCTGAGGAATAGGAGCTGGGAGCTGGGAGGTAGGAGCTAGGAGCTGGAGGCTAGGATCTGAGTGCTAGGAACTAGGGGCTACGAGCTGAGGGCTAGGAGTAGGGGACTAGGAGCTGGGTACAGGGAGCTGGGGGTTAGGAGCTGGGGGCTGAGAGCTAGGAGCTATGAGCTGGGGGCTGGGAGCTCACGGCTAGGAGCTCAGGGCTGGAAGCTAGGGCCTAGGAGCTAGAGACTATGACCTGGATGCTAGGAGCTGGCTGCTAAGAGCTGGAGGCTAGTAGCTGGGGGCTTGGAGCTGGTTGCCAGGAGCTGGGGACTGGGGACTGGGAGCTGGGAGCTGGGGGCTAGAAGCTGGGGCTGGGAGTTGGGGGCTAGGAGCTGGGGGCTGGGAGATGGGGGCTAGGAGCTGGAGACTAGGAGCTGGGTGCTGGGAGCTCAGGGCTGAGAGTGGTAGCTGGTAGCTGAGAGCTGAGAGCTGGGAGCTAGGAGCTGATTACCAGGACCTGGGGGCTAGAACCTGGTAGATGGTTGCTAGGAGCTGAGGGCTAGAAGCTGGCTGCTAGGAGCTGGGGGCTAGGGGCTGGGTGCTAGGAGTTCGGGGTTGGGAGATGAGTGCTAGGAGCTGGGGTCTTATTCCTAGGAGCTGGGCTAGGATCTGGCTGCTAGGAGCTGGCTAGGGGCTGGGGGGAGCTGGGGGCTGGGTGCTAGGAACTGGGAACTCGATGCTAGGAGCTTGTTGCTAGGAGCTGGGAGCTAGGAGCTGGGTGCCAGGGGCTGGTTCCTAGGAGGTGGGGGCTGAGACCTGGGTGCTAGGAGCTGGTTGCTAGGAACTGGGAGCTGGAAGCTCAATGCCTGCAGCTGCGGGCTAGGAACTGGGTGCTAGGAGCTGGGGGCTGGAGGAGCTGAGGGCTAGGAGCCAGGGGCTAGAAGCAGGGGGCTTGTTGCTAGGAGCTGGGCTAGGAGCTGGCAGCTAGGAGCTGGGGCTAGGAGCTAGGGGCTAGGAGCTGGGTGTGAGGAGCTTGGGGCTAGGAGCTGGGGGCTAGGAACTGGGTGCTAGGAGCTCAGGGCTGGGAGCTGGGGGCTAGGAGCCAGGGATAGGAGCTGTATGCTTGGAGGTAGGTGCTAGGATCTGGGTGTTAAGAGCTAGGGTCTGGGAGCTGGGTGCTAGGAGCTGGCTAAGAGCTTGGGGCTGTGGGCTAGCAGATGGGCACTAGGAGCTGGGAGCTAAGAGCTGGGGGTGTGGGCTGGGAGCTAGATGCTAGGAGCTGGGGAATGGGAGCTGAGGACTGGGTGTTAGGACCTGGGGGCTGAATACTGAGAGCTGGTATTTGGGAACCAGGAGCTGGGGGCTGGTAGCTGGTGGCTGAGTTCTAGAAGCTGGGGACTGGAAACTGAGAGCTAGCAGCTGTGATTTGGGAGCTGGCTGCAGGGAGTTGAGGTCTGAGAGCTCGGGCCGAGAGTTGGGGGTGGGAGCTGATTGCTCTGACAGGAGAGACTGAGGGCCTTGGCAGCCGAACAGCTGTACCAAGGGTCTTGTCTGGCGGCCCAGGGAAGAAGCACAGTGCTGAGAAGTGAATGAATAGAGGAGGACCACCTGGCAGGTCTGGGCTGAATGTGCTGGGGCTGGCAGAGGGGCAGAGGACCTGAGGACACCAAGCTGGGGCCTGAGTTCAAGGCCTGTGCAGGGGGCCTCAGGGCAGGAGAGGAGGAGGCTTGGGAGTCCTGTGGCAGCTAGGGCAGGGGCTCTGGTTGGTCAGTGCTGAGGGCCCTGAGGTGGGCGAGGTACTTTGAGCTGGGAAATCTGGGAGGTGCCCGGCCCGAGCTGACCAATGGTGAGCAGGTGGGCAGAGGCAGGAGACTGGTTTGGCATGAGCTCCAAGGTTGGTGCAGGGAGGAGACCCTGGGCAGTGGAGGCCCCAGGGTTGAGGCAGAAGCCAGAGGCTCCTCCAAAGGCCTCAGCTCTGTTTCAGGTGTGGTGGTGTTAAGGGGTGGGAACACAAGGTGGTTGACCCAGCAGAGGGTCCTGAGCAGGGGCTGCTGGAACCTGTGGTATAAATGGGCAAGGGAGAGGGGGCTGCCAGAGGGGCCCATAGTTGGAGGGCACAGGCCTGGAAGGTGTGGGCTTGAGCTTCTGAAGCCTGAGGACTCAGGGACAGAGGGTGTACTCAACGTGCCTGGGACTCACTGTAGTGGCACAAGCAGAGAAGAAGAGGATCCAAGGGCAGGTGCATGGCTCCCAACTGGGCTAAGGTGCGCAGAGGTGCCCTGGTTTCAGGGGTTTCTGGGCTAGGAAGCAGGGCCTGAGGGTGGGTGGGGCTCAGGCTTAACTGATAGACCTTGTAGCCAGGTGGGCAAAGGCAGGGACAAACTGAGTTTGGGTTGTGGAGGGAGCAGGAGGTAGTACCTTGGGGCTAGCTCAGGTAGGACCATGCTAGGAGGAGGAAGTGTCTGGGTGAGCAAGGAGCAGGAGAGTGGCCAGGAAGGACAGGTAGGCCACAGTGTGGGGAGTGGGGGTGCTGGACTGGTGGAGTCAAAGGGGGCCAAAGTAACACAGGCCCAGAGGAATAGATTAGAAGGAGCCTAGGCTGGGGGCTTGGGCTGGACCAGTGGAAGGAATCGGGGCAGAGAAAGACATGCCCATGCTCCCAGGGGCTTGGTCCAGGACAGGGAGGGGCCTGGCCAGCAGTCACTGACATGACACAAGGCCTGGACAGCCTTCACTACAGAGAGAGATCCTTCCTGGCAGGAGGGGGTGGACTCCAGGAGACCTGGAGACACAGAAGGCAGAGAGAAGAAAGACAAGAGGCTCTGGGTGGAACAGCCTGGACTGGAATTCTGGTAGGGTGCCGCAGAGACTGCCACCCCCAAGGACAGGGCCGGGCTAGGACAAGAGGGGCCAGAGGTGGTCACTGGCTGAAAGACCATAGAGAAGCTGGCTAGAGCAAGGGCCCACAGTTGGGGGTCAGGCAGAGGAGGAGGGAACCTGGTGCCACCTACCTTAAGGCTAATGGATAAGCAAAGTGGGAGGAAGGGACTGGGACACCCCAGGGCTGAGCTGGCTCTAGGTGGTCTTGGAAAGCTGGCCAGGCTGACTGAGCCAAGCCCGTGGACCTGGTGTAGTCAGCGAGGCCACAGCCAATATTGGTCCTAGAAACACAGCAGGTCAGATATGTCCCAGGCCTGGCATCATCCTAGGGCCCTCCAGAGAGGGGGTACTGTGGTGGGAGCAGGTGGGTCTGGCCAGCTGTGTGATCCAGGTGTGTGCCCCAGCTGTGTACCCCTGGTGCCTGTGAGCACAGAGGACTGGCCTGGCAGACAGGCAGCAGGGCTTGGCCTGGGCACATGGTCATTTGGGGCTCCCTCTCTTGCAGCCTCCACCACGGCCCCATCAGTCTTCCCCCTGGCCTCTGGCTGTTGTACCACAACCGAATCCAAGGTGGCCCTGGCCTGTCTGGTCACCAACTACTTCCCAGAGCCAGTGACGGTGTCCTGGAACTCTGGAGCCCTGTCTGGGGCACAAACCTTCCCGGCCGTCCTGCAGTCGTCTGGCCTGTACTCCCTCAGTAGCATGGTGACCGTGCCTGACAGCGGCTGGACCAGCCAGACCTATACCTGCAACATCGCCCACCCGGCCAGCAACACCAAGGTGGACAAGAAGATCGGTGAGCCATCAGCATGGTTGCACTGGGGACCCACAGCCTGTGTCCCCAGCAGACAGGTTTGGGATCAAATGCAGGGCAGCTGGTGACCCCTGCCTGTCTCCTCCCACTAAAGGGCCCTGCCTGCCCCACCCTGGGGTCCCACAAATTCAAGGAGGGTGTCTTCTGGGGTCACCCGCCAGGCACAGGGGACACACAGGCTGGATACCCATAATCCAGTCTCTGGGCTCAGAACCGGATGGTGGGTCTCAGAGCCACCAACTGCTGCATGGAAGAGCCTAACTTGACCTCATCCCAGTCTGAGGGCAAAATGTTCCCTCTCCCAGCTGGGATGCCCACTCTCCTTTCCACTAAGGTAACCCTCTCTGTCTGTCTGCTCTCTCTACAGGTAAACAAACCACCTGCCCCAAGCCACCTGAATACCCCGAATGCCAGTGCCCAGGTAAAGTGAGCCCCACCCTCGCCAAGAGGAGCCAGCCCCAATGGGAGGATAAGCCCAATCCACGCCCTAGCCCCCATGGCCCTGTCACTGACTTTCAGCTCTTCCCACCAGCTCCTGAATGCCCGGGAGGACCTTCCATCTTCATCTTCCCCCCCAAGGCCAAGGACACCCTCGTGATCACCCGAACCCCTGAGGTGACATGCGTGGTGGTAGATGTGGACCAGGACCACTTTGAGGTCCAGTTCAGCTGGTACGTGGATGGCAAACAGGTGTACACAGCCACAACCAGCCTGCAAGAGGAGCTGTACAACAGCACGTACCGCCTGGTCAGCTCACTCCCTATCACACACCAGGACTGGCTCAAGGGCAAAGAGTTCAAGTGCAAGGTCAACAATGGGGACCTCCCATCACCTATTGAGAAGGTCATCTCCAAGGCCAAAGGTGAAGCAGCAGGAGGGCAAGAAGGGGTGGGTAACCCCTTCCTCTGCACTGGGAATAACTCTCTCCACCTTTGTCCCCACAGGGCAGCCCCAGGAGCCACAGGTGTATGCCCTGCCCCCACATCAAGATGAGCTGACCAAGGACAAGGTCAGCATCACGTGCCTGGTGAAGGCATTCTACCCGTCTGACATTGATGTTACGTGGCAGAGGAACCAGCATCCAGAGCCTGAGAAGAGCTATGAGAACACTGAACCCCAGCTTGAGGCTGATGGGACCTTCTTTCTGTACAGCAAGCTCACAATGCCCAAGGACAGATGGCAGCAAGGAGATATTTTTACCTGCGTGGTGCTGCACGAGGCGCTGCACAACCACTACATCCAGAAGTCCATCTCCCTGTCTCCTGGTAAATGAGCGCTGGCCAGCAGGCCCAGCGAGTGCCTCCCCCGCTGTTTGCTGGGGCCCCTGAGAACACCTGGACCCTCACCTGTAAATACCCCCCAGGCGATCCATCCCGAAAATAAAGCACACAGCTCTGTCCTGGGGTCCTGCAAGACTGGCATGATTCTTTCTGAGGCCCACGTGAGCCTGGGCTCTGCGGGGCTGTGGGGTCAGGCGGGGCCTGAGATCTGCACTATCACCATTGGGGGAGAGCGTGGGGGGTCTGTGCAGGCCACATGGGGGAAGCCAGCCATAGGCAGGCTGCTACAGGGATAGGTCCTTTGCCAGCAGTATCTCCTCTCTGGGTCCCTCCACCACCCAGCAGCTACTCTGGGCTGGAGTGGGGGAGAGAACAGGTAGATGCACCTAGGAAAGCTGTGTGGTGGAGAGAGTGTCTGACTTGTCCCCTGGGGTCCCTGTTCACAGGGCCTTGCAGGAGCTCCCCATGGTGGCTCTGTGTTCACATGGAAGCCCCTGGATATGGGGACATGCCCTCTTCTTCCACTGGGGCTCCAAGAACAGGCCACTCCACACAACACACTCAGGATCCAGACAGTCTGCCCAGGAGAGGGAGGGCACCGACCAGACACCCACATGCACACAGTACTCAGACCCATGAAAAAGAAGCCTCTCCTGCTAAACAACACTCCAGCACCCACGGATTATCTTCACACACACCGCACACACGCACGCACAAATACATGTATCACAGTGCACACACACATAAACAACACATGGGCAAGTGGGTACACATGCACGCTCACATAAAATCACACATACATGTACAAACGCATGGCACACATGCACTCACTCATATTCACACACCCACATATATACACACACGTACACATGCACACATACACACAGGTAAACACATGCAAACACACAGGCACACATGCACTTACAAGCACACACATGCACCCTCGCACACGTGCATACATGGGCATGAGTGTAGACACAAATACGTGGACACGCTCACGCACACACATACAAGCACTCCCCTTGTACACTGGGGCTTCACACAGGGCAAACTGCACAATGCCTGCAAGCACAAGCCCAGGTCACATGAACACACACACCAACCTCATCCCACACCGTCCAAAGCTGCACAACTGCCCTGTGGGTTGCTCCCAGCTCATCCGTACCTGACCAACTCAGACAGGTCCCTACCTGCAAGGACCCACTTGCTTCCTCCCAGACACTCCCTCCAGAGCTGCTCAAATGGGAAACACTCCTGGTCTCCTCACATCACCATGAGCTCACACCTGTGATGAAAAAGACTGCCACCAGCCTCCTGAACATTCACACTCCTGCCCACTCACACATGGGGTCAAAAGCCCTTCACTGTCCCCAACATCACTTCTTAGCGTTGTGCTTCCCTGGGAAAGGCAGGCTGTACTGTCCCTCCTACCTCTGGACCTTTTTACCCAGGGGAGATGCAATGGAAGTCCCGGGGCCCAGGCAAGAGGCAGGGGGACTTGGGGTGGCTATGTCCCAGGATGGCCCCTTATGCTGTCCTGACCAGCCTAGTGCTGGTGGGCGAGCAAAAGCGAGTGGTTCTCACTGCTGGCTGGGCCGTAAGCAGGGACAGGGGTTCCCAGCCATGCTGGGGTCCAAGCTGTAGGAGAGGCATGGGACTGAGCATAGTACCCAAGGCTGGGGAGGCGTCCCCAGCACTGCCCTGAGAAACTACAGAAGTGCCATGGCCCGGGACAGCTGACCATGGGGCCCTGCTGGCTCAGCCCTTCCTGGGAGGGGGCAGGCAGGGAAGGCAGGGTGATGGGACTGAAGGGCCACCCCCAGCATAGATGCAGCCCTTCCTCCTGTACCTTCCTGTCTCCCATCTCTGTGCCAGCCCCCACAGCCAGAACACCCTCACTGATCCCTCATCCCCTTCCCAGAGCTGCACCCGGATGAGAGCTGTGCGGAGGCTCAGGATGGGGAGCTGGACGGGCTGTGGACCACCATCTCCATCTTCATCACCCTCTTCCTGCTCAGCGTGTGCTACAGTGCCACCATCACCCTCTTCAAGGTCTGATCCCCGGGGCCTCCACCCTGTGCCAGCCCCCAACCCCCAGCCCCCAGCCCATCACCCCCCACTGCGGGCTACTTTGCCAGTAGGGTCCCCATGCATGGAGCAGCTGGACCCCAGGCGGGTAGGCAGAAGGAGAGAGGGGGCCTCAGAGCTCAGGGCCTACGGCCATAAGGACCTGGGTTGGCCTGCTCACTGTCGCCACCCTATCACCCGCAGGTGAAGTGGATCTTCTCCTCGGTGGTGGAGCTGAAGCAGTCCATCGTCCCCGACTACAGGAATATGATCAGACAGGCTGCCTAGGGGCTGCTGAGAGAGGAACACATAGAAGCCGAACCCACCACCGGCTTCAGTGGCTCCACCCTCCACCCAAGCTCCACCTTGCCCTCTGACCTCACCGCTCCTGACCACTTACTACCCTCTGACCATGCTGTCTCATTTCCCTCCTGTCAGGGAACCTGGTGGATAGCAGGTTCTCCCCCAGACCTCAGCAGCCTGGATACCCCACTACCCCATACCTAAATAGCATTTACAGCAACACAGGGAGTGCCAGTGAGGTCATCGCACTGGGAGACCCTCAGAGTCAGCTGTGCATGTCCATTCTGGAGGAGGGGATGGGCCGGTACTTTCCATGTTCATTTGGAGCAGGGACCTGAGTTCAAGCCCCACCCCAGGCCTGGTCCTGATAGGCACCAAATCTCAAAGATCCTTGATGGGGACATCATGTGCCAAGACAGGGTAGTCACTGACCATCACCCCCAGAAGGGGTGCTCCCTGGGAAGTGCTGCAGTCTTCACTGAATGGCCCTTCCTCCAGCCCTCACCTGGCCAGTTCCACCCTGGGAGACTGCTGGGATTCCCCCATCACTTCTGTGACCCCTGGCCATTTCAAACAGGAAAGTTGGTCTCTGGCTCTTGGGAAAGGGCTTTTCATCCAATCCTGGACTCGCACACAGTGCTCTTAGATGTACAGTTCAACCGAAGGGACAGATGCTTCCAGCCTTTGCCTGCATGGGGGCCAGTCAAGGGGCTTGACCCAGGATACCCACCATCTCCTGGCCACCGACCCAGTTCCAGCTCAAGGCCCAGCCTTGTGACCCAAGAGACTACCTGAGAAGCCCTGGGCCATACCCACAGACACTGCAGGGTCTGGGGAGGGTGCAAGGGCAGGACCTCTGGGTGAGGGTGGGCATATGAGCCAATCAGAAAGGACATCAGGTCTGAGGGGCAAATGGCTGGAAAGCCTCCTGGAAAGTGGCCTGGTGACCAGTGCCCAAAGTGGCCAGAACATGTCATGGGAGGCCCCCTCCATGTGCCCCTGGACAGAGGTGGCCGAAGACAAAGAGAATGGAGTCAAGAAGAATGAGCAGATACTGAGTGGGCATCTGGTGAACAAGACTCTGATGGGGAGCTGTGCCAGCCTGGCCACATGCACGGAGGTCCCAGGGCCAAGCATTGCCACCCCTCTGGGCTCCCTGTCTCCCATCTTCTCTTCGAGCAAATATCCAGCAGAGTCACACCACAAAGGAACCAGAGTGCTGACCCCACATCTTAAGGTGGGAAGAAGAATGACCCAAATGGAAGCAAACAACACCAAAGAAATGCCACATCCATCAGCTTTATAGCTTCTTACCTCTTTTTAATTTTCTGAATTCCCTTGATTTTCTTTCATGTAAATGTGTTGTTTTCGTTTTTCCATTACAGTAAAATGGCCTTAAACCATATGATTTGTCATGCTGGTACTCTTTCTACAGTGACACCATTTGAGCCGTTCAAGTACCAACCCCAGCAGTGAGATTGCCCAAGCCATGGGTCCCAGAGCGCCCTGCACACACTCAGATCCCAGCACTGGCCAGGGTCTCCTGGGTGTCTCCAGCATTGGTGTCCCTTCTTCTCCAGCACACTTCTACCTTGCAGTTAAGGAGGCATCAGATGTGCCTGCCCATTTGCCCTGTGGTGTAGGCAGGACAAATGAGTCTAAAGACAGCCTCCACCCTCACTGGAGGGACTGTGGCCAGCATTGTGTAGGAAAAGGCCCCAGCCAACACCCATCGTTCCAGGTGGTTGAGGATAGCAGGCCAGGAGTAGTGATCTCAGCACCTGAGATGGATGGATCCAGGAGGTTCCAGGAGGCTATTCAAGGATGCAGCTGAGGCTGGGGGAGCAGAGCCCAAAGGCACTGCACAGGAGATATGTCTAGCCTTGGCCATTGCTAAGGGAAAAACCTCATGCTGTGCTGGAAGGGGGCCAGAACCAGGTGGGATGACCAAAAAAGGGCCATCAAAGAGCCAGGCCAAAAGCACCTTTCAGTTGCTGACCCATGTCCCGGAGGCTGTAGGGAGATGCAGGTAATTTTATTCAGAGAAGGGGTATGGAGGGGCTCATTGGATCGTGCTTCTCCTCGGGAGCTGCTCTGAAGACAGGGAGGCCAGGAGGGCAGCTATGACAGTCCAGAACCAACTTCTGGAATGGATGTGGGTGGGAAGCAGGGGCCATGCAACAGGCCACGATTGGGTCCTTGCCACTTGTCTCACTTCCGTAGTCCTACCTTAAGAGAAATACCACAACTGGGAGGCTTTAAAGAGCCAGAATTTATTGTCTCACAGTTCTGGAGGCTAGAATCAGCTCTAAGGGGGGAAGGGGGTCTGTTTTTGTTGATAGCCCCAGCAGTTCCTTGGCGTTCTTTGGTGTTTGTCTTCACCCTGTGTGTGTCTCTGTGTCTATCCTGCTCTTTTATAAGATACCAGTCAGAAATGATTCGGTGTAGGACCCATCCTGCTCGGTATGACCTCATCACATGACAAAGAATACCGTTTCCAAACAGGGTCACTTTTACAGGTATGAGGTTAAGACTTAAATGTAATTTTTTTTTTAAGGGGTGGGAGGTGGGGAGAGTATTGGTGGTTCAGTTGTAGAATTCTCATCTTCCATGCAGGAGATCTGGATTCAATTATTGACCAATGCACCACCTGTCAGTCAGTGGAGGCTTACATGCTGCTATGATGCTGAACAGCTTTCAGCGGAGCTCCAGGCTAAGATGGACTATGAAGAAACACCTGGTGAACTACTTCTGAAAATCAACCAGTGAAAACTCTATGGAGTGTAATGGCCTCATCCACAACCAGCCATGATATTCAAACACGACAAGACAGCGCTTTGTTCCACTGTACACAGGCTCACCATGAGTTTGAGGCTGACATGACAGCAAAGAATGACAAGAACTCTCCCACTTACAGAGCCAAAGTAACTTTTGGGGGAATCAATTCACCCCATAACACCACCAGAGGGTCCTTGCATTAGACACAGGGCCAAGCTTCAGAGAGCCTGAGACATCAGGTTGTGCTCAGTAAGTGCTGCGAAATTGTGGCCCTCTAAAGCGTAAGGCTTCTGTCTTATGGAGCTGCATACAAGGGTCAAAGGGTACTGGGTATGCCATTCGATTCTGGCCTGAGGGGCCTTTCAGACAATGGGGTATACCACCTGCCAGCCCTATCCCAGCTAAGGAGAGAGCTCCCAAGCTACCATCAGTCCATTCACACACTTGGACACCAAGTCGAGGCCAGGACACAGCAGAGCAAATCCAGACAATGCCAGAGAAGACAGATGTCCAGAGAGTTCTCCACCCAGATATGGTCCTGGCCCTCAAACCTTGCCTGGAATGCTGAGCATGGGCACCCCCTTTCCTGCAGCTCTGGATGAAGCAAAGGCTGCCACTCTCTGACCTCCACAGTGCACTTGGGACCCATGGCTCAGTCCCTGCACTTGATGGCCAGGCCATGCAGGACGTCCATGGGGTGAAGTCCAAGGATGGCATCTAAGAGTGCCTTCAAGTTTGCAGAACTGCAGTATGGGCAGGAAGAGGAGAGAAATGAGCACTGACATTCTAGCCCCTTCTTCATGTTGTATCCCATGGTCCAGCCCAGGCCCTGCTATGGACGTGGCCTGGGCTGGGTAGATGGCAAAGGTCAGTGACGTGACGAAAGTCACCCCACTGGCATGTGGAGTGGTGGGTCTGTGCCTGAACCTCTGGATTCCAGGCTAGTAACCTTACCGAACATGACCAATGCCACCCCACAGGCAAGTAGAGTGGTGAGTCTGTACATGGACCTCTGGATTAGAGGCTAGTAACCTTCCCCAACATATGGCCAGCCCCCAACCTCAGTTCAAATGTAGGCTGCAGATGTTCAGGCCAGAGGAAAGAAACCAGAGGGGAGGTAAGAGCTTGTCCACATAGGGTGTGAGAAAAGACCACACCGAGAGGGGCCCAGCAGCGCTGGGAATATAAAGACAGACCCAAGACATAATTCACAAAACACACACAACCAAGCAGACAAGTTGGCTCTCAGGCAGACTGTGTCGAGCTCTCCAGCTGTATCCTCATCCTGATGGTAAATCACAGTACTGCTCCTCACTATTCACTACACCCCACTTGCTGTGAGCATGCTATCCCCCTGAGAGGAGGATACTCATGCCGCCACTGACATTGGCCTTGGTGGCCCACCCTGTTTTCAAAGTGTGGCTCCACCATTGCTCCTTTTCTCTTGCTTGAGATTGGCATGTTCCAAAAAGAACTTTTCCTTCAGCCTGGATCCAAGAACAAAGAAGGCACTGACGACAGAGCCACAAAGAGTCACAGACAACTGCAGGAGACATGGAAATGGGAGAGAACAAAAACTATTATGCTACAAGCCATTTTCATTTGGGGGTTGCTTGTTACCGTGGCATATCCTAGCAAAAGCATCGTCAAAATGGTTCTCTAGCACTTGAAGTAACTCTAATAAGCATTAGAATTCAATAATAACCGTGACTGATGTTTGCACAGTGATTTGACTTTCAGAGTTTTCTGAGACTGTCTTAGTGTCCTAGGGCTATCATAAAAAATACCACAAAATGAGTGGCTTCAAAGAATAGAAATTTGTCTCACAGTTCTGAAGGCTGGAAGTCCAAAGCAGGGTCTCGACCATGTCCATTGCCTCCAAGGGCTCCCCCCATGCCTCTCTCGTAGCTTCTAGTGGCTGCCAGAAATCCATGAGAATCCTTGGCTTGCTACCATATCTGCCTCATCATTCTTCTGTCTCCCTGCCCCTTTCTAGTTTCTTCCCTTTTATAAGACACCTTTCAGAAGGGATTAGGACTAGGACACATCCTACTCCTGTGTGACTTAATTGATAATATATTTTTAAAAAGACCTTATTTTCTAAAACAAAATCACAGTTACAAGTACAGGGGTTAGGACTTCAGCATATTCTTTTAGGGGACACAACTTAATCCACAACAGTAATCCTTCTCTCATATCATGCTGATAATACCCTGTAAGAAGTAGGAGCCACTATCTCAATTTTACTGCTGAAGAAATGAAGACTTTAAAGAGGCTTCAGCATCCTACTTGTGGGTAGGAAGCAAGAACTTGAACTCAGGTATTTGGACTCCAAAGTTCATATGCCTTCTACTATTCCACACTGCCTTTTAAGAAGATTCCAGAAAACCATCCTGATCTCATTCCTGCCCAAGGGGGAAAGCAAGACTCAACCTAACCACTAAAAGTCAGACTCAAAGAGATTCTTCCAGCCCACAGAAGACAGAGGGCCATAGTAAGTTCTGAGAAGACACCATCTATTTATTTCTTTAACAAATATTTACCAAATGGCAACTTGGCACCACATGCCACTAGGCATCAGGCTCATAGGGCTTCTGCCTTCAAGAAATTTGGAGTGTGGGAACAGAGGAAGGCATCAAGTACGTAATTCTATAAACAATTATTTAAGTACAATTGAGGTAAGTGCTATGAATGAAAACTATGGGAGGCTATAAGGTCATGTAACAGAAAGAAGTGAACCCAGTATATGGGTTTAGAGAAGGATTTCTTAAGGCAGTGCCCTTAAACAAGACCCATAGAGGAAGCATGTGGTCGAGCTCACATCTGCTCATCAACACCTGGACTCCTGTCCTTCTGGGCCAAAGAAAACTAAACCTGCTAGACACTGAGGTTGGGTAGGATCACATGGGATAAAACATTTACAACACATTAAAGGATAATTTTTCTTAAGGGTATAGTCGAGACTCTCATATAGATATATAATGAACACATTTCAAAAATTGTATTTAACTTGTTAATTAAGATGTTCCACCCAGTTCAAATTAGAATTCAAAACCCTATTCTAACATACTTAAATCAGGAATGTTAAAATAAATTTATAAATACAAGTGATCTGTTTTTTTTTTCCATGGAAGGAGAGGAGGATTCATTTGTCCCTCCACCAAACATAATTTATATTGCTGCCAATATCTACACCCTGTATAGTTGTGAAGTAGCTCAAAGATAATGAAACACAGGCATAGAGCCCCACAGAATCAGATAACCTGGAAGGGTGTGAAACACAAACCCTTGTTTTTCACTGAGGACACCCAGTATTCTTCGGTCCACTTCAAAGTCTTTCACAATTTTCCCCTACAAAGATAGCTAACTAACTAAAATACACGCAGAATACATAGAGCTCTCCTACAAATCAACTATAAAGATACAACAATTCCATAGAAAAGTAAGTGGGCCAGAGAATTTAATAGGTATTTTACACAAGATAACCAGAAAGCCATGAAACATATGAAAAAGATGCTGAACCACAGCAGCCATCAGGGAAATGAAAATGGAAAACCACATTAGAGAAAGTAGTTCTGATTCCAACAAGCGTGGAGTAGCTTGTATCAGACTAACCCTTTGACAGAGAACAGTTATAAACTCTGGGAAAACTATTTTTAAAACAAATATTTGAAGGCATGGAGCATGATCAAATGCAGACAGACGCTGGAGAGTATTCCTCCCTTTAAATATTTGCCTGAAGGCACTCTCCACTCCGCGCAGCCTGGTGCAAGCAGAGCTCAAGCAGACGACTGAAGTCTTAATGGCGAAAGGAGTCAGATAATGAAACTCTGGGCTGCATTTCCAGAGCTGCCAAGTTAAGGGAAGATACACAGTGAAATCTGAGGGGGCTGAAATTCCATGGCACTGCCTTGTTTTTCTGGATCTCCTAAGTTTTCCACCTTTGACAGAGTGAAGTCTTACCACTTTTCCATCACTTGTGTTAGTAGAAAATATTTGAGCTTTCCTTCTATGACAGGTTTCCACCTTACACAGGTTTTGGCTTTCACAGCATTTACTGTACATGAAAGGAGAAAGCCAATTGACTGGAAGAGATCCATATTTACACCTACTCCCAAGAAAGGTGATCCAACCAAATGAAGAAATTATCGAACAATACCGTTAATATCACAGGGGAATGAAATTTTGCTGAAGATCATTCAAAAGTGGCTGCAGCAGTATATTGACAGTGAATGGCCAGGAATTCAAGCTGAATTCAGAAGAGGACATGGAACCAGGGATATCATTGCTGATGTCAGATGGATCAAGGCTGAAAACGGAGAATACCAGAAAAATATTGTGATGGTTAAGATTATGTGTCAATAGGCCTAGTCCATGGTTCTCAGTGTTTGGCAGTCATACAATGTGATCACTTTCCTGTTGATATTTGATAGGTGATCACCCCCATGATGGAATCTGCTGTGAGCAGCCAGTTAGTTGAAAGAAGGTTTCCAGGGGTGTGTGGTCTGCATCCGAGTAAAAGTGGACATTCTGAAAAGGCTTGGGGGCTTTTTGCTCATTCTGGATCCTGCATATGGCTTTTGTTCCTCTGACCTCTGGTTCTTGGGACTTGAGGTAACAACTTACCTGTGGTCTTGCCTGCCAATCTTGGGATTCATGGATCTTCACAGGTTGTGAGCAAGAGCCCTGCTCCCTGACCTGCTGATCATGGGTTTGCCAGCCCCTTCGGCTACGTGGATCAGGAGAAGCCCATATCCTGACCCATAAACTTGGCATGTTCCAGTCCCTACAGCCATATAAGCCATATCCTTGATATAAATCTCTTTCTCCCTCTCTCCTTCTCTTTCTTTCTCAATCTCTCTCTCTCTATATATGTTTCTACGCTTCACTACTTTTCCTTCTCCAGTGATCCCAGTCTAATTCATTTCGTACGGAGAGTGGTACTAGAGAAACAAAACTGTAAGAATGAGTTTTCTAAATTGGTTCTCAAGTCCGGTTAGTCTTAAAGATGTTGATGACTCTGCTTCCAGTGGCAAAGAGGGCACTGCTAACCCATGGCATCAGATGACAATTCAAATACTTATTGGGGAAAGGTGAGGCTTTGGGTAATTGCATGTGCAACACCTTTCTACAATGAGAATGAGAAGTATAAGGAAGCTGGGTGGTTTGTCCTACTTTCACTAGAAGCTGGTGAAAGAAAAGGAGGAGCTCAGGCCTTCAGAGTCAAAGCTCAAATGCCACATAAATGACCTGAAAGTTTCCACTAGTGCCTTGAAAGAAAGCCTTATTTCTTGTAGTAATAGAGCTGACATTGCAGAAAACCAAACCCAGGGTCTAGCTGAATTACAATGCCAACTCAACTGCCAACATCAGTCGGTGTCTGAAGTTAAAGTGAGGGCATTTATTGGGAAGAAATGGGATCCTGAAACTTGGAATGGGGACGTATGGGCAGATAATCAGGAAGCTGGAGACATTGAGTCTCTAAATTCCATTGAACCACTCCAACGAACGGTACCTGCCCTCTCACTCCCATCTAAAGAGATTACTCCATGTTTGTTTGCTAAATCACCCCACCCAGTAAATCATTAGCCTATCCAATTCTATCTAATGAGGTAAACCCAGCTGCATCTAAAAGACCTTTGTCTGAGTCATTGCCTTGGGATTTACAAGACAAACCTGAATGTTCTAAAAAAATTTCCCCACCACTTTTGGTTTCTAGACCTATAACTAGACTCAAGTCTCAGCGAGCCCCAAAGGGGGAAGTACAAAGTATGAACCAGGAGGAAGCACGCTACACTTCAAAAGATCTGCATGACTTTTCTAATATGTACAGACACCTTAGGAATATGCGTGGGAATGGCTATTAAGGGTGTGGGTCGAGGAAGCAAGGAACGTAAAGATGGATCAGCCTGAATTTATTGATGTGGGATCACTAAGCACAGATTCTTCATTCAATGTTTCAGCTCAAAATGTTTGTGAAGGGTCTAATAGTTTATTCAATTGGGTTGCTGAAGCATAAATTACATGGTGGCCTACACTAAATCAAGTTGAAGTACCAGACCAGACTTGGTATACCATAGAAGAAGGTATCCAAAGGTTTAGGGAAATTGGCAAGCTAGAGTGGATTTACCAGGTTAGACCCATAGATCCAAACATGGAGTGCCCAGAGGACACACCTTTCACCACAACTGTGAGGAACAAATTTGTGAAGGGAGGCCCAGCATCTTTAAAGACTGCAGTGATTGCTAATTTATGTAAGTCAGATTTCACAGTGGGAACTGCCCTGACTGAATTAAGACACTTAACTACAATGGGGCCGATTGGATCCCTTGGTGGTAGGGGCCAAGTGGCAGCACTCAATCAACAAAGACAAGGTGGGCGTGGTTACCATAATGGACAACAGAGTCAAAGCAGTAATCAGAATAGTCTAACTCATATGGACTTATGATATTGGCTACTTAGTCATGATGTCCCTAGGAGTGAAATAGATAGGAAATCTACTAAATATTTACTTGATCTGTTCAAGTGGATGGATTCTAGGTCAAGTGAACAGCAATCTAATTCGAATCACCAGAATAGAGAGCCATAGCCCTTCAATCAATTCCGAGACTTGAGCCTGTTTAAAGACCTGCAATCCCTTGATTGAAGGGGAGGCTTGGTCCCCTAAGGAAGGTCTCCAATACACTGCCAAAAAACTTACACTGTTAATCTTTCTCCCAAGACATTTCTGAAGGGATCTTTAGGCTTTTACAGATGACTGTTCACTGGGGGAAAAGGAAATAATTAGGATTTTCTTGTGTTACTGGATACTGGCTCTGAACTGACCTTAATTCCAGGTAACCCAAAATGTCACTGTGGCCCACTAGTCAAAGTGCGCACATGTGAATTTCAGGTTAGTAATTTTTTTTTTTTTCTTTAATGGAGCCTTAGCTCATGTCCATCTCACAGGGGGTCCAACGTGTCCCTGAGCCCATTCTGTAGTGATTTTCCCAGTTCTACATTGCATAATTGGAATAGATATACTCAGCAACTGGCAGAGCCCCCACATTAGATCCCTGACAAATGGAGTAAGGGCTATTATGGTAGGAAAAGCCAAGTGGAAGCAATTAGAATTGCTCCTACCTAGGGAAATAGTAAAGCAAAAGCAATTCTGCATTCCTGGAGGGATTGCAGAGTTTCCTGCACCATCAAGGATTAAAAGGATGCAAGGGTGGTGATTCCCACCACATCCCCATTAAGCTCGCCTATTTGGCCTGTGCAAAAAAACAGATGGATCTTGGGGAATGACAGTGAATATTCAAAAACATAACCAGGTAGCGACTCCAATTGCAGCTGTTCCAGACGTAGTTTCATTGCTTGAGCAAATTAATACATCTCTCGGTACCTGGTATGCAGCTATTGATCTGGTTAATGCCTTTTTCTCCATACCTGTTTTGAAGGACCATCAAAAGAAGTTTACCTTTGGCTGGCAAGGCCAGCACTATACCTTCAGTTGCCTGCCTCAGCACTACATCAACTCTCCAGCCCTGTTTCATCATTTAGCCTGCAGCAACATGAGTCACCGTCCCCTTCCACAAGATGTCACACTGGTCCATTACACTGATGACATTATGCTGCTCTGAGGTAGAAAGGAATAAGTGTCAGTGACTCTGGACTTATTGGCAAAACATTTACCTGCTAGAGGGTGGGAAATTAATCCCACAAAAATCGAAGCACCTTCCACATCACTGAAACTTCAGGCATCAAGTGGTGAGGGGTATGTTGAGATATTCCTTCCAAAGTGAAGAATAAGTTATTTCATCTATATTTCATCTGGCACTTCCCATAAGAAAAAGGAGGCACAATGCTTAGTGGGCACCTTTGGATTTTGGAGGCATCCAATTCTTCATTTGTGTGTGATGCTCCAGCCTATTTATGAAGTGACACGAAAAGCTGCTAGTTTTGAGTGGGGGCCAGAACAAAAAAGACTCCGCAGCAGGTTCAGGCTGCCATGCAAGGCACTCTGCCAATTGAGCAATATGATCCGGCTGGTCCAATGGTGCTTGAAGTGTCATTGGCAGGTAGAGATGTTGTTGGGAGTCTTTGGCAGGTCTCTATTGGTGAATAACAGAGCAGGGCCTTAGAATTTTGGATCAAAGACCTGACATCTGGTACAGATAACTACTCTCCTTTTAAGAACAACTTTTGGCTTGTTACTAGGGCTTAGTAGAGACTCAAAGCTTAAACATGAGACACCAAATCACCATGTGGCCTGAGCGACCCACAAGAACTGGGTGTTGCCTGACCCACAGAATGATAAAGTTGGACATGAACAGGAGCACTCCATCATTAAATTAAAGTAATATATACGAGATTGGGCAGGAGCAGGATCTGAGGGTACGAGTATGAGGAAGTGGCCCAAAAGCCCATGGTCTCCATTCCTGTCACCTTATCTTCCATCTCCTGGTCTGCACCTATGGCCTTTTGGGGAGATCCTTATGATCAGTTGACTGAAGAAGGGAAAACTCTTGCCTGGTTTACAGATGGTTTTCCACAATATACCGGCACCACTCGAAATTGGACAATGGCAGCAGTACAGGCCCTTTCTGGGACCTTCCTAAAGGACAAAGGTGAAGGGAAATCCTCCCAATGAACAGAACTTCGAGCAATGGAACTGGCTGTTCACATAGCTTGGAAGGAGAAATGGCCAGATGTGCGATTGTATACTGAATCATGGGCTGTGGACAATGGTTTCGCTGGATGGTCAGGGATTTGGAAGGAAAATGACTGGAAAATCGGAGACAAGGATTTATGGGGAAGAAGTATGTGGATAAACCTCCTCGAATGGGACAAAGAAATGAAAATATTTGTACCTCATATGAAAGCTCACCGAAGGGTGAACTCAGCAGGGAATGATTTCAACAATCAAGTGGATAGGATGACGCATTCTGTGGAAACCACTAATCCTCTTTTTCCAGCCACTCCCATCATTGCCCAATGGGTTCATGAACACAGTAGCCATGGCAGCAGGAATGGAGGTTATGCATGGGCCCAGCAAATGGACTTCCACTCAATAAGGCCGACATGGTTACAGCCACTGCTGAGTGCCCAATCTGCCAGCAGCAGAGACCAACCCTGAGTTCCCAACATGTCACCATCCCTCAAGGTGATCAATCAGCTAGCCTGGTGGCAAGTTCATTACATTGGACCACTTATATCATGGAAAGGGTCGCATTTTTTTCTTACTGGCATAGACGTTTACTATGGATATGGATTTGCCTTCCCTGCATGCCATGCTTCTGCCATCCCTGGACTTACAGAATTCATTATCCACCTTCATGATATCCCACACCGCATAGCCTCAGATCAACGGACTCACTTCAGAGCAAATGTAGTATGGCAATGGGCCCGAGCTCACATAATTCACTGGTCTAACCATGTTCCCCATTGTCTTAGTCATCTGGTGCTGCTATAACAGAAATACCACAAGTGGATGGCTTTAACAAAGAGAAATTTATTTTCTCACAGTCTAGTAGGCTAGAAGACCAATCCAGGACATCAGCTCCAGGGAAAGGCTTTCTTTCTCTGTCAGCTCTGGAGGAAGGTTGTCTTAGTTATCTAGTGCTGCTATAACAGGAGTACCACAAGTGGATGGCTTTAACAAAGAGAAGTTTACTTTCTTAGCGTCCAGTAGGATAGAGAAAACTCATGCCGAATTCAGGGCACGAGCTCAAAGGAAAGGCTTTATCTGTCTGTTGGCTCTGGAGGAAAGTCCTAGTGATGCATCAGGCTTCCCTTGGTCTAGCAGCATCTCAGCACAGGAACCTCAGGTCTAAAGGATGCCCTCTGCTCCCAGCAATCCTTCTTGGTGGTATGAGGTCCTCAACTCTCTGCTTACTTCCCTTTCCTTTTTATCTCTTAAGAGATAAAAGGTGGTGCATGCCACACCCCAGGGAAACTCTCTTTACAGTGGATCAGGGATGCAACCTGGTAAGGGTGTTACAATCCCGCCCTAATCCTCTTTAACGTAAAATTACAATCACAAAATGGAGGACAACCACAGAATACTGTGAATCATGGCCTAACCAAGTTAATACAAACATTTTTTGGGGGACTTAATTTAATCCATGACAAAGGTCTTTCTTGTCAATCTCTCCCTGGACTAGTAGCTTCTGTGCACAGGAACCTGGGTCTAAAGGATGCATTATGCTCCCAGTGCTTCTTTCTTGGTGGTATGAGCTCCCCAACTCTGCTTGCTTGCTTTCTTTTAGCTCTTGTAAAATAAAAGGTGGTGCAGGCCACACCCCTGAGAAACTCCCTTTACATTGGATCAGGGATGTGGCCTGAGCAAGGATGTTACATCCCACCCTAATCCTCTCTGACCACGGGCAGAGATTATGACTTATAACACATAGGAAAATCACAAAATGGGGGGCAACCACACATGGCTTAACCAAGTTGACACATATTTTGGGGGGACACAATTCAATCCATTACACCCATTATCCTGAAACAACTGGCTTGATAGGATGATGGAATGGCCTTCTTTAGACAGAATTACAGCACCAGCTAGGTGGCAATAGCATGTAAGATTGGGGCAATGTTGTCCATGAGGCTGTATATGCTCTAAACCAGCATCCAATATATGGTACTGTTTCTCCCATAGCCAGGATTCATGGGTCTAGGAATCAAGAAGTGGAAATGGGAGTGCCACCACTCACTATTTCCCCTAGTAACCCAATTGCAAGATTTTTGCTTCCTGTCCCCACGGTCTTGTGCTCTGTGGTCTAGAGATCTTAGTTCCAAAGAGAGGAAAGCTCCCACCTGGAGACACAGCTCTGATTCCATTGAACTGGAAGCTAAGAATGCCACCTGGCCACTTTGGGTTCCTTATGCCTCTGGACCAACAGGCAAAGAAGGGAGTTACCATAATGGTTGGTATGATTGATTTTGATTATCAAGAGGAAATCGGATTGATATTACATAATGGAGGAAAGAAGAGTATGTCTAGAATGCAGGAGATTCCTTAGGATGTGTCTTAGTACTACCATGCCCTGTCATTAAAGTCATTGGAAAACTACAGCAACTCATTTCTGACATAACTACTAATGGCCCAAACCTTTCAGGAATGAAGGTATGGGTCAACCCACCAGGCAAAGAACCACAACCTGCTGAGGTGCTTGCTGAGGGTAAAGGGAATATAGAACGGAATGTGGAAGAAGGTAGTTCTAAAAGCAGTTACAACCACGTGACCAGTTACAGAAACAAGGACTGTAATTGTTATGAGTATTTCTGCTTTGTTTGTTTGCATCAAATATTTTTGTTTTCTTCATTTATAAAATATAAGATGTAAACAAGGCTAGTGCATTTTCAGTTGTATGCGTGTCGTATCCTGTTAGGCGTTAGTACAACTTTATAATTGTCTTTATTCAGAGATTATGTATGGTTTAAGGAGATATGTACACGTGCCAAGTTGACAAGGGATGGACTGTGATGGTTAATACTGTGTATCAAGTTGGCTTCTCCATGATTCTCAGTGTTTTGGCAGTTGTATAATGTTGTGATCACTTCCCTGTTGAGATTTGATGTGGGCTCACTTCCATGACATAATCTGCTGTGAGTAGCCAGTCAGTTGAAAGGGAGTTCCTTGGGTGTGTGGCTTGCATGTGAACATAAGCAGAATTCTGACAAGGTTCGGGGGCTTTTTGCTCATCCTGGAGTCGGCCGTTGCCTCCTGTTCCTCTGACTTTCAGTTCTTGGGATTTGAGCTAGCAGCTTAGTTGCGGTCTTCTGTGCTGATATTGGGTTTCATCAATCATCACAGCCTGTGAGCAAGAGCCCTGCTCTCCAACCTTCCAGTCTTGGGTTTGCCAGCCCCTTTAGCTACGTGAATCAAGAGAAGCCCCATCCTGATCTGTGGACTTGGGAAGTTCCAGCCACTACAACAGTGTAAGCCATTTCCTTGATATAAATCAAGGTTTTTCTTCTCTAGAGAACCCAGCTCAAAACAGATGTTTACCTGTGTTTTGTGGACTATGCAAACGTATTGCCTTGCGTGGATCATAACAATTTATGGACAACTTTGCAAAGAATGGGAATTCCGGAACACTTAATTGTGCTGGTGAGGAATCTGCACAGAGATCTGGTGGCAGAACGAGAGAATACCATGTTGTTAAAGTGAGGATAGGTATGTGACAGGGTTGTATCCTTTCAACAAACCTATTCAATCTGTATGCTGAGCAAATAATCTGAGAAGCTGGACTATATGAAGAAAAATGAGTCACCAGAATTGATGGAAGACTTACTAACAACCCGCATTACGCATGATGCAACCATGCTTGCTGAAAGTGAAGAGGACTTAAAGCACTTACTGATGAAAATCAAAGACTATAGCCTTCATTATGTATTACACCTCAACAAAAAGGAAACAAAAATCCTCACAACTGGACCAATAAACAACATCATAATAAATTGAGAAAATACTGAAGTTGTCAAAGGTTTCATTTCACTTGGATCCACAAACAACACCCATGGAAGCAGCAGTCAAAAAATCAAAATACACATTGCATTGGGAAAATCTACTGCAAAAAAAAAAAAAAAAAAAAAAAACCTCCTTAAAATGTTGAAAAGCAAAGATGTCACCTTGAAGACTGAGGTATGCCTCATCCAAACCTGGTGTCCTAACTGTCTTACATGTATGTGAAAGCTGGACGATAATTAAGGGAGACTAAAGTAAAATCGATACCTCTGAATTGTCGTTTTGGTGAAGACTATTGAATATACCATGGACTGCAAAAAGAAAGAACAAATCTGTCTTGCAGAAGTACAACCAGAATGCTCCTTAGAGGCAAGGATGGTGAGACGATGTATCACACACTTTGGACATTTTATCAGGAGGGATCAGCCCCTGGAGAAGAACACCATGGTTGGTAGGGTAGAGGGTCAGCAAAACAGAGGAAGACCCTCAACGAGATGGACTGACACAGTGGCTTCAACAATGGGCTCAAGCATAACAACAATTGTGAAGGTGGCATAGGACCAGACTGTTTTTTTCTGTTGTACATGCAGTTGTGATCAGTAGGAACAACTCGATGGCACCTAACAACAACAGAAGGGGAACTCCAAAATCTTTATATAAACTCCTCTCAAAATGTTACTGATCCTTTATCTGTACATGTACAGGAGAAATTTCAAAGAGTCCAGCAGAGGAAAAAAAAAAAAAAAAACAGCTGGAATGTTGAAAGAACAATTTTATTCCTGCCAACCACAGGACAGACATATTTTAGCATTGGACTCCAGTCAAATTAACTACCTCCTAGCATAAAAATCAATACTCTTCAGAGGAAGATTATGAAACCCATAGTATGTACTGTATACCATTCACAATGTTTAATATGCATTCAGAAATTACTAGATTTACAAAGAAATAAGAAAATGTGAGCCATAGTCAAAAGAAACAGCAGTCAATGGAAACAACTCAAAGGTGACTCAGGTGCAGGCACAATTAGCATACAAGAACTTTAAAGCAGCTTTTTAAATAGATTTAAAAGCTTAAAGGAAAATGTGGTCGTAATGTGTGACTAGAAGGGAATATCCACAAAGAAATCAAAACTATTTAAAAGAAGCAGAAGAAAGTTCTATAACTGAAAAATATAATTCTGACCACACTCTCTGGGTTCTCGGTGGAGGCCCCTAGGCCCTGGACTTCAACTACACCTTCCAGGCCCACTTGAATGGGAACTGTGCTCCTTTGGCTTTGAACAGCCACATTGTCCTAGCCCATCTGAGTGATGACCTCACCTCCTCATTGCCAGTAGGTCCCAGGGACATGGCAGCTCTGGCCCCTCAGTTTTTGGCAGTGGATCTGGCCCCATCCTATTGGCACTTGTGAACAGCAGCCCCACTCCAGAGCCAAGCTGGTGAAGATATAACAATTTGAAACATAGGAGGCAGTGGCCCGACACATTGAGACCCCAGAGGTTGTGGCTCTACCCTGTGATCTTTGTTCTGCTCTGTTTCTTGTGTTCTTTGTTTTCCCAGCTCTACTTCCTAGTTTCTTGGCCTCTTGGCACCTCAGGCCCTTGGGTTGGCCCTGCATCTGCCCTGCTCAGGCAACTGTTCAAAAGATCCTTAGCTCCACCAATAAGCATCTGGAGGCACCCCACTCTGCCAATAACCTCAGCCAGGAGGCATTCAGCTCTCTTGGTCCATGTGTCAGCAAGCCTAACCCTACCAATGAGTGGCTGGAGACACCCCGCTGTGCAGGAAGCCTCTTGTGCAAAGGCATTCAGCTCTCTTGCTTTGTGGGCCACCTCCCAAGCTATCTCATGCCAGTCTCCTTGTTCTGCTGTTCCTGTTTCTCTGCTGCTGCTTCTCTCCATCAATGCCATCTCCAGCATTACAACTCTTCTCAATTCCTTCTGAATCCTCACCAGAAATGTCTTTGATGTCTATAATTCCACCAACAATCTCTTCAAGGCAATCAAGGCTTTTACTCTCAGGCACTTTAGAACTCTTCCAGCTTCTATCCATTCACAGTTTCAAAACCCATTCCACATTTTAAGGATCTGTTAGAGCAGCACCCCACTCCCAGTACCAATTTCTGTCTTAATTATCTATTGCTGCTATTACAGAAATAACACAAGTGGATGGCTTTAACAAAGAGAGTCTTATTTTGTCACAGTTAGGAGGCCAGAAGTCTGAATTTAGGGCACCAGCTTCAGTAGAAGACTTTCTCTCACTGTCTGCTCTGGAGGAAAGCCCTTGCAATTAATCTTTCCACAGTATAGGAGCTTCTCAGCGCAGAGATCCTCGGTTAAAAGGATGCAGTCCACTCCTGGTGCTTCTTTCCTGGTAACATGAAGACTCTCTTCTCTCTGCTCGATTCTTTCTTTTACATCTCAAAAGAGATTGACTCAAGGTACAACCTGGAGACAGAGGCCAATAAGGCACTAGAGACAGAAGCACCATGACTTCCCCCTGTAGCAAAGACCTGAAAATCTAAGTAAAATAGATACAAAGGTCAGTCCTGGAACCTTAAGCATCAAAAGAAGTGATAAAGAATTCTATCTAGTACCAAATGGAAAAACAAACCGATGGAGAACAGAAACGGAGGAGAGCTATGGAGTGGAGTCCACTGTCAGCTAATGTAGCCTGGATTTACCATCTTGAACCACAGTCAATAAGGACCCTGAATAGAAAGTACAAGAAGGGAACTTCATGGAGCTCCTAACAGGATACGGAGTACCACTCTGCACACCACATCCTCTCCCTTCTTCCCTGCTTATCTACACCACACACTGAGCACAGCACACCTAAGCAGCACCGGCATGGACCGCGAAACCCTGATCCCCTGAACCCCACCATATGCTGCACCTCAGGTCATTCTGCTAATGATCCATCCCCACCTTCTCCCATCCACGGCTGGACCTACCCTGCTGCACCATACTTGAGTGACTGGCCCCAAAGAGCTGGTCAAGGAGATGAGAAGTATCGTGCCCACAGATGAGCAAGCAACAAAACATGCTAAGCCTACTAGTCTAGACATAACCAAACTACAAAAAAAAAAAAAAAAAAAAAAATCAGGAGGAAACACAAAAACCTACAATCACTACAATCAATAAAAAAAGAAAATGTTTCCTGAATGTCCCAAAGGTGGCAGAAAATATCAAAACATATTTTGAAAAAGGACAGAATAGCTCCAGAAAGCCACCAAAATAAAACACCAGATGACCTTCCAGTAGAAGAAAAGGCATTGGAACTAACTGACAGGGAACTTAAAACTCTAATATTCAGGGCTCTCCAAGAGGTTAGGAAAGAAATAAAAGAAAGCACAGACAAAACTAAGGAAAAAATAGACAAAACCATGGAAAATACAGACAAAATCAGGGGAAACACAGACAAAGCAATGGAAGAGTTCAGAAAAACACTGTAGGAACAAAATACCAAAATAAACAAACAACTAGAACTCTTACAAAAAGAGCAATTAGAAATGAAAAAAAAAATAAATGAGATTTCAGAAATGGGCAATGCAATAGAGTGTTTTAGGAGAAAACATGACATAATGGGGGATAGGGTCAGCGAAAGTGAAGACAACTCCTTGGATACCACTTTGAGGGAAAATCAAAGAAAAGAATGGAAAAAAACTGAGAACAATGGAGGATAAAATCAAGAGTGAAAACGTGCACTTGATCAAAGTTCCAGAACAGGGGGAGAAAATGGAAAACAGTGAGGATCACTGAAGATTTGCTGGCAGAAAACTTCCCCAACATCACGAATGATGAAAGGCTGACCATCCAAGAAGCTCAATGACGCCATATAGGATAAACCCCAAAAGAAAGTCACCAAGACATATCATAATCACACTTGCCAAAACCAAAGACAAAACAGAATCCTGAGAGCAGCTCGAGAAAATTAAAAACTCAAATAAAAAAGGGGAAACTGATATTAAGCTCTGATTACTCAGCAGAGATCATGCAAGCTAGATGGCAAGAGGGAAAGGAAAACCAAACCCTTTGCTGTAAAGTCCATTCCAAGTCTTAGTGACCCTATAGGACATAGTAAACTGCTTCATCGGGTTTCCAAGGAGCACCTGGTGGATTTGAACTGCAGACCTTTTGATTAGCAGCTGAACGCTTAACCCCTACGCCTATATAAAACCTTGAAAGAAAAAACTGCAAACAAAGAATAATATTTCCTGCAAACCTCTTGCTCAAATATGATAGCAAAATTTACACATTTACGGATAAACAGAAATTAAGGTGATATGTAAAAACCAAACCAAACATACAAGAATTATTAAAAGAAGTGCTTTGGGTAGACAACAAACATCAGACAAAAATATGAATCTATGACACAGGACAGCATCAATCAGATACTAGCTTATGAACTCTCAAGGATAAAGCAAAACTAAAAAATTTGCAATGGGAATACAGAGACATCAATCTGTAAATGACAACATCAGAATAATAAAAGAGGGAGTAAATGGTGTAGGTATAGAGCTTTCAAATGGAGAGGAACTCCAGGCATTATCAAGTAATAAAAAAATGGTTTAAACTTAGGAAGATGGGGTAAACTTCAAGGTAACCACAGAGAAAGTTAAAAAACCTACTCAACAAAATGAAGGAGAAAAACACAAAGTCTCAGTAAACACAAAACCTACAGAAATGAAAACAATCTTCATACACACAAAAAGAATTTAGCACAGGAGAGTAACAGAAACAAAGAAAATGTCAGCACCACAAAATGACAATAAGCTCACACCTATCGATAATCACTCTGAACATAAATGGCTTAAATGCACCCATAAGGAGACGGAGAATGACAGAATGGATAAAGAAAACATAGCACATCAATATACTGCATACAAGAGACACATCTTAGAAACAACAAAAAAAGTATTAAAAATTGAAGGATAGAAAAAATACATCAAGCAAACAGCAACCATAAAAGACCAGGACTGGCAATACTAATCTCAGATAAAATAGACCTTACGACAAAATCCAGCATAAAAGACAAGGAAAGACATTATATAATCATTAAAGGAACCATCCATCATGAGGACATGATCATAATAAATATCTATGCACCCAATGACAGGGCTCCAAAATACATAAAACAAACTCTAACAGCACTGAAAAGAGAAATTGACAGTTCCACAGTGTCTTAGTCATCTAGAGCTACCATAACAGAAATACCACAAGTGGAATACTTTAACAAAGATAAATTTATTGCCTCACAGTCTAGTAGGTTAAAGTCCAAATTTAGGGTGTCAGCTCCAGGTGAAGGCTTTCTTTCTCTGTTGGCCTTCTCATCAGTCTTCCCCCAGACTAGGAGCGTCTTTGTGAAGGAATCCCAGGTCCAAAAGACATGTTCTGTTCCTGGCACTACTTTCTTGGTGGTATGAGGTCCCCTTGTTTCTCTGCTTGCTTCTATCTTTTATATCTGAAGAGATTGCCTCAAGACACAATCCAATCCTATAGGTTGAGTCCTGCTTCACTAACACAACTGCCACCTATCCTCCCTCATTAACATCATAGGGGCAGGATTTATAACATGCAAGAAAATCACCCAATACTAGGAATCCTGGCCTGGCCAAAATAATACACACATTTTGGGGGGACATAATTCAACCCATGACACACGGTAATAGTAGGAGATTTCAACACAACATTCTTGGTAAAGGGCAGAATATCTAGAAAGAACTCAACAAAGAACAGAGGATCAAAAGGCTACGATAAATGAATTTCACCTCATAGATACATACAGTCGCTCTACTCAACAGCACCAAAGAATACATCCTTTTCCAACATACATGGAACATTCTCAGAATAGACCACATCTTAGGCCACAAAACAACCCTCAACAAAATCCAAAACATTGAGATAATACAAAGCCTTTTCTCTGGTCACAACACCATAAAAGTAGAAATTAATAACAGGAGGAGTTAGGGAAAAAAAATCAAATACATGGAAACTGAATAACACCTTGCAAAGAAACCACTGGGTAATAGAAGAAATCAAACATGAAATAAAAAATTCCTACAATTAAATGAGAATGAAAACACATGGCACTAAAATCTTTGGAACACAGCAAAGGCAGTGCTCAGAGGTCAATTTATAGCAACAGATGCACACATCAAAAAGGAAGAAAGGGAAAAATCCAAACGTTAGCTGTCCAACTCGAGCAAGTAGAAAGAGAACAGCTAAAGAAGCCCTCAGCCACCGGAAGAAAGGAAATAATAAAGATCAGAGCAGAAATAAATGAAATAGAAAATACAAACACAAAACAAAGAATCAGCAAAACCAAAAGTTGGTTCTTTGAAAAGATCAACAAAATTGGCAAACCACTAGCCAATCTGCCAAAAGAAAAACAGGAGAGGAAGCAAATAGCCCAAATAAGAAATGAAATGGGGGGCAATGCAGCAAGCCAGACTGAAATAAAAAGGATTATAACAAAGTACTATGAAAAACTATACGCCAACAAATTTGAAAACCTAGAGGAATTGGACAAACTTCTAGAAACACACTAACTATCTGAACTAACACAAACTGAGATAGAAAATCTGAACAGATCAATAACAAGAGAAGAGACTGAGAATGTAAAAAAATCAAAATAAAAATTCCCAACAAAAAAAAAATCCTGGCCCTGGCCCAGATGGCTTTACTGGAGAACCCTACCAAACATTCAGAGGAGAGCTTGCACCAGCACTACTCAAACTATTTCAGAACACAGAAGAAGAAGTACTTCCAAATTCATACCATGAAGCTAGCATAACCCTAATACCAAACCAGGCAAAGATGCCACAAAAAAAAAAAAAAAAAAAAAAAAAAAATTATGGGCCAATATCTCCCATGAATAAAGATACAAAAATTTCCAGCAAAATTTTAGCCAACAGAATTCAGTGTCATATAAATATATATATATATATATACCATAACCAAGTGGGATTCATACTAGATATGCAAGGGTGGTTCAACATTAGAAAATCAATCAACATAATTCGCCACATAAATAAAGCAAAAGAATCATATGATCAGCTCAGTCAACACAGAAAGGCATTTGATAAATTCCAACACCCATTCCTGATAAAAACTCTCGATAAAATAGAAATAGAAGGGAAATTTCTCAACATAATAAAGGGCATCTATACAAAACCAAACACCAACATTATTCTCAATGGAGAGAGCTTGAAAACATGCCCCCTGAGAACAGGAACAAGACAAGGGTGCCTGCCTTAGTTATCTAGTGCTGCTATAACAGAAATATCACAAGTAGAGGGCTTCAACAAACAGAAGTTTATTGTATCTAGTAGGCAACCCAAAAAACCACCCACTGCCGTTGAGTCGATTCGGACTCATAGCGACCCTATAGGACAGAGTAGAACTGCCCTGTAGAGTTTCCAAGGAGCGCCTGGTGAATTCAAACTGCCGACCTTTTGGTTAACAGCCCGAGGTTCAAATTCAGGACATCATCTCCATGGGAAAGCTTTCTCTCCGTGTCAGCTCTGGAGGAAGGTCCTTGTCAACAATCTTTCCCTGGACTGGGAGCTTCTCAAAGGACACACTCTGCTCCTGGCACTACTTTCTTGGTGATATGAGGTCTTCTGTCTCTCAGTTTACGTCTCTCTTTTATACAGCAAAAGAGATTGACTTAAAACACAACTTAATCTTGTAGATTGAGTCCTGCCTCCTTAACATAACTGCCTCTAATACTGCCTCATTAACATTATAGAGGTAGGATTTACAACCCTTAGGAAAGTCACATCAGATGACAAAAGTGTAGAGAATCACATAATGCTTGGAATCACTACTTGGCAAAGTTGCCAAAAATTTTGTGATCTAATGTGATTTTCTATCTTCTGCTTGTTCCATCATTGTACCTTGGAAGCAGATAACTTGTATTCTAGATTTCACAGATGAAGAGTAATTTCTCCATTTTGGACTTGGAGTTGAATTCAGATTTCTGCTGATATGATGGGGTGAAAATGTTTTACATCTGGCAAAGACATAAATATTTTGGGGGCCAAAAAGTGGAATGTCAAGGATTGAATTGTGTCCCCCAAAAATATGTGTCCATTTGGCTAGGCCATGATCCCACTATTGTGTGATTGTCCACCATTTTGTCATCTGATGTGATTTTCCTATGGGTTGTAAACCCTACCTTTGTAAAAAAAGTTACCTGTTGATGAATGGAGTATATTCCTGGTAGACGACTTTCTGAGTTGTAATATATTGACAGAGGAAATTGTCTAGTCAGAAAGTTTGATAATGAATTGGTGAAAGGTATAGAAAACTGAGAAAAAGGTGGGGGGCGGGAATTAAAACAATTCTAAAATCTATGGGGAATAAGAAGTTATATATAAGACATTTGATTTAAGAATACCTGTGTGCGAAGTACCTGCATGGCACAAATGGTTAACACTCTCGGCTGCTACCCAAAATGTTGGAGGTTCCAGTCCACCCAGAGGAGCCTCGGAAGAAAGGTCTGGGAATCTAATTCCAAAAAAATTAGCCATTGAAAATCCTATGGAGCACAGTTGTACTCTTTCTACTCCAACACACATGGGGTCACAATGAGTGAGAATCGGCTTGGCAGCGGCTGGTGTTTTTGTTTGTTTTGTTTAGCTTTTAGATAATAGCACAGCCCACTCAAAACCCAGCACCAATGCCTAATCAAGTCCAAGAAAAATGTTTAAGTAACTATAGCATAAAAATGTTAAGTAATAAGCATTGGGTCTGCTCACTTGACAGCATTTTTCTTTGTAAATAGTGCATAAAATAATAGCATATTGTAGAAGGAACAACATCCTGATTTTTAGAAATACAAGCGACACATACCTGCCAAGAAACTTCTCGGGTTCAACAGACCAGTCCCATTCAGCCATAGGTGTGTGGTGGGCACTGCTACTCCATTACGGCTCCCTCACCAGGGGGCTGATGGTATCAGTGTCTCCTCAAGACCATAGTGAGCATGTGATATTGCGACAAGGAGAACAAGTTTTCCTGAAGGCCCTGCAGTGTGAGTCATTCTCTACCTTTAGAGGCAAAAATACACAACTTCTCAGAAGAAAGAATTACTCCGTTATCTGAGATTATTGCACTTTGTTTGAAAGAGGCACTATGTATAATGAACTCACACCGCTGCTGGCAAAGTTTAACACACTCAGGGAAGGGAAGGGAAAATGGGCCAGGCCGACTCCTTTGCTTTACAGACATGCGTCCCATATTTCACAGCCACGTGTTTCTTCCCTAGCTGTGCACGCTTCTGCTGCTGCTTCTGCTGCTGCTACTGCTGCTGCTGCTGCTACTGCTGCTGTTGTGGCTTGTCTCGGGTTCACCAAAAATTACTAATTTACTCTAAATTTAACATCCATTTGCTATTTTCACTACTGCTGTTATGTTTTAGTGAAAGGATTTTGCATGAATTAGCCATTTTTCTAATAACAGTACCAACATTTAATTTACTTTTTCTAATAACAGTACCAACATCTAATGACATTTAACTAACTCAATCCCATTATGCAAATGACAGCCAAGATGCAGCAATTCTTATAACACATGCATAGCCTTTAATCACAGTGGGTCCCCCACTTTATCCCCTGGCAGAATTCACCAGGGACAGCAGTCTTCACTACAAGAAGTCTATGAGCATCCAGGACCAGAATGCACTTCGTTGCTTTCATTGCTTAAATCCCCAAAAGCTTCCTGCCCGCTGCACACCTTCCCCAAGGAGAGGTATCAGGACCACCATGTCATCTGCCTCCCACTACTGCTATATCAATTTGTCTAAGGCTTTTCTTTTGACAATGGCAGTAGCATAAGGAGACACCCCTACCATGGACTGGATTGTGTACCCCCCAAAATATGTGTTAGACACTCCACCTAACAGCACCAAAGTATACATTATTTTCTGAAGAACATGGAACATTCTCCAAAATAGACCACATCTTAGGGCACAAAGCAACCCTCAGCAAAATCCAAAACAATGAGATAATACAAAACATATTCTCTCATCACAATGCCATAGAAGTAGAAATTCATCACAGGAAGGGCAAGGAAAAAAATCAAATACATGGAAAATGAATACCACCTTGCTTAAAAACCACTGCGTAATACAAGAAATCAAAAATGCAATCAAAAAATTTCTAAAGCCAAACAAGAATGCAAACACATCATACCAAAACCTTTGGGACACAACAAAGGCAACGCTCAGTGCTCAGAGGCCAATTCATAGCAATAGATGCACACATCAGAAAAGAAGAAAGGGACGAAATCAAAACATTAGCTATACAACTCAAACACTTAGGAAGAACAGCGAAAGAAGCCCACAGCCACCAAAAGAAAGGAAATAAATAAGACCAGAGCAGAAATAAATGAAACAAAAAAATAATAGAATTACTAAGCCGAAAGATGGTTCTTTGAAACGATCAACAAAATTGACAAACCACTGGCCTAACTAACAAAAGGAAAAAGGGAGAGGAAGAAAGTAACCCAAATAAGAAATGAAATGGGAGACATTACAACAGACCCAACTGAAATAAAAAGGATCATAACAGAGCACTAAGAAATACTGCACTCCAACAAATTTGAAAACCTAAAGGAAATGCACAAATTTCTAGAAACATACTACCTACCTAAACTAACACAAAGGGAAGTAGAAAATCTGAAAAGACCTATGAAAAGAGAAGAGATTGGAAAAATAATAACAATAAACTCCCAAAAACAAAACCAAAAAGTCTTGGGCCAGAAGGCTTCATTGTGCCCTCTGGCACAATTCTACCAAACATTCAAAGAGTTTCCACCAGCACTACTCAAACTATTTCAGAACACAGAAAAGGAAGGCATATTTCCAAATTAATTGTACAAAGCCAGCACAACTCTGATACCAAAACCAGGCAAAAAAACAGACCGTAAAAAAAGAAAATTACAGACCAATATCTCTCATGAGTATAGATTCAAAAATTCGCAACACAATTCTAGTCAATGGAATTCAGCACCATATCAAAAAAATAATGCACCATGATCAAGTCGGATTCATGCCAGGTATGCAAGGATGATTCAACACTAGAAAATCAATGAAATTAATCCGCCACATAAACAACAGAAAAGACGAGAACCACATGATCAAGATCATCTCAATCAATGCAGAAAAGGCCTTCAATAAAGACCAACACCCACAGCTGGTAAAAACAGTCAATACAATAGGAATAGAAAGGAAATTCCTCACCACAATAAACAGCATCTACAAAACCAATAGCCGACGTCGTTCTCAACTGAGAGAGGCTGAAAACATTCCCCTTTAGAACAGGAACAAGACAAGTATACCCTTTATCACAACTCCTACCTAACATTGTGCTACAAGTCCTAGCTCTAGCAATAAGGCAAAAAAGAGAAATAAAGGGCATCTAAATTGATGATGAAGAAATAAAACTATCCCTATTCACAGATGATATGATACTATACATACAGAACCCATAAGACTCCACAAGAAAATTACTGGAAGTAATAGAAAAATTCAGCAGAGTAGCAGGATACAAGATAAACACACAAAAATCTGTTGGATTCCTATACATCAGTAAAGAGAACTATGAAAAGGAAATCGGGAAAATAATACCATTTATATTAGCTCCTTAAAAAATGAAATAGGAATAAATCTAACCAGGGACATAAAAGACCTATAGAAAGAAAACTATACAACACTACTGCAAGAAACCAAATGAGACCTACATAAATGGAAAATCATACCATGTTCATGGATAGGCAGATTTAACTTTGTGAAGATGTCAGTTCTACCCAAAGCAGTCTACAAATACAGTGCAATTCAGATTCTAATACCAACAGCTTTCTTTTACCAGATGGAAAAACTCCTCATTAACTTTATATGGAAAGGAAAGGGGGTCCAGATAAGTAAAACATTGTTGAAGAAGAGCAAAGTAGTCCATGCACTACCTGACCTCAGAACCTGCTATATAGTTATGGTAGTCAAAATAGCCTGGTACTGGTAAAATGACAGACACATTGACCCATGGAACAGAATCAAAGGCCCAGATGTATAGCCACTACCTACGGCCACCTGATTTTTGACAAAGGCACAAGCTCCATTAAATAGGGAAAGACAGTCTTTTTAACAAATGATGCTGTGAAACTGGATGTCCATCTGTAAAAAAAATGAAACAGGACCCATACCTCAGCCCATACACAAACTAATTCAAAATGGATCAATGACCTAAATGTAAAACCAAAAACTATAAAGATCATAAAAGAAAAAATAGGGTTAACGCTAGAGACACTGGAGCCCCATTGGCAACGTGATTAGGTGTTCAGCTTTTAAACAAAAAGTCAGCTGTTTGAATCCACCAGCAGAGCTCCTTGGAAACCCTATGGGGCAGTTCTACTCTGTCCTGTAGGGAGACCCTAATACATGGCGTAAATACGAAACAAATCATAACTAAGTGTAAATAAACACAAGAAGATGAGCCAGAAAACGGGGATCTTCTAAAAATTAAACACTTCCCCAAAAGAGTAAAAAGAGAGCCTACAGACTGGAAAAGCATTCTGGCTATGACAAATCCTACAGAGGTCTACTCTCTAAATCTATAGAAAAATCCAACACCTCTACAACAACAAAAGGATAATAATCTACTTAAAAATGGGCAAAGGATATGAACAGACACTTCAGCAAAGAAGACATCCAGGAGACTAAGAGACACATGAGGAAATGCTCGTGATCACTAGCCATTAGAGAAATGTAAATCAAAACTACCATGAGATACCATCTCACCCCAACATTACTGGCGTGGATCAAAAAGACAGAAAATGACAAATGTTGGTAAAGTTGTAGGGAGCTTGGAACTCTTACACGCTGCTAGTGGGAATGTAAATGGTACAATCATTTTGGAAAACAACACGGCACTTCCTTAGAAAGCTAGAAATAGTAATGTCATACAATCCAGCAATCCCAGTCCTAGGCACATATGCAGGAGAAATAAGAGCCATCACATGAACAGACATATGCACACCCATGTCCATTGCAGTATTATCCACAACAGCAAAAAGTTGAAAACAACCTAAGTGCCCATCGACAGATGAATGGACCAACAAACTATGGTACATACACACAATGCAATACTACCCAATGATAAAGAACAATGTTGAATCTGGGAAACACCTGACAACATGGGTAAATCTGGAGGGCTTTATGCTGAGTGAAATAAGTCAGTCACAAAAGGACAAATATGTATGAGACCACTATTACAAAAAACACAGGAAAAAGTTTCCACACAGAAAGAAGTAATTTTTAACTGTTATAAGGGAGGGGAGGGAAGGGAGGGAAAAACCCTAAATAGATAGTAGGTAAGTGGTAGCTTTGGTGAGGGGTAAGACAGAATACAATACATCCAAATGCCTTGAGAGACAGAGCTACTGGGCTGAGGGCTGGGGACCATGGTCTCGGGGACATCCAGCTTAACTGGCATACCAATGCATAAAAAAATTGTTCTACATTTGAATATGTTGAGTGGCAACTGGGGTCTTAAAAGCCTATGAGTGGCCATCTCAGATACATCTACTGGTTCCATCCTGGCTGGAACAAAAGAGAATGAAGAAGACCAAAAACGCAATGGAAAGATTACCCAAAGGACTAATGGACCACATGAACCATGGCCTCCACCAGCCTGAGCCCAGAATAACTAGATGGTGCCAGATTACCAACACTCACGGCTCGGGCAGGGATCACAATAGAGGGTCTGAAACAGAGCTGAAGAAAAATGCAGAACAGAATTCAAATTCACACACACACAAGAAAAAGACCAGCCTTGCTGGCCTGTTAGAGACTGGAGACACCCCGAGAATGTGGCCCCAGTCACCCTTTTACCTCAATACTGAAGTCACTTCTGAGGATCACCCTTCACTCAAAGATTAGACAGATGTATAGGGCCAACAATAACACATGTGAGGACATGCTTCACAGTTCAATCATGTACAGAAGACTAAATGGGCACACTAGCCCAAAAGCAAAGACAGGAAGGCAGGAAGGGACGGGAAAACTGGAAGAATGGGGTGGGGAAGGGTAGAGGGTTCACACATCACAGGGTTGGCAACCCATGTCACAAAACAATTTGTGTATTAACTGTTTAATGAGATACTAATTTGCTCTGAAACTTTCATGTAAATCACATTAAAAAAATCATGAATATAGTGCAAAGGAAAAAATATATATGTGTTGGAACCCTAGCCCCTACACAACTAAACTAATATAAGGTAACCACCTTTCATAATGTAATCTAATGTAATGTCATCGATCAATCAGTTGAGGTCATACCAGTGTAGGATGGGTCCTAAAACTAATCACTTCTGAGATTAGACACAGACACACACACAGGCAAAGGGAACACAGACACTATCTCACAATGGGGGCAGATGAATTATAAGCCTAGGAACACCATGGATGGCTGGCAGCTACTAGAAGCTGAAATAGAAAAAGGACTGGCCTCTGGAACCACATCCTGAATATGGACTTCCAGATTCCTGAACTGTGAGACAATAAATTGCTGTTCCTTAATGCCCCCACTTGTGGAATCTGTGTTACAGCAGCACTGTGGAACAAAGACACCACTACCTCCGGGGTGCAGGACAAAGCAGGCTCATTTGGACAATCTTCAAATCTGTCGATCACTTACCACATTTTGTGGTCCAGGAACAGAAACATTCCATTTTCGTCCTTATACACTCCCAGTCCCACAGCCCGGTAGACATATCTCTATAATCCCCGACAGGTAATGAAAGCACCATTCATCCTGCCCTGGATCCCAGCACCTCTTCCCGCTCCAGGGCAAAGGCCCCATCTGGTCAGAGGGACCTCCAACCTCTCACACAGCAACCTCCTCAGGTTTCCTTGTTAGTTTCAGCTCAAGTGACCTCTATCTTGGGTGACAATGAGCCATCAGAGGTGTGGGGTCAGCAGTGGCAGAGAGCCTGTACCCCCCATGGAAGGAGCCACGTGCAGATCACAATATCAACCCTAGCTCAGCATTCCCTTGCTCCCCACACAACTCGACTGGAGGGGTCACCTGCGTGAGTATCCATGGTCCCCTGGTCATAGCACCCTGCTTGGATAGGGAGGTAGGATGGCTTTCATGTTATAAAGACCCGGGCTCACAGCTTTGGGCCATGGAAAAACCCAACAGGACCAAACCCCATCAGTCCCCTGATCCAGGCTCAAAGTGATGGCCTATACGAGGGTGTCAGACCCTGCAGACCTTTGCTTCCATGCCCCACATGCCCTCCAGGAGTCCTAGCAGGGCAATGCCACCTTCCAAGGTCAAACTGAGATCCACGAACATCAATTTCCTATCAGACCACCTACTGATACTCGTGTGGGCAGAAATACCTGCAACATCACTGCAGACTCCAGAGCTGGTAAAAAACACTGGGCCTGAAGGAGGAGGGAGGGAGGGGCAGTTGCTGAAGCCTGGAGACCACCTTGACAAAGCAGAGCCAGTTCACTGAGGGAGAGAGCCCAGGTATACCCTCTACCTTGGTGTCACCCCTTCCTCTGACCTCCTGCCAGCTCCCCTTAAGCTGACACCCCTTCCAGCTGCCAGGGAGTGAAACCGTTTACAGAGTCAGCACCAGAGCCAACCTGTGGATGTTGGCTGAGCCAGGCATTTCCTGGCACCACACCTGGGGAACAGAGTATCTGGCAGCTGGAACGGCCTGAGGGTTGCACCTGGAGAGAGGTGCTGGGGACAGGGGTTGCCAGAGCTGACAGCATAGAAGAAATGGAGGCTGTCATCAGAGATGCCTTGATCCTCCTCGCCGGCAGGCTAGGGGATGTCAGACTACCCTGTGCAGACCACACTAGGCCTCCCCATGTTGGGACAGTCTATTCTGGCTATTGGAGAGGGACACTGGGAGAGACTGTGGTAAGTTTCCATCGAGTCAGCTCTCAACTCATACTGACTCCATGCACAGCGGAACAAAGCGCTGCCCAGTCCTGCACCATCCGTGATTGGTTTCAGATCACAGATGTGATCCATAGCGCTTTCATTGGCTGGTTTTCAGAAATCCTTCTCCAGACCTTTATTCCAAGTCCATCTTAGTCTAGAAGCTCTGCTGAAATCTCTTCAGCACCATAGTAACATGCAAGCCTCCGCTGACAGATGGGTGGTGGCTGCACATGACGTTCATTGGCTGGGAATCGAATCCAGGTCTCCCACATGCAAGGTGAGAACTCTACCGCTGAACCTCCAATGCTGCATACTGGGAGAACATCCTTTAACTGATCTCCTTTGGCACTTCTAGAATGTTTTGTCACTGAGTGGGGACATGGAATCAGACAGAACCAATTTTCCATGTTCCTTCTAAGTCTGTCAGATGCCGGAACCCAACATTACTGTCCACCCCTTGGCATGACTTTGAGGGTCATGGATTGTCCTGAAAAATAACTAGACCAAGGCCCTATCACTGAGGCCAGCAGAGCCAGGAGGTACATATCCAGATCTATCCCTCTAGCTAAGCTGGGAAGATGAGGGTCCACTCAGCCTGAAAGGCAAATGTTTACACTCGCCATGACCGAGAACTGGCTTAGGAGTGTTATGAGATTAAACATAGCACAACACAGGGATTTTGTCAAAACAATATCAACCACTTTGCATGAGTTGCCAAAAGAGAAAGTAAGGCTCCAAAAGCTGGAAACATATGTCCTACGTCCCTAGGGGTTAGGGTCGGAAATTGGGTTGGGGTTGGTGGCTCAAAAAAAGTATCTCGGGTAAAGGGAAGGGATCCTTAGTTGTTATCCTGATTTGTATTACATAAAATAAACCTCAGAAATATGTTTTGATTCTTAGTGAAAACCGTCTAAACTTCCTGCATCGCTGGAACATGTTCCAGTTTATATGGCTGATTAGGACAGTGGTTCCCAGGAAGGGGTTACCCTACTGCCCTCTCTCCTCCACCCCCACCCATCCACCTGTCCGATGGTCTGATGAGAGTCATTCAAAGGCAGGCCAGTGAGATTGAGAACGTGTTGGAGATTTAGGATGCTGCCCAGTGATTCTTATGGACATTCCTTTTAGGAAACACTGGCTTAGTCCTTATGTCTTAGAAGACACAAGGTTTTGTGATCACAACTCATAATCATGGTCACAAACAGCCTAACTCTATTTTTGGACTTGGACTCAAGCAGGAGGCAAAAATGAACCTGATGAGGGCCTAGAGCCCCTTGAGGCACAGTGTGGACAAACAGACGTGGTTGCAGTCTCTGGAAGAGCATTCAGAATGGAGGGGCTGGCCCAGGAAACCCTATACAACCTGCCAGCATCTCCCAGAACTAGAAGGTTCCTGGAGACCCATACATTTAACCAGGGTATCCAAACAGTGAGGCAACTAAAGTCATTAACTTTCCAGTGACAAGATTACCAGCAGGGTTTTGTTGTTGTAGCAGCTCACATCAACACCATGCGCAATGGTACAAAATGCTGCCCAGTCCATCCCAGGGACTGGTTGCAGATCAGACCATTGGGATCCATAAGGTTTTCATTGGCTGCTTTTCAGATGTAGATCTCCAGGCCTTTCTTCCTAGTCTGTCTTAGTCTGGAAGCTCTGCTGAAACCTGTTCAGCATCATAGCAACATGAACGCCTCCACTGACGGATGATGGCTGCACATGAAGTGCACTATCTGGGAATAGAACCTGGGTCTCCCATATGGACGGTGAGAATTCTACCACAGAATCACCAATGAGTGTTGATGATGGGAGTTGCTTTCACCTTCTTGTTGTTGTGGGACATGTGCACACAATCATGCCAGCACTCAACCCCACAGTGTGTGATCTGACCCTTACCAGAAAGAAAAGTGGAGATGGGCTCTCTCTTTGAGATTTTGAGTGAGTGGACCCCACCCCAGTGCTCATCATGTTTACCACTATGGTAGTTCTGAGCAGCCTCCTGGGAATCACCCACTTCAGTGTGGCAGGCACTTAACCACATGCTTCCTTGGGAATCCTGAGCCTCGGCATTTCTGGACGGCAGCGGTTTTTCCCGATCTTCACTCCCCTAGCTCATGGAACAAGGTTGTGCGCATTTGGTTCACGATGTCATGTTCCTTCCTCTTTGAAATACCTGGAGGGAATTCTGGTTTTCTTGATTCAGTTCTGACTTACATAGTAATGGGTAACAAATTCCAGGAAGCAGAACCCAGGAGATGGGAACTGAGATTGCTTATCTGATTAATTATTTATGATTGATTTTGGAGGAAATGATCATCAGTGGAAAGGAGAAGGGGCAGTCCCAGCAGACTGTCGCAAATCTGGCACATAAATGATCATCTACATGTACCTAAAATAAAGTGGCGATTAACCACAAGCCTTTGGGGAGACAGATGCTATTGCAAGAGAATGTTAGTTTAGGAATGAGGACTGCAAGGACTGTGAAGTGGCTGGCCTTTCATCACTGCATTGGAGCCCACACAATGAGAAGGATGATCTCAGAACTCCAAGCTCTCAGCTAGAGGCAAGGTCAGAGGGCAAGGGGCCCCATCACTGCCCTAAAAACATTCATTTTATCTCATAACCACAGGATGAATGTGATTGTAGGGGGGAACGTATCTGAAAGTCAGACCCAAAGTTTGCTACAACAGCTTGCCAAGTCTCAACACCAAATGAATTAATTTACAGCCTCACCAGGTGTCTCATGTGAAAGAATTTGTGTGGAAAGAACATGACCTTGAGAACTGGAACGGTGACATTTCTGCAGATTCTGATAAAGCCCAGTACCATAAATGCCCAAATGACCACTAGCCAAAGCAGCTTTTCCCCTCCTTGGTCCAAGGACAGTAGCCACCTGGTGCTTGTGAATCCTGTAATTACCTCCAGAGTTGCCGATTTTCCTGGAGACCAGCCCACACCGCTATAATTCAGGAGCAGTCCTGGGAGAGCCCAGGGAGCCAAGACAGGTTGGGACCGGAAGACGGTGGGCTCCACACCACATGGAAGATTTTCCAGCAGATCTTCCAGAAAGCTGGGCCTAGTGGTGGGCATGGACTCTACGGGGTTCAAACTCACAGGTCTAAACTAAGAAGACAGAAACACGCTGAGGGTCTTTGCCAAAGTTATCAACACGAATGAGCTGACCAGGGATGATACAGACTCGGTGTGTTTCTTTAGTGTCTGCAAATGTCCCTTGGGCTGAATCCTGAGGCCAACGTCCCCTCTGGCCAGGGAATTGTGCCCATTCGTTGGTCAGAAAGATGGGCCAAGGATGGTGCCAAAGAGGCAGGAGGGAAGCCACCTGCAGAAGCCAGAGGCAGGGATCAAAATGACAGGGATTTCCTCCTCAGGCCAGTTGTGCTGGTAGCTCAGAAGAGTGTGGAAGAGGATGCGGCTTGGGGCTGGGCTGAGTGTCTGAGCAGCACCAAGGACCAGAATCATCCGGGGGCATTGATCTGCCCACACTGCACACAGGTCAGGGCAGAGGGAAGTGCCCATGGGGTTCAGGTGAGAGGCCCTGGAAACTCAGCCTGCAGGCAGGTCTAAGCTCTGGGTACTTGATGTTGGGGGCCTGAGAGGGGCTTGGTTGCTGCCCGGCCAAGACTGGCCTGGGGATCCTGTGGGGGCAGGGTTCCTGGTGCTTCTACCCACCCTCCCCCACAGGCCCCTCTGGGTCCCAGGGCACCACCCCTCCCCCACACACCCATGTGAGACGACCTAGTGTGTCTGGACTCCCCCCAATGCTTCTGAGGCAGAAATCACCCAGAAGAAAAGGGAACTTCAGGAAGCAAGCTGTGCCTGCCAGGTTTCAATCCCGTTCTTAGTTGTTGCGGCCTGTGGAGGAGTTCACAAGTCAGGGGCCAGGGCTGGGAGGGGCCAGCAGCCCCCAGGGCCAGGGCCAAAGCAGGACACTAGCTTGGTGAGTTGGGTGGGCAGGGAGCAGCTGGTCTGCAGAGGAGAGAGGGCCAGAGCCAGGGGAGAGGGTGGAGGGGCATTGATGGGAACTGCCAGACCTACACAGGGAAACAGCCACAAGGAGTCTGAAATGAGCAGAGTAGGAAATGGGCCTTGAGGCTCAGAGAACAACTGGCCACTCGGGGCGAGTGGCTGGCCACATGGGGTTGGGAGCTGCCCACTGCAGAGACCAAGGAGCGGTGGGAGGGGCACAGCCACGCCAACAGAGCTGGATGCCAAACGCAGACAGAGGCAGGATGCAGGGGGCCCTGAGCCACTGGAGACAGTGCCAGGATAGGTGCGTGGAGGTCTGGGAGCTTCACAGTGTCTGAGTTGGGCTGGGGGCACAGGGCAGAGCCATGTTTTGGGTCATGGTTGGGGGTCAGCACTGGTCCTGCCAGTGAGGAGATCAGGGGCCTAAGCTGGGCTTGGGGAGGTTGGGGTGAGGCCTGACAGGGGCCAGGAACTCATCTGGGAGGAAACTAGGGAAATGGGTCTGGAGTAGGGGGTACGAGGAATTGGGGACTACAAGCTGAGAGCTGGGAGATATGGGTTGGGAGATAGGGCTAGAGGCTGGTTGTTAGGGACGAGGATCTAGGGGCTCAGATCTGGTGAACAAGCTCGTAACTGGGTGCTAGGAGCTGGGAGCTAGGTGCTAGGGGCTTGGGATTGGGGGGATAGGAGCAGAGAGCTAGGGGCTGGGAGCTGGGAGCTGGGTTCTGGGAGATAGGGGCTGGGGGCTGGGTGTTAGAAGTGGACAATTGAGGGCTCAGGGCTAGGGGCTGGGAGCTGCAAGCTGAGGACTGAGGGCCAGGAACTACATTCTGGGGGACTGGATGGTTGGAGGTTGGAGCTGAATGCTGGTTATTAGGAGATGGGAGCTGAGAGCTAGGGGCTGAAAGCTAGTGCTGGGTGTTAGAAGCTGGCAACTAAGGATAGGGGCTGGAGATGGAGAGCTGGGGGCTGGGAGGAACAAGCTGGGTGATAGGTACTTAAAGTTGGCAGATGAGAGCTAGGGGCTTAGAGCTGAGTGCTAGGAGCTAGGTGTTAGAAGCTGTGAGCTGAGAGCTGAGGGCTAGGGCCTGGGAGCTGGGGGCTGGGAGCTGAGTGCTAGGTGCTAGGGACTGGACACAGAGACTGGATCCTAGTTGCTTGTAGCTAACTGATAGGAGCTGTGTGTTAGGAGCTGGGAGCTGGAGAGTGGAAGCTGGGGGGCTGGGGGCTGGGTGCTGGGAGTTAGAAGCTGGGAGCTGGGAGCTGGGACCTGGGAGCCAGGTGCTAGGGACTTGGGGCTGGGTACTATGTGTTGTGAGCTGGGGCTAGGGACTGAGTGCTAGGAGATGGGATCTGAGGAATAGGGGTTAGAAGCTGAGAGCTAGGAGCTAATGGCTGAGATCTGCGAGCTCAAGGATAGGGGCAGGGTGCAAGGAGCTGGGAGCTGTGAGATGGGGACTGGAAACTGGGTGCTGAGAGCTGGTGGCTGGGAGCTGCGGCTAGGGACCGAAAGCCTGGACCTGAGAGCTGGTGGTTGGTGGATGAATGCTGGGAGCTGAGAGGTCAGAACTAGGGCTGGGAGTTGGGTGTTAGGAGCTGGGGGCTGGGGCTGAAAGCTGAATACTAGGAGCTGGGAGCCTGGGGCTGAGAGCTGAGGCCTGGTAGGTGATGCTGAGAGCTGACTGGTGGGTTCTGAGGCTGGGAGCTTGATGCTAGGAGCTGGGGGTTGGGAGCTAGGGGCCCGGAGCTGGGAACTAGGAGCTGGGGGTTGGGAGCAGAGAGCTATGAGGTAGGGACTGGGAGCCGGGTGCTAGGAGCTGGGTGCTAGGAGCTAGGACTGGGAGGTGGGGGCTAGGAGCTTGGTACGGTGAGCTGGGGGTTAGGAGATGAGGGCTGGGAGCTAGGTGCCATGAACTGGGGGCTGGGAGCTGAGGGCTAGGAGCTGGGCACTGGTAGCTGAGGGCTAGAAGCTCAAGGCTGGGAGCTGGGGCCTAGGAGCTAGAGGCCATGACCTGCGTGCTAGGAGCAGGCTGCTAGGAGCTGGGGACTAGTAGCTGGGGCCTTGGGATTGCCAGAAGCTGGGGAATAGGTGCTGGGAGCTAGGGGCTACAAGCTGGAGGCTAAGATCTGGGGGCTAAGAGTTAGGGACTTGGAGCTGGGGGCTAGAAGCTAGGGGCTTGGAGCTGGGGGCTAGGAGCTGGGGAATAGGGGTTGGGAGCTAAGGGCTAGGAGCTGGAGGCAAGGATCTGGATGCTAGGAGCTAGGCGCTAGGAGCTGGGGGTTAGGACTTGGGGGCTGGGAGCTAGGTGCTATGAGCTGGGGGCTGGGAGCTGAGGGCTAGGAGCTCAGGGCTGGGAGCTGGGGCCTAGGAGCTGGAGGCTGTGACCTAGGTGCAAGGAGATGGCTGCTAAGAACTAGTAGCTGGGGGGCTTGGATTTGGTTGCCAAAAGCTGGGCATTAGGAGCTGGAGGCTGGGAGCTATGTGCTCGGAGCTGGGGGCTCGGTGCTAGGAGCTCACGTCTGGGAGTGGTAGCTGGGAGCTGAAAGCTGGGAGCTAGGAGCTGATTACTAGGACCTGGGGGCTTGGAGCTGGTTCTAGGAGCTGGGTGCTAGGAGCTGGGGTCTTATTCCTAGGAGCCGGGCTAGGAGCTGGCTGCTAGGAGCTGGGGGCTAGGAGCTAGGGGGGCTGGTGGCTGGGTACTAGGAGCTGGGAGCTCAGTGCTAGAAGCTTGTTGGTAGGAGCTGGGAGCTAAGAGCTGGGGGCTAGGAGCTGGGGGCTGTGGGAGCAGGCGGCTAGGAGCCAGGGGCTAGGAGCTAGGGGCTTGTAGCTAGAAGCTGGGCTAGGAGCTGGGCTAGGAGCTGGCAGCTAGGATCTGGGGCTAGGAGCTGGGTATGAGGAGCTTGGGGCTGGGAGCTGGGGTTTAGGAACTGGGTGCTAGGAGCTGGGGATTGAGTGCTAGGAGCTAGGTTTTAGGAGCTGGGAACTGAGAGCTGAGGACTAGGGCCTAGGAGCTGGGGGCTGGGAGTTGAGAGCTGGGTGCAAGGAGCTGATTGTTAGGAGTTAGGGGCTGGGAGCTACAAGCCAAAAGCTGTGTACTAGGAGCTGGGGGCTGGGGGCTGCAGGCCTAGAGCTAGAGGCTGGTGAGTGAATACCGGGAGGTGACAGGTACACGCTAGGACTGGGTGCAAGGAATGGGAAATGGGAGCTGAGAGCTGATGACTGCATCCTGGGTTCCTGGTACCAAGAGCTATGCACTGGGAGCTGGGAATTGAGAGCTGGGGGCTGGAGTCTAGGCACTAGGTGCTGGGTGCTAGGAACCGGTTGCTAAGAGCTAGGGGCTGGGTCCTGGGAGCTGGGTGCTAAGAGCTGGGAGCTGAGAAATGAGGACTAGGGCCTAGGAGCTGGGGGCTGGGAGCTGAGAGCTGGGTGCAGGAGCTGGTTGTTAGGAGTTAGGGGCTGGGAGCTGCAAGCCAAAAGCTGTGTGCTAGGAGTTGGGGGCTGGGGGCTGCAGGCCTAGAGCTGGAGGCTGGTGAGTGAATGCTGGGAGGTGACAGGTACATGCTAGGACTGGGAGCTGGGTGCTAGGAATGGGAAATGGGAGCCGAGAGCTGACGACTGCATCCTGGGGGCCTGGTGCCAAGAGCTATGCACTGGGAGCTGGGAATTGAGAGCTGGGGGCTGGAGTCTCGGCACTAGGTGCTGAGTGCTAGGAACCGGTTGCTAAGAGCTAGCGGATGGGTCCTGGGAGCTGGATGCTAAGAGCTGGGGCTGGGAGCTGGGGGCTAGGGTTGAGAGGTGGGAGCTGGGGACTGGGAACTGGAGGCTAGGAGCTGGGAGCTGAGGGTGGGGACCTGAGGGCTAGGAATTGATTGCTAGGAGCTGGAAGCCAAAGACTGGGAGCTGAGTCTGGTGAGTGAATGCTGGAAGCTGAGAGGTAGGTGCTAGGGCTGGGAGCTGGGTGCTAGGAGCTGGAGGATGGGGGCTGGGAGCTGGGACCTGAGAGCTGAGGGCTGGGAGCTGGAGGCTGGGAGCTAGAAGCTGAGAGCAGGGGGTGGGGGTAGGGGCTGGGAGCTGTGAGTTAGGGGCTAGGGGCAGGTAGCTGAGAAGTAGGGACTGGGGATAGGGGTCTGGAGGCTGGTTGCTAAGAGCTGGGAGTTGAAGGCTGGGAGCTAGGAGCTAAGGGCTGGGTGCTGTATGCTGGGAACTGATGGCTATGGGCTAGAAGCTGGTGGCTGAGCACTAGGGAATGGGGGCAGGGGCTGGGAGCTGAGAGCTAGGAGCTCTGGGCTAGGCTAGGGGTTGGAGGCTAGAAGCTGGGGGTTGGTAGCTGAGTGCTAGGAGCTGGCCGCTAAGAGCTGGGGGTGTGGCCTGGGAGATGGATGCTAGGAGCTGGGGAATGGGAGCTGAGGGCTGGGTGCTAGGACCTGGGGGCTGAATGCTGAGAGCTGGTAGTTGGGAGCCAGGAGCTGGGGGCTGGTAGCTGGCCAGTGGGTTCTGGGAGCTGGGGGCTAGAAACTGAGAGTTAGGAGCTGTGATTTGGGAGCTGGGTACAGGGAGTTGATGTCAGAGAGCTGGGGCCCAGAGTTGTGGGTGGTAGTTGGTTGCTCTGACAGGTGAGACTGAGGGCCTTGGCAGCTGAACAGCCGGGCCTAGGGTGGGTCTCCTGGTGGCCCAGGGAACAAGCCCAGTGCTGGCAAGTGAGTGAATAGAGGAGGGCCACCTGGCAGGTCTGGGCTAAATGTGCTGGGGCCGGCAGAAGGGCAGAAGGCCTGAGGACACGGAACTGGGGCCTGAGCTCAGGGCCTGTGTAGGGGGCCTCAGGGCAGCAGCGAAGAAAGCTCAGGGGAGTCCTGCATGAGCTAGGACAGGGGCTCTGGTTGGTCAGTGCTGAGGGCCCTGAGGAGGGCAAGGTGCTTTGGGCTGGGAAAGCTGGAAGGGGCCGGGCCTGAGCTGACTGATGGGAGCAGGTGGGCAGAGGCAGGAGACGACTGGCAGGAGCTCCTGGGCTGGGGCAGGGAGGGGACCCTGGGCAGTGGAGGCCCCAGGGCTGAGGGAGAAGCCAGAGGCTCTTCCAAAGGGCTCAGCTCTGTTTCAGGGGTGGTGGCATTATGGGGCGGGAACACAAGGTGGCTGACCCAGCAGAGGGTCCTGAGCAGGGGCTGCTGGAACCTGTGGTATAAATAATGGGCAAGGGGGGGCGCTGCCAGCGGGGACCATGCAGAGACCTGGAAAGGGTGGGCTTCAGCTTCTGAAGCCTGAGGACTCAGGGACAGAGGGTGCACTCGACCTGCCTGGGGCTCACAGTATTGGCACAAGCAGGGAAGAAGAGGATTCAAGGGCAGGTGCACAGCTCCCACCTGGGCTAAGATGGGCTGAGGTGCCCTGGTTTCAGGGGCTGCTGGGCTAGGAAGCAGGCCCTGAGGGTGGGTGGGGCTCAGGCTGAACTGACAGACCTGGAAGCCAGATGGGCAAAGGCAGGGGCAGGCTGAGTTTGGGTTGTGGAGGGAGTAGAAGGTGGTGCCTTGGGGCTAGCTCAGGCAGGACCATGCTAGGAAGAGGAAGTGTCTGGGTGAGCTAGGAGCTGGACAGTGGCCTGGAAGTACAGGTAGGCCACAGCGCGGGGAGTGGGGTTGCTGGATTGGTGGAGTCACAGGGGGCCACAGGAGCACAGGCCCAGAGGAGCAGATTAGAAAGAGCCTGGGTGGGGGGCTTGGGCTGGGCGGGTGGAGGCAGGCGAGCAAGGCAGAGAAAGGCATGTGCCCAGGGGGTTGGTCCATGACAGAGAGGGGCCTGGTCAGTGACATGAGACAAGGCCTGGGCAGCCTTCCCTACAGAGAGAGATCCTTCCTGGAGGGAAGGGGTGGACTCCAGGAGACCTGGAGACACAGAAGTGTGAGAGAGGAGAGACAAAAGGCTCTGCGTGGAGCACCCTGTACAGGAATTCTGGTACAATGCGGCAAAGGATGCCACTCCCAAGTACAGGAATGGGCTAGGACAAGAGGGGCCAGAGGTGGTCACTGGCTGAAAGACCATAGAGAAGCTGGCTGGAGCTGGGGCCCACAGTCAGAGGTCAGGCAGAGGAGGTAGGGAACCTGGTGCCACCAACATTAATGCTAATGGATAAGCAAAGTGGGAGGAAGGGACTGGGACACCCCAGGGCTGAGCTGGCTCCAGGTGGCCTTGAGAAGCTGGCCAGGCTGACCGAACCAGGCCCGCGGTCCTGGGCTTCCAGGGTGCTGAGATGGGAGTGGGTAAGGCTGGCCAGCTGTGTGACTCAGGTGTATGCCTCAGATGTGTTCCTCAGGTGTGCACCCCTGGCACCTGAGGTCCCTGGCACACCAAGAGATGCAGGGCAAGTGGTGACCCTGTCTGTCTCCTCCCACTAAAGGGCTCTGCCTGGCCGCCCTGGGGTCCCACAAATTCAAGGAGAATGTCTTCTGTGGTCACCCACCAGGCACAGGGGACACACGGGCTAAATACCCATAATCCAGTCTCTGGGCTCAGAATCGGTTGGTGGGTCTCAGAGCCACCAACTGCTGCATGGAAGAGCCTAACTTGACCTCATCCCAGTCTGAGGGCAAAACATTCCCTTCCCCAGCTGGGATGCCCACTCTCCTTTCCACTAAGGTAACCCTCTCTGTCTGTCAGCTCCATCTACAGGTAAACAAACCACCTGCCCCAAGCCACCTGAACGCTCCGAATGCAAGTGCCCAGGTAATGTTAGCCCCACCCTAGCTAAGAGGAACCAGCCCCAATGGGAGGACAAGCCCAATCCACACCCTAGCCCCCATGGCCCTGTCACTGACATTCAGCTCTTCCCGCCAGCTCCTGAACTCCAGGGAGGACCTTCCATCTTCATCTTCCCCCCCAAGGCCAAGGACACCCTCATGATAGCCCGAACCCCTGAGGTGACGTGCGTGGTGGTAGACGTGGACCAGGACCACCTTGAGGTCCAGTTCAACTGGTACGTGGATGGCAAAGAGGTGGACACAGCCAAGACCAGCCTGCAGGAGGAGCTGTACAACAGCACGTACCGTGTGGTCAGCTCACTCCCTATCACACACCAGGACTGGCTCAAGGGCAAAGAGTACAAGTGCAAGGTCAACAATGGGGCCCTCCCATCACCTATTGAGAAGGTCATCTCCAAGACCAAAGGTAAGGCAGCAGGAGGGCAAGAAGGGGTAGACAACCCCTTCCTCTGCACTGGGAATAACTCTCTCTGCCTTTGTCCCCATAGGGCAGCCCCGGGAGCCACAGGTGTATACCCTGCCCCCACACCGAGATGAGCTGACCAAGGACAAGGTCAGCGTCGTGTGCCTGGTGAAGGCATTCTACCCGTCTGACATTGATGTTACGTGGCAGAGGAACCAGCAGCCAGAGCCTGAGAAGAGCTATGCAAACACCGAACCCCAGCTTGAGGCCGATGGGACCTTCTTTGTGTACAGCAAGCTCACAGTGCCCAAGGACAGATGGCAGCAAGGAGATATTTTTACCTGCGTGGTGCTGCACGAGGCGCTGCACAACCACTACATCCAGAAGTCCATCTCCCTGTCTCCTGGTAAATGAGTGCTGGCCAGCAGGCCCAGCGAGTGCCTCCCCCACCGCTTGCCGGGGCCCCTGAGCACACTTGGAACCTCACCTGTAAATACCCCCCAGGCGATCCACCCAGAAAATAAAAGCACACAGCTCTGTCCTGGGGTCCTGCAAGACTGGCATGATTCTTTCTGAGGCCCACATGAGCCTGGGCTCTGCCTGGCTGTGGGATCAGGCGGGGCCTGAGATCTGCACCATCACCACTGAGGGAGAGTGCCGGGGTCTGTGCAGGCCACATGGGGGAAGCCAGCCATAGGCAGGCTGCTACAGGGACAGGTCCTTTGCCAACAGTATCTCCTCTCTGGGCCCCTCCTCCAGCCAGCAGCTACTCTGGGCTGGAGTGGGGGAGGGAACAGATAGATTCACCTAGGGAGGCTGTGTGGTGGAGAGAGTGTCTGACTTGTCCCCTGGGGTCCCTGTTCACAGGGCCTTGCAGGAGCTCCCCATGGAGGCTCTGTGTTCACATGGAGGCTCCTGGATATGGGGACACACCCTCTTTTTCCTCTGGGGCTCCAAGAACAGACCACTGCACACAACACACTCAGGATCCAGGCAGTCTGCCCAGGAGAGGGAGGGCACCAACCAGACACCCACATGGACACAGAACTCAGACCCATGAAAAAGAAATCTCTCCTGCTAAACAACACTCTAGCACCCACGGATTATCTTCACACATACCGCACATACGCACACACAAATACGTGGATCACAGTGCACACACACACAAACACACGTAAACATATGGGCATGTAGGTAACATGCACTCTCACATAAAGTCACACATACTTGTACAGACAAATGCATGGCACACACGCACTCACTCATATTCACACACACAGATATACACACATACATACACACGCACACATATGCACAATTAAAAACATGCAAACACACAGGCATACATGCACTTACAAGCAAACACATGTACCCACACACACGTGCATACATGGGCATGCATGTACACACAAACACACGGACACACTCACACACACACAAGCAAGGACTCCCCTTATACACTGGGACTTCACACAGGGCAAACTAACTGTACAATGTCTGTGAGCACAAGCCCAGGTCACACGAACACACACACTAGCCTCATCCCACACACTCCAAAGCTGCACGTCTGCCCCATGGGTTGCTCCCAGCTCATCTGTACCTGACCAACTCAGACAGGTCAGTACCTGTGAGGACCCACATGCTTGCTCCCAGTTCCACCCTCCAGAGCTGCTGAAAAGGGCGAGACTCCTGCTCTCCTCACATCACCACGAGCTCAATCCTGTGATGACAAAAACTGCCACCGGCCTCCTGCACACTCACACTCCTATGCCCTCACACATGGGGTCAAAAGCCCTTCACTGTCTCCAGCATCACATCTTAACACTGTGCTTCCCTGGGAAGGGCAGACTGTATTGTCCCTCCTGCCTCTGGACCTTTTCAACCAGGGGAGATGCAAAGGAAGGTCCGGGGCCCAAGCAGGAGGCAGGGGGACCTGGGATGGCTATGTCCCAGGATAGCCCCTTATGCTGCCCTCACCAGCCTAGTGCTGGTAGGTGAGCAAAAGCCAGTGGTTCTCACAGCTGGTTGGGCCGTAAGCTGGGACAGGTGTTCCCAGCCATGCTGCAGTCCAAGCTGTAGGAGAGGGATGGGACTGAGGACAGTACCCAAGGCTGGGGAGGGGTCCCAGCACTATTCTGAGAAACCATAGAAGAGCCATGGCCAGAGACAGCTGACCATGGGGCCCTACTTGCTCAGCCCTTCCTGGGAGGGGACAGGCAAGGAGGGCAGGGTGAAGGGACTGGAGGGCCACCCCCAGCATGGATGGGGCCCTTCCTCCTGTACCTTCTTGTCTCCGATCTCTGCGCCAGCCCCCACAGCAGGGAGACCCTCATTAATCCCTCATCCCCTTCCCAGAGCTGCACCCCGATGAGAGCTGTGCGGAGGTTCAGGATGGGGAGCTGGACGGGTTGTGGACCACCATCTCCATCTTCATCACCCTCTTCCTGCTCAGCGTGTGCTACAGCGCCATCATCACCCTCTTCAAGGTCTGATCCCCAGGACCTCTACCCCATGCCAGCCCCCAAACCCTAGCCACCAGCCATCACCCCCCGCAGTGGGCTACTCTGCCAGTAGTTTCCCTATGCATGAAGCAGCCTGACTCTAGGCTTGTAGATAGAGGGAGAGAGGGAGCATCAGGGCTCAGGGCCTAGGGTTGGTCTGCTCACTGTCGCCACCCTATCACCCGCAGGTAAAGTGGATCTTATCCTCGGTGGTGGAGCTGAAGCAGACCATCGTCCCCCACTACAGGAATATGATCGGGCAGGCTGGCTAGGGGCTGCTGAGAGAGGAACACATAGAAGCCAAACCCACCACAGGCTTCAGTGGCTCCACCCTCCACCCAAGCTCCACTCTGCCCTCTGATACCACCACTCCTGACCACTCACTGCCCTTTGACCATGCTGTCTCATTTCCCTCTTGTCAGGGAACCTGCTGGACAGCAGGTTCCCCCCAGAACCAGCAGCCTGGATGCCCCCCTACCCTATACCTAAACACCATTTATAGTAGCACAAGGAGCGCCAGTGGGGTCATCGCACTGGGAGACCCTCAGAGTCAGCTGTGCATGTCCATTTTGGAGTAGGGGATGGGCCTGTATTCCCCATGTTCATTTGGAGGAGGGACCTCAGTTCAGGCCCCACCCAAGTCCTGGTTCTGAGAGACACCAAATCTCAAAGATCTTTAAGGTGACACCACGTGCCAAGACAGGGTAGCCACTGACCATCACGCCCAGCAGGGATGCTCCCTGGGAAGTGCTGCAACCTTCACTGAATGGCCCTTCCTCCAGCCCTCACCTGACCAGTTCCACCCTGGAAGACTGCTGGGATTCCCTCACCACTTCTGTGGCCCCCGGCCTGAGGAAGAGGCTCCTTTTCATTTTGAACTGGAGAGTTGGTCTCTGGCACTTGGCAAGGGGCTTTCCATCCAATCCTGGAGTCTCACGTAGTACTCTTAGATGTACAGTTTAACTCAACGGACAGGAGTTCCCAGCCTCTGCCTGCACGGGGACCAGTCAAAGGGTTTGATCCACAATACCCACCGTCTCCCATCCACCAACACAGTTCCAGCTCAAGGCCCAGCCTCGCTGCCACCCAGAAGACCACCTGAGAAGGCCTGGGCCATACCCACAGACACTGCAGGGTCTGGGGGGTGCAAGGGCAGGACCTCTGAGTGAGGGTGGCATATGCGCCAATCAGGAAGGGCATCAGGTCTGAGGGGCAAGTGCCAGAAAGTCTCCTGGAAAGAGGCCTGGTGACTGGTGCCCGAGTGGTCAGGGCGTGCCTTGGGAGGCCACCTCCAAGGGCCCCGGGACAGAGGTGGCCAAAGACAAACACAATGGAGGCGAGGAGAATGACCAGATGCTGAGTGGGCATCTGGTGAACAAAACTCCGATGGGGAGTCAGGCCAGCCCAGTCGCCTGCACTGCACGGAGGTCCCAAGGCCAAGCATTGCCACCCCTCTGGGCTCCGTCTCCTATCTTCCCTTCGAGGAAATACCCAGCAGAGTCACACCACAAAGGAACCAGAATGCTGACCCCACATCTTAAGGTGGGAAGAAGAAAGACGCGAATGGAAGCAAACGACACCAAAGAAATTCCACATCCATCAGCTTTATAGCTTCTTACCTCTTTTTAATTTTCTGAATTCCCTTGATTTTCTTTCATGTAAATGTGTTGTTTTTATTTTCCCATTACAATAAAATGGTCTTAAACCATACCAAGTATCATACTCGTAGTCTTTCTATGGTGACACCATTTCAACCCTTCAAATACCAACCCCAGTAGTGAGATTGCCCAAGCCATGGGTCGCAGAGCACCCTGCACACACTCAGATCCCGGCACTGGCCAGGGTCCCTTGGGTGTCCCCAGCATCAGTGTCCTTTCTTCTCCAGCACACTTCTACCTCACAGTAAGGAAGGCATCAGATGTGTCTGCCCATTGGCTCTGTGGTGTAGACAAGACAAATCGGCCTGAGGACAGCCTCCACCCTCACTGGAGGGACTGTGGCTAGCATTGTGTGGGACAAAGTCTGAGCCGACACCCATGGTTCCAGGTGGTTGAGGATAGCAGTCCAGGAGTAGTGATCTCAGCACCTGAGATGGATGGATCGAGGAGGTTCCAGGAGGCTATTCAAGGATGCAGCTGAGGCTGGGGGAGCAGAGCCCAAAGGCACTGCACAGGAAGTATGTCTAGCCTTGGCCATTACTGAAGAGATGCCTCATTCTGTGCTGGAAGGGAGGCCACAACCAGGTGGGATGACCAAAAAAGGGCCATCAAAGAGCCAGGCCAAAAGCACCTTTCAGTTGCTGACCCATGTCCGGGAGGCTGTAGGGAGATGCATGTAATTTTATTCAGAGAAGGGGTATGGAGGGGTTCATTGGATGGTGCTGCTTGGGAGCTGCTCTGAAGACAGGGAGGATAGGAGGGGCAGCTATGAGAGTCCAGGCTCAACTTCTGGAATAGCTGTGAGTGGGAAGCAGGGGCCATGCAACAGACATGATTGGGTTCTTGCCACTTGTCTTACTTCTGTAGGGCTGCCTTAAGAGAAATACCACAACTGGGAGGCTTTAAAGTGCCAGAATTTATTGTCTCACATTTCTGGAGGGTAGAATCAGAGCATCAGCTCTAAGGAGAGAAGGGGGCCTGCCCTTGTTCATAGCCCCAGCAGTTCCTTTGCATTCCTTGGTGATTGTCTTCACCCTGTGTGTGTCCCTGTGTCTACCCTGCTCTTTTTATAACACACCACTCAGAAATGATTAGGTGTAGAACCCACCCTAATCAGTATGACCTCATTACATGACAAAGACTAACCTGTTTCCGAACAGGGTCACATTTACAGGTACAGGGTTAAGACTTAAACCTAATTTATTTTTTAAGGGGAGGGTGGAGAGGGTAGGGAGGTATTGGTGGTTCAATGGTAGAATTCTCAACTTCCATGTAGGAGACCTGGATTCAATTCCTGACAAACATGTCACCTGTCAATCAGTGGAGGCTTGCAACCTGAACAGCTTTCAGCAGAGCTCCAGGCTAAGTTGGACTAGGAAGCAACACCTGGTGAACTACTTCTGAAAATCAACCAGTGAAAACTCTACGGATTATAATGGCTTGATCCCCAACCAGTCATAGGACTCGAACAAGACAAGGCAGCACTTTTTTCCACTGTACAGAGGCTCACCATGATTTGGGGGCTGACGTGACAGCAAAGAATAACAAGAACTCTCCCATTTACAGAGTGAACGTAACTTTGGGGGGGACACAATTCACACCATAACACCACCAGAGGGTCCTTGCATTAGACACAGGGCCAAGCTTCAGGGAGCCTGAGATGGAACACGTTGTGCTCCGTAAGTGCTGCCAAATTGTGGCCCTTTAAACCACAAGGCTTTCATTTTGTGGAGCTGCTGGCAAGGAGCAAAGGGCCCTGGGTGTACCCTTTGATCCTCGCCTGAGAGGCCTTGCAGACAATGGGGTACACCACCTGCCAGCCCTATCCCAGCTAAGGAGAGAGCTCCCAAGATGCCATCGGTCTATTCACACACATGGACACCAAATAGAAGCCAGGACACGGCCAAGCAAACACAGATGAAGGCAGAGGAGACAGATGTCCAGAGGGATCTCCACCTGGAGATCGAAACTTGCCTGGAACTCTGAGCATGAGCACCCCCTTTCCTGCAGTTCTGCATGAAGCAAAGGCTGCCACGATCTAACCTCCACAGTGCCTTTGTGACCCATGGCTCAATCCCAGCACATGATGGCCAGGCCATGCAGGATGTCCATGGTGTGAAGTCCAAGGATGGTATCTAAGCCTGCCTTCAAGTTTGCAGGACTGCAGTTTGGGCAAGAAGAGGAGAGAAATGAGCACTGACATCCTAGCCCCTTCTTCATGTTGTATCCCACTGTCTAGCCCAGGCCCTGGTATGGATGTGGCCAGGGCTGGGTAGATGGCAAAGGTCAGTGACATGACCAACGTCACCCCACTGGCATGTGGAGTGGTGGGTCTGTGTCTGGACCTCTGGATTCCAGGCTAGTAACCTTCCCCAACATGACCAATATCACCCCACTGGCATGTGGAGTTGTGGGTCTGTACATGGACCTCTGGATTCGAGGCTAGTAACCTTGCCCCACATATGGCCATCCCCCAACCTCTGTTCAAATGTAGGCTGCAGAAGTTCAGGCCAGAGGAAAGAGACCAGAGGGGAGGTAAGAGCTTGTCCATATAGGATGTGAGAAAAGACCACACCAAGATGGGCCCAGTGGCACAAGGGAATACAAAGACAGACCCGGGAAGGCGTGATGCACAAAATGCACAAGACCTAGCAACACATGGGCTCTCAGGCAGACTGAGCTGAGCTCTCGAGCTGTATCCTCATCCTGATGGTAAATCACAGTCCTGCTGTTCATTATTCACTGCCCCCTAATTGCTGTGAGCATACTGTCCCCCTGAGAGGAGGATACTCATGTCACCACTGATATTGGCCTTGGTGTCCCATCTTGTTTCCAAAGTGTGGCTCCACCATTGCTCCTTTTCTCTTGCTTGAGATCAGCATGTTCCAGAAAGCACTTCTATTTCAGCCTGGATCCCAGAATAAAGAAGGCAATGACAACAGAGCCACACAGAGTCACAGACAACTGCAAGAGATATAGAAATGGGAGAGAAATAAAGCTATTATGCTACAAGCCATTTTCATTTGGGGGTTTCTTGTTACCATGGCATGTCCTAGCAAAAGCATTGTCAAAATGCTTCTCCAGTACTTGAGGTAACTCGAATAAGCAGTAAAAGATGACAATAACCATGCCTGATGTTTGCACAGTGTTTTGACTTTTCAGAGTTTTCTGAGACTGTCTTAGTGTCTTAGGGCTACTATAAAAAGTATCATTAAACGAGTGTCTGCAAAGAAGAGAAATATGTCTCACAGTTCTGAAGGCTGGAAGTCCAAAGCAGGGTCTTGACCATGTCGATTGCCGCCAAGGGCTCCCTCCATGCCTCTCTCCTAGCTTCTAGTGGCTGCCAGACATCCATGAAAATCCTTGGCTTGCTATCATATCTGCCTCATCATTCTTCTGTCTCCCTGTCTCTGGCTAACTTCTTCCCTTTTATAAGACACCTTTCAAAAGGGATTAGGACTAGGACACATCCTACTCCTGTGTGACTTAACTGATAACATGTTTTATAAGAGACCTCATTTTCTAAAACAAATTCAGAGTTACAAGTACAGGGGTTAGGACTTCAACATATCCTTTTAGGGGACACAGTTTAATCCACAACAGAAACCCTTCTCTCATTTCATGCTGATAATACCCCCTAAGAAGTAGGGGAGGGTGTGGAAGCTATACCACCGGTATTCAGATACCAGCACAGTCACCCACGGAGGACAGGTTTTAGCTGAGCTTCCAGACTAAGACAGACTAGAAAGAAGGAGCAGGCAGTCTACTTCGGAAAAGCATTAGCCAGTGAAAACCTTATGAATAGCAGTGGAACATTCTCTGATATAGTGCTGGAAGATGAGCCCCCAGGTTGGAAGGCACTCAAAAGATGACTGGGAAAGAGCTGCCTCCTCAAAGTAGAGTCGACCTTAATGACGTGGATGGAGTAAAGCTTTCGGGACCTTCATTTGCTGATGTGGCACGACTCAAAATGAGAAGAAACAGCTGCAAACATCCATTAATAATCGGAACCTGGAATGTACGAAATATGAATCTAGGAAAATTGGAAATCGTCAGAACTGAAATGGACTGGTATTGGCCATTTTGAATTGGACATTCATATAGTCTACTATGCTGGGAATGACAACTCAAAGAGGAATGGTGTTGCATTCATCGTCAAAAAGAATGTTTCAAGATCTATCCTGAAGTACAACGCTGTCAGTGATAGGATAATATCCATACGTCTACAAGGAGGACCAGTTAATATGACTATTATTCAAATTTATGCACCAACCACTGGGGCCAAACAGGAAAAAATAGAAGATTTTTATCAGCTGCTGCAGTCTGAAATTGATCAAACAAGCAATCAAGATGCATTGATAATTACTGGTGACTGGAATGCAAAAGTTGGAAGCAAAGAAGAAGGATCAGTAGTTGGAAAATATGGTCTTGGTGATAGAAACAATGCTGGAAATCGAATGATAGAATTTTGGAAGACCAACGACTTCTTCATTGCAAATACCTTCTTTCACCAACATAAACGGTGACTATACACATGGATCTCGCCAGATGGAACACAAAGAAATCAAATTGACTACATCTGTGGAAAGACATGGTGGAAAAGCTCAATATCATCAGTCAGAACAAGGCCAGGGACCAACTGCGGAACAGACCATCAATTGCTTATAAGCAAGTTCAAGCTGAAACTGAAGAAATTCAGAGGAAGTCCACGAGAGCCAAAATATGACCTTGAATATATCTCATCTGAATTTAGAGACCATCTCAAGAATAGATTTGATGCATTGAACACTAGTGACCGATGACCAGAAGAGTTGTGGAATGACATTAAGGACATCATCCATGAAGAAAGCAAGAGGTCACTGAAAGACAGGAAAGAAAGAAGAGACCAAGGTAGATGTCAGAGGAGACTCTGAAACTTGCTCTTGAGCATCGAACAGCTAAAGCAAAAGGAAGAATTCATGAAGTAAAGGAACTGAACAGATTTCAAAGGGCCTCTCCAGAAGACAAAATAAAGTATTATAATGACATGTGCAAAGAGCTGGAGATGGAAAACCAAAAGGGAAGAACATGTTCGGCGTTTCTCAAGCTGAAAGAACTGAAGAAAAATTCAAGCCTTGAGTTGCAATAGTCAAGGATTCCATGGGGAAAATATTAAAAGATGCAGGAAGCATCAAAAGAATATGGAAGGAATACACAGGGTCATTATAACACAAAGAATTAGTCGATATTCAACCATTTTAAGAGGTGGCATATGATCAGGAACTGATGGTTCTGAAGGAAGATGTCCAAGCTGCTCTGAAGGCATTGGCCAAAAACGAGGCTCCAGGAATTGATGGAATATCAACTGAGATGTTTCAACAAACAGATGCAGCGCTGGAGGTGCTCACTCGTCTATGCCAAGAAATATGGAAGACAGCTTCCTGGCCAACTGATTGGAAGTGATACGTATTTATGCCTATTCCCAAGAAAGGTGATCCAACTGAATGTGGAAATTATAGAACAATATCATTAATATCACACACAAGCAAAATTCTGCTAAAGATCATTCAAAAACGGCTGCAGCAGTATATGGACAGGGAACTGCCAGAAATTCAGGCCGGTTTCAGAAGAGGACGTGAAACCACAGATATCATTGCTGATGTCAGATGGATCCTGGCTGAAAGCAGAGAATACCAGAAGGATATTTACCTGTGTTTTATTGACTATGCAAAGGCATTTGGCTGTGTGGATAGTAACAAACTATGGATAACACTGCGAAGAATGAGAATTCCAGAACACTTAATTGTGCTCATGAGGAACCTTTACATAGATCAAGAGGCAGTTGTTCGGACAGAACAAGGGGATACTGATTGGTTTAAAGTTAGGAAAGGTGTGTGTCAGGGTTGTATTCTTTCACCACACTTATTTAATCTGTATGCTGAACAAATAATCCGAGGAGCTGGACTATATGAAGAAGAACAGGGCATCAAGATTGGAGGAAGATTCATTAACAACCTGTGTTATGCACATGACACAACCTTGGTTGCTGAAACTGAAGAGGACTTGAAGCACTTACCAATGAAGATTAAAGACCACAGCCTTCAGTATGGACTACACCTCAACATAAAGAAAAAAAAATCCTCACAACTGGACCAATGAGCAACATCATGATAAACGGAGAAAAGATTGAAGTTGTCAAGGATTTCATTTTACTTGGGTCCACAATCAACAGCCATGGAAGCAGCAGTCAAGAAATCAAAAGACCCATTGCATTGGGCAAATCTGCTACAATGGACCTCTTCAAAGTGTTGAAGAGCAAAGATGTCACCCTGAAGACTAAGGTGCACCTGACCCAGCCATGGTATTTTCAAATACATTATATGCACGTGAAAGCTGGACAATGAATAAAGACCAAAGGAGAGTTGACGCCTTTGAATTGTGGTGTTGGCAAAGAATATTGAATATACCATGGTCTGCCAAAAGAACAAACAAATCTGTCTTAGAAGAAGTACAACCACAATGCTTCTTAGAAGCAAGGATGGCGAGACTGTGTCTTAGGTACTTTGGACATATTGCTTGGCAGAGTACAGGGTCAGCGGAAAAGGACATCGTGCTTGGCAGACTACAGGGTCAGTGGAAAAGAGGAAGACCCTCAACGAGGTGGATTGGCACAGTGGCTGCAACGATGGGCTCAAGCATAACAACGATTGTGAGGATGGCGCAGGACCAGGCAGTGTTTTGTTCTGTTGTGCGTAGGGTTGCTATGGGTCGGAACTGACTCAACGGCACCTAAAAACAACAAGAAGTAAGAGTCACTATCTCAATTTTACTGGTGAAGAAACAAAGACTTTAAAGAGGCTTCAGCATCCTACTTGTGGGTAGGATGCAAGAACTTGAACTCAGGTATTTGGACTCCAAAGTTCATATGCCTTCTACTATCCCACACTGCCTTTTAAGAAGATTTCAGAAAACTATCCTGACCTCACTCCTGCAAAAGGGGAAAAGCAGGACTCAACCTAACCACTAAAAGTCAGACCCTAAAGAGATTCCTCCAGCCCACAGAGGACGGAGGGCCCTAGGAAGTTCTTTGAAGACACCATCTATTTGTTTCCTAAACAAGTATTTACCGAATGGAAAGTTGGCACCAGATGTCACTAGGCATCAGGCACACAGACAGGGCTTCTGCCTTCAAGAAATTTGGAGCGTGGGGACAGAGGCAGGCATCAAGTACGTAATTCCACAATTATTTAAGTACAATTGTGGTAAGTGGTATGAATGAAAACTATGGGAGGCTACAAAGTCATGTAACAGAAAGAAGTGAACCCAGTATATGGATTTAGAGAAGGCTTTCTTAAGGGAGTGCCCTTGAACAATTCCCATAGAGGAAGCATGTTGTCGAGCTCAGATCTGCTCATCAACACCTGGTCTCCTGTCCTTTTTGGCCAAAGAAAACTAAACCTGCTAGACACTGAGGTTAGGTAGGATCACATGGGATAAAACATTTACAACACATTAAAGGATAATTTTTCGTAAGGGTATAGTCTTGACTTTTATATAGATATATAATGAACACATTTCGAAAATTGTACTTAACTTTTTAATTAAGATGTTCCACCCAGTTCGAAGTAGAATTCAAAACCCTATTCTTACACAGTTAAATCAGAAGCATTAAAATAAATTTATAAGGAGGCGGAGCCAAGATGGTGGAATAGACAGACGCTTCTGGCGAGCCCTCTTTACAACAAAGATCGGAAAAAAACAAGTGAAACAAGTATATTTGTGCCAAGCGGGAAGCCCTGGGCATCAAAGGCAAGCTTAGACAATGAACTGAGGGGCAGGAGAAGGAAGAGACCATTCAGAAGTAGAGAGGAGTTACCAGACCTGAATAGCGGGGAGCCCTCACACACCATTCCTGGAGAGGCGTCGGCGACGGCGGGCTGGTACTAGGGTTCGGCTGCAGTTTCCTCAGGGAGAAGCAGCCAGCCACACAGCCAACTCACACCCCTGGAACCTGAGATTAACGGTGCTCTTGTCAAAAGCTAAGTACTTGTGTATATTTTCCTGCCCCCCCACCCCCAAGTCCACTTCAACGGCTGAATCCCTGGGCCTGAGATAGGCACTCATGAGCACCTACAGCCATCCTCCTGGCCTTGGGGAAGGAAATAATTTGGAATTGGGAGGAAAAGGTAATTTGCTAACTTCATGAACCACAGGAGCTCAGGACAGAAGTGGCTCCTGTCCAGGCATAAATGGTCCATGGACTTTGAGTACCTTTCCCCTCTGCATGGACCTGTGTGGGCCTATTTCAGGGGAATAGGCCTTGTTGGCAGACTCCAACCATTTCAGCTGTGCAGTGGAGAGGTGGGTGTTTGAAGTGTGACATTGTTTTGCTTATTAAACAAGGTCCTCATCTACCCACATCAGGGACCTAAGGACTGGTAGCTCCACTCAGGTCACCCAGCCACCCACCACAGGGGTCCAAAGATAAGTGGTAACTCCCAGTCTGTACAACCAAAAAAGTTGGGTGCCCATGGTCCATCTGCAGAACCCACCCACCTGCACACTCTAGGGAACAGGGATGTGTTTCCCTCAGAGACACTCGGGGGTCAGTTCCCAGCCCCCTGCCTTGTTCAGAGCGTGACCCCCTGCTGCAATTAGATACCGGTATATATGCCAATCACCCCTACCCCTCTAAGACTGCAGGACACACCCTGTACCACACACTTGATGATCAGCTACCTGGAAACCTGAGCTGAATTCATACAAGAAAACTGAATGGACTCCTAGACTGATATACCTGATAACAGCTCTAGCGAGCTGGGGACTTTACATCAGAACTCCAAAGGTGAAAATAATCAAGCTAGCTCACTCAAGCTACCCATAGGGGTGTACCAAAACAAAACAAAGCAAGCAGCTATGACACAGTAAGCAAGCATAAACTAATACAATAACTTACAGATGGCTCGGAGACAACAGTCAATATCAAGTTACATAAAGAAACAGACCATGATCACCTGAACAGGCTCTCAAAAAAAAGAATCCAGGGATCTTCTAGACGAAAGTGCATTCCTGGAATTACCAGATGCAGAATAAAAAAGTTTAATATACAGAACCCTTCAAGACAAAAAAGAAAAAAAAATTTTTTTTTTTTTCTTTTCAAGACATCCGGAAGGAAATGAGGCAATACACAGAACAAGCCAAGAAATACACAGATAAAGAAATTGAAGAAATTAGAAAGATTATTCAGGAACATAATGAAAAGTTTAATAAGCTGGAAAAATCCACAGAGAGACAGCAATCAGAAATTCAGAAGATTAACGATAAAATTACAGAATTAGACAACTCAGTGGAAAGTCAGAGGAGCTGAATTGAGCAAGTAGAAGCTAGAATTTCAGAACTCAAAGATAGATTACTTGGCACTAATATATTTGAAGAAAAGTCAGATAAAAGAATTAAAAAAAAAATGAAGAAACCTTAAGAATCATGTGGGACTCTATCAAGAGAAATAACCTACGAGTGATTGGAGTACCAGAAGAGGGAGGGATAACAGAAAATACAGACAGAATTGTTGAAGATTTTTTGGCAGAAAACTTCCCTAATATTGTGAAAGATGAGAAGATATCTATCCAAGATGCTCATCGAACTCCTCATAAGGAAGATCTGAAAAGAAAGTCACCAAGCCATATTATAATTAAACTTGCCAAAATCAAAGATAAAGAGAGAATTATAAGAGCAGTGAGGGATAAGCGAAAAGTCACCTACAAAGGACAGCCAGTAAGAATAAGCTCAGACTACTCGGCAGAAACCATGCAGGCAAGAAGGCAATGGGATGACATATTTAAAAAATTGAATGAAAAAAATTGCCTGCCAAGAATCATATATCCATCAAAACTGTCTCTTAAATATGAAGGTGAAATTAAGACATTTCCAGATAAACACAACTTTAGGGAATTCGTAAAACCCAAACCAAAACTGCAAGAAAAACTAAAGGGAGTTCTTTTGTTAGAAAATCAATAACATCGGGTATCAACCCAAGACTAGAACATTGGGCACAGCAACCAGAAGTCAACCCAGACAGGGAAACCCAAAAAAACAAAGCAAGAGTACTAAAAAAAAATGCTCAAAAGAGGGTAAAGGTGATATTATTATACAAAAGAAGGCAGCCTTAAAATCATAAAGAGGGACTAAGAAATGCAATCATACACCTTCCATATGGAGAGGAAGATATGGTGATACAAAGAAATAAAAGTTAGTTTTAAATTTAGAAAAATTGGGTAAATAATAAGGTAACCACAAAGGAGGCAAACTATCCTACTCATCAAAATAAAATACAAGGGAAAAATACAGACTCAGCAGAAACAAAATCAACAATAACAAATACGAGGAAAGGACAATATATAAAGAAAATCTACTCAGCACATAAAATTAAGTGGGAAAAAGAAACTATCAATGACACACACAAAAAAGACATCAAAATGATAGCATTAAATTCATACCTATCCATAATTACCCTGAATATAAATGGACTAAATGCACCAATAAAGACACAGAGAGTGGCAAAATGGATTAAAAAACAAGATCCGTCTATATGCTACCTACAAGAGACATATCTTAAACTTAGAGACACAAACTAACTAAAACTCTAAGGATGGAAAAAAATATATCAAGAAAACAACAATCAAAAAAGAGCAGGAGTGCCAATATTAATTTCTGGCAAAATAGACTTTAAAGTTAAATCCATCTTAAAGGATAAGGAAGGACACTATATAATGATTAAAGGGACAATACACCAAGAAGATACAATCGTATTAAAAATTTATGCAGCCAGTGACAAGGCTGCAAGACACATAAAACGAACTCTATCAGCATTGAAAAGTGAGATAGACAGCTCCACAATAAGAGTAGGAGACTTCAACACGCCACTTTCAGTGAAGGGCAGGACATCCAGAAAGAAACTCAATACAGACACGGAAGATCTAAATGCTACAATCAACCAACTTGACCTCATAGACATATACGGAACACTCCACCCAACAGCAACCAACTATACTTTCTTTTCTAGTGCACATGGAACATTCTCTAGAATAGATCACATGTTAGGTTATAAAGCAAGCCTTAGCAGAATCCAAAACATTGAAATATTACAAAGCATCTTCTCTGACCATAAGGCCATGAGAGTGGAAAGCAATCACAGGAAAATCAGGGAAAAGAAAACAAACACTTGGAAACTGAACAATACCCTGCTCAAAAAAGACTGGATTATAGAAGACATTAAGGATGGAATAAAGAAATTCAGAGAATCCAAAGAGAATGAAAACACTTCCTATCAGAACCTTTGGGACAAAACAAAAGTGGTGCTCAGAGGCCAATTTATATCAATAAATGCACATATCCAAAAAGAGGAAGGGGCTAAAATCAAAGAATTATTTTTACAACTTGAAGAAATAGAAAGAGAACAACAAAAGAAACCCACAGGCACCAGGAGACAACAAATAATAAAAATTAGAGCTAAACTAAATGAAACAGAAAAACAATTGACAGAATTAACAAGACCAAAAGCTGTTTTTCTGAAAAAATCAACAAAATTGATAAACCACTGGCCAAACTGACAAAAGAAAAACAGGAGAGGAAGCAAATAACCCAAATAAGAAATGAGATGGGCAATATTACAACAGACCCAACTATCAGATTACTATAAAAAACTAAACCCGAACAAATTTGAAAACCTAGAAGAATTGGATGAATTCCTAGAAACACCCTACCTACTTAACAGAGGTAGAAAACTAAACAGACCCAAAGCAAAAGAAGGGATTGAAAAGGTAATCAAAAAACTGCTCCCCCCCACCACAAAAAAAAGCGCTGGTCCAGAGGGTGTCACTGCAGAGTTCTACCAAACTTTCAGAGAAGAGTTAACACCGCTACCACTAAAGGAATTTCAGAACATAGAAAAGGACAGAATACTACCAAACTCATATTATGAAGCCACCATACCCCTGATAACAAAACCAGGTAAAGAAGCCACAAGAAAAGAAAATTAGAGACCTATATCCCTCATGAACATAGATGCAAAAATCCTCAACAAAATTCTAGCCAATAGAATTCAACAACATATCAAAAAAAATAATTCACCAAGACCACGTGGGATTCATACCAGCTATGCAGGAATGGCTCAACATTAGTAAAACAATTAATGTAATCCACCATATAAATAAAACAGAAGACAAGAACCACATGATTTTATCAACTGATGCAGAAAAGGCATTTGACAAACTTCAACTCCCATTCATGATAAAAACTCTCAGCAAAATAGGAATAGAATTAAAATTCCTCAACATAATAAAGGGCGTTTGTACAAAGCCAATAGCCAACATCACCCTAAATGGAGAGTGCCTGAAAACATTCCCATTGAGATCGGGAACCAGACAAGGATGCCCTTTATCACTGCTCTTATTCAACATTGTGTTGGAGGTCCTAGTCAGAGGAATTAGACTAGATAAAGAAATAAAGGGCATCCAGATTGGCATGGAAGAAGTAAAAGTATCTCTATTTGCAGATGACATGATCTTATACACAGAAAACCCTAAGGAATCCTCCAGAAAACTGCTGAAACTAATAGAAGAGTTCAGCAGAGTATCGTGATACCAAATAAACATACAACAATCAGTTGGATTCCTCTACACCAACAAAAAGAACATCAAAGAGGAAATCACCGAATCAATGCCATTTACAATAGCCCCCAAGAAAGTAAAATACTTAGGAATAAATCTTACCAGAGGTGTAAAAGAATTATACAAAGAAAACTACAGTACACTTCTGCAAGAAACCAAAAGAGACTTACGTAAGTGGGAGAACATACTTTGCTCGTGGGTAGGTAGACTTAACATTATAAAAATTTCTATTCTACCAAAAGCGATCTATACATTTAATGCAATTCCAATCCAAATCCCAATGACACTCTTTAATGAGATGGAGAAGCAAATCACCAACTTCATATGGAAGGGAAAGAGGCCCCGGAAAAATAAGGCATTACTGAAAAAGAAGAACAAAGTGGAAGGCCTTACTTTACCTGATTTTAGAACCTATTATACCGCCGCAGGAGTCAAAACAGCCTGTACTGGTACAACAACAGATACATGGACCAATGGAACAGAATTGAGAATCCAGACATAAATCCATCCACATATGAGCAGATGATATTTGACAAAGGCCCCAAAACAGTTAAAAGGGGAAAAGACAGTCTTTTTAACAAATGGTGCTGGCATAACTGGATATCCATCTGCAAAAAAATGAAACAAGACACATACGTCACTCCATGCACAAAAACTAACTCAAAATGGATCAAACACCTAAATATAACATCTAAAACAATAAAGATCATGGAAGAAAAAATAGGGACAACGTTAGGAGCCCTAAGACATGCCATAAACAGTATGCAAAACATTATAAAGAATGCAGAAGAAAAACTAGACAACGGGGAGCTCCTAAAAATCCAACACCTAGTGCTCATCCAAAGACTTCAACAAAAGAGTAAAAACACTACCTACAGACTGGGAAAAAGTTTTTAGCTATGACATTTCCAGTCAGCACCTGATCTCTAAAATCTACATGATACTGCAAAAACTCAACTACAAAAACACAAATAACCCAATTAAATAATGGGCAAAAGACATGACTAGACACTTCGCTAAAGAAGATACTCAGGCGGCTAACAGATACATGAGGAAATGCTCTCTATCATTAGCCATTAGAGAAATGCAGATCAAAACTACAATGAGATTTCATCTCACTGCAACAAGGCTGGCATTAATCCAAAAAACACAAAATAATAAATGTTGGAGAGGCTGTGGAGAGATTGGAACACTTATACACTGCTGGTGGGAATGTAAAATGGTACAACCACTTTGGAAATCGATTTGGCACTTCCTTAAAAAACTAGAAATAGAACTACCATACAATCCAGCAATCCCGCTCCTCAGAATATATCCTAGAGATATAAGAGCCTTTACACGAACGGATATATGCACACCCATGTTCATTGCAGCACTGTTTACAATAGCAGAAAGATGGAAGCAACCAAGGTGCCCATCAATGGATGAATGGATAAATAAACCATGGTATAGTCACAGAACTCAATACTGAAAAAAAAAAAAAAAAGGAATACTACACATCGGTAAAGAACAGTGAGGCATCTGTGAAACATTTCATAACATGGAGGAACCTGAAAGGCACTATGTTGAGTGAAATTAGTCAGTAGCAAAAGGATGAATATTGTATACGACCAGTATTATAAGAACTAGAGAAATAATTTAAACTGAGAAGAAAATATTCTTTTGTGGTTACGAGAAGGGGAAGGCGGGTGGGAGAGGGGGATTCACTAATTAGATAGTAGATAAGATCTACTTTAGGTGAAGGGAAAGAAAACACTTAATACAAGGGAGGTCAGCACAACTGGACTAAACCAAAAGGAAAGAAGTTTCCTGAATAAACTGAATGCTTCAAAAGCCAGAGTAGCAAGGGGAGGGGTTTGGGGACCATGGTTTCAGGGGACAACTAAGTCAATTGGCATAATAAAATCTATTAAGAAAACATTCTGCATCCCACTTCGAAGAGTGGCATCTGGGGTCTTAAACGCTAGCAAGCAGCCATCTAAGATGCATCAATTGGTCTCAACCCACCTAGATCAAAGGAGAATGAAGAACACCGGGGACACAAAGCGATTACAAGCCCAAGGGTCAGAAATGGCCACATGAACCAGAGACTACATCAGCCTGAGACCAGAAGAGCTAGATGGTGCCCGGCTACAACCGATGACTGCCCTGACAGGGAACGCAACAGAGAACCCTGAGGGAGCAGGAGAGCAGTGGGATGCAGACCACAAGTTCTCATAAGACCAGACTTAATGGTCTGACTGGGACTAGAAGGACCCCGGTGGCCATGGCCCCCAGACCTTCTGTTGGCCCAGGACAGGAACCATTCCCGAAGCCAACTCTTCAGACATGGATTGGACTGGACAAGGGGCTGGAGAGGGATGCGGGTGAGGAGTGAGCTTCTTGGATCAGGTGGACACTTGAGACTATGTTGGCATGTCCTGCCTGGAGAGGAGATGAGAGGATAGAGGGGGTTAGAAGATGGCAAAATGGGCACAAAAAAAGAGTAGAGGGAGAGAGTTGGCTGTCCCATTAGGGGGAGAGTAATTGGGAGTGTGTAGCAAGGCGTATATGGTTTTTTGTGTGAGACTGACTTGAATTGTAAACTTTCACTTAAAGCACAACAAAAAGTATTAAAAAAAAAAAAAAGATTAAATAAATAAATATATAAAAGCGATCTGTTTTTTTTCCATGGAAGAGGAGGAGGATTCAATTGTCCCTCCACCAAACGTAATATATATTGCTACCAACATCTACACCCTATATACTTGTGAAGTGGCTCAAAGACAGCGAGACACAGGCATACAGCTCCTCAGAATGAGACAACCTGGAAGGGTGTGAAAGACAATGCTTTGTTTTCCACTGAAGACACTCAGTATTCTTTTGGTCCACTTCAAAGTCTTTCACAATTTTCTCCTACAAAGGTAGCTAACTAACTAACATACACCCAAAATACATAGAGCTCTCCTGCAAATCAATTATAAAGATAAAACAATTCCATACAAAAGTAAGTGGGCCAGAGAATTGAACAGGTATTTTACACAAGATAATCAGGAAGCCACGAAACACATAAAAAAAGACACTGAACCACAGTAGCCATCAGGGAAATGAAAATGGAAAACCACACTAGAGAAAGTTCCGATTCCAACAAGGGTGGAGGAGCTTGTATCAGACTAACCCTTTGACAGAGAACAGTTATAAACTCTGGGAAAACTATTTTTAAAACAAATATTTGAAGGCATGGAACGTGATCAAATGCAGGCAGACACTGGAGAGTATTCTTCCCTTTAAATATTTGCCTGAAGGCACTCTCCACGCCTTGCAACCTGGTGCAGCCAGAGATCAAGCAGAACACTGAAGTCCTACTGGCGAAAGGAGTCAGATAATGAAACTCTGGGCTGCATTTCCAGAGCTGCCAAGTTAAGGGAAGATACACAGTGAAACCTGAGGGGGCTGAAATTCCATGGGACTGCCTTGTTTTTCTGGGTCTCCTGTTTTACGCCTTTGACAGAGTGAAGTCTTACCGCTTTTACATCGCTTCTTTTAGTGGAAAATATTGAGCTTTCCTTCTATGACAGGTTTCCACCTTACACAGGTTATGGCTTTCACAGCGTTTACTGTACATAAAAGGAGAAAGCCAACCAACTGGAAGAGAACCATATTTACACCTACTCCCAAGAAAGGTGATCCAACCAAATGAAGAACTTATTGAACAATGCTGTTAATATCACAGGGAAGTGAAATTTTGCTGAAGATCATTCAAAAGCGGATGCAGCAGTATATTGACAGTGAGTGGCCAGGAATTCAAGCTGAATTCAGAAGAGGACATGGAACCAGGGATATCATTGCTGATGTCAGATGGATCATGGCTGAAAGCAGAGAATACCAGAAAACTGTTGTGATGGTTGAGATTATGTGGCAAAAGGCCTAGTCCATGGTTCTCAGTGTTTGGCAGTCATATAATCTGATCACTTCCCTACTGATATTTGATAGGTGATCATCCCCATGATGGAATCTGCTGTGAGTAGCCAGTCAGTTCAAAGAGGGTTTCCAGGGGAAAAGCCAAGTGGAAGCAATTAGAATTGCTCCTACCTAGGGAAATTTTTTAGGGAAATAGTAAACCAAAAGCAATTCCTCATTCCTGAAGGGATTGCAGAGTTTTCTGCACCATCAAGGATCAAAAGGACTCAGGGGTGGTGATTCCCACCACATCCTCACAGCTCACCTACTTGCCCTGTGCAAAAACCAGGTGGCTCTGGAAGAATCACAGTGAAGTATCGAAAACTTAACCAGGTGGTGACTCCATTGGCAGCTCTTCCAGATGCAGTTTCATTGCTTGAGCAAATTAATACATCACTCGGTGCCTGGTATGCAGCTATTGATCTGGCTAATGCCTTTTTCTCCATACCTGTTTTGAAGGACCATCAGAAGCAGTTTGCCTTTGGCTGGCAAGGCCTGTCATACGCCTTCAGTTGCCTGCCTCAGGACTACATCAACTCTCCAGGCCTAAGTCATGTAATTTAGTCTGCAGGGACCTGGATCACCTTTCCTTCCACAAGATGTCACACTGGTCCATTACACTGATGACATTATGCTCATGTGATCAAGGAAGGGAATAAGTGTCATGGACTGGACTTACTGGTAAAACCTTTGTGTGCTAGAGGGTGGGAAATTAATCCTACAAAAACTCAAGCCTCTTTTGCATCACTGAAATTGCAGCCATCCAGTGGTGTGGGGTATGTCGAGATATTCCTTCCAAAGTGAAGAATAAGTTATTTCGTCTGTATTTCGTCTGGCTCCTCCCCTAAGAAAAAAGGAGGCACGATGCCTAGTGGGCTTCTTTGGATTTTGGAGGCATCCTATTCTTCTTTTGGGTGTGATACTACAGCCTATTTATGAAGCGATACGAAAAGCTGCTAGTTCTGAGTAGGGGCCAGAACAAGAAAAGACTCCGCAGCAGGTTCAGGCTGTCATGCAAGCCACTCTGCCAATTGGGCAATATGATCCGGCTGGTCCAATGGTGCTTGAAGTGTCAGTGACAGGTAGAGATGCTGTTGGGAGTCTTTGGCAGGTCCCTATTGGTGAATCACAGAGCAGAGCCTTTTGTTTTGGATCAAAGTCCTGACATCCTGTGCAGATAACTACTCTCCTTTTAAGAAACAACTTTTGGCTTGTTACTAGGGCTTAGTAGAGACTGAACACTCTAAACATGAGACACCAAGTCACCATGTGGCCTGAGGGACCCACATGAACTGGGTGTTGCCTGACCGCACAATCATAAAGTTGGACGTGCACAGCAGCACTCCATCATTAAATTAAACTGGTATATATGAGATCGGGCCCGAGCAGGATCTGAGGGCACAAGTATGAGGAAGTGGCCCAAATGCCCATGGTCTCCATTACTGCCATCTTCCCTTCCATCTCCTGGTCTGCACCTATGGCCTCTTGGGGAGATCCTTTTGATCAGTTGACTGAAGAAGGGAAAAGGAAAACTCTTGCCTGGTTAACAGATGGTATTGCACAATATGCAGGCACCACTCGAAATTGAACAGTGGCAGCAGTACAGCCCCTTTCTGGGAACTCCCTAAAGGACAGAGGTGAAGGATAATCCACCCAATGGACAGAACTTTGAGCAGTGGAACTGGTTGTTCACATAGCTTGGAAGGAGAAATGGCCAGATGTGCGATTGTATACTGAATGATGGGCTGTGGACAATGGTTTCCCTGGATGGTCAGGGATTTGGAAGGAACATGATTGGAAAATTGGAGACAAGGATTTATGGGGAAGAAGTATGTGGATAAACCTCCCTGAATGGGACAAAGAAATGAAAATATTTGTGCCTCATATGAAAGCTCACCGAAGGGTGAACTCAGCAGGGAATGATTTCAACAATCAAGTGGATAGGATGACGCGTTCTGTGGAAACCACCAATCCTCTTTTTCCAGCTACTCCCGTCATTGCCCAATGGGTTCATGAACAAAGTGGCCATGGTGGCAGGAATGGAGGTTATGCATGGGCCCAGCAGCATGGACTTCCACTCACTAAGGCTGACTTGGTTACCCCCACTGCTGAGTGCCCAATCGGCCAGCAGCAGAGACCAACCCTGACTCCCCAACATGGCACCATCCCTCAAGGTGATCAATCAGCAGCCTGCTGGCAAGTTGATTACATTGGACCACTTCCATCATGGAAAGGGCAGCCTTTTGTCCTTACTGCCGTAGACACTTACTCTGAATATGGATTTGCCTTCCCTGCATGCCATGCTTCTGCCAAAGCTACCATCTCTGGACTTACAGAATGCATTATCCACCTTCACAATATCCCACACAGCACAGCCTCAGATCAAGGGACTCACTTTGTAGCAAATAAAGTGTGGCAATGGACCCGTGCTCACATAAATTCACTGGTCTTACCATGTTCCCCATTGTCTCAGTCATCTGGTGCTGCTGTAACAGATATACCACAAGTGGATGGCTTTAAAAAAGAGAATTTTTTTTCTCACAGTCTAGTAGTCTAGGAGTCCAATCCAGGGCATCAGCTCCAGGGAAAGGCTTTCTTTCTCTGTCAGCTCTGGAGGAAGCTTGTCTTAGTTATCTAGCGCTGCTATAACAGGAATACCACAAGTGGATGGCTTCAACAAAGAGAAGTTTATTTTCTTAGGGTTCAGTAGGATAGAGAAAACTCATGCCGAAGTCAGTACACGAGCTCGAGGGAAAGGCTTTATCTCTCTGTTGGCTCTGGAGGAAAGTCCTTGGGATACATGAGTCTTCCCTTGGTCTTGGAGTATCTCAGTATAGGAACCTCAGGTCCAAAGGATGCCCTCTGCTCCCAGCACTCCTTTCCTGGTGGAATGAGGTCCTCAACTCTCTGCTTACTTCCCTTTCCTTTTTATCTTTTGAGAGATAAAAGGTGGTGTGTGCCACACCTCAGGGAAACTCTCTTTATATTGGATCAGGGATGCGACCTGGTAAGGGTGTTACAATGCCACCCTAATCATCTTTAACATAAAATTACAATCACAAAATGGAGTACAACCACAGAATACTGGGAATCGTGGTCTAACCAAGTTAATACATATATTTTGGGGGGGACATAATCCACCCCGTGGCAAAGATCTTTCTTGTCAATCTCTCCCTGGACTAGTAGCTTCTGTGCACAGGAACCTGGGTCTAAAGGATGCATTCTGCTCCCGGTGCTTCTTTCTTGGTTGTATGAGCTCCCCAACTCTCTGCTTGCTTCCCTTTCCTTTTAGCTCTTGTAAGATAAAAGGTGGTGCAGGCCACACCCCTGAGAAACTGCCTTTACGTTGCATCAGGGATGTGGCCTGAGCAAGGGTGTTACTTCCCACCCTAATCCTCTTTGACCACAGGCAGAGATTACAACTTACAACACATAGGAAAATCATAAAATGGGGGGCAACCACACATGGCCTAACCAAGTTGACACATATTTTGGGGAGACAAAATTCAATCCATTACACCCATTATCCTGAAGGAACTGGCTTGATAAGATGAAGAAATGGCCTTCTAAAGACAGAATTCCATCACCAGCTAGGTGGCAATAACTTGCAATGTTGGGGCAATGTTGTCCGTGAGGCTGTATATGCTCTAAACCAGCATCCAATATATGGTACTGTTTCTCCCATAGCCAGGATTCGTGGGTCCAGGCATCAAGAAGTGGAAATGGGAGTGCCACCACTCACTATTTCCCCTACCAACCCAATTGCAAGATTTTTGCTTCCTGTCCCCACGGTCTTGTGTTCTGTGGTCTAGAGATCTTAGTTTCAAAGGGAGGAATGTTCCCACCTGGAGACACAGCCCTGATTCCATTGAACTGGAAGCTAAGAATGCCACCTGGCCACTTTGGGTTCCTTATGCCTCTGGACCAACAGGCAAAGAAGGGAGTTACCATAATGGTTGGTATGATCGATCCTGATCATCAAGAGGAAATCGGATTGATATTACATAATGGAGGAAAGAAGAGTATGTCTCGAATGCAGGAGATTCCTTAGCACGTGTCTTAGTACTACCATGCCCTGTCATTAAAGTCAAAGGAAAACTACAGCACCTCATTTCTGACATAAGTACTAATGGCCCAAACCTTTCAGGAATGAAGATATGTGTCAACCCACCAGGCAAAGAACCACAACCTGCAGAGGTGCCTGCTGAGGCCAAAGGGAATACAGAACGGATTGTGGATGACCAAACCAAAAAAAACCAAACCCACTGCCATCAAGTCGATTCCGACTCTTAGCAACCCTATAGGACAGAGTAGAGCTGTCCCATGGGGTTTCCAAGGAGCACAGGGCAGATTCGAACTGCCAACCTTTTGGTTAGCAGTCATAGCAATTAACCACTACGCCACCAGGGTTTCCAATCGAAACTTGCTGCCTTCGAGTCGATTCCGACTATTGTGGAAGAAGGTAGTTCTAAATACCAGTTACATCACATGACCAGTTACAGAAACAAGGACTGTAATTGTTATGAGTGTTTCTGCTTTGTGTGCATCAAATATTTTTGTTTTCTTCATTTAGAAAATATAAGATGTAAACGAGGCTAGTGCATTTTCAGTTGTAAGTGTATTTTATCTTCTAAGGTTTAAGTACAACTTTATAATTGTCTTTATTCAGAGATTATGTATGGTTTGAGAAGATGTGTACAGGTGCCAAGTTGACAAGGGAGGAATGTGATGCTTAATATTGTGTATCAAGTTGGCGTCTCCATGATTCTCAGGGTTTTGGCGGTTGTGTAATGTTGTGATCAGTTCCCTGTTGAAGTTTGACATGGGCTCACCTCCATGACGTAATCTACTGTGAGTAGCGAGTCAGTTGTAACGGAGTTTCTTTGGGTGTGTGGCTTGCATTTGAACATAAGCAGTATTCTGGCAAGGTTCGGGGGCTTTTTGCTCATTCTGGAGTCTGCAGTTGGCTCCTGTTCCTCTGATTTTCAGTTCTTGGGACTTGAGCTAGCAGCTTACTTGTGGTCTCGTGTGCTGATATTGGGTTTCATTGGTCTTCACAGCCTGTGAGCAAGAGCTCTGCTCTCCAACCTGCCGATCTTGGGTTTGCCAGCCCCTTCAGCTATGTGAATCAAGACAAGACCCATCCTGATCCGTGGACTTGAGAAGTTCCAGCCTCTACAACAGCGTAAGCCATTTCCTTGATACAAATCCTCTCTCTCTATATATTTATACACTTTGCTGGTTTTGCTTCTCTAGAGAGCCCAGCCCAAAACAGATGTTTACCTGTGTTTTATTGACTATGCAAAGACATTCTACTGCGTGGATCATGACAAATTATGGATAACTTTGCAAAGAATGGGAATTGCAGAACACTGAATTGTGCTCATGAGGAACCTGTACAGAGATCTAGTGGCAGAACAACAGGATACCGTGTTGTTAAAGTCAGATTAGGTAGGTGTCCTTTCAACATACCTATTCAATTTCTATGCTGAGCAAATAATCTGAGAAGCTGGACTACGTGAAGAAAAATGAGGCATCAGAATTGATGGAAGACTTATTAACAACCTGCATTATGCATGACACAAACTTGCTTGCTGAAAGTGAAGAGGACTTGAAGCACTTACTGATGAAAATCAAAGACTATAGCCTTCATTATGTATTACACCTCAAAATAAAGGAAACAAAAATCCTCAGAACTGGACCAATAAACAACATCATAATAAATGGAGAAAATACTGACGTTGTCCTGGATTTCATCTCACTTGGATCCACAATCAACACCCACGGAGGCAGCAGTCAAGAAATCAAAAGACGCATTGCATTGGGCAAATCTACTGCAAAAGACCCCCTTAAAATGTTGAAAAGCAAAGATGTCACCTTGAAGACTGAGGTAGGCCTCATCCAAACTATGGTGTTGTCAATTGTCTCATATGCATGCGAAAGCTGGATGATAATTAAGGGAGACTAAAGAAAAATTGATACCTCTGAATTGTGGTGTTGGTGAAGAATGCTCAATATACAGTTGACTACCAAAAGAAAGAACAAATCTGTCTTGCAGAAGTACAACCAGAATGCTCCTTAGAGGTAAGGATGGTGAGATGATGTATCACACACTTTGGACATTTTATCAGGAGGGATCAGCCCCTGGAGAAGAACACCATGCTTGGTAGGGTAGAGGGTCAGCAAAATAGAGGAAGACCCTCAGTGAGATGGACTGACACAGTGGCTTCAACGATGGGCTCAAGCATAACAATTGTGAAGGTGGCATAGGAGCAGACAGTGTTTTCTTCTGTTGTGCACACAGTTGTGATCAGTACGAATGACTTGATGGCACCTCACAACAACAGAAGGGGAACTCTAAAATCTTTATACAAACTCCTCTCAAACTGTTACTGATTCTTTATCTGTACATGTACAGGAGAAATTTCAAAGAGACAAGCAGAGAAAAAAAAAAGCTGGAATTTTGAAAGAACAATTTTATTCCTGGCAACCACAGGACAGACATATTTTAGCATTGGACTCCAGTCAAATTAACTGCCTTCTGGCATAAAAATCAATACTCTTCAGAGGAAGATTACGAAACCCATAGTCTGTACTGTATACCATCCACAATGTTCAATATGCATTCAGAAAGTACTAGATTTGCAAAGAAATAAGAACATGTGACCCATAGTCAAAAGAAAAAGCAGTCAATAGAAACAACCCAAAGATGAGTCGGATGCAGGCACAATTAGCATACGAGAACTTTAAAACAACTGTTTTAAACATATTTAAAAGCTTAAAGGAAAATATGGTCATAATGTGTGACTAGATGGTAATATCCACAAAGAAATCAAAACTATTTAAAAGACCAGAAGAAAGTTCTATAACCGAAAAGTATAATTTTGACCACACTCTCTGGGTTCTAAGTGGAGGCCCCTAGGCCCTGGGCTTCAACTACACCTTCCAGGCCCACTTGAATGGTAACTATGTTCCTTTGGCTTTGAACAGCCGCATTGTCCTAGTCCATCTGAGTGATGACCTCACCCCCTCATCCCTTGTAGGCCCCAGGGACACGGCAGCTCTGGCCCCTAAGTTTTTGGCAGTGGATCTGGCCCCATCCTATAGGCAGTTGTGAACAGCAGCCCCACTCCAGAGCCATGTTGGTGAAGATCTAGCTCTTTGAAACATAGGAGAAAGTGACCCCACACTTTGAGGCCTCAGAATTCAGGACTCTACCCCATGATCTTTGGGCAGAATAGCTCCAGAAAGCCACCAACATAAAACTCCAGGTGACCTTCTGGTAGAAGAAAAGGCATTGCAACCACCTGACAGGGAACTTAAAGCTCTAATATTCAGGGCTCTCCAAGAGGTTAGGAAAGAAATGAAAGAAAACACAGACAAAACTAAGGAAAAAATAGACAAAACCATGGAAAATACAGACAAAATCAGGGAAAACACAAACAAAGCCATGGAAGAGTTCAGGAAAACACTACAGGAAAAAAATGCCAAAATTAATAAACAACTAGGAATCATACAAAAACAGCAATTAGAAATCAAAAAAAAATAAATGAGATATCAGAAATGGACAATGCAATGGAGTGCTTCAGGAGAAAACATGAAATAATGGATGACAGGGTCTGTGAAAGTGAAGACAAATCCTTGGGTACCACTTTGAGGGAAAATCAAAGAAAAGAATGGAAAAACACTGAGAACAATGGAGGACAAAATCAAGAGTGAAAATGTGCACTTGATCAAAGTTCCAGAATAGGGGGAGAAAATGGAAAACAGTGAGGATCACTGAAGATTTGCTGGCAGAAGACTTCCCCAACATCACGAAAGATGAAAGGCTGACCATTCAAGAAGCTTAATGACCCCATATAGGATAAACCCCAAAAGAAAGTCACCAAGACATATCATAATCACACTTGCCAAAACCAAAGACAAAAAAGAATCCGGAGAGCAGCTCGAGAAAATTAAAAACTTAAATAAAAAAGGAGGAACAATGATACTAAGCTCTGATTACTCTGCAGAGATCATGTAAGCTAGATGGCAAGGGGGAAAAGAAAACCAAACCCGTTGCTGTCGAGTCGATTCCAAGTCATAGTGACCCTTTAGGGCACAGTAGAACTGCTTCATAGGGTTTCCAAGGAGCGCCTGGTGGATTTGAACTGCAGACCTTTGGATCACCAGCTGAACGCTTAACCGCTATGCCTACATAATATCTTGAAAGAAAACACTGCGAACCAAGAATGATATATCCTGCAAAACTCTTGCTCAAATATGATAGCAAAATGTGCACGTTTACAGATAAACAGAAATTAAGGTGATATGTAAAAACCAAACCAAATGTACAAGAATTATTAAAAGGAGTGCTTTGGTTAGACAACAAACAACATCAGACAAAAACCTGAATCTATGACGCAGGACAGCATCAGTCACATGCTAGTTTATGAGTTCTCAAGGATAAAGCAAAACTAAAAAAATTTACAATGGGAAAACAGAGACATCAACCTGTAAATGAAAACATCAGAACAATAACAGAGGGAATAAATGGTATAGGTATAGAGCTTTCAAATGGAGAAGAACTCCAGGCATTATCAAGTAATAAAAAAATGGTTTAAACTTAGGAAGATGGGGTAAATTTCAAGGTAACCACAAAGAAAGTTAACAAACCTACTCATCAAAATGAAGGAGAAAAACATAAAGTCTCGGTAAACACAAAATTTACAGAAATGAAAACAATGCACATGCACACAAAAAGAATTCAGCACAGGAGAGTAAGAGAAACAAAGAAAATGTCAGCACCACAAAAGAAAGCACCACAAAATGACAATAAGCTCACACCTATCGATAATCACACTGAACATAATTGGCTTAAATGCACCCATAAGGAGACAGAGAATGACAGAATGGATAAAGAAAACACAGCCCATCGATCTACTGTATACAAGAGACACATCTTAGAAACAAAAAAATATGTTAAAAATTAAAGGATGGAAAAAATATATCAAGCAAACAGCAACCAAAAAAGACCAGGACTGGCAATACTAATCGCAGATAAAATAGACCTTAAGACAAAATCCATCATAAAAGACAAGGAAAGACATTTTATAATGATTAACAGGAACATCCATCATGTGGACATGACCATAATAAATATCTATGCACCCAATGACAGAGCACCAAAATACATAAAACAAACTCTAACAGCACTGAAAAGAGAAATTGACAGTTCCAGGGTGTTAGTCATCCAGTGCTACCATAACAGATATACCACAAGCGGAATGGCTTTAACAAAGATAAACTTATTGTCTCACAGTCTAGTAGGTTAAAGTCCAAATTTAGGGTGTCAGCTCCAGGTGAAGGTTTTCTCTCTCTGTTGGCCTTCTCATCAGTCTTCCCCCAGACTAGGAGCTTCTTTGTGCAGGAACCCTGGGTCCAAAAGACATGTTCTGCTCTTGGCACTGCTTTTTTGGTGGTATGAAGTCCCCTTGTTTCTCTGCTTGCTTCTATCTTTTATATCTCAAGAGATTGCCTCAAGACACAATCCAACCCTGTAGGTTGAGTCCTGCCTCACTAACACAACTGCCGCCCATCCTCCCTCATTAACATCATAGAGGCAGGATTTATAACATGTGGGAAAATCACACAATACTGGGAATAATGGCCCGGCCAAAATAATACACACGTTTTAGGGGGACATAATCCAATCCATGACACACAGTAATGGTAGGAGATTTAACACAAAACTCTTGGTAAAGGGCAGAATATCTAGAAAGAACTCAACAAAGAACAGAGGATCAAAAGGCTACAATAAATGAGTTTCACCTCATAGATACATACAGTCACTCCACTCAACAGCACCAAAGAATACATCATTTTCCAACACACATGGAATATTCGCAGAATAGACCACATCTTAGGCCACAAAGCAACCCTCAACAAAATCCAAAACATTGAGATAATACAAAGCATTTTCTCTGGTCCCAACAGCATAAAAGTAGAAATTAATAACAGGAGGAGTTAGGAAAAAAAAAGGCAAATACATGGAAACTGAATAACACCTTGCAAAGAAACCACTGGGTAGTAGAAGAAATCAAAGATGGAATTAAAAATTCCTACAATTAAATGAGAATGAAAACACATGGCATTAAAACCTTTGGAACACAGCAAAGGCAGTGCTCAGAGGTCAATTTATAGCAATAGATGCACACATCAAAAAAGAAGAGAGGAAAAAATCCAAACATTAGCTATCCAACTTGAACAAATAGAAAGAGAACAGCAAAAGAAACCCTCAGCCACCAGAAGAAACGAAATAATAAAGATCAGGGCAGAAATAAATGAAATTGAAAATACAAAAACAATACAAAGAATCAACAAAACCAAGTTGGTTCTTTGAAACGATCAATAAAATTGACAAACCATTGGCAAAACTGACAACAGAAAAACAGGAGAGGAAGCAAATAGCCCAAATAAGAAATGAAATGGGGGGCAATACAACAGACCCAAATGAAATAAAAAGGATCATAACAAAGTACTATGAAAAACTATATGCCAAGAAATTTGAAAACCTAGAGGAAATGGACGAATTTCTAGAAACACACTACCTATCTGAACTAACACAAACTGAGAAAATCTGAATAGACCACTAACAAGAGAAGAGACTGAAAATGTAAAAGAAAAAAAAAAATCCCAACAAAAAACATCCTGGCCCTGGCCCAGATGGCTTCACTGGAGAACCCTACCAAGCATTCAGAGAACAGCTTGCACCAGCACTACTCAAACTATTTCAGAACACAGAAGAAGAAGTACTTCCAAATTCATCCCATGAAGCTAGTATAATCCTGATACCAAACCAGGCAAAGATGCCACAAAAAAAAAAAAAAAGGAAGAAAGAAAATTACGGGCCAATATCTCTCATGAATAAAGATGCAAAAATTTGCAACAAAATTTTAGCCAATAGAATTGAGCATCATATAAAAAAAATAATATATCACGACAAAGTGGGATTCATACTAGGTATGCAAGGATGGTTGAACATTAGAAAATTAATCAACATAATCCACCACACAAATGAAACAAAAGAATCATATGATCATCTCAGTCAACACAGAAAGGCATTCGATAAATTCCAACACCCATTCCTGATTAAAAAAAAAAAAAAAACTCTCAATAAAATAGTAATAGAAGGGAAATTTCTCAACATAATAAAGGGCATCTACACAAAACCAACGACCAATATTATTCTCAATGGAGAGAGGCTGAAAACATGCCCCCTGAGAACAGCAACAAGACAAGGGTGCCTGCCTTAGTTATCCAGTGTTGCTATAACAGAAATACCACAAGCAGAGGGCTTCAAAAAACAGAAGTTTATTGCCTCACATTCTAGTACGCTAGGCGGTCAAATTCAGGGTATCATCTCCATGGGAAGGCTTTCTCTCTGTGACAGCTCTGGAGGAAGGTCCTTGTCATCAATCTTCCCCTGGACTGGGAGCTTCTCAACACAGGGACCCAAGGTCCAAAGGACACACTCTGCTCCTGGCACTACTTTCTTGGTGATATGAGGTCTCCTGTCTATGGGTTTACGTCTCTCTTTTATACAGCAAAAGAGATTGACTTAAGGCACAACTTAATCTTGTAGATTGAGTCCTGCCTCCTTAACATAACTGCCTCTAATACTACCTCATTAACATTTTAGACGTAGGATTTATAACCCTTAAGAAAGTCAGATCAGATGACAAAACTGTAGAGAATCACATCATGCTTGGACTCACTGTCGGGCAAAGTTACCACACATTTTGTGATCTGATGTGATTTTCTATCTTCTGCTTGTTCCATCATTGTACTTTGGAAGCAGATAACTTGTATTCTAGATTTCACAGATGAAGAGTAATTTTTCCATTTTGGACTTGGAGTTGAATTCAGATTTCTGCTGATATGATGGGGTGAAAATGTTTTACATCTGGCAAAGACATGAATATTTGGGGGCCAAGAGTGGAATGTCATGGATTGAACTGTGTCCCCCCAAAATATGTGTCCATTTGGCTAGGCCATGATCCCACTATTGTGTGATTGTCCACCATTTTGTCATCTGATGTGATTTTCCTATGGGTTGTAAGCCCTACCTCTGTGAAAAAATTACCTGCTGATGAATGAAATATATTCCTGGTAGATGACTTTCTGAGTTGTAATGTATTGAGAGAGGAAATTGTCCTGTCGGAAAGTTTCATAATGAATTGGTGAAAGGTATAGAAAACTGAGAAAAAGGGGGAGGGGGTCATGGGCAGGGATAAAAACAATTCTTAAATCTATGGGGAATAAGAATTTATATGTGTAAGACATCCGATTAAAGGACACGTGCGTGTGAACTATCTGCATGGCACAAAAGGTTAACACTCTCGGCTGCTACCTGAAATGTTGGAGGTTCCAGTCCACCCACAGGTGCCTTGGAAGAAAGGCCTGGGGATCTATTTCAAAAAAATCAGCCATTGAAAATCCTATATAGCACAGTTCTACTCTTTCTACTCCAACACACATGGGGTCACAATGAGTCAGAGTCAGCTTGACATCGGCTGGGTTTTTTGTTTGTTTTGTTTTGTTCTCCTTTTAGATAATTGCAAACTCCACACAAAACTCAGCACCAATGCCTAATTAAGTCCAAGAGAAATGTTTAAGTAACTATAGCATAAAAATATTAAGTAATAAGCATAGTGTCTGCTCACTTGAAAGCAGTTTTCTCTCTAAATAGTGCACAAAATAATAGCATATTGTAGAAGGAACAACATCCTGATTTTTAGAAATACAAGTGACACGTACCTGCAAAAAAACTTCACGGGTTCAACAGACCAGGCCCATTCAGCCTTTGGTGTATGGTGGCACTGCTCCTCCACTACAGTTCCCTCACAAGGAAGTTGAGGGTATGTATCAGTGTCTCCTCAAGACCATGGTGAGCATGTGATCTTGCCACAAGGAGCACAAGTTTTCATGAAGGCCTTACAGTGTGAGTAGTTCTCTACCTTTAGAGACAAAAATAGACAACTTTCCATAAGAAAGATTTACTCTGTTATCTGGGATTATTGCACTTTGTTTGAAAGAGCACTATGTAGAATGAACTCACACCGCTGCTGGCAAAGTTTAACACACTCAGGGAAGGGAAGGGAAAATGGCGCCAGGCGATTCGTGTGCTTTACAGGCACTCATCCCATATTTCACAGCCACATATTGTTTCCCTAGCTCTGCACACTGCTGCTGCTGCTACTGCTGCTGCTGGTGCTTGTCTCTGATTCACCAAAGATTACCGATTTACTCTAAGTTAAATATCCATTTACTGTTTTCACTACTGCTGCTACATTTTAGTGAAAGGCTTTTGCATGAATTAGCCATTTTTCTAATAACAGTGCCAACATTTAATTTGCTGTTTCTAATAACAGGACCAACATCTGATGACATTTAACTAACACAATCCCATTATCCAAATGACAGCCAAGATGAAGCAATTCTTATAAGGCATGCATAGCCATTAATCACAATGGGTCCCCCACTTGATCCCCAGGCAGAATTCACCAGGGACAGTAGTCTTCACTACAAGAAATCTGTGAGCACCCAGGACCAGAATTCAACGAGAATTCTTTGCTCATGACCTCCTCCTTTCACTGCTTAAATCCACAAAAGCCTCCTCCTGGCTGCACAGCTTCCCCAAGGAGAGCTATCAGGACCACCATGTCATCTGCCTGCAACTGCTGCTATTTGAATTTGTCTAAGACTTTTCTTGTGACAATGGCGGTAGCATAAGGAAGGACCCCTGTCATGGACTGGATTGTGTACCCCCCAAAATATGTGTTAGACACACCACCCGACAGCACCAAAGTATGCTTTATTTTCCGATGCACATGGAACATTCTCCAAAATAGACCACATCTTACGGCACAAAGCAACCCTCAGCAAAATCCAAAACAATGAGATAATACAAAACATATTCTGTCATCACAATGCCATACAAGTAGAAATTCATCACAGGAAGAACAAGGAAAAAAATCAAATACATGGAAATTGAATAACGCCTTGCTTAAAAACCACCGTGTAGTACAAGAAATCAAAGATGCAATCCAAAAATTTCTAAAGCCAAACAAGAATGAAAACACATCATACCAAAATTTGGGACACAACACAACAATGCCAGTGCTCAGCGCTCAGAGGTCAATTTATAGCAATAGATGCACACATCAGAAAAGAAGAAAGGGACAAAATCAAAACATTAGCTGCACAACTCAAACACATAGAAAGAATAGCAAAAGAAGCCCACAGCCACCAAAAGGAAGGAAATAACAAAGACCACAGCAGAAATAAATGAAACAGAAAAACAATCGAAAGAATCACAAAACAAAAAGTTGGTTCTTTGAAAGGATCAACAAAATTGACAAACCACTGGCCAAATGGAAAAAGGAAAACAGGAGAGGAAGAAAGTAACCCCAATAAGAAATGAAATGGGAGACATAAGAATGGACCCAAATGAAATAAAAAGGATCATAACAGACTACTAAGAAACACTGTACTCTAATAAATTTGAAAACCTAAAGGAAATGCACAAATTTCTAGAAACATACTACCTACCAAAACTAACACAAACTGAAGTAGAAAGTCTGAACAGACCTATAAAAGAGAAGAGATTGAAATAATAATAATAATAATAAACTCCCAAAGCAGAAACAAAAAGTCCTAGCCCAGATGGCTTCATTGTGCCCCTCTGGCAGAATTCCACCAAACATTCAAAGAGTTTGCACCAGTACTACTCAAACTATTTCAGAACACAGAAAAGGAAGACTTATTTCCAAATTAATTCTATAAAACCAGCATAATCCTGATACCAAAACCAGGCAAACACACCCCAAAACAAGAAAATTACAGACCAATATCTCTCATGAGCATAGATGCAAAAATTCTCAACACAATTCTCGTCAATAGAATTCAGCACCATATCAAAAAATAATGCACCGTGCCAAGTCAGATTCATACCAGGTATGCAAGATCATTCAAGGCTAGAAAATCAATGAAAGTAATCCGCCACATAAACAAAAGAAAAGAAAAAAAAAAAAAAGCACATGATCAAGATCATCTCAATCAATGCAGAAAAGGCCTTCAATAAAGACCAACACCCATAGCTGGTAACAGCAGTCAATACAATAGGAATAGAAAGGAAATTCCTCAACATAATAAAGGGCATTTATACAAAACCAACAGCCAACATTGTTCTCAACCGAGAGAGGCTGAAAACATTCCCCTTTAGAACAGGAACAAGACAAGTATACCCTTTATCACAACTCCTACCTAACATTGTGCTACAAGTCCTAGCTCTAGCAGTAAGGCAAAAAAGAGAAATAGAGGGCATCTAAATTGATGATGAAGAAATAAAACTATCCCTATTCGCAGATGATATGATACTGTACACAGAGAACCCATAAGACTCCACAAGAAAATTACTGGAAGTAATAGAAAAATTCTGCAGACTAGCGGGATACAAGATAAACACACAAAAATCTGTTGGATTCCTATACATCAGTAAAGAGAACTATGAAAAGGAAATCGGGAAAATAATACCATTTATATTAGCTCCTTAAAAAATGAAATAGGAATAAATCTAACCAGGGACATAAAAGACCTATAGAAAGAAAACTATACAACACTACTGCAAGAAACCAAATGAGACCTACATAAATGGAAAATCATACCATGTTCATGGATAGGCAGATTTAACTTTGTGAAGATGTCAGTTCTACCCAAAGCAGTCTACAAATACAGTGCAATTCAGATTCTAATACCAACAGCTTTCTTTTACCAGATGGAAAAACTCCTCATTAACTTTATATGGAAAGGAAAGGGGGTCCAGATAAGTAAAACATTGTTGAAGAAGAGCAAAGTAGTCCATGCACTACCTGACCTCAGAACCTGCTATATAGTTATGGTAGTCAAAATAGCCTGGTACTGGTAAAATGACAGACACATTGACCCATGGAACAGAATCAAAGGCCCAGATGTATAGCCACTACCTACGGCCACCTGATTTTTGACAAAGGCACAAGCTCCATTAAATAGGGAAAGACAGTCTTTTTAACAAATGATGCTGTGAAACTGGATGTCCATCTGTAAAAAAAATGAAACAGGACCCATACCTCAGCCCATACACAAACTAATTCAAAATGGATCAATGACCTAAATGTAAAACCAAAAACTATAAAGATCATAAAAGAAAAAATAGGGTTAACGCTAGAGACACTGGAGCCCCATTGGCAACGTGATTAGGTGTTCAGCTTTTAAACAAAAAGTCAGCTGTTTGAATCCACCAGCAGAGCTCCTTGGAAACCCTATGGGGCAGTTCTACTCTGTCCTGTAGGGAGACCCTAATACATGGTGTAAACACGAAACAAACCATAACTAAGTGTAAATAAACCCAAGAAGATGAGCCAGATAACGGGGATCTTCTAAAAATTAAACACTTCCCCAAAAGAGTAAAAAGAGAGCCTACAGACTGGAAAAGCATTTTGGCTATGACAAATCCTACAGAGGTCTACTCTCTAAATCTATAGAAAAATCGAACACCTCTACAACAACAAAAGGATAATAATCTACTTAAAAATGGGCAAAGGATATGAACAGACGCTTCAGCAAAGAAGACATCCAGGAGACTAACAGACACATGAGGAAATGCTCACGATCACTAGCCATTAAAAGAAAAGAAATGTAAATCAAAACTACCATGAGATACCATCTCACCCCAACATTACTGACATAGATCAAAAAGACAGACAATGATAAATGTTGGTAAAGTTGTAGGGAGCTTGGAACCCTTACGCGCTGCTAGTGGGAATGTAAATGGTACAATAATCTTGGAAAATAATACAGCACTTCCTTATAAAGCTAGAAATAGAAATGCCATACAATCCAGCGATCCCAGTCCTAGGCACATATGCTGGAGAAATAAGAGCCATCACATGAACAGACATATACACACCCATGTCCATTGCAGTATTATCCACAACAGCAAAAAGTTGAAACAACCTAAGTGCCCATCGACAGATGAATGGACAAACTACAGTACATACACACAATGCAATACTACCCAACGATAAAGAACAATGTTGAATCTGGGAAACACCTGACAACATAGGTAAATCTGGAGGGCTTTATGCTGAGTGAAATAAGTCAGTCACAAAAGGACAAATATGTATGAGACAGCTATTATAAAAAACACAGGAAAAAAGTTTCCACACAGAAAGAGGTAAGTTTTAACTGTTATGAGGGAGGGGAGGGAAGGGAAAGAAAAACCCTAAATAGATAGTAGGTAAGTGGTAGCTTTGGTGAGGGGTAAGACAGAATACAATACTGGGGAAGTCAGCACATTTTAATCAGGACACAGTCAGAGACGCTTCACAGACACATCCAAATGCCTTGAGAGACAGAGCTACCGGGCTGAGGGCTGGGGACCAAGGTCTCGGGGACATCTAGCTTAACTAGCATACCAATGTATAAAAAAATTGTCCTACATTTGACTATGTTGAGTGGCAACTGGGGTCTTAAAAGCCTATGAGTGGCCATCTCAGATACATCTACTGGTTCCATCCTGGCTGGAACAAAAGAGAATGAAGAAGACCAAAAACTCAATGGAAAGATTACCAAAAGGACTAATGGACCACATGACACACAGCCTGCACCAGCCTGAGCCCAGAATAACTAGATGGTGACAGATTACCAACACTGACAGCTCTGGCAGGGATCACAAGAGAGGGACCAAAAACAGACCTGAAGAAAAATGCAGAACAGAATTCAAATTCACACACACACAAGAAAAAGACCAGCTTTGCTGCCCTGTCAGACTGGAGACACCCCGAGAATGTGGCCCCAGTCACCCTTTTACCTCAATACTGAAGTCACTTCTGAGGATCACCCTTCACCAAAGATTAGACACATCTATAGGGCCAACAATAACACATGTGCAGGACATGTTTCATAGTTCAATCATGTATAGGGCCAACAATAACACATGTGAGGACATGCTTCACAGTTCAATCATGTACAGAAGACTAAATGGGCACACTAGCCCAAAAGCAAAGACAGGAAGGCAGGAAGGGACAGGAAGAATGGGGTGGAGAAGGGTAGAGGGTTGACACATCACAGGGTTGGCAACCCATGTCACAAAACAATTTGTGTATTAACTGTTTCATGAGAAACTAATTTGCTCTGAAACTTTCATGTAAATCACATTAAAAAAAGTCATGAATATAGTACAATGGAAAAAATATATATGTGTTGGAATCCTAGCCCCTACACAACTAAACAATATAAGATAACCACCTTTCATGATGCAATCTAATGTAATGTCATCGATCAATCAGTTGAGGTCATACCAGTGTAGGATGGGTCCTAAAACTAATCACTTCTGAGATTAGACACAGACACACACACACAGGCAAAGGGAACACAGACACTATCTCACAATGGGGGCAGATGAATTATAAGCCTAGGAACACCAAGGATGCCTGGCAGCTACTAGAAGTTGAAATAGAAAAAGGGCTGGCTTCTAGAACCACATCCTGAATATGGACTTCCAGATTCCTGAACTGTGAGACAATAAATTGCTGTTCCTTAATGCCCCCACTTGTGGAATCTGTGTTACAGCAGCAGTGTGGAACAAAGACACCACTACCCCCAGGGTGCAGGACAAGGCAGGCTCATTTGGACGATCTTCAAATCTGTCGATCACTTACCACATTTTGTGGTCCAGGAACAGAAACATTCCATTTTCGTCCTTATACACTCCCAGTCCCACAGCCCGGTAGACATATCTCTATAATCCCCGACAGGTAATGAAAGCGCCATTCATCCTGCCCTGGATCCCAGCACCTCTTCCCACTCCAGGGCAAAGGCCCCATCTGGTCAGAGGGACCTCCAACCTCTCACACAGCAACCTCCTCAGGTTTCCTTGTTAATTTCAGCTCAAGTGACCTCTATCTTGGATGACAATGAGCCATCAGAGTTGTGGGGGGCAGCAGTGGCAGAGAGCCAGTACCCCCCATGGAAGGAGCCACGTGCAGATCACAATATCAACCCTAGCTCAGCATTCCCTTGCTCCCCACACAACTCGACTGGAGGGGTCGCCTGCGTGAGTATCCGTGGTCCCCTGGTCATAGCACCCTGCTTGGATAGGGAGGTGGGATGGCTTTCACGTTATAAAGACCCTGGCTCACAGCGTTGGGCCATGGAAAAACCCAACAGGACCAAACCGCATCAGTCCCCCGACCCAGGCTCAAAGTGATGGCCTATACGAGGGTGTCAGACCCTGCAGACCTTTGCTTCCATGCCCCACATGCCCTCCAGGAGTCCTGGCAGGGCAATGCCACCTTCCTAGGTCAAAATGAGATCCACGAACATCAATTTCCTATCAGACCACCTACTGATACTTGTGTGGGCAGAAATACCTGCAACATCACTGCAGACTCCAGAGCTGGTAAAAAAAAAACACTGGGCCTGAAGGAGGAGGGAGGGAGGGGCAGTTGCTGAAGCCTGGAGACCACCTTGACAAAGCAGAGCCAGTTCACTGAGGGAGAGAGCCCAGGTAAACCCTGCCATGGTGTCACCCCTTCCTCTGACCTCCTGCCAGCTCCCCTTAAGCTGACACCCCTTCCAGAAGCCAGGGAGTGAAACCATTTACAGAGTCAGCACCAGAGCCAACCTGTGGATGTTGGCCGAGCCAGGCATTTCCTGGCACCATACCTGGGGAACAGAGTATCTGGCAGCTGGAATGGCCTGAGGGTTGCACCTGGAGAGAGGTGCTGGGAACAGGGGTTGCCAGAGCTGACAGCATAGAAGAAATGGAGGTTGTCATCAGAGATGCCTTGATCTTCCTCGCCGGCAGGCTAGGGGATGTCAGACTATCCTGAGCAGACCACACTAGGCCTCCCCATATTGGGACAGTCTATTCTGGCTATTGGAGAGGGACACTGGGAGAGGCTGTGTAAGTTTCCATCGAGTCCGCCCTCAACTCATAGGGACTCCATGCACAGCGGAACAAAGCGCTGCCCAGTCCTGCACCATCCGTGATTGGTTTCAGATCACAGATGTGATCCATAGGGCTTTCATTGGCTGGTTTTCAGAAATCCTTCTCCAGGCCTTTATTGCAAGTCCATCTTAGTCTAGAAGCTCTGCTGAAATCTCTTCAGCACCATAGTAACATGCAAGCCTCCGCTGACAGATGGGTGGTGGCTGCACATGATGTTCATTGGCTGGGAATCGAATCCAGGTCTCCCACATGCAAGGTGAGAACTCTACCGCTGAACCTCCAATGCTGCATACTGGGAGAACATCCTTTAACTGATCTCCTTTGGCACTTCTAGAATGTTTTGTCACTGAGTGGGGACATGGAATCAGACAGAACCAATTTTCCATGTTCCTTCTAAGTCTGTCAGATGCCGGAACCCAACATTACTGTCCACCCCTTGGCATGACTTTGAGGGTCATGGATTGTCCTGAAAAATAACTAGACCAAGGCCCTATCACTGAGGCCAGCAGAGCCAGGAGGTACATATCCAGATCTACCCCTCTAGCTAAGCTGGGAAGATGAGGGTCCACTCAGCCTGAAAGGCAAATGTTTACACTCGCCATGACCGAGAACTGGCTTAGGAGTGTTATGAGATTAAACATAGCACAACACAGGGATTTTGTCAAAACAATACCAACCACTTTGCATGAGTTGCCAAAAGAGAAAGTAAGGCTCCAAAAGCTGGAAACGTATGTCCTACGTCCCTAGGGGTTAGGGTCGGAAATTGGGTTGGGGTTGGTGGCTCAAAAAAAGTATCTCGGGTAAAGGGAAGGGATCCTTAGTTGTTATCCTGATTTGTATTAGCACAAAATAAACCTCGGAAATATGTTTTGATTCTTAGCGAAAACCTTCTGAACTTCCTGCATCGCTGGAACATGTTCCAGGTTCTATGGCTGATTAGGAGAGTGGTTCCCAGGAAGGGGTTACCCTACTGCCCTCTCTCCTCCACCCCGACCCATCCACCTGCCTGATGGTCTGATGAGAGTCATTCAAAGACAGGCCAGTAAGATCAAGAACGTGTTGGAGATTTAGGATGCTGCCCAGTGATTCTTATGGACATTCCTTTTAGGAAACACTGGCTTAGTCCTTATGTCTTAGAAGACACAAGGTTTTGTGATCACAACTCATGATCATGGTTACAAACAACCTAACTCTATTTTTGGACTTGGACTCAAGCAGGAGGCAAAAGTGAACCTGATGAGGGCCTAGAACCCCTTGGAGCACAGTGTGGACAAACAGACGTCGGTTGCAGTCTCTGGAAGAGCGTCGAGAATAGAGGGGCTGGCCCAGGAAACCCTATACAACCTGCCAGCATCTCCCAGAACTAGAAGGTTCCTGGAGACCCATACATTTAACCAGGGTATCCAAACAGTGAGGCAACTAAAGTCATTAACTTTCCAGTGACAAGATTACCAGCAGGGTTTTGTTGTTGTAGCAGCTCGCATCAACACCATGCGCAATGGTACAAAATGCTGCCCAGTCCATCCCAGGGACTGGTTGCAGATCAGACCATTGGGATCCATAAGGTTTTCATTGGCTGCTTTTCAGATGTAGATCTCCAGGCCTATCTTACTAGTCTGTCTTAGTCTGGAAGCTTTGCTGAAACCTTTTCAGGATCACAGCAACATGAACGTCTCTACTAACAGATGGATGATGGCTGCACATGAAGTGCACTATCTGGGAATAGAACCTGGGTCTTCCACAGGGATGGTGAGAATTCTACCACAGAATCACCAATTAGTGTCGATGATGGGACTCGCTTTCACCTTCTTGTTGTTATGGGACATGTGCACACAATCATGCCAGCACTCAATCCCACAGTGTGTGATCTGACGCATACCACAAAGTAAAGTGGAGATGGGCTCTCTCTTTGAGATTCTGAGTGAGTGGACCCCACCCCAGTGCTCATCATGTTTACCACTGTGGTAGTTTTGAGCAGCCTCCTGGGAATCACCCACTTCAGTGTGGCAGGCAGTTAACCACATGCTTCCTTGGGAATCCTGAGACTCAGTGTTTCTGGACGACAGTGATTTTTCCCGATCTTCACTCCCCTAGCTCATGGAACAAGGTTGTGCGCATTTGATTCACCATGTTGTGTCCCTTCCTCTTTGAAATACCTGGAGGGGATTCTGGTTTTCTTGATTCAGTCCTGACTTACAAAGTAATGGGTAACAAAGTAATTCCAGGAGGCACAACCCAGGAGATGGGAACTGAGATTGCTTATCTGATTAATTATTTATGATTGATTTTGGAGGAAATGATCATCAGTGGAAAGGAGACAGGAGCAGTCCTGGCAGACTGTGGCAAATCTGGCACATGAAGAATCATCTACATTTGCCTGAAATGAAGTGGCGATTAACAGCAAGTCTTTGGTGAGATAGATACCGTTGCAAGACCATGTTTAGGAATGAGGACTGCAAGGACTGTGGAGTGGCTGGCCTCTCATCTCTGCATTGGAGCCCACAGAATGAGAAGGATGATCTCAGAACTCCAAGCTCTCAGCTAGAGACAAGGTCAGAGGGCAAGGGGCCCCATCACTGCCCTAAAAATATTCATTTTCTCTCATAACCACAGGATGAATGTGATTGTAGGGGGGAACGTATCTGAAAGTCAGACCCAACGTTTGCTACAACAGCTTGCCAAGTCTCAACACCAGATGAATTAATTCGCAGCCTCACCAGGTGTCTCATGTGAAAGAATTTGCCTGGAAAGGATGTGATCTTGAGAACTGGAGCGGTGACATTTCTTCAGATTCCAATAAAGCCCAGTACCATAAATGCCCAAATGACCATTAGCAACCAGCTTTTCTCCTCCTTGGTCCAAGGACAGTAGCCACCTGGTGCTTGTGAATCCTGTAATTACCTCCAGAGTTGCCGATTTTCCTGGAGACCAGCCCACACCGCTATAATTCAGGAGCAGTCCTGGGAGAGCCCAGGGAGCCAAAACAGGTTGGGAACAGAAGAAGGTGGGCTCCACACCACATGGAAAATTTGTCAGCAGATCTTCCAGAAAGCTGGGCCTAGTGGTGGGCATGGACTCTATGGGGTTCAAACTCACAGGTCTAAACTAAGAAGAAAGAAGCATGCTGAGGGTCTTTGCCAAAGTTATCAACATGCATGAGCTGACCAGGGATGATACAGACTCGGTGTGTTTCTCTAGTGTCTGCAAATGTCCCTTGGGCTGAATCCTGAGGCCAACGTCCCCTCTGGCCAGGGAATTGTGCCCATTCATTGGTCAGAAAGATGGGCCAAGGATGGTGCCAAAGAGGCAGGAGAGAAGCCACCTGCAGAAGCCAGAGGCAGGGATCAAAATGACAGGGATTTCTTCCTCAGACCAGTTGTTCTGGTAGCTCAGAAGAGTGTGGAAGAGGATGGGGCTTGAGGCTGGGCTGAGGGTCTGAGCAGCACCAAGGACCAGAATCATCCAGGGGCATTGATCTGCCCACACTGCACCCGGGTCAGGGAAGAGGGAAGTGCCCATGGGGTTCAGGTGAGAGGCCCTGGAAACTCAGCCTGCAGGCAGGTTTAAGCTCTGGGTACTTGATGTCGGGGGCCTGAGAGGGGCATGGTTGCTGCCCGGCCAAGACTGGCCTGGGGATCCTGGGGGGAAGGTTGCCTGGTGCTTCTAGCCACCCTCCCCCACAGGCTCCTCTGGGTCCCAGGGCACCACCCCTCCCCCACACACCCATGTGAGACGCCCTAGTGTGTCTGGACTCCCCCCAAGGCTTCTGAGGCAGAAATCACCCAGAAGAAAAGGGAACTTCAGGAAGCACGCAGTGCCAGCCAGGTTTCAATCCCGTTCTTAGTTGTTGCAGCTTGTGGAGGAGTTCACAAGTCAGGGGCCGGGGCTGGGAGGGGCCAGCAGCCCCCAGGGCCAGGGCCAGAGCAGGACACTAGCTCGGTGAGTTGGGTGGGCAGGGAGCAGCTGGTCTGCAGAGGAGAGGGGGCCAGAGCCAAGGGAGAGGGTGGAGGGGCATTGGTGGGAACTTCCAGACCTACACAGGGAAACAGCCACAAGAAGTCTGAAATGAGCAGAGTAGGGAACGGGCCTTGAGGCTCAGAGAACAACTGGCCACTCGGGGTGAGTGGCTGGCCACATGGGGTTGGGAGCTGCCCACTGCAGAGACCAAGGAGCAGTGGGAGTGGCACAGCCACACCAACAGAGCTGGATGCCAAAGGCAGGCAGAGGCAGGCTGCAGGGGGCCCTGAGCCACTGGAGACAGTGCCAGGATAGGTGGGTGGAGGTCTGGGAGCTTCACAGTGTCTGATTTGGGCTGGGGGCACAGGGCAGAGCCATGTTTTGGGTCATGGTTGGGGGTCAGCACTGGTCCTGCCAGTGGGGAGATCAGGGGCCTAAGCTGGGCTTCGGGAGGTTGGGGTGAGGCCTGACAGGGGCCAGGAACTCATCTGGGAGGAAACTAGGGAAATGGGTCTTGGGTAGGGGGTACGAGGAATTGGGGACTACAAGCTGAGAGCTGGGAGATATGGGTTGGGAGATAGGGCTAGAGGCTGGTTGTTAGGGACAAGGATCTAGGGGCTCAGATCTGGTGAACAAGCTCATAACTGGGTGCTAGGAGCTGGGAGCTAGGTGCTAGGGGCTTGGTGTTGGGGGGATAGTAGCAGAGAGCTGGGGGCTGGGAGCTGAGAGCTGGGAGCTGAGTGCTAGATGCTAGGGGCTGGACACAGAGACTGAATCCTAGGGGCTTGTAGCTAAGTGATAGGAGCTGTGTGTTAGGAGCTGGGAGCTGGAGAGTGGAAGCTGGGGGGCTGGGGGCTGGGTGCTGGGAGTTAGAAGCTGGGAGCTGGAATCTGGGAGCCAGGTGCTAGGGACTTGGGGCTGGGTACTATGTGTTGTGAGCTGGGGCTAGGGACTGGGTGCTAGGAGATGGGATCTGAGGAATAGGGGTTAGAAGCTGAGAGCTAGGAGCTAATGGCTGAGATCTGCGAGCTCAAGGATAGGGGCAGGGTGCAAGGAGCTGGGAGCTGTGAGATGGGGACTGGAAACTGGGTGCTGAGAGCTGGTGGCTGGGAGCTGCGGCTAGGGACCGAGAGCCTGGATCTGAGAGCTGGTGGTTGGTGGATGAATGCTGGGAGCTGAGAGGTCAGAACTAGGGCTGGGAGTTGGGTGTTAGGAGCTGGGGGCTGGGGCTGAAAGCTAAATACTAGGAGCTGGGAGCCTGGGGCTGAGAGCTGAGGCCTGGTAGGTGATGCTGAGAGCTGACTGGTGGGTTCTGAGGCTGAGAGCTTGATGCTAGGAGCTGGGGGCTGGGAGCTGGAGCCTAGAAGCTGGGGGTTGGGAGCCAGGGGCTGGGAGCTGGGAACTAGGAGCTGGGGGTTGGGAGCAGAGAGCTATGAGCTAGGGACTGGGAGCTGGGTGCTAGGAAGTGGGTACTAGGAGCTGGGACTGGGAGGTGGGGGCTAGGAGCTGGGTATGGGGAGCTGGGGGTTAGGAGCTGGGGGCTGGGAGCTAGGTGCTATGAACTGGGGGCTGAGAGCTGAGCGCTAGGAGCTGGGGGCTCGGAGCTGAGGGCTAGAAGCTCAGGGCTGGGAGCTGGTGCCTAGGAGCTGGAGACCGTGACCTGGGTGCTAGGAGCTGGCTGCTAGGGGCTGGGGACTAATAGCTGGGACCTTGGGATTGCCAGAAGCTGGGAAATAGGAGCTGGGAGCTCGGGGCTACAAGCTGGAAGCTAAGATCTGGAGGCTAGGAGCTAGGGGCTTGGAGCTGGGGGCTAGAAGCTAGGGGCTTGTAGCTGGGGGCTAGGAGCTGGGGAATAGGAGTTGGGAGCTAGGGGCTAGGAGCTGGAGGCTAGGATCTGGGTGCTGGGAGCTAGGGGCTAGGAGCTGGAGGCTAGGATCTGGGTGCTGGGAGCTAGGGGCTAGGAGCTGGAGGCTAGGATCTGGGTGCTGGGAGCTAGGGGCTAGGAGCTGGGGGCTAGAAGCTAGGGGCTTGGAGCTGGGGGCTAGGAGCTGGGGAATAAGAGTTAGGAAGTATGGGCTAGGAGCTGGTGGCTAGGATCTGGGCACTAGGAGCTAGGGGCTAGGAGCTGGGGGTTAAGAGTTGGGGGCTGGGAGCTAGGTGCTATGAGCTGGGGGCTGGGAGCTAAGGGCAAGGAGTTCAGGGCTAGGAGCTGAGGCCTAGGAGTTGGAGGCTGTGACCGAGGTGCAAGGAGATGGCTGCTAAGAGCTAGTAGCTGGGGGCTTGGATTTGGTTGCCAAGAGCTGGGGATTAGGAGCTGGGGGCTGGGAGATGGGGGCTAGGAGCTGTGTGCTAGGAGCTGGGGGCTCGGTGCTAGGAGCTCAGGGCTGGGAGTGGTAGCTGGTAGCTGAGAGCTGGGAGCTAGGAGCTGATTGCTAGGAGCTTGGGGCTAGAAGCTGGCTACTAGGAGCTGGGTGCTAGGAGTTCGGGGTTGGGAGATGAGAGCTCGGAGCTGGGGGCTAGGAGCTGGGGTCTTATTCCTAGGAGTGGGGCTAGGAGCTGGCTGCTAGGAGCTGGGGGCTAGAAGCTAGGGGGGCTGGGGGCTGGGTACTAGGAACTGGGAGCTCAGTGCTAGAAGTTTGTTGGTAGGAGCTGGGAGCTAAGAGCTGGGGGCTAGGAGCTGGGGGCTGCGGGAGCAGGCGGCTAGGAGCCAGGGGCTAGGAGGTAGGGGCTTGTAGCTAGGAGCTGGGGCTAGGAGCTAGGGGCTAGGAGCTGGGTATGAGGAGCTTGGGGCTGGGAGCTGGGGTTTAGGAACTGAGTGATAGGAGCTGGGGGCTGAGTGCTAGGAGCTAGGTGTTAGGAGCTGGGAGCTGAGAGCAGAGGACTAGGGCCTAGGAGCTGGGGGCTGGGAGCTGAAAGCTGGGTTTGAGGAGCTGGTTGTTAGAAGTTAAGGGCTGGGAGGTACAAGCCAAAAGCTGTGTACTAGGAGCTGGGGGCTGGGGGCTGCAGGCCTAGAGCTGGAGGCTGGTAAGTGAATGCTGGGAGGTGACAGGTACATGCTAGGACTGGGAGCTGGGTGCAGGGAAAGGGAAATGGGAGCTAAGAGCTGATGACTGCATCCTGGGGGCCTGGTGCCAAGAGCTATGCACTGGGAGTTGGAATTGAGAGCTGGGGGCTGTAGCCTAGGCACTAAGTGCTGGGTGCTAGGAACCGGTTGCTAAGAGCTAGGGGCTGGGTCCTGGGAGCTGGATGCTAAGAGCTGGGGCTGGGAGCTGGAGGCTAGGGTTGAGAGGTGGGGGCTGGGGACTGGGAACTGGAGGCTAGGAACTGGGAGCTGAGGGCAGGGACCTGAGGGCTAGGAATTGATTGCTAGGAGCTGGAAGCCAAAGACTGGGAGCTGAGTCTGGTGAGTGAATGCTGGAAGCTGAGAGGTAGGTGCTAGGCCTGGGAGCCAGGTGCTAGGAGCTGGAGGATGGGGGCTGGGAGCTGGGACCTGAGAGCTGAGGGCTGGGAGCTGGAGGCTAGGAGCTAGAAGCTGAGAGCAGGGGGTGGGGATGGGGGCTGGGAGCTGTGAGTTAGGGGCTAGGGGCAGGTAGCTGAGAAGTAGGGACTGGGGATAGGGGTCTGGAGGCTGGTTGCTAAGAGCTGGGAGTTGAAGGCTGGGAGCTAGGAGCTAAGGGCTGGGTGCTGTATGCTAGGAACTGATGGCTATGGGCTAGCAGCTGGTGGCTGAGAACTAGGGAATGGGGGCAGGGGCTGGGAGCTGAGAGCTAGGAGCTCTGGGCTAGGCTAGGGGTTGGAGGCTAGAAGCTGGGGGTTGGTAGCTGAGTGCTAGGAGCTGGCCGCTAAGAGCTGGGGTGTGGGCTGGGAGATGGATGCTAGGAACTGGGGAATGGGAGCTGAGGGCTGGGTGCTAGGACCTGGGGGCTGAATGCTGAGAGCTGGTAGTTGGGAGCCAGGAGCTGGGGGCTGGTAGCTGGCCAGTGGGTTCTGGGAGCTGGGGGCTAGAAACTGAGAGTTAGGAGCTGTGATTTGGGAGCTGGGTACAGGGAGTTGATGTCAGAGAGCTGGGGCCCAGAGTTGTGGGTGGTAGTTGGTTGCTCTGACAGGTGAGACTGAGGGCCTTGGCAGCTGAACAGCCGGGCCTAGGGTGGGTCTCCTGGTGGCCCAGGGAACAAGCCCAGTGCTGGCAAGTGAGTGAATAGAGGAGGGCCACCTGGCAGGTCTGGGCTAAATGTGCTGGGGCCGGCAGAAGGGCAGAAGGCCTGAGGACACGGAACTGGGGCCTGAGCTCAGGGCCTGTGTGGGGGGCCTCAGGGCAGCAGCGAAGAAAGCTCAGGGGAGTCCTGCATGAGCTAGGGCAGGGGCTCTGGTTGGTCAGTGCTGAGGGCCCTGAGGAGGGCAAGGTGCTTTGGGCTGGGAAAGCTGGAAGGGGCCGGGCCTGAGCTGACTGATGGGAGCAGGTGGGCAGAGGCAGGAGACGACTGGCAGGAGCTCCTAGGTTGGGGCAGGGAGGGGACCCTGGGCAGTGGAGGCCCCAGGGCTGAGGGAGAAGTCAGAGGCTCTTCCAAAGGGTTCAATTCTGTTTCAGGGGTGGTGGCGTTATGGGGCGGGAACACAAGGTGGCTGACCCAGCAGAGGGTCCTGAGCAGGGGCTGCTGGAACCTGTGGTATAAATAATGGGCAAGGGATGGGGGCTGCCAGCGGGGACCATAGCCAGAGGGTAGAGACCTGGAAAGGGTGGGCTTCAGCTTCTGAAGCCTGAGGACTCAGGGACAGAGGGTGCACTCGACCTGCCTGGGGCTGACATTATTGGCACAAGCAGGGAAGAAGAGGATCCAAGGGCAGGTGCACAGCTCCCACCTGGGCTAAGATAGGCTGAGGTGCCCTGGTTTCAGGGGCTGCTGGGCTAGGAAGCAGGCCCTGAGGGTGGGTGGGGCTCAGGCTGAACTGACAGACCTGGAAGCCAGATGGGCAAAGGCAGGGGCAGGCTGAGTTTGGGTTGTGGAGGGAGCAGAAGGTGGTGCTTTGGGGCTAGCTCAGGCCGGACCATGCTAGGAAGAGGAAGCGTCTGGGTGAGCTAGGAGCTGGACAGTGGCCTGGAAGTACAGGTAGGCCACAGCGCAGGGAGTGGGGGTGCTGGATTGGTTGAGTCACAGGGGGCCACAGGAGCACAGGCCCAGAGGAACAGATTAGAAGGAGCCTGGGCTGGGGGCTTGGGCTGGGCCAGTGGAGACAGGCAAGCAGGGCAGAGAAAGGCATGCCCATGTCCCCGGGTGTTGTTCCATGATAGAGAGGGGCCTGGCCAGCGGTCATTGACATGAGATAAGGCCTGGGCAGCCTTCCCTACAGAGAGAGATCCTTCCTGGAGGGAGGCGGTGGACTCCTGGAGACCTGGTGACACAGAAGGGTGAGAGAGGAGAAACAAGAGGCTCTGGGTGGAGCACCCTGTACAGGAATTCTGGTACAATGCGGCAAAGGCTGCCACTCCCAAGTACAGGAATGGGCTAGGACAAGAGGGGCCAGAGGTGGTCACTGGCTGAAAGACCATAGAGAAGCTGGCTGGAGCTGGAGCCCACAGTCAGGGGTCAGGCAGAGGAGGTAGGGAACATGGTGCCACCAACATTAACGCTAATGGATAAGCAAAGTGGGAGGAAGGGACTGGGACACCCCAGGGCTGAGCTGACTCTAGGTGGCCTTGAGAAGCTGGCCAGGCTGATCGAGCCAGCCCCATGGTCCTGGGCTTCCAGGCTGCTTGTCCTGGAAGCACAAGAGGTCAGAGATGTCCCAGGCCTGGCAATTTCCTAGGGGCCTCCAGGGAGGGGGTGCTGAGGTGGGAGTGGGTAGGGCTGGCCAGCTGTGTGACCCAGGTATATGCCTCAGATGTGTTCCTCAGGTGTGCACTCCTGGCGCCTGTGAGCACAGAGAACAGGCCTGGTAGACAGTCAGCCGGGATCAGCCTGTGCACACGGTCATGTAGGCTCCCTCTCTTGCAGCCTCCACCACGGCCCCATCAGTCTTCCCCCTGGCCCCCGGCTGTGGGACCACATCCGAATCCAAGGTGGCCCTGGCCTGCCTGGTCACCAACTACTTCCCAGAGCCAGTGACGGTGTCCTGGAACTCTGGAGCCCTGTCTGGAGCACGTACCTTCCCGGCCGTCCTGCAGTCGTCCGGCCTGTACTCCCTCAGTAGTATGGTGACCGTGCCCGCCAGCGGCTGGACCAGCCAGACCTACATTTGCAACGTTGCCCACCCGGCCAGCAACACCAAGGTGGACAAGAAGATCGGTGAGCCATGAGCACGGTTGCACTGGGGGACCCGCAGCCTGCGTCCCCAGCAGACAGATTCAGGGTCAGCCTGAGGCCCCTGACACACCAAGAGATGCAGAGAAAGAGGAGCAACCACTGTCTGTCTCCTCCCACTAAAGGGCTCTGCCTGCCCCACTCTTAAACAAAAATTCAAGGAGGGTGCATCCTGGGGTCATCCGCCAGGCACAGGGGACACACAGGCTGGATACCCATAATCCTAGTCTCGGGGCTCAGAATTGGACGGTGGGGCTCAGAGCTGCCAACAGCTGCATGGAAGAGCCTAACTTGACCTCATCCTAGTCTGAGGGCAAAACATTCCCTTCCCCAGCTGGGATGCCCACTCTCCTTTCCACTAAGATAACCCTGTCTGTCTGTCAGCTCCCTCTACAGGTGAACAAACCCCCCGCCCCAAGAAACCTGAATGCTCCGAATGCAAGTGCCCAGGTAAAGTGAGCCCCACCCTCTCTAAAAGGAGCCAGCCCCAGTGGGAGGACAAGCCCAATCCATGCCCTAGCCCCCATGGCCCTGTCACTGACTTTCAGCTCTTCCCACCAGCTCCTGAACTCCTGGGAGGACCTTCCATCTTCATCTTCCCTCCCAAAGCCAAGGACACCCTCGTGATCGCCCGAACCCCTGAGGTGACATGCGTGGTGGTAGACGTGGACCAGGACTACCCTGAGGTCCAGTTCAGCTGGTATGTGGATGGCAAAGAGGTGGACACAGCCAAGACCAGCCTGCAGGAGGAGCTGTACAACAGCACGTACCGTGTGGTCAGCTCACTCCCTATCACACACCAGGACTGGCTCAAGGGCAAAGAGTACAAGTGCAAGGTCAACAATGGGGCCCTCCCATCACCTATTGAGAAGGTCATCTCCAAGGCCAAAGGTGAAGCAGCAGGAGGGCAAGAAGGGGTAGACAACCCCTTCCTCTGCACTGGGAATAATTCTCTCCACCTTTGTCCCCACAGGGCAGCCCTGGGAGCCAAAGGTGTATGCCCTGCCCCCACATCGAGATGAGCTGACCAAGGACAAGGTCAGCATCACGTGCCTGGTGAAGGCATTCTACCCGTCTGATATTGATGTTACGTGGCAGAGGAACCAGCAGCCAGAGCCTGAGAAGAGCTATGAGAACACCGAACCCCAGCTCGAGGCTGATGGGACCTTCTTTCTGTACAGCAAGCTCACAGTGCCCAAGGACAGATGGCAGCAAGGAGATATTTTTACCTGCGTGGTGCTGCACGAGGCGCTGCACAACCACTACATCCAGAAATCCATCTCCCTGTCTCCTGGTAAATGAGTGCTGGCCAGCAGGCCCAGCAAGTGCCTCCCCCACCACTTGCCAGGGCCCCTGTGCACACTTGGAACCTCACCTGTAAATACCCCCCAGGTGATCCACCCAGAAAATAAAAGCACACAGCTCTGTCCTGGGGTCCTGCAAGACTGGCATGATTCTTTCTGAGGCCCACGTGAGCCTGGGCTCTGCGGGGCTGTGGGGTCAGGCGGGGCCTGAGATCTGCACCATCACCACTGAGGGAGAGCGTGAGGGGTCTGTGCAGGCCACATGGGAGAAGCCAGCCTTAGGCAGGCTGCTACAGGCACAGGTCCTTTGCCAACAGTATCTCTTCTCTGGGTCCCTCCTCCAGCCAGCAGCTACTCTGGGCTGGAGTGGGGGAGGGAGCACATAGATGCACCTAGGGAAGCTGTGTGGTAGAGAGAGTGTCTGACTTGTCCCCTGGGGTCCCTGTCCACAGGGCTTTGTAGGAGCTCCCCATGGTGGCTCTGTGTTCACACGGAGGTGCCTGGATATGGGGACACGCCCTCTTTTTCCACTGGGGCTCCAAGAACAGACCACTCCACACAACACACTCAAGATGCAGGCAGTCTGCCCAGGAGAGGGAGGGCACCAACCGGACACCCACATGGACACAGAACTCAGACCCATGAAAAAGAAGCCTCTCCTGCTAAACAACACTCTAGCACCCACGGATTATCTTCACACATACTGCACACACGCACACACAAATACATGGATCACAGTGCACACACACACAAACACACACATGTAAACACATGGGCATGTAGGTACACATAAAATCACACATACTTGTACAGACAAATGCATGGCACACACGCACTCACTCATATTCACACACACAGATATACACACGTACATACACACGCACACATATGCACAATTTAAAACATGCAAACACACAGGCACACATGCACTTATAAGCAAACACATGCACCCACACACATGTGCATACATGGGCATGCATGCACACACAAACACGTGAACACACTCACACACACACATGCAAGGACTCCCCTTATACACTGGGACTTCACACAGGGCAAACTAACTGTACAATGTCTGTGAGCACAAGCCCAGGTCACACGAACACACACACTAGCCTCATCCCACACACTCCAAAGCTGCACGTCTGCCCCATGGGTTGCTCCCAGCTCATCTGTACCTGACCAACTCAGACAGGTCAGTACCTGTGAGGACCCACATGCTTGCTCCCAGTTCCACCCTCCAGAGCTGCTGAAAAGGGCGAGACTCCTGCTCTCCTCACATCACCACGAGCTCAATCCTGTGATGACAAAAACTGCCACCGGCCTCCTGCACACTCACACTCCTATGCCCTCACACATGGGGTCAAAAGCCCTTCACTGTCTCCAGCATCACATCTTAACACTGTGCTTCCCTGGGAAGGGCAGACTGTATTGTCCCTCCTGCCTCTGGACCTTTTCAACCAGGGGAGATGCAAAGGAAGGTCCGGGGCCCAAGCAGGAGGCAGGGGGACCTGGGATGGCTATGTCCCAGGATAGCCCCTTATGCTGCCCTCACCAGCCTATTGCTGGTAGGTGAGCAAAAGCCAGTGGTTCTCACAGCTGGTTGGGCCGTAAGCTGGGACAGGTGTTCCCAGCCATGCTGCAGTCCAAGCTGTAGGAGAGGGATGGGACTGAGGACAGTACCCAAGGCTGGGGAGGGGTCCCAGCACTATTCTGAGAAACCATAGAAGAGCCATGGCCAGAGACAGCTGACCATGGGGCCCTACTTGCTCAGCCCTTCCTGGGAGGGGACAGGCAGGAAGGGCAGGGTGAAGGGACTAGAGGGCCACCCCCAGCATGGATGGGGCCCTTCCTCCTGTACCTTCTTGTCTCCGATCTCTGCGCCAGCCCCCACAGCAGGGAGACCCTCATTAATCCCTCATCCCCTTCCCAGAGCTGCACCCCGATGAGAGCTGTGCGGAGGTTCAGGATGGGGAGCTGGACGGACTGTGGACCACCATCTCCATCTTCGTCACCCTCTTCCTGCTCAGCATGTGCTACAGCGCCATCATCACCCTCTTCAAGGTCTGATGCTCAGGACCTCTACCCCATGCCAGCACCCAGCCATCACTCCCCACAGTGGGCTACTCTGCCAGTAAGGTCCCCATGCATGGAGCAGCTGGACTCTAGGCTTGTAGATAGAGGGAGAGAGGGAGCATCAGGGCTCAGAGCCTGGGGCCATAGGGGACTGGGTTGGCCTGCTCACTGTGGTCACGCTGTCACCCGCAGATCAAGTGGATCTTCTCCTCGGTGGCGGAGCTGAAGCGGACCATCATCCCCGATTACAGAAATATGATCGGGCAGGCTGGCTAGGGGCTGCTGAGAGAGGAACACATAGAAGCCAAACCCACCACAGGCTTCAGTGGTTCCACCCTCCACCCAAGCTCCACTCTGCCCTCTGATACCACCACTCCTGACCACTCGCTGCCCTTTGACCATGCTATCTCATTTCCCTCCTGTGAGGGAACCTGCTGGACAGCAGGTTCCCCCCAGAACCAGCAGCCTGGATGCCCCCCTACCCTAAACCTAAGCAATATTTATAGTAGCACAAGGAGCGCCAGTGGGGTTATCGCACTGGGAGACCCTCAGAGTCAGCTGTGCATGTCCATTCTGGAGGATGGGATGGGCCAGTATTTCCCATGTTCATTTGGAGGAGGGACCTCAGTTCAGGCCCCACCCTAGGCCTGGTTCTGAGAGACACCAAATCTCAAAGATCTTTGAGGTGACACCATGTGCCAAGACAGGGTAGCCACTGACCATCACCCCCAGCAGGATGCTCCCTGGGAAGTGCTGCAACCTTCACTGAATGGCCCTTCCTCCAGCCCTCACCTGACCAGTTCCACCCTGGGAGACCGCTGGGATTCCCCCACCACTTCTGTGGCCCCTGGCCTGAGGAAGAGGCTCCTTTTCATTTTTAACTGGGGAGTTGGTCTCTGGCTCTTGGGAAGGGGCTTTCCATCCAATCCAGGAGTCTCATGTAGTACTCTTACATGAACGGTTCAACCTAATGGACAGGAGCTCCCAGCCTCTGCCTACATGAGGGCCAGTCAAAGGGTTTGACCCAGGATACCCACCATCTCCCAGCCACCAACAGAGTTCCAGCTCAAGGCCCAGCCTTGCTGCCACCCAGGAGGCCACCTGAGAAGGCCTGGGCCATACCCACAGACACTGCAGGGTCTAGGGGGTGCAAGGGCAGGACCTCTGGGTGAGGGTGGCATATGCACCAATCAGGAAGGACATCAGGTCTGAGGGGCAAGTGGCCGGAAAGCCTCCTGGAAAGAGGCCTGGTGACTGGTGCCCGAATGGTCAGTACGTGCCATAGGAGGCCACCTCCATGGGCCTCGGGACAGAGGTGGCCAAATAGAAACAGAATGGAGACGAGGAGAATGACAAGATGCTGAGTGGGCATCTGGTGAACAAAACTCTGATGGGGAGTTGGGCCAGCCCAGTCGCCTGCACTGCACGGAGGTCCCAGGGCCAAGCATTGCCACCCCTCTGGGCTCCGTCTCCTGTCTTCCCTTCGAGCAAATATTCAGCAGAGTCACACCACAAAGGAACCAGAATGCTGACCCCACATTTTAAGGTGGGAAGAAGAATGATGCAAATGGAAGCAAACGACACCAAAGAAATGCCACATCCATCAGCTTTATAGCTTCTTACCTCTTTTTAATTTTCTGAATTCCCTTGATTTTCTTTCACGTAAATGTGTTGTTTTTGTTTTCCCATTACAATAAAATGGTCTTAAACCACACCAAGTATCATACTAGTAGTCTTTCTATAGTGACACCATTTCAACCCTTCAAATACCAACCCCAGTAGTGAGATTGCCCAAGCCATGGGTCCCAGAGCACCCTGCACACACTCAGATCCCGGCACTGGCCAGGGTCCCTTGGGAATCCCCACCATCGGTGTCCTTTCTTCTCCAGCACACTTCTACCTCACAGTAAGGAAGGCATCAGATGTGTCTGCCCATTTGCTCTGTGGTGTAGACAAGACAAATCGGCCTGAGGACAGCCTCCACCCTCACTGGAGGGACTGTGGCTAGCATTGTGTGGGACAAAGTCTGAGCCGACACCCATGGTTCCAGGTGGTTGAGGATAGCAGTCCAGGAGTAGTGATCTCAGCACCTGAGATGGATGGATCGAGGAGGTTCCAGGAGGCTATTCAAGGATGCCCCTGAGGCTGGGGGAGCAGAGCACAAAGGCACTACATAGGAATTATGTCTAGCCTTGGCCATCACTGTGCTGGAAGGGAGGCCACAACCAGGTGGGATGACCAAAAAAGGGCCATCAAAGAGCCAGGCCAAAAGCACCTTTCAGTTGCTGACCCATGTCCGGGAGGCTGTAGGGAGGTACAGGTAATTTTATTCAGGGAAGGAGTATGGAGGGGTTCATTGGATGGTGCTGCTTGGGAGCTGCTCTGAAGACAGGGAGGATAGGAGGGGCAGCTATGAGAGTCCAGGCTCAACTTCTGGAATAGCTGTGAGTGGGAAGCAGGGGCCATGCAACAGACATGATTGGGTTCTTGCCACTTGTCTTACTTCTGTAGGGCTGCCTTAAGAGAAATACCACAACTGGAAGGATTTAAAGAGCCGGAATTTATTGTCTCACATTTCAGGAGGGTAGAATCAGAGCATCAGCTCTAAGGAGAGAAGGGGGCCTACCCTTGTTCATAGCCCCAGCAGTTGCTTGGCATTCCTTGGTGTTTGTCTTCACCCTGTGTGTGTCTCTGTGTCTATCCTGCTCTTTTTATAAGACACCAGTCAGAAATGATTAGGCGTAGGAACCACCCTACTCAGTATGACCTCATTACATGACAAAGACTAACCTGTTTCCGAACAGGGTCACACTTACAGGTACAGGATTAAGACTTAAACATAATTTATTTTTTTAAGGGGGGGAAGAGGGTAGGGATGGTATTGGTGGTTCAGTGGTAGAATTCTCAACTTCCATGCAGGAGACCTGGATTCAATTTCTGGCAAACATGCCACCTGTCAATCAGTGGAGGCTTGCATCCTGGACAGCTTTCAGCAGAGCTCCAGGCTAAGTTGGACTAGGAAGAAACACCTGGTGAACTACTTCTGAAAATCAACCTATGAAAACTCTACGGATTATAATGGCTTGATCCACAACCAGTCGTGGTACTCAAACAAGACAGGGCAGCACTTTGTTCCACAGTACACAGGCTCACCATGAGTTGGGGGCTGACGTGACAGCAAAGAATAACAAGAACTCTCCCATTTACAGAGTGAACGTAATTTTGGGGGGGGACACAATTCACCCCATAACACCACCAGAGGGTCCTTGCATTAGACACAGGGCCAAACTTCAGGGAGCCTGAGATGGAGCAGGTTGTGCTCCATAAGTGCTGCCAAATTGTGGCCCTTTAAACCATAAGGCTTTCGTTTTGTGGAGCTACATGCAAGGGGCAAAGGGACCTGGGTGTACCCTTGGATCCTCGCCTGAGAGGCCATGCAGACAATAGGATACACCACCTGCCAGCCCTATCCCAGCTAAGGAGAGAGCTCCCAAGATGCCATCGGTCTATTCACACACATGGACACCAAATAGAAGCCAGGACACGGCCAAGTAAACACAGATGAAGACAGAGGAGACAGATGACCAGAGGGATCTCCACCTGGAGAAGATTCTGGCCCTCGAAACTTGCCTGGAACTCTAAGCATGGGCACCCCCTTTCCTGCAGGTCTGCATGAAGCAAAGGCTGCCACGATCTAACCTCCACAGTGCCCTCGTGACCCATGGCTCAATCCCAGCACATGATGGCCAGGCCATGCAGGACGTCCATGGTGTGAAGTCCAAGGATGGTATCTAAGCGTGCCTTCAAGTTTGCAGGACTGCAGTTTGGGCAAGAAGAGGAGAGAAATGAGCACTGACATCCTAGCCCCTTCTTCATGTTGTATCCCACTGTCTAGCCCAGGCCCTGGTATGGATGTGGCCAGGGCTGGGTAGATGGCAAAGGTCAGTGACATGACCAATGTCACCCCACTGGCATGTGGAGTGGTGGGTCTGTGTCTGGACCTCTGGATTCCAGGCTAGTAACCTTCCCCAACATGACCAATATCACCCCACTGGCATGTGGAGTTGTGGGTCTGTACATGGACCTCTGGATTCGAGGCTAGTAACCTTGCCCCACATATGGCCATCCCCCAACCTCTGTTCAAATGTAGGCTGCAGAAGTTCAGGCCAGAGGAAAGAGACCAGAGGGGAGGTAAGAGCTTGTCCATACAGGATGTGAGAAAAGACCACACCAAGATGGGCCCAGTGGCACCAGGGAATACAAAGACAGACCCGGGAAGGTGTGATGCACAAAATGCACAAGACCTAGCAACACATGGGCTCTCAGGCAGACTGTGCTGAGCTCTCCAGCTGTATCCTCATCCTGATGGTAAATCACAGTACTGCTCTTCATTATTCACTGCCCCCTACTTGCTGTGAGCATGCTGTCCCCCTGAGAGGAGAATACACATGTCACCACTGATATTGGCCTTGGTGTCCCACCTTGTTTCCAAAGTGTGGCTCCACCATTGCTCCTTTTCTCTTGCTTGAGATTCGCATGTTCCAGAAAGCACTTCTATTTCAGCCTGGATCCCAGAATAAAGAAGGCAATGACAACATAGCCACACAGAGTCACAGACAACTGCAAGAGATATAGAAATGGGAGAGAAATAAAGCTATTATGCTACAAGCCATTTCCATTTGGGGGTTGCTTGTTACCATGGCATGTCCTAGCAAAAGCATTGTCAAAATGCTTCTCCAGTACTTGAGGTAACTCGAATAAGCAGTAAAAGATGACAATAACCATGCCTGATGTTTGCACAGTGTTTTGACTTTTCAGAGTTTTCTGAGACTGTCTTAGTGTCTTAGGGCTATTATAAAAAATATCACTAAATGAGTGGCTTCAAAGAAGAGAAATTTGTCTCACAGTTCTGAAGGCTGGAAGTCCAAAGCAGGGTCTTGACCATGTCGATTGCCACCAAGGGCTCCCTCCATGCCTCTCTCCTAGCTTCTAGTGGCTGCCAGACATCCATGAAAATCCTTGGCTTGCTATCATATCTGCCTCATCATTCTTCTGTCTCCCTGTCTCTGGCTAACTTCTTCCCTTTTATAAGACACCTTTCAAAAGGGATTAGGACTAGGACACATCCTACTCCTGTGTGACTTAACTGATAACATGTTTTATGAGAGACCTCATTTTCTAAAACAAATTCAGAGTTACAAGTACAGGGGTTAGGACTTCAACATATCCTTTTAGGGGACACAATTTAATCCACAACAGAAACCCTTCTCTCATTTCATGCTGATAATACCCCCTAAGAAGTAGGGGAGGGTGTGGAAGCTATACCACCGGTATTCAGATACCAGCACAGTCACCCACAGAGGACAGGTTTTAGCTGAGCTTCCAGACTAAGACAGACTGGAAAGAAGGAGCAGGCAGTCTACTTCGGAAAAGCATTAGCCAGTGAAAACTTTATGAATAGCAGCGGAACATTCTCTGATATAGTGCTGGAAGATGAGCCCCCAGGTTGGAAGGCACTCAAAAGATGACTGGGAAAGAGCTGCCTCCTCAAAGTAGAGTCGACCTTAATGACGTGGATGGAGTAAAGCTTTCGGGACCTTCATTTGCTGATGTGGCACGACTCAAAATGAGAAGAAACAGCTGCAAACATCCATTAATAATCGGAACCTGGAATGTACGAAATATGAATCTAGGAAAATTGGAAATCGTCAGAACTGAAATGGACTGGTATTGGCCATTTTGAATTGGACATTCATATAGTCTACTATGCTGGGAATGACAACTCAAAGAGGAATGGTGTTGCATTCATCGTCAAAAAGAATGTTTCAAGATCTATCCTGAAGTACAACGCTGTCAGTGATAGGATAATATCCATACGTCTACAAGGAGGACCAGTTAATATGACTATTATTCAAATTTATGCACCAACCACTGGGGCCAAACAGGAAGAAATAGAAGATTTTTATCAGCTGCTGCAGTCTGAAACTGATCAAACAAGCAATCAAGATGCATTGATAATTACTGGTGACTGGAATGCAAAAGTTGGAAGCAAAGAAGAAGGATCAGTAGTTGGCAAATATGGTCTTGGTGATAGAAACAATGCTGGAAATCGAATGATAGAATTTTGGAAGACCAACGACTTCTCCATTGCAAATACCTTCTTTCACCAACATAAACGGTGACTATACACATGGATCTCGCCAGATGGAACACAAAGAAATCAAATTGACTACATCTGTGGAAAGACATGGTGGAAAAGCTCAATATCATCAGTCAGAACAAGGCCAGGGACCAACTGCGGAACAGACCATCAATTGCTTATAAGCAAGTTCAAGCTGAAACTGAAGAAATTCAGAGGAAGTCCACGAGAGCCAAAATATGACCTTGAATATATCTCATCTGAATTTAGAGACCATCTCAAGAACAGATTTGATGCATTGAACACTAGTGACCGATGACCAGAAGAGTTGTGGAATGACATTAAGGACATCATCCGTGAAGAAAGCAAGAGGTCACTGAAAGACAGGAAAGAAAGAAGAGACCAAGGCAGATGTCAGAGGAGACTCTGAAACTTGCTCTTGAGCATCGAGCAGCTAAAGCAAAAGGAAGAATTCATGAAGTAAAGGAACTGAACAGATTTCAAAGGGCCTCTCCAGAAGACAAAATAAAGTATTATAATGACATGTGCAAAGAGCTGGAGATGGAAAACCAAAAGGGAAGAACATGCTCGGCGTTTCTCAAGCTGAAAGAACTGAAGAAAAATTCAAGCCTTGAGTTGCAATAGTCAAGGATTCCATGGGGAAAATATTAAAAGATGCAGGAAGCATCAAAAGATTATGGAAGGAATACACAGGGCCATTATAACACAAAGAATTAGTCGATATTCAACCATTTTAAGAGGTGGCATATGATCAGGAACTGATGGCTCTGAAGGAAGGTGTCCAAGCTGCTCTGAGGGCATTGGCCAAAAACGAGGCTCCAGGAATTGATGGAATATCAATTGAGATGTTTCAACAAACAGATGCGGCGCTGGAAGTGCTCACTCGTTTATGCCAAGAAATATGGAAGACAGCTTCCTGGCCAACTGATTGGAAGTGATACGTATTTATGCCTATTCCCAAGAAAGGTGATCCAACTGAATGTGGAAATTATAGAACAATATCATTAATATCACACACAAGCAAAATTCTGCTAAAGATCATTCAAAAACGGCTGCAGCAGTATACGGACAGGGAACTGCCAGAAATTCAGGCCGGTTTCAGAAGAGGACGTGAAACCACGGATATCATTGCTGATGTCGGATGGATCCTGGCTGAAAGCAGAGAATACCAGAAGGATGTTTACCTGTGTTTTATTGATTATGCAAAGGCATTTGGCTGTGTGGATCGTAACAAACTATGGATAACACTGCGAAGAACGGGAATTCCAGAACACTTAATTGTGCTCATGAAGAACTTTTACATAGATCAAGAGACAGTTGTTCGGACAGAACAAGGGGATACTGATTGGTTTAAAGTCAGGAAAGGTGTGCGTCAGGGGTGCATTCTTTCACCATACCTATTTAACCTGTATGCTGAACAAATAATCCGAGGAGCTGGACTATATGAAGAAGAATAGGGCGTCAGGATTGGAGGAAGATTCATTAACAACCTGTGTTATGCACATGACACAACCTTGCTTGCTGAAACTGAAGAGGACTTGAAGCACTTACCAATGAAGATTGAAGACCACAGCCTTCAGTATGGATTACACCTCAACATAAAGAAAAAAAAATCCTCACAACTGGACCAATGAGCAACATCATGATAAACGGAGAAAAGATTGAAGTTGTCAAGGATTTCATTTTACTTGGGTCCACAATCAACAGCCATGGAAGCAGCAGTCAAGAAATCAAAAGACCCATTGTATTGGGCAAATCTGCTACAATGGACCTCTTCAAAGTGTTGAAGAGCAAAGATGTCACCCTGAAGACTAAGGTGCACCTGACCCAGCCATGGTATTTTCAATCACCTCGTATGCACGTGAAAGCTGGACAATGAATAAGGAAGACCAAAGGAGAGTTGACACCTTTGAATTGTGGTGTTGGCAAAGAATGTTGAATATACCATGGTCTGCCAAAAGAACAAACAAATCTGTCTTAGAAGAAGTACAACCACAATGCTTCTTAGAAGCAAGGATGGCGAGACTGTGTCTTAGGTACTTTGGACATATTGCTTGGCAGAGTACAGGGTCAGCGGAAAAGGACATCATGCTTGGCAGACTACAGGGTCAGTGGAAAAGAGGAAGACCCTCAACGAGGTGGATTGGCACAGTGGCTGCAACGATGGGCTCAAGCATAACAACGATTGTGAGGATGGCGCAGGACCAGGCAGTGTTTTGTTCTGTTGTGCATAGGGTTGCTATGGGTCAGAACTGACTCAACGGTACCTAAAAACAAGAAGTAGGAGTCACTGTCTCAATTTTACTGGTGAAGAAACAAAGACTTTAAAGAGGCTTCAGCATCCTACTTGTGGGTAGGATGCAAGAACTTGAACTCAGGTATTTGGACTCCAAAGTTCATATGCCTTCTACTATCCCACACTGCCTTTTAAGAAGATTTCAGAAAACTATCCTGACCTCACTCCTGCAAAAGGGGAAAAGCAGGACTCAACCTAACCACTAAAAATCAGACCCTAAGGAGATTCCTCCAGCCCACAGAAGACGGAGTGCCCTAGGAAGTTCTTTGAAGACACCATCTATTTGTTTCCTAAACAAGTATTTACCAAATGGAAACTTGGCCCCAGATGTCACTAGGCATCAGGCACACAGACAGGGCTTCTGCCTTCAAGAAATTTGGAGCGTGGGGACAGAGGCAGGCATCAAGTATGTAATTCCACAATTATTTAAGTACAATTGTGGTAAGTGGTATGAATGAAAACTATGGGAGGCTACAAGGTCATGTAACAGAAAGAAGTGAACGCAGTATATGGTTTTAGAGAAGGCTTTCTTAAGGGAGTGCCCTTGAACAATTCCCATAGAGGAAGCATGTTGTCGAGCTCAGATCTGCTCATCAACACCTGGTCTCCTGTCCTTTTTGGCCAAAGAAAACTAAACCTGCTAGACACTGAGGATGAGTAGGATCACATGGGATAAAACTTTTACAACACATTAAAGGATAATTTTTCGTAAGGGTATAGTCTTGACTCTCATATAGATATATAATGAACACATTTCAAAAATTGTACTTAACTTGTTAATTAAGATGTTCCACCCAGTTCAAAGTAGAATTCAAAACCCTATTCTTACACAGTTAAATCAGAAGCATTAAGATAAATTTATAGGGAGGCGGAGCCAAGATGGTAGAATAGACAGACGCTTCTGGCGAGCCCTCTTTACAACAAAGACCAAAAAAAAACAAGTGAAACGAGTATCTTCTGTGCCAAGCGGGGAGCCCTGGGCATCAAAGGCAAGCTTAGACAACGAACTGAGGGGCAGGAGGAAGAAGAGACCATTCGAAGTAGAGAGGAGTTACCAGACCTGAATAGCGGGGAGCCCTCACACACCATTCCTGGAGAGGCGTCGGCGATGGCGGGCTGGTACTAGGGTTCGGCTGCAGTTTCCTCAGGGAGAAGCAGCCAGCCACACAGCCAACTCACACCCCTGGAACCTGAGATTAACGGTGCTCTTGACAAAAGCTAAGTACTTGTGTATATTTTACCGTACCCCCACCCCCAAGCCGGCTGCAACGGCTGAATCCCTGGGCCTGAGATAGGCACTGGTGAGCACCTACAGCCATCCTCCTGGCCTTGGGGAAGGAAAAAATTTGGAATTGGTAGGAAAAGGTAATTTGCTAGCTTCATTAAATGGAGGAGCTCAGGACAGAAGCGGCTCCTGTCCAGGCATAAATGGTCCATGGACTTTGAGTACCTTTCCCCTCTGCATGGTCCTGTGTGGGCCTATTTCAGGGGAATAGGCCCTTGTTGGCAGACTCCAACCATTTCAGCTGTGTGGTGGAGAGGTAGGTTTTTGACGTGTGACATTGTTTTGCCTATTAAACAAGGTCCTCACCTACCCACATCAGAGACCTAAGGACTGGTAGCTCCACTCAGGTCACCCAGCCACCCACCACAGGGGTCCAAAGATAACTGGTAACTCCCAGTCTGTACAACCAAAAACTTTGGGTGCCCATGGTCCATCTGCAGAACCCACCCACCTGCACACTCTAGGGAACAGGGATGTGTTTCCCTCAGAGACACTCGGGGGTCAGTTCCCAGCCCCCTGCCTTGTTCAGAGCGTGACCCCCTGCTGCAATTAGATACCGGTATATATGCCAATCACCCCTACCCCTCTAAGACTGCAGGACACACCCTGTACCACACACTTGATGATCAGCTACCTGGAAACCTGAGCTGAATTCATACAAGAAAACTGAATGGACTCCTAGACTGATATACCTGATAACAGCTCTAGCGAGCTGGGGACTTTACATCAGAACTCCAAAGGTGAAAATAATCAAGCTAGCTCACTCAAGCAACCCATAGGGGTGTACCAAAACAAAACAACGCAAGCAGCTATGACACAGTAAGCAAGCATAAACTAATACAATAACTTACAGATGGCTCAGAGACAACAGTCAATATCAAGTTACATAAAGAAACGGACCATGATCACCTGGACAGGCTCTCAAAACAAAGAATCCAGGGATCTTCTAGACGAAAGTACATTCCTGGAATTACCAGATGCAGAATACAAAAGTTTAGTATACAGAATCCTTCAAGACATCAGGAAGGAAATGAGGCAATACACAGAACAAGCCAAGAAACACACAGCTAAAGCAATTGAAGAAATTAGAAAGATTATTCCGGAACATAATGAAAAGTTTAATAAGCTGGAAAAATCCACAGAGAGACAGCAATCAGAAATTCAAAAGATTAACAATAAAATTACAGAATTACACAACTCAATAAAAAGTCAGACAAGTTGAATTGAGCAAGTAGAAGCTAGAATTTCTGAACTCAAAGATAAATCACTTGGCACTAATATATTTGAAGAAAAGTCAGATAAAAGAATTTAAAAAAATGAAGAAACCTTAAGAATCATGTGGGACTCTATCAAGAGAAATAACCTACGAGTGATTGGAGTACCAGAAGAGGGAGGGATAACAGAAAATACAGACAGAATTGTTGAAGATTTGTTGGCAGAAAACTTCCCTGATACTGTGAAAGATGAGAAGATATCTATCCAAGATGCTCATCGAACTCCTCATAAGGAAGATCTGAAAAGAAAGTCACCAAGCCATATTATAATCAAACTTGCCAAAATCTAAGATAAAGAGAGAATTATAAGAGCAGTGAGGGATAAACGAAAAGTCACCTACAAAGGACAGCCAGTAAGAATAAGCTCAGACTACTCGGCAGAAACCATGCAGGCAAGAAGGCAATGGGATGACATATTTAAAAAAATTGAATGAAAAAAATTGCCTGCCAAGAATCATATATCCATCAAAACTGTCTCTTAAATATGCAGGTGAAATTAAGACATTTCCAGATAAACACAACTTTAGGGAATTCGTAAAACCCAAACCAAAACTGCAAGAAAAACTAAAGGGAGTTCTTTTGTTAGAAAATCAATAATATCGAGTATCAACCCAAGACTAGAACATTGGGCACAGCAACCAGAAGTCAACCCAGACAGGGAAACCCAAAAAAACAAAGCAAGATTATTAAAAAAAAAAAAAAAAGCTCAAAAGAGGGTAACGGTGATATTATTATATAAGAGAAGGAAACATTAAAATAATAAAGAGGGACTATGAAATGCAATCATACACCTTCCATATGGAGAGAAAGATATGGTGATACAAAGAAATAAAAGTTAGTTTTAAATTTAGAAAAATGGGGTAAATAATAAGGTAACCACAAAGGAGACAAACTATCCTACTCATCAAAATAAAATACAAGAGAAAAATACAGACTCAGCAGAAACAAAATCAACAATAACAAATACGAGGAAAGGACAATATATAAAGAAAATCTACTCAGCACATAAAATTAAGTGGGAAAAAGAAACTATCAATGACACACACAAAAAAGACATCAAAATGATAGCATTAAATTCATACCTATCCATAATTACCCTGAATATAAATGGACTAAATGCACCAATAAAGACACAGAGAGTGGCAGAATGGATTAAAAAACAAGATCTGTCTATATGCTGCCTACAAGAGACATATCTTAGACTTAGAGACACAAACAAACTAAAACTCAAAGGATGGAAAAAAATATATCACGAAAACAAGAATCAAAAAAGAGCAGGAGTGCCAATATTAATTTCTGGCAAAATAGACTTTAAAGTTAAATCCATCTTAAAGGATAAGGAAGGACACTATATAATGATTAAAGGGACAATACACCAAGAAGATACAACCGTATTAAAAATTTATGCAGCCAGTGACAGGGCTGCAAGACACATAAAACAAACTCTATCAGCATTGAAAAGTGAGATAGACAGCTCCACAATAAGAGTAGGAGACTTCAACACGCCACTTTCAGTGAAGGGCAGGACATCCAGAAAGAAACTCAATACAGACACGGAAGATCTAAATGCTACAATCAACCAACTTGACCTCATAGACATATACGGAACACTCCACCCAACAGCAACCAACTATACTTTCTTTTCTAGTGCACATGGAACATTAGAATAGATCACATGTTAGGTTATAAAGCAAGCCTTAGCAGAATCCAAAACACTGAAATATTACAAAGCATCTTCTCTGACCATAAGGCCATGAGAGTGGAAAGCAATCACAGGAAAATCAGGGAAAAGAAAACAAACACTTGGAAACTGAACAATACCCTGCTCAAAAAAGACTGGATTATAGAAGACATTAAGGATGGAATAAAGAAATTCAGAGAATCCAAAGGGAATGAAAACGCTTCCTATCAGAACCTTTGGGACAAAACAAAAGTGGTGCTCAGAGGCCAATTTATATCAATAAATGCACACATCCAAAAAGAAGAAAGGGCTAAAATCAAAGAATTATTTTTACAACTTGAAGAAATAGAAAGAGAGCAACAAAAGAAACCCACAAGCACCAGGAGAAAACAAATAATAAAAATTAGAGCTGAACTAAATGAAATAGAAAACAGAAAATCAGTTGAAAGAATTAACAACACCAAAAGCTGTTTTTCTGAAAAAATCAACAAAATTGATAAACCACTGGCCAAACTGATAAAAGAAAAACAGGAGAGGAAGCAAATAACCCAAATAAGAAATGAGATGAGCAATATTACAACAGACCCAACTGAAATTAAAAGAATCATATCAGGTTACTATGAAAAACTAAACTCAAACAAATTTGAAAACCTAGAAGAAATGGATGAATTCCTAGAAACACACTGCCTACTTAAACTAACACAATCAGAGGTAGAACAACTAAACAGACACATAACAAAAGAAGGGATTGAAAAGGTAATCAAAAAAACTGCCCCCCCCCCCCAAAAAAAAAGCCCTGGTCCGGAGGGTGTCACTGCAGAGTTCCACCAAACTTTCAGAGAAGAATTTCAGAACATAGAAAAGGACAGAATACTACCAAACTCCTATTATGAAGCCACCATACCCCTGATAACAAAACCAGGTAAAGAAGCCACAAGAAAAGAAAATTATAGACCTATATCCCTCATGAACATAGATGCAAAAATCCTCAACAAAATTCTAGCCAATAGAATTCAACAACATATCAAAAAAAAATAATTCACCATGACCAAGTGGGATTCATACCAGGTATGCAGGGATGGTTCAACATTAGTAAAACAATTAATGTAATCCACCATATAAATAAAACAAAAGACAAGAATCACATGATTTTATCAACTGATGCAGAAAAGGCATTTGGCAAACTTCAACACCGATTCATGATAAAAACTCTCAGCAAAATAGGAATAAAATTAAAATTCCTCAACATAATAAAGGGCGTTTGTACAAAGCCAACAGCCAACATCACCCTAAATGGAGAGTGCCTGAAAACATTCCCATTGAGATCGGGAACCAGACAAGGATGCCCTTTATCACTGCTCTTATTCAACATTGTGTTGGAGGTCCTAGCCAGAGGAATTAGACTAGATAAAGAAATAAAGGGCATCCAGATTGGCATGGAAGAAGTAAAGGTATCTCTATTTGCAGATGACATGATCTTATACACAGAAAACCCTAAGGAATCCTCCAGAAAACTGCTGAAACTAATAGAAGAGTTCAGCAGAGTATCGTGATACAAGATAAACATACAACAATCAGTTGGATTCCTCTACATCAACAAAAAGAACATCAAAGAGGAAATCACCGAATCAATGCCATTTACAATAGCCCCCAAGAAAGTAAAATACTTAGGAATAAATCTTACCAGAGGTGTAAAAGAATTATACAAAGAAAACTACAGTACACTTCTGCAAGAAACCAAAAGAGACTTACGTAAGTGGAAGAACATACCTTGCTCGTGGGTAGGTAGACTTAACATTATAAAAATTTCTATTCTACCAAAAGCGATCTATACATTTAATGCAATTCCAATCCAAATCCCAATGACACTCTTTAATGAGATGGAGAAGCAAATCACCAACTTCATATGGAAGGGAAAGAGGCCCCGGAAAAATAAGGCATTACTGAAAAAGAAGAACAAAGTGGAAGGCCTTACTTTACCTGATTTTAGAACCTATTATACCGCCGCAGGAGTCAAAACAGCCTGGTACTGGTACAACAACAGATACATGGACCAATGGGACAGAATTGAGAATCCAGACATAAATCCATCCACATATGAGCAGATGATATTTGACAAAGGCCCCAAAACAGTTAAAAGGGGAAAAGACAGTCTTTTTAACAAATGGTGCTGGCATAACTGGATATCCATCTGCAAAAAAATGAAACAAGACACATACGTCACTCCATGCACAAAAACTAACTCAAAATGGATCAAACACCTAAATATAACATCTAAAACAATAAAGATCATGGAAGAAAAAATAGGAACAACGTTAGGAGCCTTAAGACATGCCATAAACAGTATGCAAAACATTATAAAGAATGCAGAAGAAAAACTAGACAAAGGGGAGCTCCTAAAAATCCAACACCTAGTGCTCATCCAAAGACTTCAACAAAAGAGTAAAAACACTACCTACAGACTGGGAAAAAGTTTTTAGCTATGACATTTCCGGTCAGCACCTGATCTCTAAAATCTACATGATACTGCAAAAACTCAACTACAAAAACACGAATAACCCAATTAAATAATGGGCAAAAGACATGACTAGACACTTCGCTAAAGAAGATACTCAGGAGGCTAACAGATACATGAGGAAATGCTCTCTATCATTAGCCATTAGAGAAATGCAGATCAAAACTACAATGAGATTTCATCTCACTGCAACAAGGCTGGCATTAATCCAAAAAACACAAAATAATAAATGTTGGAGAGGCTGTGGAGAAATTGGAACACTTATACACTGCTGGTGGGAATGTAAAATGGTACAACCACTTTGGAAATCGATTTGGCACTTCCTTAAAAAACTAGAAATAGAACTACCATACAATCCAGCAATCCCGCTCCTCAGAATATATCCTAGAGCTATAAGAGCCTTTACACGAACGGATATATGCACACCCATGTTCATTGCAGCACTGTTTACAATAGCAGAAAGATGGAAGCAACCAAGGTGCCCATCAATGGATGAATGGATAAATAAATCATGGTATAGTCACAGAACTCAATACTGAAAAAAAAAAAAAAAAAGGAATACTACACATCGGTAAAGAACAGTGAGGAATCTGTGAAACATTTCATAACATGGAGGAACCTGGAAGGCACTATGTTGAGTGAAATTAGTCAGTTGCAAAAGGATGAGTATTGTATAAGACCAGTATTATAAGAACTAGAGAAATAATTTAAACTCAGAAGAAAATATTCTTTTGTGGTTACGAGAAGGGGAAGGCGGGTGGGAGAGGGGAATTCACTAATTAGATAGTAGATAAGATCTACTTTAGGTGAAGGGAAAGAAAACACTTAATACAGGGGAGGTCAGCACAACTGGACTAAACCAAAAGCAAAGAAGTTTCCTGAATAAACTGAATGCTTCAAAAGCCAGAGTAGCAAGGGAAGGGGTTTGGGGACCATGGTTTCAGGGGACAACTAAGTCAATTGGCATAATAAAATCTATTAAGAAAACATTCTGCATCCCACTTCGAAGAGTGGCATCTGGGGTCTTAAACGCTAGCAAGCAGCCATCTAAGATGCATCAATTGGTCTCAACCCACCTGGATCAAAGGAGAATGAAGAACACTGGGGACACAAAGCGATTGCAAGCCCAAGGGTCAGAAATGGCAACATGAACCAGAGACTACATCAGCCTGAGACCAGAAGAGCTAGATGGTGCCCGGCTACAACCGATGACTGCCCTGACAGGGAACGCAACAGAGAACCCTGAGGGAGCAGGAGAGCAGTGGGATGAAGACCCCAAATTCTCATAAGACCAGGCTTAATGGTCTGACTGAGACTAGAAGGACCCCGGTGGCCATGGCCCCCAGACCTTCTGTTGGCCCAGGACAGGAACCATTCCCGAAGCCAACTCTTCAGACATGGATTGGACTGGACAAGGGGTTGGAGAGGGGTGCTGGTGAGGAGTGAGCTTCTTGGATCAGGTGGACACTTGAGACTATGTTGGCATGTCCTGCCTGGAGAGGAGATGAGAGGATGGAGGGGGTTTGAAGATGTCGAAATGGGCAAAAAAATAGAGTAGAGGGAGAGAGTTGGCTGTCCCATTAGGGGGAGAGTAATTGGGAGTGTGTAGCAAGGCGTATATGGTTTTTTGTGTGAGACTGACTTGAATTGTAAACTTTCACTTAAAGCACAACAAAAAGTATTAAAAAAAAAAGATTAAATAAATAAATATATAAAAGCGATCTGTTTTTTTTTCCATGGAAGGGGAGGAGGATTCAATTGTCCCTCCACCAAACGTAATATATATTGCTACCAACATCTACACCCTATATAGTTGTGAAGTGGCTCAAAGACAGCGAGACACAGGCATACAGCCCCTCAGAATGAGACAACCTGGAAGGGTGTGAAAGACAATGCTTTGTTTTCCACTGAAGACACTCAGTATTCTTTTGGTCCACTTCAAAGTCTTTCACAATTTTCTCCTACAAAGGTAGCTAACTACCTAACATACACCCAGAATACATAGAGCTGTCCTGCAAATCAATTATAAAGATAAAACAATTCCATACAAAAGTAAGTGGGCCAGAAAATTGAACAGGTATTTTACACAAGATAACCAGGAAGCCATGAAACACTGAACCACAGTAGCCATCAGGGAAATGATAATGGAAAACCACACTAGAGAAAGTTCCGATTCCAACAAGGGTGGAGGAGCTTGTATCAGACTAACCCTTTGACAGAGAACAGTTATAAACTCTGGGAAAACTATTTTTAAAACAAATATTTGAAGGCATGAAACATGATCAAATGCAGGCAGACACTGGAGAGTATTCTTCCCTTTAAATATTTGCCTGAAGGCACTCTCCACTCCATGTAGCCTGGTGCAGCCAGAGATCAAGCAGAACACTGAAGTCCTACTGGCGAAAGGAGTCAGATAATGAAACTCTGGGCTGCATTTCCAGAGCTGCCAAGTTAAGGGAAGATACACAGTGAAACCTGAGGGGGCTGAAATTCCATGGGACTGCCTTGTTTTTCTGGGTCTCCTGTTTTACGCCTTTGACAGAGTGAAGTCTTACCGCTTTTACATCGCTTCTTTTAGTGGAAAATATTGAGCTTTCCTTCTATGACAGGTTTCCACCTTACACAGGTTATGGCTTTCACAGCATTTACTGTACATAAAAGGAAAAAGCCAACCGACTGGAAGAGAACCATATTTACACCTACTCCCAAGAAAGGTGATCCAACCAAATGAAGAACTTATTGAACAATGCTGTTAATATCACAGGGAAGTGAAATTTTGCTGAAGATCATTCAAAAGCGGATGCTGCAGTATATTGACAGTGAGTGGCCAGGAATTCAAGCTGAATTCAGAAGAGGACATGGAACCAGGGATATCATTGCTGATGTCAGATGGATCATGGCTGAAAGCAGAGAATACCAGAAAACTGTTGTGATGGTTGAGATTATGTGGCAAAAGGCCTAGTCCATGGTTCTCAGTGTTTGGCAGTCATATAATGTGATCACTTCCCTACTGATATTTGATAGGTGATCACCCCCATGATGGAATCTGCTGTGAGTAGCCAGTCAGTTCAAAGAGGGTTTCCAGGGGAAAAGCCAAGTGGAAGCAATTAGAATTGCTCCTACCTAGGGAAATTTTTTTTTTTTTTTTTTTTTTTTTTTAGGGAAATAGTAAACCAAAAGCAATTCCTCATTCCTGAAGGGATTGCAGAGTTTCCTGCACCATCAAGGATCAAAAGGACTCAGGGGTGGTGATTCCCGCCACATCCTCACAGTTCACCTACTTGCCCTGTGCAAAAACCAGGTGGCTCTGGAAGAATCACAGTGAAGTATCGAAAACTTAACCAGGTGGTGACTCCATTGGCAGCTCTTCCAGATGCAGTCTCATTGCTTGAGCAAATTAATACATCACTCGGTAGCTGGGATGCAGCTATTGATCTGGCTAATGCCTTTTTCTCCATACCTGTTTTGGAGGACCATCAGAAGCAGTTTGCCTTTGGCTGGCAAGGCCTGTCATACACCTTCAGTTGCCTGCCTCAGGACTACATCAACTCTCCAGGCCTAAGTCATGTAATTTAGTCTGCAGGGACCTGGATTACCTTTCCTTCCACAAGATGTCACACTGGTCCATTACACTGATGACATTATGCTCATGTGATCAAGGAAGGGAATAAGTGTCATGGACTGGACTTACTGGTAAAACCTTTGTGTGCTAGAGGGTGGGAAATTAATCCCACAAAAACTCAAGCCTCTTTTGCATCACTGAAATTGCAGCCATCCAGTGGTGTGGGGTATGTCGAGATATTCCTTCCAAAGTGAAGAATAAGTTATTTCGTCTGTATTTCGTCTGGCTCCTCCCCTAAGAAAAAAGGAGGCACGATGCCTAGTGGGCTTCTTTGGATTTTGGAGGCATCCTATTCTTCTTTTGGGTGCGATACTCCAGCCTATTTATGAAGCGATACGAAAAGCTGCTAGTTCTGAGTGGGGGCCAGAACAAGAAAAGACTCAGCAGCAGGTTCAGGCTGTCATGCAAGCCACTCTGCCAATTGGGCAATATGATCCGGCTGGTCCAATGGTGCTTGAACTGTCAGTGACAGGTAGAGATGCTGTTGGGAGTCTTTGGCAGGTCCCTATTGGTGAATCACAGAGCAGAGCCTTTTGTTTTGGATCAAAGTCCTGACATCCTGTGCAGATAACTACTCTCCTTTTAAGAAACAACTTTTGGCTTGTTACTAGGGCTTAGTAGAGACTGAACGCTCTAAACATGAGACACCAAGTCACCATGTGGCCTGAGGGACCCACATGAACTGGGTGTTGCCTGACCGCACAATCATAAAGTTGGACGTGCACAGCAGCACTCCATCAATAAATTAAACTGGTATATATGAGATGGGGCCCGAGCAGGATCTGAGGGCACAAGTATGAGGAAGTGGCCCAAATGCCCATGGTCTCCATTACTGCCATCTTCCCTTCCATCTCCTGGTCTGCACCTATGGCCTCTTGGGGAGATCCTTTTGATCAGTTGACTGAAGAAGGGAAAAGGAAAACTCTTGCCTGGTTAACAGATGGTATTGCACAATATGCAGGCACCACTCGAAATTGAACAGTGGCAGCAGTACAGCCCCTTTCTGGGAACTCCCTAAAGGACAGAGGTGAAGGATAATCCACCCAATGGACAGAACTTTGAGCAGTGGAACTGGTTGTTCACATAGCTTGGAAGGAGAAATGGCCAGATGTGCGATTGTATACTGAATGATGGGCTGTGGACAATGGTTTCCCTGGATGGTCAGGGATTTGGAAGGAACATGATTGGAAAATTGGAGACAAGGATTTATGGGGAAGAAGTATGTGGATAAACCTCCCTGAATGGGACAAAGAAATGAAAATATTTGTGCCTCATATGAAAGCTCACCGAAGGGTGAACTCAGCAGGGAATGATTTCAACAATCAAGTGGATAGGATGACGCGTTCTGTGGAAACCACCAATCCTGTTTTTCCAGCTACTCCCATCATTGCCCAATGGGTTCATGAACAAAGTGGCCATGGTGGCAGGAATGGAGGTTATGCATGGGCCCAGCAGCATGGACTTCCACTCACTAAGGCTGACTTGGCTACCCCCACTTCTGAGTGCCCAATCTGCCAGCAGCAGAGACCAACCCTGACTCCCCAACATGGCACCATCCCTCAAGGTGATCAATCAGCAGCCTGCTGGCAAGTTGATTACATTGGACCACTTCCATCATGGAAAGGGCAGCCTTTTGTCCTTACTGCCGTAGACACTTACTCTGAATATGGATTTGCCTTCCCTGCATGCCATGCTTCTGCCAAAGCTACCATCTCTGGACTTACAGAATGCATTATCCACCTTCACAATATCCCACACAGCACAGCCTCAGATCAAGCGACTCACTTCGTAGCAAATGAAGTGTGGCAATGGGCCCGTGCTCACATGAATTCACTGGTCTTACCATGTTCCCCATTGTCTCAGTCATCTGGTGCTGCTGTAACAGATATACCACAAGTGGATGGCTTTAAAAAAGAGAATTTTTTTTCTCACAGTCTAGTAGTCTAGGAGTCCAATCCAGGGCATCAGCTCCAGGGAAAGGCTTTCTTTCTCTGTCAGCTCTGGAGGAAGGTTGTCTTAGTTATCTAGCGCTGCTATAACAGGAATACCACAAGTGGATGGCTTCAACAAAGAGAAGTTTATTTTCTTAGGGTTCAGTAGGATAGAGAAAACTCATGCCGAAGTCAGTACACGAGCTCGAGGGAAAGGCTTTATCTCTCTGTTGGCTCTGGAGGAAAGTCCTTGGGATACATGAGTCTTCCCTTGGTCTTGGAGTATCTCAGTATAGGAACCTCAGGTCCAAAGGATGCCCTCTGCTCCCAGCACTCCTTTCCTGGTGGAATGAGGTCCTCAACTCTCTGCTTACTTCCCTTTCCTTTTTATCTTTTGAGAGATAAAAGGTGGTGTGTGCCACATCTCAGGGAAACTCTCTTTATATTGGATCAGGGATGCGACCTGGTAAGGGTGTTACAATGCCACCCTAATCATCTTTAACATAAAATTACAATCACAAAATGGAGTACAACCACAGAATACTGGGAATCGTGGTCTAACCAAGTTAATACATATATTTTGGGGGGGACATAATCCACCCCGTGGCAAAGATCTTTCTTGTCAATCTCTCCCTGGACTAGTAGCTTCTGTGCACAGGAACCTGGGTCTAAAGGATGCATTCTGCTCCCGGTGCTTCTTTCTTGGTTGTATGAGCTCCCCAACTCTCTGCTTGCTTCCCTTTCCTTTTAGCTCTTGTAAGATAAAAGGTGGTGCAGGCCACACCCCTGAGAAACTGCCTTTACGTTGCATCAGGGATGTGGCCTGAGCAAGGGTGTTACTTCCCACCCTAATCCTCTTTGACCACAGGCAGAGATTACAACTTACAACACATAGGAAAATCATAAAATGGGGGGCAACCACACATGGCCTAACCAAGTTGACACATATTTTGGGGAGACAAAATTCAATCCATTACACCCATTATCCTGAAGGAACTGGCTTGATAAGATGAAGAAATGGCCTTCTAAAGACAGAATTCCATCACCAGCTAGGTGGCAATAACTTGCAATGTTGGGGCAATGTTGTCCGTGAGGCTGTATATGCTCTAAACCAGCATCCAATATATGGTACTGTTTCTCCCATAGCCAGGATTCGTGGGTCCAGGCATCAAGAAGTGGAAATGGGAGTGCCACCACTCACTATTTCCCCTACCAACCCAATTGCAAGATTTTTGCTTCCTGTCCCCACGGTCTTGTGTTCTGTGGTCTAGAGATCTTAGTTTCAAAGGGAGGAATGTTCCCACCTGGAGACACAGCCCTGATTCCATTGAACTGGAAGCTAAGAATGCCACCTGGCCACTTTGGGTTCCTTATGCCTCTGGACCAACAGGCAAAGAAGGGAGTTACCATAGTGGTTGGTATGATCGATCCTGATCATCAAGAGGAAATCGGATTGATATTACATAATGGAGGAAAGAAGAGTATGTCTCGAATGCAGGAGATTCCTTAGCACGTGTCTTAGTACTACCATGCCCTGTCATTAAAGTCAAAGGAAAACTACAGCACCTCATTTCTGACATAAGTACTAATGGCCCAAACCTTTCAGGAATGAAGATATGTGTCAACCCACCAGGCAAAGAACCACAACCTGCAGAGGTGCCTGCTGAGGCCAAAGGGAATACAGAACGGATTGTGGATGACCAAACCAAAAAAAACCAAACCCACTGCCATCAAGTCGATTCCAACTCTTAGCAACCCTATAGGACAGAGTAGAGCTGTCCCATGGGGTTTCCAAGGAGCACAGGGCAGATTCGAACTGCCAACCTTTTGGTTAGCAGTCATAGCAATTAACCACTACGCCACCAGGGTTTCCAATCGAAACTTGCTGCCTTCGAGTCGATTCCGACTATTGTGGAAGAAGGTAGTTCTAAATACCAGTTACATCACATGACCAGTTACAGAAACAAGGACTGTAATTGTTATGAGTGTTTCTGCTTTGTGTGCATCAAATATTTTTGTTTTCTTCATTTAGAAAATATAAGATGTAAACGAGGCTAGTGCATTTTCAGTTGTAAGTGTATTTTATCTTCTAAGGTTTAAGTACAACTTTATAATTGTCTTTATTCAGAGATTATGTATGGTTTGAGAAGATGTGTACAGGTGCCAAGTTGACAAGGGAGGAATGTGATGCTTAATATTGTGTATCAAGTTGGCGTCTCCATGATTCTCAGGGTTTTGGCGGTTGTGTAATGTTGTGATCAGTTCCCTGTTGAAGTTTGACATGGGCTCACCTCCATGACGTAATCTACTGTGAGTAGCGAGTCAGTTGTAACGGAGTTTCTTTGGGTGTGTGGCTTGCATTTGAACATAAGCAGTATTCTGGCAAGGTTCGGGGGCTTTTTGCTCATTCTGGAGTCTGCAGTTGGCTCCTGTTCCTCTGATTTTCAGTTCTTGGGACTTGAGCTAGCAGCTTACTTGTGGTCTCGTGTGCTGATATTGGGTTTCATTGGTCTTCACAGCCTGTGAGCAAGAGCTCTGCTCTCCAACCTGCCGATCTTGGGTTTGCCAGCCCCTTCAGCTATGTGAATCAAGACAAGCCCCATCCTGATCCGTGGACTTGAGAAGTTCCAGCCTCTACAACAGCGTAAGCCATTTCCTTGATACAAATCCTCTCTCTCTATATATTTATACACTTTGCTGGTTTTGCTTCTCTAGAGAGCCCAGCCCAAAACAGATGTTTACCTGTGTTTTATTGACTATGCAAAGACATTCTACTGCGTGGATCATGACAAATTATGGATAACTTTGCAAAGAATGGGAATTGCAGAACACTGAATTGTGCTCATGAGGAACCTGTACAGAGATCTAGTGGCAGAACAACAGGATACCGTGTTGTTAAAGTCAGATTAGGTAGGTGTCCTTTCAACATACCTATTCAATTTCTATGCTGAGCAAATAATCTGAGAAGCTGGACTACGTGAAGAAAAATGAGGCATCAGAATTGATGGAAGACTTATTAACAACCTGCATTATGCATGACACAAACTTGCTTGCTGAAAGTGAAGAGGACTTGAAGCACTTACTGATGAAAATCAAAGACTATAGCCTTCATTATGTATTACACCTCAAAATAAAGGAAACAAAAATCCTCAGAACTGGACCAATAAACAACATCATAACAAATGGAGAAAATACTGACGTTGTCCTGGATTTCATCTCACTTGGATCCACAATCAACACCCACGGAGGCAGCAGTCAAGAAATCAAAAGACGCATTGCATTGGGCAAATCTACTGCAAAAGACCTCCTTAAAATGTTGAAAAGCAAAGATGTCACCTTGAAGACTGAGGTAGGCCTCATCCAAACTATGGTATTGTCAATTGTCTCATATGCATGCGAAAGCTGGATGATAATTAAGGGAGACTAAAGAAAAATTGATACCTCTGAATTGTGGTGTTGGTGAAGAATACTCAATATACAGTTGACTACCAAAAGAAAGAACAAATCTGTCTTGCAGAGGTACAACCAGAATGCTCCTTAGAGGTAAGGATGGTGAGATGATGTATCACACACTTTGGACATTTTATCAGGAGGGATTAGCCCCTGGAGAAGAACACCATGCTTGGTAGGGTAGAGGGTCAGCAAAATAGAGGAAGACCCTCAGTGAGATGGACTGACACAGTGGCTTCAACGATGGGCTCAAGCATAACAATTGTGAAGGTGGCATAGGAGCAGACAGTGTTTTCTTCTGTTGTGCACACAGTTGTGATCAGTACGAATGACTTGATGGCACCTCACAACAACAGAAGGGGAACTCTAAAATCTTTATACAAACTCCTCTCAAACTGTTACTGATTCTTTATCTGTACATGTACAGGAGAAATTTCAAAGAGACAAGCAGAGAAAAAAAAAGCTGGAATTTTGAAAGAACAATTTTATTCCTGGCAACCACAGGACAGACATATTTTAGCATTGGACTCCAGTCAAATTAACTGCCTTCTGGCATAAAAATCAATACTCTTCAGAGGAAGATTACGAAACCCATAGTCTGTACTGTATACCATCCACAATGTTCAATATGCATTCAGAAATTACTAGATTTGCAAAGAAATAAGAACATGTGACCCATAGTCAAAAGAAAAAGCAGTCAATAGAAACAACCCAAAGATGAGTCGGATGCAGGCACAATTAGCATACGAGAACTTTAAAACAACTGTTTTAAACATATTTAAAAGCTTAAAGGAAAATACGGTCATAATGTGTGACTAGATGGTAATATCCACAAAGAAATCAAAACTATTTAAAAGACCAGAAGAAAGTTCTATAACCGAAAAGTATAATTTTGACCACACTCTCTGGGTTCTAAGTGGAGGCCCCTAGGCCCTGGGCTTCAACTACACCTTCCAGGCCCACTTGAATGGTAACTATGTTCCTTTGGCTTTGAACAGCCGCATTGTCCTAGTCCATCTGAGTGATGACCTCACCCCCTCATCCCTTGTAGGCCCCAGGGACACGGCAGCTCTGGCCCCTAAGTTTTTGGCAGTGGATCTGGCCCCATCCTATAGGCAGTTGTGAACAGCAGCCCCACTCCAGAGCCATGTTGGTGAAGATCTAGCTCTTTGAAACATAGGAGAAAGTGACCCCACACTTTGAGGCCTCAGAATTCAGGACTCTACCCCATGATCTTTGGGCAGAATAGCTCCAGAAAGCCACCAACATAAAACTCCAGGTGACCTTCTGGTAGAAGAAAAGGCATTGCAACCACCTGACAGGGAACTTAAAGCTCTAATATTCAGGGCTCTCCAAGAGGTTAGGAAAGAAATGAAAGAAAACACAGACAAAACTAAGGAAAAAATAGACAAAACCATGGAAAACACAAACAAAGCCATGGAGGAGTTCAGGAAAACACTACAGGAAAAAAATGCCAAAATTAATAAACAACTAGGAATCATACAAAAACAGCAATTAGAAATCAAAAAAAAATAAATGAGTTATCAGAAATGGACAATGCAATGGAGTGTTTCAGGAGAAAACATGAAATAATGGATGACAGGGTCCGTGAAAGTGAAGACAAATCCTTGGGTACCACTTTGAGGGAAAATCAAAGAAAAGAATGGAAAAACACTGAGAACAATGGAGGACAAAATCAAGAGTGAAAATGTGCACTTGATCAAAGTTCCAGAATAGGGGGAGAAAATGGAAAACAGTGAGGATCACTGAAGATTTGCTGGCAGAAGACTTCCCCAACATCACGAAAGATGAAAGGCTGACCATTCAAGAAGCTTAATGACCCCATATAGGATAAACCCCAAAAGAAAGTCACCAAGACATATCATAATCACACTTGCCAAAACCAAAGACAAAAAAGAATCCGGAGAGCAGCTCGAGAAAATTAAAAACTTAAATAAAAAAGGAGGAACAATGATACTAAGCTCTGATTACTCTGCAGAGATCATGTAAGCTAGATGGCAAGGGGGAAAAGAAAACCAAACCCGTTGCTGTCGAGTCGATTCCAAGTCATAGTGACCCTTTAGGGCACAGTAGAACTGCTTCATAGGGTTTCCAAGGAGCGCCTGGTGGATTTGAACTGCAGACCTTTGGATCACCAGCTGAACGCTTAACCACTATGCCTACATAATATCTTGAAAGAAAACACTGCGAACCAAGAATGATATATCCTGCAAAACTCCTGCTCAAATATGATAGCAAAATGTGCACGTTTACAGATAAACAGAAATTAAGGTGATATGTAAAAACCAAACCAAATGTACAAGAATTATTAAAAGGAGTGCTTTGGTTAGACAACAAACAACATCAGACAAAAACCTGAATCTATGACGCAGGACAGCATCAGTCACATGCTAGTTTATGAGTTCTCAAGGATAAAGCAAAACTAAAAAAATTTACAATGGGAAAACAGAGACATCAACCTGTAAATGAAAACATCAGAACAATAACAGAGGGAATAAATGGTGTAGGTATAGAGCTTTCAAATGGAGAGGAACTCCAGGCATTATCAAGTAATAAAAAAATGGTTTAAACTTAGGAAGATGGGGTAAATTTCAAGGTAACCACAAAGAAAGTTAACAAACCTACTCATCAAAATGAAGGAGAAAAACATAAAGTCTCGGTAAACACAAAATTTACAGAAATGAAAACAATGCACATGCACACAAAAAGAATTCAGCACAGGAGAGTAAGAGAAACAAAGAAAATGTCAGCACCACAAAAGAAAGCACCACAAAATGACAATAAGCTCACACCTATCGATAATCACACTGAACATAATTGGCTTAAATGCACCCATAAGGAGACAGAGAATGACAGAATGGATAAAGAAAACACAGCCCATCGATCTACTGTATACAAGAGACACATCTTAGAAACAAAAAAATATGTTAAAAATTAAAGGATGGAAAAAATATATCAAGCAAACAGCAACCAAAAAAGACCAGGACTGGCAATACTAATCGCAGATAAAATAGACCTTAAGACAAAATCCATCATAAAAGACAAGGAAAGACGTTTTATAATGATTAACAGGAACATCCATCATGTGGACATGACCATAATAAATATCTATGCACCCAATGACAGAACACCAAAATACATAAAACAAACTCTAACAGCACTGAAAAGAGAAATTGACAGTTCCAGGGTGTTAGTCATCCAGTGCTACCATAACAGATATACCACAAGCGGAATGGCTTTAACAAAGATAAACTTATTGTCTCACAGTCTAGTAGGTTAAAGTCCAAATTTAGGGTGTCAGCTCCAGGTGAAGGTTTTCTCTCTCTGTTGGCCTTCTCATCAGTCTTCCCCCAGACTAGGAGCTTCTTTGTGCAGGAACCCTGGGTCCAAAAGACATGTTCTGCTCCTGGCACTGCTTTTTTGGTGGTATGAAGTCCCCTTGTTTCTCTGCTTGCTTCTATCTTTTATATCTCAAGAGATTGCCTCAAGACACAATCCAACCCTGTAGGTTGAGTCCTGCCTCACTAACACAACTGCCGCCCATCCTCCCTCATTAACATCATAGAGGCAGGATTTACAACATGTGGGAAAATCACACAATACTGGGAATAATGGCCCGGCCAAAATAATACACACGTTTTAGGGGGACATAATTCAATCCATGACACACAGTAATGGTAGGAGATTTAACACAAAACTCTTGGTAAAGGGCAGAATATCTAGAAAGAACTCAACAAAGAACAGAGGATCAAAAGGCTACAATAAATGAGTTTCACCTCACAGATACATACAGTCACTCCACTCAACAGCACCAAAGAATACATCATTTTCCAACACACATGGAATATTCTCAGAATAGACCACATCTTAGGCCACAAAGCAACCCTCAACAAAATCCAAAATATTGAGATAATACAAAGCATTTTCTCTGGTCACAACACCATAAAAGTAGAAATTAATAACAGGAGGAGTTAGGAAAAAAAAAGTCAAATACATGGAAACTGAATAACACCTTGCAAAGAAACCACTGGGTAATAGAAGAAATCAAAGATGGAATTAAAAATTCCTACAATTAAATGAGAATGAAAACACATGGCATTAAAACCTTTGGAACACAGCAAAGGCAGTGCTCAGAGGTCAATTTATAGCAATAGATGCACACATCAGAAAAGAAGAGAGGAAAAAATCCAAACATTAGCTATCCAACTTGAACAAATAGAAAGAGAACAGCAAAAGAAACTCTCAGCCACCAGAAGAAACGAAATAATAAAGATCAGGGCAGAAATAAATGAAATTGAAAATACAAAAACAATACAAAGAATCAACAAAACCAAGTTGGTTCTTTGAAACGATCAATAAAATTGACAAACCATTGGCAAAACTGACAACAGAAAAACAGGAGAGGAAGCAAATAGCCCAAATAAGAAATGAAATGGGGGGCAATACAACAGACTCAAATGAAATAAAAAGGATCATAACAAAGTACTATGAAAAACTATATGCCAAGAAATTTGAAAACCTAGAGGAAATGGACGAATTTCTAGAAACACACTACCTATCTGAACTAACACAAACTGAGAAAATCTGAATAGACCACTAACAAGAGAAGAGACTGAAAATGTAAAAGAAAAAAAAAATCCCAACAAAAAAAATCCTGGCCCTGGCCCAGATGGCTTCACTGGAGAACCCTACCAAGCATTCAGAGAACAGCTTGCACCAGCACTACTCAAACTATTTCAGAACACAGAAGAAGAAGTACTTCCAAATTCATCCCATGAAGCTAGTATAATCCTGATACCAAACCAGGCAAAGATGCCACAAAAAAAAAAAAAAAAAAGAAAGGAAGAAAGAAAATTACGGGCCAATATCTCTCATGAATAAAGATGCAAAAATTTGCAACAAAATTTTAGCCAATAGAATTCAGCATCATATAAAAAAAATAATATATCACGACAAAGTGGGATTCATACTAGGTATGCAAGGATGGTTGAACATTAGAAAATTAATCAACATAATCCACCACACAAATGAAACAAAAGAATCATATGATCATCTCAGTCAACACAGAAAGGCATTCGATAAATTCCAACACCCATTCCTGATTAAAAAAAAAAAAAAAACTCTCAATAAAATAGTAATAGAAGGGAAATTTCTCAACATAATAAAGGGCATCTACACAAAACCAACGACCAATATTATTCTCAATGGAGAGAGGCTGAAAACATGCCCCCTGAGAACAGCAACAAGACAAGGGTGCCTGCCTTAGTTATCTAGTGTTGCTGTAACAGAAATACCACAAGCAGAGGGCTTCAAAAAACAGAAGTTTATTGCCTCACATTCTAGTACGCTAGGCGGTCAAATTCAGGGTATCATCTCCATGGGAAGGCTTTCTCTCTGTGACAGCTCTGGAGGAAGGTCCTTGTCATCAATCTTCCCCTGGACTGGGAGCTTCTCAACACAGGGACCCAAGGTCCAAAGGACACACTCTGCTCCTGGCACTACTTTCTTGGTGATATGAGGTCTCCTGTCTATGGGTTTACGTCTCTCTTTTATACAGCAAAAGAGATTGACTTAAGGCACAACTTAATCTTGTAGATTGAGTCCTGCCTCCTTAACATAACTGCCTCTAATACTACCTCATTAACATTTTAGACGTAGGATTTATAACCCTTAAGAAAATCAGATCAGATGACAAAACTGTAGAGAATCACATCATGCTTGGACTCACTGTCGGGCAAAGTTACCACACATTTTGTGATCTGATGTGATTTTCTATCTTCTGCTTGTTCCATCATTGTACTTTGGAAGCAGATAACTTGTATTCTAGATTTCACAGATGAAGAGTAATTTTTCCATTTCGAACTTGGAGTTGAATTCAGATTTCTGCTGATATGATGGGGTGAAAATGTTTTACATCTGGCAAAGACATGAATACTTGGGGGCCAAAGAGTGGACTGTCCTGGATTGAACTGTGTCCCCCAAAAATACGTGTCCATTTGGCTAGGCCATGATCCCACTATTGTGTGATTGTCCACCATTTTGTCATCTGATGTGATTTTCCTATGGGTTGTAAGCCCTACCTCTGTGAAAAAATTACCTGCTGGTGAATGAAATATATTCCTGGTAGATGACTTTCTGAGTTGTAATGTATTGAGAGAGGAAATTGTCCTGTCGGAAAGTTTCATAATGAATTGGTGAAAGGTATAGAAAACTGCGAAAAAGGGGGGGGGGGGGCATGGGCGGGGATAAAAACAATTCTTAAATCTATGGGGAATAAGAATTTATATGTATAAGACATCCGATTAAAGGGCACGTGCGTGTGAACTATCTGCGTGGCACAAAGGGTTAACACTCTCGGCTGCTACCTGAAATGTTGGAGGTTCCAGCCCACCCACAGGTGCCTTGGAAGAAAGGCCTGGGGATCTATTTCAAAAAAATCAGCCATTGAAAATTCTATATAGCACAGTTCTACTCTTTCTACTCCAACACACATGGGGTCACAATGAGTCAGAGTCAGCTTGACATCGGCTGGGTTTTTTGTTTGTTTTGTTTTGTTCTCCTTTTAGATAATTGCAAACTCCACACAAAACTCAGCACCAATGCCTAATTAAGTCCAAGAGACATGTTTAAGTAACTATAGCATAAAAATATTAAGTAATAAGCATAGTGTCTGCTCACTTGACAGCAGTTTTCGCTCTAAATAGTGCACAAAATAATAGCATATTGTAGAAGGAACAACATCCTGATTTTTAGAAATACAAGTGACACGTACCTGCAAAAAAACTTCACGGGTTCAACAGACCAGTCCCATTCAGCCTTTGGTGTATGGTGGCACTGCTCCTCCACTACAGTTCCCTCACAAGGAAGTTGAGGGTATGTATCAGTGTCTCCTCAAGACCATGGTGAGCATGTGATCTTGCCACAAGGAGCACAAGTTTTCATGAAGGCCTTACAGTGTGAGTAGTTCTCTACCTTTAGAGACAAAAATAGACAACTTTCCATAAGAAAGACTTACTCTGTTGTCTGGGATTATTGCACTTTGTTTGAAAGAGCACTATGTAGAATGAACTCACACCGCTGCTGGCAAAGTTTAACACACTCAGGGAAGGGAAGGAAAAATGGGGCCAGGCGATTCGTGTGCTTTACAGACATTCATCCCATATTTCACAGCCACATATTGTTTCCCTAGCTCTGCACACTGCTGCTGCTGCTACTGCTGCTGCTGGTGCTTGTCTCTGATTCACCAAAGATTAACGATTTACTCTAAGTTAAATATCCATTTACTGTTTTCACTACTGCTGCTACATTTTAGTGAAAGGCTTTTGCATGAATTAGCCATTTTTCTAATAACAGTGCCAACATTTAATTTGCTGTTTCTAATAACAGGACCAACATCTGATGACATTTAACTAACACAATCCCATTATCCAAATGACAGCCAAGATGAAGCAATTCTTATAAGGCATGCATAGCCATTAATCACAATGGGTCCCCCACTTGATCCCCAGGCAGAATTCACCAGGGACAGTAGTCTTCACTACAAGAAATCTGTGAGCACCCAGGACCAGAATTCAACGAGAATTCTTTGCTCATGACCTCCTCCTTTCACTGCTTAAATCCACAAAAGCCTCCTCCTGGCTGCACAGCTTCCCCAAGGAGAGCTATCAGGACCACCATGTCATCTGCCTGCAACTGCTGCTATTTGAATTTGTCTAAGACTTTTCTTGTGACAATGGTGGTAGCATAAGGAAGGACCCCTGTCATGGACTGGATTGTGTACCCCCCAAAATATGTGTTAGACACACCACCCGGCAGCACCAAAGTATGCTTTATTTTCTGATGCACATGGAACATTCTCCAAAATAGACCACATCTTAGGGCACAAAGCAACCCTCAGCAAAATCCAAAACAATGAGATAATACAAAACATATTCTGTCATCACAATGCCATACAAGTAGAAATTCATCACAGGAAGAACAAGGAAAAAAATCAAATACATGGAAATTGAATAACGCCTTGCTTAAAAACCACCGTGTAGTACAAGAAATCAAAGATGCAATCCAAAAATTTCTAAAGCCAAACAAGAATGAAAACACATCATACCAAAATTTGGGACACAACACAACAATGCCAGTGCTCAGCGCTCAGAGGTCAATTTATAGCAATAGATGCACACATCAGAAAAGAAGAAAGGGACAAAATCAAAACATTAGCTGCACAACTCAAACACATAGAAAGAATAGCAAAAGAAGCCCACAGCCACCAAAAGGAAGGAAATAACAAAGACCACAGCAGAAATAAATGAAACAGAAAAACAATCGAAAGAATCACAAAACAAAAAGTTGGTTCTTTGAAAGGATCAACAAAATTGACAAACCACTGGCCAAATGGAAAAAGGAAAACAGGAGAGGAAGAAAGTAACCCCAATAAGAAATGAAATGGGAGACATAAGAACGGACCCAAATGAAATAAAAGGGATCATAACAGACTACTAAGAAACACTGTACTCTAATAAATTTGAAAACCTAAAGGAAATGCACAAATTTCTAGAAACATACTACCTACCGAAACTAACACAAACTGAAGTAGAAAGTCTGAACAGACCTATAAAAGAGAAGAGATTGAAATAATAATAATAATAAAAAACTCCCAAAGCAGAAACAAAAAGTCCTGGCCCAGATGGCTTCATTGTGCCCCTCTGGCAGAATTCCACCAAACATTCAAAGAGTTTGCACCAGTACTACTCAAACTATTTCAGAACACAGAAAAGGAAGGCATATTTCCAAATTAATTCTATAAAGCCAGTATAACGCTGATACCAAAACCAGGCAAACATACCACAAAACAAGAAAATTACAGACCAATATCTCTCATGAGCATAGATGCAAAAATTCTCAACACAATTCTAGTCAATAGAATTCAGTACCATATCAAAAAATAATGTACCGTGCCAAGTCAGATTCATACCAGGTATGCAAGATGATTCAAGGATAGAAAATCAATGAAAGTAATCCACCACATAAACAAAACAAAAGAAAAGAAAGCACATGATCAAGATCATCTCAATCAACCCAGAAAAGGCCTTCAATAAAGACCAACACCCATAGCTGGTAACAGCAGTCAATACAATAGGAATAGGAAGGAAATTCCTCAACATAATAAAGGGCATCTATACAAAACCAACAGCTAACATTATTCTCAACCGAGAGAGGCTGAAAACATTCCCCTTTAGAACAGGAACAAGACAAGTATACCCTTTATCACAACTCCTACCTAACATTGTGCTACAAGTCCTAGCTCTAGCAATAAGGCAAAAAAGAGAAATAAAGGGCATCTAAATTGATGATGAAGAAATAAAACTATCCCTATTCACAGATGATATGATACTATACATACAGAACCCATAAGACTCCACAAGAAAATTACTGGAAGTAATAGAAAAATTCAGCAGAGTAGCAGGATACAAGATAAAAACGCAAAAATCTGTTGGATTCCTATACATCAGTAAAGAGAACTATGAAAAGGAAATCAGGAAAATAATACCATTCATATTAGCTCCTTAAAAAATGAAATAGGAATAAATCTAACCAGGGACATAAAAGACCTATACAAAGAAAACTATACAACACTACTGCAAGAAACCAAATGAGACCTACATAAATGGAAAATCATACCATGGTCATGGATAGGCAGATTTAACTTTGTGAAGATGTCAATTCTACCCAAAGCAGTCTACAAATACAGTGCAATCTGGATTCTAATACCAACAGCTTTCTTTTACCAGATGGAAAAACAATTCATTAACTTTATATGGAAAGGAAAGGGGGTCCAGATAAGTAAAACATTGTTGAAGAAGAGCAAAGTAGGAGTCCTCACACTACCTGACCTCAGAACCTGCTATATAGTTATGGTAGTCAAAATAGCCTGGTACTGGTAAAATGACAGACACATTGACCCATGGAACAGGATCAAGGACACAGATGCATAGCCACTACCTACGGCCACCTGATTTTTGACAAAGGCACAAGCTCCATTAAATAGGGAAAGACAGTCTTTTTAACAAATGATGCTGTGAAACTGGATGTCCATCTGTAAAAAAAATGAAACAGGACCCATCCCTCAGCCCATACACAAACTAATTCAAAATGGATCAATGACCTGAATGTAAAACCGAAAACTATAAAGATCATAAAAGAAAAAATAGGGTTAACGCTAGAGACACTGGAGCCCCATTGGCAACGTGATTAGGTGTTCAGCTTTTAAACAAAAAGTCAGCTGTTTGAATCCACCAGCAGCTCCTTGGAAACCCTATGGGGCAGGGATCACAATAGAGGCCCTAATACATGGTGTAAATAGGATACAAACCATAACTAACCGTGAATAAACACGAGAAGATGAGCCACATAACTGGGATCTTCTAAAAATAAAACACTTCCCCAAAAGAGTGAAAAGAGAGCCTACAGACTGGAAAAAGCATTCTGGTTATGACAAATCCTACAGAGGTCTACTCTCTAAATCTACAGAAAAATCCAACACCTCTACAACAACAAAAGGATAATAATCTACTTAAAAATGGGCAAAGGATATGAACAGACACTTCAGCAAAGAAGACATCCAGGAGACTAAGAGACACATGAGGAAATGCTCGTGATCACTAGCCATTAGAGAAATGTAAATCAAAACTACCATGAGACACCATCTCACCTCAACATTACTGGCATGGATCAAAAAGACAGAAAATGACAAATGTCGGTAAAGTTGTAGGGAGATTGGAACCCTTACGCGCTGCTAGTGGGAATGTAAATGGTACAATCATTTTGGAAAACACAACAGCGCTTCCTTAGAAAGCTAGAAATAGAAATGCCATACAATCCAGCGATCCCAGTCCTAGGCACATACGCAGGAGAAATAAGAGCCATCACATGAACAGACATATGCACACCCATGTCCATTGCAGTATTATTCACAACAGCAAAAACCTGAAAACAACCTAAGTGCCCATCGACAGATCAATGGACCAACAAACTATGGTACATACACACAATGCAATACTACCCAACGATAAAGAACAATGTTGAATCTGGGAAACACCTGACAACATGGGTAAATCTGGAGGGCTTTATGCTGAGTGAAATAAGTCAGTCACAAAAGGACAAATATGTATGAGACCACTATTATAAAAAACACAGGAAAAAAGTTTCCACACAGAAAGAAGTAATTCTTAACTGTTATAAGGGAGGGAAGGGAAGGGAGGGAAAAACCCTAAATAGATAGTAGGTAAGTGGTAGCTTTGGTGAGGGGTAAGACAGAACACAATACTGGGGAAGTCAGCACATCTTGATCAGGACACAGTCAGAGACGCTTCACAGACACATCCAAATGCCTTGAGAGACAGCTACTGGGCTGAGAGCTGGGGACCATGGTCTCAGGGAACATCCAGCTTAACTGGCATACCAAAGCATAAAAAAATTGTTCTACATTTGACTATGTTGAGTGGCAACTGGGGTCTTAAAAGCCTATGAGTGGCCATCTCAGATACATCTACTGGTTCCATCCTGGCTGGAACAAAAGAGAATGAAGAAGACCAAAAACGCAACGGAAAGATTACCCAAAGGACTAATGGACCACATGAACCACGACCTCCACCAGCCTGAGCCCAGAATAACTAGATGGTGACAGATTACCAACACTGACAGCTCTGGCAGGGATCACAATAGAGGGACCAAAAACAGATCTGAGAAAAATGCAAAACAGAATTCAAATTCACACACACACAAGAAAAAGACCAGCCTTGCTGGCCTATCAGAAACTGGAGACACCCTGAGAATGTGGCCCCAGTCATCCTTTTACCTCAATACTGAAGTCACTTCTGAGGATCACCCTTCACCAAAGATTAGAGAGGTCTATAGGGCCAACAATAACACATGTGAGGACATGCTTCATAATTCAATCATGTATAGGGCCAACAATAACACATGTGAGGACATGCTTCATAATTCAATCATGTATAGGGCCAACAATAACACATGTGAGTACATTCTTCATAATTCAATCATGTATAGGGCCAACAATAACACATGTGCAGGGTATGGTTCATAGTTCAATCCTGTATAGGGCCAACAATAACACATGTGCAGAACATGCTTCACAGTTCAATCATGTATAGAAGACTAAATGGGCACACTAGCCCAAAAGCAAAGACGGGAAGGCAGGAAGGGACAGGAAAACTGGAAGAATGGGGTGAAGGGTAGAGGGTTGACACATCACAGGGTTGGCAACCCATGTTGCAAAACAATTTGTGTATTAACTGTTTCATGAGAAACTAATTTGCTCTGAAACTTTCATGTAAATCACATTAAAAAAAATCATGAATACAGTACAATGGAAAAAATATATATGTGTTGGAATCCTAGCCCCTACACAACTAAATATAAGGTAACCACCTTTCATAATGCAATCTAATATAATGTCATCGATCATTCAGTTGAGGTCATATCAGTAAAGGATGGTTCCTAAAACTAATCACTTCCGAGATTAGACACAGACACACACACACAAGCAAAGGGAACACAGACACTATCTCACAATGGGGGCAGATGAATTATAAGCCCAGGAATACCAAGGATGTCTGGCAGCTACTAGAAGCTGAAAGAGAAAAAGAACTGGCCTCTAGAACCACATCCTGAATTTGGACTTCCAGATTCCTGAACTGTGAGACAATAAATTGCTGTTCCTTAATGCCCCCACTTGTGGAATCTGTGTTACAGCAGCACTGTGGAACAAAGACACCACTACCTCCAGGGTGCAGGACAAGGCAGGCTCATTTGGACAATCTTCAACTCTGTCAATCACTTACCACATTTTGTGGTCCAGGAACAGAAACATTCCATTTTCGTTCTTATACACTCCCAGTCCCACAGCCCAGTAGACATACCTCCATAATCCCCAACAGGTAATGAAAGCGCCATTCGTCCTGCCCTGGATCCCAGCACCTCTTTCTGCTCCAGGGTAAAGGCCCCATCTGGTCAGAGGGACCTCCAGCCTCTCACACAGCAACCTCCTCAGGTTTCCTTGTTAGTTTCAGCTCAAGTGACCTCTACCTTGGATGACAATGAGCCATCAGAGTTGTGGGGGGCAGCAGTGGCAGAGAGCCAGTACCCCCCATGGAAGGAGCCACGTGCAGATCACAATATCAACCCTAGCTCAGCATTCCCTTGCTCTCCACACAACTCGACTGGAGGGGTTGCCTGCGTGAGTATCCATGGTCTCCTGGTCATAGCACCCTGCTTGGATAGGGAGGTGGGATGGCTTTCATGTTATAAAGACCCTGGCTCACAGCGTTGGGCCATGGAAAAACCCAACAGGACCAAACCCCATCAGTCCCCCGAACCAGGCTCAAAGTGATGGCCTATATGAGGGTGTCAGACCCTGCAGACCTTTGCTTCCATGCCGCACGTGCCCTCCAGGAGTCCTGGCAGGGCAATGCCACCTTCCTAGGTCGAACTGAGATCCACGAACATCAATTTCCTATAGGACCACCTACTGATACTTGTGTGGGCAGAAATACCTGCAGGATCACTGCAGACTCCAGAGCTGGTAAAAAACACTGGGCCTGAAGGAGGAAGGAGGGAGGGGCAGTTGCTGAAGCCTGGAGACCACCTTGACAAAGCAGAGCCAGTCCACTGAGGGAGGGAGCTCAGGTAAATCCTCTACCTTGGTGTCACCCCTCCCTCTGAGGTCCTACCAGTTCCCCCTTAAGCTAACATCCCTTCCAGCAGCCAGGGAGTGAAACTGTTTACAGAGTCAGCACCAGAGCCAACCTGTGGATGTTGGCCGAGCCAGGCATTTCCTGGCACCACACCTGGGGAACAGAGTATCTGGCAGCTGGAATGGGCTGAGGGTTGCACCTGGAGAGAGGTGCTGGGTACAGGGGTTGCCAGAGCTGACAGCATAGAAGAAATGGAGGCTGTCATCAGAGATGCCTTGATCCTCCTTGCCGGCAGGCTAGGGGATGTCAGACTACCCTGTGCAGACCACACTAGGCCTTCCCATATTGGGACAGGCTATTCTGGGTATTGGAGAGGGACACTGGGAGAAACTGTGGTAAGTTTCCATCGAGTCAGCTCTCAACTCATAGTGACTCCATGCACAGTGGAACAAAGCGCTTCCCAGTCCTGCACAACCCATGATAGGTTTCAGATCACAGATGTGATCCATAGCGCTTTCATTGGCTGGTTTTCAGAAATCCTTCTCCAGACCTTTATTCCAAGTCCATCTGAGTCTAGAAGCTCTGCTGAAATCTCTTCAGCACCATAGTAACATGTAAACCTCCACTGACAGATGGGTGGTGGCTGCACATGACATGCATTGGCTGGGAATCGAATCCAGGTCTCCCACATGCAAGGTGAGAATTCAGCCTCTGAACCTCCAATGCTGCATACTGGGAGGGCATCCTTTAAATGATCTCCTTTGGCACTTCAAGAATGTTTTGTCACTGAGTGGGGACGTGAAATCAGACAGAACCAATTTTCCGTATTCTTTCTAAGTCTGTCAGATGCCGGAACCCGACATTACTGTCCACCCCTCGGCATGACTTTGAGGGTCATGGATTGCCTTGGAAAATAACTAAACCAAGGCCCTATCACTGAGGCCAGTGGAGACAGGAGGTACATATCCAGATCTACCCCTCTAGCTAAGCTGTGAGGACATGGGTCCACTTAGCCTGAAAGGCAAATATTTACCCTCGCCATGACCGAGAACTGGCTTAGGGGTGTTATGAGATTAAACATAGCACAGCACAGGGATTTTGTAAAAACAATGAGTTGCCAAAGGAGAAAGTAAGGCTCCAAAAGCTGGAAATATATGTCCTACATCCCTAGGGGTTCGGGTAGGAAATTGGGTTGGGGCTGGTGGCTCAAAAAAAGTATCTCGGTTAAAGAGAAGGGGTCCTTAGTTGTTATCCCGATTTGTATCAGCACAAAATAAACCTCTGAAATGTGTTTTGATTCTTAGCGAAAACCGTCTAAACTTCCTGCATCGCGGAAACATTTTCCAGTTTCTCTGGCTGATTAGGACAGTGGTTCCCTGGAAGGGGTTACCCTACTGCCCTCTCTCCTCCACCCCCACTCATCCACCTGCCTGATGGTCTGATGAGAGTCGTTCAAAGGCAGGCCAGTGAGATTGAGAGCATGTTGGAGATTTAGGATTCTGTCCAGTGATTCTTATGGACATTCCTTTTAGGATACACTGGGTTACGGCTTATGGCTTAGAAGACACAAGTTTTTGTGATCATAGCTCATGATCATGGTTACAAACAGCCTAACTCTATTTTTTGACTTGGACTCAAGCAGGAGGCAAAAGTGAACCTGATGAGGGCCTAGAGCCCCTTGGGGCACAGTGTGGACAAACAGAAGTTGGTTGAAGTCTGTGGAAGAGCACCCAGAATAGAGGGGCTGGTCCAGGCAACCCTGTACCACCTGCAGGCATCTCCCAGAACTGGAAGGTTTCTGGAGACCCATGCCTTTAACCAGGGTCTCCAAATAGTAAGGCAACTCAGGTCATTAACTTTCCACTCACTGTGCTGTTCCAAGATTGCCTGCAGGGTTCTGTTGTTGTAGCAGCTTACGTCAACACCATGCACAACGGTACAAAATGCTGCCCAGCCCATCCCCATGACTGGTTGCAGATCAGACCATTGGGATCCGTAAGGTTTTCATTGGCTGCTTTTCAGATGCAGATCTCCAGGCCTTTCTTCCTAGCCTGTCTTAGTCTGGAAGCTTTGCTGAAGCCTGTTCAGCATCACAGCAACATGAACGTCTCTACTAACAGATGGATGATGGCTGCACATGAAGTGCACTAGCTGGGAATGGAATCTGAGTCTCCCACATGCACGGTGAGAATTCTATCACAGAATCACCGATGAGTGTTGATGATGGGACTCGCTTTTATCTTCTTGTCGTTATGGGATGTGTGCACACAATCATGCCAGCACTCAACCCCACAGTGTGTGATCTGACCCACACAGCAAAGTAAAGTGGAGATGGGCTCTCTCTTTGAGATTTTGAGTGAGTGGACCCCACCCCAGTTGCTCATCATGTTTACCACTATGGTAGTTTTGAGCATCATCCTGGGAATCACCCACTTCAGTGTGGCAGGCACTTAACCACATGCTTCCTTGGGAATCCTGAGCCTCGGCGTTTCTGGACTGAAGCAGTTTTTCTCGATCTTCAGTCCCCCAGCTCATCTAAGGAGGTTGTGAGCATTTGGTTCACCATGTTGCGTCCCTTCCTGTTTGAAATACCTGGAGGGGCTTCTGTTTTCTTGATTCAATTCTGACTTGCAAAGTAAAGGGTAACAAAGTAATTCCAGGAGGTAGAAACCCAGAAATGGGAACTGAGATTGCTTATCTGATTAATTATTTATGATTGATTTCGGAGGAAATGATCATCAGAGGAAAGGAGACGGGGCAGTCCCGGCAGACTGTGGCAAATCTGGCACATAAATGATCATCTACATTTGCCTGAAATTAAGTGGTGATTAACAGCAAGCCTTTGGGGAGACAGATGCTATTGCAAGAGAATGTTTAGGAATGAGGACTGCAAGGACTGTGGAGTGGCTGGCCTTTCATCACTGCATTGGAGCCCACACAATGAGAAGGATGATCTCAGAACTCCAAGCTCTCAGCTAGAGGCAAGGTCAGAGGGCAAGGGGCCCCATCACTGCCCTAAAAACATTCATTTTATCTCATAACCACAGGATGAATGTGATTGTAGGGGGGAACGTATCTGAAAGTCAGACCCAACGTTTGCTACAACAGCTTGCCAAGTCTCAACACCAAATGAATTAATTTACAGCCTCACCAGGTGTCTCATGTGAAAGAATTTGTCTGGAAAGAATGTGACCTTGAGAACTGGAATGACATTCCTACAGATTTTGATAAAGCCCAGTACCATAAATGCCCAAATGACCACTCGCCAAAGCAGCTTTTCCCCTCCTTGGTCCAAGGACAGTAGCCACCTGGTACTTGTGAATCCCGTAATTACCTCCAGAGTTGCCAAGTTTCCTGGAGACCAGCCCACACCGCTATAATTCAGGAGCAGTCCTGGGAGAGCCCAGGGAGCCAACACAGGTTGGGACCAGAAGAAGGTGGGCTCCACACCACATGGAAGATTTTCCAGCAGATCTTCCAGAAAGCTGGGCCTAGTGGTGGGCATGGACTGTATGGGTGCACACTCTCAGGTCTGAACTAAGAAGACAGAAACTCACTGAGGGGCTTTGCCAAAGTCATCAACATGCATGAGCTGACCAGGGATGATACGGACTCGGTGTGTTTCTCTAGTGTCTGCGTATGTCCGTTGGCCTGAATCCTGAGGCCAACATCCCTTCTGGCCAGGGCATTTTGCCCATTCGATGGTCAGAAAGATGGGCCAAGGATGGTGTCAAAGAGGCAGGAGAGAAGCTACCTGCAGACGACAGAGGCAAGGATTAAAATGACAAGGATTTCTTCCTGAGGCCAGCTGTGCTGGTAGCTCAGAAGGGTGTGGAAGAGTATGGGGCTTGGGGCTTGGCTGAGGGTATGAGCACCACCAAAGACCAGAATCATCCTGGGGCATTGCTCTGCCCACCCTGCACCCAGGGCAGGACAGAGGGAAGTGCCAATGGAGTTCAGGTGACAGGCCCTGGAACCTCAGCCTGCAGGTGGGTTTAAGCCTTGGGCACTTGATGTGTAGGGCCCCAGAGGAGCACGGTCGCTGCCTGGACAAGAACAGACTGGGCATCCTGTGGGGGTAGGGGGGTAGCCAGCACGTGATGCCTGGTGCTTCTACCCGCCCCCTGGGATCATCTGGGTCCCAGGGCACCACCCCTCCTCCACAGGCCCATGCAAGAGGCCCTAGAGTGTCTGGACTCCCCCCAAGGCTTCTGAGGCAGAAATCACCCAGAAGAAAAGGGAACTTCAGGAAGCAAGCTGTGCCAGCCAGGTTTCAATCCCGTTCTTAGTTGTTGCAGCCTGTGGAGGAGTTCACAACCCAGCCATGGCTGGGAGGGACCAGCAGCCCCCAGGGCCAGGGCCAGCGCAGGACACTAGCTTGGTGAGTCGGGTGGGCAGGGAGCAGCTGGTCTGCAGAGGAGAGGGGGCCAGAGCCAGGGGAGATGGTGGAGGGGCATTGGTGGGAACTGCCAGACCTGCGCAGGGAAACAGCCACAAGGAGTCTGGGATGAACAGAGCAGGAAACAGGACTTCAGGCTCAGAGAACGACTGGCTGCTCAGGCTGAGTGGCTGGCCACATGGGGTTGGGAGCTGCCCATTGCAGAGACCAAGGAGCAGTGGCAGGGGCACAGCCACACCAACAGAGCTGGATACCAAAGGCAGGCAGAGGCAGGCTGCAGGGGGCCCTGAGCCACTGGAGACAATGTCGGGATGGCTGGGTGGAAGTCTGGGAGCTGCACAGTGTTTGAGTTGAGCTGGGAGCACAGGGCAGAGCCAGATGAGGCTGAGCCTGTCCTAGGGTGGGGCAGGGCAGGTGTGAACTGAGGGCTCAGGGATGGGGTGGGCTCAGCACAAGGCAGGGGCCTTCAAGTGGCCAGAGGGCTCAGTCCAGACTCATGGAGCCAGTAGGTACCCCAAGGGAGGGTCAGAGATGGTGGCAAGGGGGCATCCTAGGCTACAGCGAGGGCCAGGGGCAGGAGGGACCAGAGTGGGTGTCCCTGTGCCCAAGGTCAGCGGGCAGGGGGCTGGGCCCAGGACAGGTATTGAGTGGGCAGCAGGATGGGCTTCAGGAAGAAAGGGTCAGATCCAGGGTCCTAGGGGCAAAAGGGAGATGTCCGGCCCCCCAGAGTAGACATAGGGCTGAGAGGAGGGGATCCAGTCATGGTTGGGGGTCAGCATTGGCCCTGCCAGTGGGGAGATCAGGGGCCTAAGCTGGGCTTGGGGAGGTTGGGGTGAGGCCTGACAGGGGCCAGGAACTCACCTGGGAGGAAACTAGGGAAATGGGGCTGGGGTAGGGAGCGAGAGGAACTGAGGGCTACAAGCTGAGAGCTGGGAGTTGTGGGTTGGGAGATAGGGCTAGAGGCTGGTTGTTAGGGGCTGGAAGCTAGTGGTTCAGATCTGGTGAACAGGCTGGTAACTGGGTGCTAGCAGCTGGGAGCTGGATGCTAGGACCTGGGAGCTAGGTGCTAGGGGCTTGGGATTGGGGGGATAGTAGCAGAAAGCTAGGGGCTGGGAGCTGAGAGCTGGGAGTTGGGTCCTGGGAGAGAGGGGCTGGGAGCTGGGTGTTAGATGTGGACAATTGAGGGCTCAGGGCTAGGGGCTGGGAACTGCAAGCTCGTGACTGGGGGCAAGGAACTGGGTTCTGGGGGACTAGATGGTTGGAGATTGGAGCTGAATGCTGGGTATTAGGAGCTGGGAGCTGAGAGCTAGGGGCTGAAAGCTAGTGCTGGGTGCTAGAAGCTGGCAACTAAGGATAGGGGCTGGAGATGAAGTGCTGGGGGCTGGGAGGAACAAGCTGGGTGATAGGTACTTAGAGTTGGCAGATGGGAGCTAGGGGCTTAGAGCTGAGTTCTAGGAGCTAGGTGTTAGAAGCTGGGAGCTGGGAGCTGAGAGCTGAGGGCTAGGGCCTGGGAGCTGGGGGCTGGGAGCTGAGAGCTGGGAGCTGAGTGCTAGGTGCTAGGGGCTGGACACAGAGACTGGATCCTAGGGGCTTGTAGCTAAGTGATAGGAGCTGTGTGTTAGGAGCTGGGAGCTGGAGAGTGGAAGCTGGGGGGCTGGGGGCTGGGTGCTGGGAGTTAGAAGCTGGGAGCTGGGATCTGGGGGCCAGGTGCTAGGGATTTGGGGCTGGGTACTATGTGTTGTGAGCTGGGCTAGGGACTGGGTGCTAGGAGATGGGATCTGAGGAATAGGGGTTAGAAGCTGAGAGCTAGGAGCTAATGGCTGAGATCTACGAGCTCAAGGATAGGGGCAGGGTGCAAGGAGCTGGGAGTTGTGAGCTGGGAACTGGGTGCTGAGAGCTGGCAGCTGGGAGCTGGGGCTAGGGACTGAGAGCCTGGATCTGAGAGCTGGCGGCTGTTGGATGAATGTTGGGAGCTGAGAGGCCAGAACTAGGGCTGGGAGTTGGGTGCTAGGAGCTGGGGGCTGGGGGCTGGGGGCTGGGGCTGAAAGCTGAATACTAGGAGCTGGGAACCTGGAGCTGAGAGCTGAGGGCTGGTAAGTGATGCTGAGAGCTGACTCATAGGCTCTGAGGCTGGGAGCTTGATGCTAGGAGCCGGGGCTGGGAGCTGCAGTCTAGAAGCTGGGGGTTGGGAGCTAGGGTCTGAGAGCTGGGTGCTAGAAGCTGGGTGCTGGGAGCAGAGAGCTATGAGTTAAGGACTGGAAGCTAGGTGCTAGGAGCTGGGGACTGGGAGGTGGGGGCTAGGAGCTGGGTATGGGGAGCTAGGGGTTAGGAACTGGGGGCTGGGAGCTAGGTGCTAGGAACTGGAGGCTGTGAGCTGAGGGCTAGAAGCTCAGGGCTGGGAGCTGGTGCCTAGGAGCTGGAGGCCGTGACCTGGGTGCTAGAAGCTGGCTGCTAGGAGCTGGGGACTAGTAGCTGGGGGCTTGGGGTTGCCAGGAGCTGGGGACTAGGAGCTGGGGGCTGGCAGCTGGGGGCTGGGTGCTAGGAGCTCAGGGCTGGGATTGGTAGCTGTTAGCTGAGAGCTGGGAGCTAGGAGCTGATTGCTAGGAGCCGGGGGCTAGAAGCTGGCTGCTGGAAGCTGGGGGCAAGGAGCTGGGTGCTAGGAGCTCGGAGTTGGGAGATGAGTGCTAGGAGCTGGGTCTAGGAGCTGGGGTCTTATTCCTTAGGAGCTGGGCTAGGAACTGGCTGCTGGTCTGGGGGCTAGGGCCTGGGAGCTTATTGCTAGGAAGTTGTTGCTAGGAGCTGGAGGCTAGGAGCTAGGTGCTAGGAGCTGGGATCTGGGAGCGGGGTCCTAGGAGCTGGTTCCTAGGAGGTAGGGGCTGAGACCTGGGTGCTAGGAGCAGGTTGCTAGGAACTGGAAGCTGGGAGCTTAATGCTAGCAGCTGGGGGCTAGGAGCTAAGGGGGCTGGGTGCTGGGTGCTAGGAGCTGGGAGCTTGGTGCTAGGAGCTTGCTGCTAGGAGCTGGGGTCTAGTAGCTGGGTGCTAGGAGCTGGTCATTGGGGGAGCTGAGGGCTAGGAGCCAGGAGCTAGGATCTGGGGGCTTGTTGCTAGGAGATGGGCTAGGAGCTGGGGCTAGGAGCTAGGGGCTAGGAGCTGGGTGCGAGAAGCTTGGGGCTGGGAGCTGGGGGCTAGGAAATGGGTGCTGGGAGCTCAGGGCTGGGAGCTGGGGGCTAGGAGCCAGGGATAGGAGCTGTGCTACGATCTGGGTGCTAGGAGCTGGGTGTTAAGAGCTAGGGGCTGGGAGCTGGGTGCTAGGAGCTGGTTGCTAGGAGCTGAGAGCTGAGGACTAGGGCCTAGGAGCTGGGGGCTGGGAGCTGAGAGCTGGGTGCAAGGAGCTGGTTGTTAGGAGTTAGGGGATGGGAGCTACAAACCAAAAGCTGTGTGCTAGGAGCTGGGGGCTGGGGGCTGCAGGCCCAGAGCTGGGGGCTGGTGGGTGAATGCTGGGAGCTGACAGGTACATGCTAGGACTGGGAGCTGGGTGCTAGGAATGGGAGATAGGAGTTGAGAGCTGATGACTGCATCCTGGGGTCCTGGTGCCAAGAGCTACCTGCTAGGAGCTGGGAACTGAGAGCTGGGAGCTGGAGTCTAGGCACTAGATGCTGGGTGCTAGGAACTGGTTTGCTAAGAGCTAGAGGCTGGGTCCTGGGAGCTGGGTGTTAAGAGCTGGGGCTGGGAGCTAGGGGCTAGGGTTGGGAGGTGGGAGCTGGGGGCTGGGAACTGGAGGCTAGGAATTGAATGCCAGGAGCTAGAAGCCAAAGACTGGGAGCTGAGTCTGGTGGTGAATGCTGGAAGCTGAGAGGTAGGTGCTAGGGCTGGGAGCTGGGTGCTTGGAGCTGGGGGATGGGGGCTGGGAGCTGGGACCTGAGAGCTGAGGGCTGGGAGTTGGAGGCTAGAGCTAGAAGCTGAGAGCTGGGGGTGGGGTCTGGGGGCTGGGAGCTGTGAGTTAGGGGCTAGGAGCAGGTAGCTGAGAAGTAGGGACTGGGGATAGGGGTCCGGAGGCTGGTTGCTAAGAGCTGGGAGTTGAAGGCTGGGAGCTAGGAGCTAGGGGCTGGGAGCTGTATGCTGGGAACTGGTAGCTATAGGCTAGGAGCTAGTGGCTGAGAACTAGGAAATGGAGGCAGGGGACTGGGAGCTGAGAGCTAGGAGCTCCGGGCTAGGCTAGGGATTGGAGGCTGGAAGCTGGGGGTTGGTAGCTGGGTGCTAGGAGCTGGGGGCTAAGAGCTTGGGGTTGGGGGCTGGGAGCTGGATTCTAGCAGCTGGGGAATGGGAGCTGAGGACTGGGTGCTAGGACCTGGGGGCTGAATACTGACAGCTGGTAGTTGTGGGCCAGGAGCTAGGGGCTGGTAGCTGGTGGCTGGGTTCTAGGAGCTGGGGACTGGAAACTGAGAGCTGGCAGCTGTGATTTGGGAGCTGGGTGCAGGGGATTGAGGTCCGAGAGCTGGGGCTGAGATTTGGGGGTGGGAGCTGGTTGCTCTGACAGGAGAGACTGAGGGCCTTGACAGATGAGCAGCTGGACCAAGGGTGGGTGTCCTGGTGGCCCAGGGAACAAGCTCAAAGCTGGGAAGTGAGTGACTAGAAGAGGGCCACCGGGCAGGTCTGGACTGAATGTGTTACCGCTGGCTGAGGGGCAGAAAGCCTGAGGACACCGAGCTGGGGCCTGTGTTCAGGGCCTGTGTAAGAGGCCTCAGGGCAGGAGAGGAGGAGGCTCAGGAGTTCCACAGGAGCTAGGGCAGGGGCTCTGGTTGGCCAGTGCTGAGGGCCCACCTGAGGAGGGCCAGGTGCTTTGGTGTGGGAAAACTGGGAGGAGCCCGGCCTGAGTTGACTGAGGGGGAGCAGGTGGGCAGAGGCAGGAGACTGGACTGGCAGGAGCTCCAAGGTTGGTGCAGGGAGGGGACCCTGGGCAGTGGAGGCCCTAGGGTTGAGGGAGAAGCCAGAGAGTCTTCCAAAGGGCTCAGCCCTGTTTCAGGGGTGGTGGGGTTATGGGGTGGGGTCACAAGGTGGCTGACCCAGCAGAGGGTCCTGAGCTGTGGCTGCTTGAACCTGTGGTATAAGTGGGCAAGGGAGAGGGGGCTACTAGAGGGGCCCTTAGTTGTAGGGTACAGACCTGGCAGAGGGTGGGTTTGAGCTTCTGAAGCCTGAGGACTCAGGGATAGATGGTGCACTCGACCTGCCTGGGGCTAACAGTACTGGCACAAGCAGGGAAGAAGAGGATCCAAGGGCAGGTGCATGGCTCCCACCTGGGCTAAGGTAGGCAGCAGTGTCCTGGTTTCAGGGGCTTCTGGGCTAGGAAGCAGGGCCTGAGGGTGGGTGGGGCTCAGGCTTAACTGATAGACCTGGGAGCCAGGTGAGCAAAGGCAGAGACAGGCTGAGTTTGGGTTGTGGAGGGAGCAAGAGGCGGTGCCTTGGGGCAAGCTCAGGCCGGACCATGCTAGAGGAGGAAGCATCTGGGTGAGGTAGGAGCTGGGCAGTGGCCTGGAAGGACAGGTAGGCCACGGTGGCAGGGAGTTGGGGTGCTGGATTGGTGGAGTCACAGGGGGCCAAGGAGCGCAGGACCAGAGGAGCAGATTAGACGGAGCCAGGGCTGGGGGTTTGTGCTGGGCCAGTGGAGGGGAGCAGGGCAGAGAAAGTCATGCCCACGCTCCCAGGGGCTTGGTCCAGGACAGGGAGGGGCCTGGCCAGCAGTCACTGACATGACACAAGGCCTGGGCAACCTTCACTACAGAGAAAGATCCTTCCTGGAGGGAGGTGGTGGACTCCAGGAGACCTGGGGACACAGAAAGCAGAGAGAGGAGAGGTAAGAGGCTCTGGGTGGAGCAACCTAGACTGGAATTCTGCCACGGTGCGGCAAAGGCTGCCACACCCAAGGACAGGGCCGGGCTAGGACAAGAGGGGCCAGAGATGTTCACTGGCTGAAAGACCATAGAGAAGCTGGCTGGACCAGAGGCCCACAGTCCAGGGTTAGGCAGAGGAGGTAGGGAACCTGGTGCCACCCACCTTAAGGTTAATGGGTAAGCAAAGAGGGAGGAAGGGACTGGGATACCCCAGGGCTGAGGTGGCTCTAGATGGTCTTGGAAAGCTGGTCGGGCTGACCCAGCCAAGCCTGTGGTCCTGGTGTTGTCAGCGAGGCTACAGCCAAGGCTCCTGGTCCTGGAGCACATGAGGTCAGAGACGTCCCAGGCCTGGCACCTTTCTAGGGGCCTCCAAGGAGGGAATGCGGAGGTGGGATTGGGTGGGGCTGGCCAGCTGTGTGACCCAGGTGTGGGCCCAGATGTGTACCCCTGGTGCTTGTGAACACAGAGGACAGGTCTGGCAGACAGGCAGCTGGGCCAGACCTGGGCACATGGTCACTTAGGGCTCCCTCTCTTGCAGCCTCCACCACGGCCCCATCAGTCTTCCCCCTGGCCCCCGGCTGTGGGACCACACCCGAATCCAAGGTGGCCCTGGCCTGTCTGGTCACCAACTACTTCCCAGAGCCAGTGACGGTGTCGTGGAACTCTGGAGAACTGTCTGGTGCACACACCTTCCCGGCCATCCTGCAGTCGTCTGGCCTGTACTCCCTCAGTAGTATGGTGACCGTGCCCGCCAGTGACTGGACCAGCCAGACCTACATCTGCAACGTCGCCCACTCAGCCAGCAACACCAAGGTGGACAAGAAGATCGGTGAGCCATGAGCACGGTTGTACTGGGGGACCCAGAGCCTGTGCCCCAGCAGACAGGTTCAGGGTCAGCCTGAGGTCCCTGACACACCAAGAGATGCAGGGCAAGTAGTGACCCTGCCTGTCTCTTCCCACTAAAGGGCTCTGCCTGCCCCACCCTGGGGTCCCACAAATTCAAGGAGGGTGTCTTCTGGGGTCACCCGCCAGGTAGAGGGGACACACAGGCTGGATACCCATAATCCAGTCTCTGGGCTCAGAATCGGTTGGTGGGTCTCAGAGCTACCAACTGCTGCATGGAAGAGCCTAACTTGACCTCTTCCCAGTCTGGGGGCAAAATGTTCCCTCTCCCAGCTGGGATGCCCACTCTCCTCTCCACTAAGGTAACCCTCTCTGTCTGTCTGCTCTCTCTACAGTGGAACGCGTCACTGTCCCCAAGACACCTGAATGCCCCGAATGCAAGTGCCCAGGTAAAGTGAGCCCCACTCTCACTAAGAGGAGCCAGCCCTATTGGGAAGACAACCCCAATCCATGCCCTAGCCCCCATGGCCCTATCACTGATGTTCAGCTCTTCCCACCAGCTCCTGAATGCCCGGGAGGACCTTCCATCTTCATCTTCCCCCCCAAGGCCAAGGACATCCTCATGACCTCCCGAACCCCTGAGGTGACATGCGTGGTGGTAAGCGTAGGCCAGGACCACCTTGAGGTCCAGTTCAACTGGTACGTGGATGGCAAAGAGGTGGACACAGCCAAGACCAGCCTGGAGGAGGTGCAGTACAACAAAACATATCGTGTGGTCAGCTCACTCCCTATCACACACCAAGACTGGTTCCAGGGCAAAGAGTACAAGTGCAAAGTCAACAATGGGGCCCTCCAATCACCTGTTGAGAAGGTCATCTCCAAGGCCAAAGGTGAGGCAGCAGGAGGGCAAGAAGGGGTGGACAACCCCTTCCTCTGCACTGGGAATAACACTCTCTACCTTTTTCCCCACAGGGCAGCGCCAGGAGCCACAGGTGTATACCCTGCCCCCACACCAAGATGAGCTGACCAAGGACAAGGTCAGCATCGTATGCCTGGTGAAGGGATTCTACCCATCTGACATTGATGTTATGTGGCAGAGGAACCAGGAGCCAGAGCCTGAGAACAGCTACGCAAACACTGAAGTCCAGCAAGAGGCGGATGGGACCTTCTTTGTGTACAGCAAGCTCACAGTGCCCAAGGATAGCTGGCAGCAAGGAACCACCTACTCCTGCATGGTGTGGCACGAGGCACTGGACAACCGCCACATCCAGAAGGCCATCTCCCTGTCTCCTGGTAAATGAGCGCTGGCCAGCAGGTCCAGCAAGTGCCTCCCCTCCGCCACTTGCAGAGGCCCCTGAGCACACTTGGAACCTCACCTGTAAATACCCCCAGGCGGTGCACCCTGAAAATAAAGCACCCAGCTCTGCCCTGGGGTCCTGCAAGACTGGCATGATTCTTTCTGAGGCCCATGTGAGCCTGGGCTCTGCGGGGCTGTGGGGTCAGGCGGGGCCTGAGACCTGCACTGTCACCATTGGGGGAGAGTGCAGAAGGTCTGTGCAGGCCACCTGGGGGAAGCCAGCCATAGGCAGGCTGCTACAGGGACAGGTCCTTTGCCAACAGTATCTCCTCTCTGGGCCCCTCCACCACCCAGCAGGTACTCTGGGCTGGAGTGGGGGAGGGAACCGGTAGACACACCTAGGGAGGCTGTGTGGTAGAGAGAGTGTCTGACTTTTCCCCAGGGGTCCCTGTCCACAGGGCTTTGCAGGAGCTCCCCATGGTGGCTCTGCATTCACATGGAGGTCCCTGCATATGGGGACAGGCCCGCATTTTCCACTGGGGCTCCAAGAACAGACCATTCCACACAACACGCTCAGGATCCAGGCAGTCTGCGCAGGAGAGGGAGGGCACCAACCAAACACCCAGATGCACACAGAACTCAGACCCACGAAAAACAAGCCTCTCCTGCTAAACAACACTCCAGCACCCACGGATTATCTTCACGCGTACAGCACACATGCACACACAAATACATGGATCACAGTACGCGCACACACACACACACACGTAAAAACATGGGCACATGGGTACACATGCACTCTCACATAAAATCACACATACACGTACAAACGTATGGCACACAACCACTCACTCATATTCACACACACACATATACACACATACACACACACGCACACATACACAACATTAAACACAGGCAAAAACACAGGCACACACACACACTTACAAGCACACAGATCCACCCTCGCACAGGTGCATACATGGGCATGCATGTACACACAAACACGTGGACTCACTCACACATGCACAAACAAGCACACCCCTTATACACTGGGGTCTCACACAGGGCAAACGGCACAATGCCTGCAAGCACAAGCCCAGATCACACGAACATACACACCAGCCTCATCTCACACCCTCCAAAGCTGCAGGAGTGCACCATGGGTTGCTCCCAGCTCATCTGTACCTGACCAACTCAGATAGGTCCCTACATTCAGGGACCCACATGCTTCCTCCCAGACCCACCCTCCAGAGCTACTCAAATGGGCAAGACTCCTGCTCTCCTAACATCACCACAAGCTCAATTCTGTGACGACAAAAACTGCCGCCAGCCTCCTGCACACTCACACTCCTACCCCCTCACACATGAGGTCAAAAGCCCTTCACTGTCCCTAACATCACCTCTTCGCACTGTGCTTCCCTGGGGAAGACAGGCTGTACTGTCCCTCCTGCCTCTGGATCTTTCCACCCAGGGGAGAAGCAGTGGAAGGCCCAGACCCAGGCAGCAGCAGAGGGACTTGGGGTGGCTATGTCCCGGGGTGGCTATGTCCCAGGATGGCCACTTATTTTGCCCTGACCAGCCTAGTGCTGGTGGGTGAGCAAAAGCCAGTGGTTCTCACAGCTCGCTGGACTGTAAGCGGGGACAGTTGTTTCCAGCCATGCTGCGGTCCAAGCTGTAGGAGAAGGATGCAACTGAGGACAGTACCCAAGTCTGGGGAGGGGTCCCCAGCACCGCCCTGAGAAACCACAGAAGAGTCATGGCCAGTGACAGCTGACCATGGGGCCCTACTGCCTCAGCCCTTCCTGGAAGGGGACAGGCAGGGAGGGCAGGGTGAGGGGACTGGAGCACCACCCCCAGCATAGATGGGGCCCTTCCTCCTGTATCTTCCTGTCCCACATGTCTGCGCCAGTTCCCACAACAGGGATACCCTCACTGATCCATCATCCCCTTCCCAGAGCTGCACCTGGATGAGAGCTGTGCGGAGGCTCAGGATGGGGAGCTGGACGGGCTGTGGACCACCATCTCCATCTTCATCACGCTCTTCCTGCTCAGCGTGTGCTACAGCGCCACCATCACTCTCTTCAAGGTCTGATCCCCAGGGCCTCTACCCTGTGCCAGCCCCCAACCCCCAGCCCCCAGCCCATCACCCCCCACAGTAGGCTACTTTGCCAGTAGGGTCCCCATGCATGGAGCAGCTGGACCCCAAGTAGGTAGGCAGAGGGAGAGAGGGAGCCTCAGAGCTCGGAGCCTGGGGCCATAGGGGCCTGGGCTGGCCTGCTCACTGTCGCCATGATGTCACCCACAGGTGAAGTGGATCTTCTCCTCCGTGGTGGAGCTGAAGCGGAACATCGTCCCTGACTACAGGAATATGATTGGGCAGGCTGCCTAGGGGCTGCTGACAGAGGAACACATAGAAGCCGAACCCAGCACAGGCTTCAGTGGCTCCACCCTCCACCCAAGCTCCACCTTGTCCTCTGACCTCACCGCTCCTGACCACTTACAGCCCTCTGACCATGCTGTCTCATTCCCTCCTGTCAGGGAACCTGGTGGACAGCAGGTTCCCCCCAGACCCAACAGCCTGGATGCCCCCCTACCCTATACCTAAATACCATTTACAGTAGCACAGGGAGCGCCAGTGGGGTCATCACACTGGGAGACCCTCAGAGTCAGCTGTGCATGTCATTCTGCAGGAGGGGATGGGCCGGTATTCCCCATATTCATTTGGAGGAGGAACCTGAGTTCAAGCCTCACCCCAGGCCTGGTTCTGAGAGACACCATATCTCAAAGGTCCTTGAGGTGACATCACATGCCAAGACAGGGTAGCCACTGACCATCATCCCCAGCAGGGATGCTCCCTGGAAGTGCTGCAACCTTCACTGAATGGCCCTTCCTCCAACCCTCACCTAGCCAGTTCCACCCTGGGAGACTGCTGGGATTCCCCCACCACTTCTGTGGCCCCTGGCCTGAGGAATAGGCTCCTTTTCATTTTGAACTGGAGAGTTGGTCTCTGGCTCTTGGGAAAGGGCCTTCCATCCAATCCTGGACTCCCACGCAGTGCTCTTAGACGTACGGTTCAACCCAACGGACAGAAGCTCCCAGCCTCTGCCTGCAGGGGGGCCAGTCAAAGGCTTTGACCCAGGATACCCACCATCTCCCAGCCACCAACCGAGTTCCAGCTCAAGGCCCAGCCTCGCTGCCACCCAGAAGACCACCTGAGAAGGCCTGGGCCATACCCATGGACACTGAAGGGCCTGAGGGGTGCAAGGGCAGGACCTCTGGGTGAGGGTGTGGGCATATGTGCCAATCAGAAAGGGCATCAGGTCTGAGGGGCAAGTGGCCGGAAAACCTCCTGGAAAGAGGCCTGGTGACCAGTGCCCCAAGTGGGCAGGACATGCCATTGGAGGCCACATCCATGAGCCCCGGGACAGAGTTGGCCGAAGGCAAAGAGAGTGGAAGTGAGGAGAATGACTAGATGCTGAATGGGCATCTGGTGAACAAGAGTCTGATGGGGAGTCGGGCCAGCCCGGCCACAGGCACTGCACAGAGGTCCTGGGGCCAAGCATTCCCAGCCCTCTGGGTTCCCTGTCTCCCATCTTCCCTTCGAGCAAATATCCAGTAGAGTCACACCACAAAGGAACCAGAGTGCTGACCCCACATCTTAAGGTGGGAAGAAGAATGACACAAATGGAAGCAAACAACACCAAAAAAATGCCACATCCATCAGCTTTGTAGCTTCTTACCTCTTTTTAATTTTCTGAATTCCCTTGATTTTCTTTCATGTAAATGTTTCTTTTTTATTTTTCCGTTACAATAAAATGGCCTTAAACCATATGATTTATCATGCTGGTAGTCTTTCTACCGTGCTGCCATTTGAGCTCTTCAAGTACCAGCCCCAGCAGTGAGATTGCCCAAGCCATGGGTCCCAGAGCACCCTGCACACACTCAGATCCCGGCACTGGCCAGGGTCCCTTGGGTGTCCCCAGCATCAGTGTCCTTTCTTCTCCAGCACACTTCCACCTCGCAGGTAGAGAGAGAGCAGATGTGCCTCCCACTTGCCCTGTGATGTAGACAGGACAAAAGGACCTGAGGACAGCCTCTACCCTCACTGTAGGGACTGTGGCCAGCATTGTGTGGGAAAAGGCCCCAGCTGATGTCCATGGTTCCACGTGGTTCAGAATAGCAGGCCAGGAGTAGTGATCTCGGCACCCGAGATGGATAGATCCAGGAAGTTTCAGGAGGCTATTCAGGGGTGCAGCTGGGGCTGAGGGAGCAGAGCCCAAAGGCACTGCATAGGAGGTTTGTCTAGCCTTGGCCATTGCTGATGAAGAAGCCTCATGCTGTGCTGGAAGGGGGCCAGAACCAGGTGGGATGACCAAAAAAGAGCCATCAAAGAATGAGGCCAAAAGCACCTTTCAGTCACTGACCCATGACTGGGAGGATGTAGGAAGATGCAGGTAATTTTATTCAGGGAAGGGGTATAGAGGGGCTCATTGGATGGTGCTGCTTGGGAGCTGCTCTAAAGACAGGGAGGCCAGGAGGGGCAGCTATGAGAGTCCAGGCCCAACTCCTGGAATGGATGTGGGTGGGAAGCAGGGGCCATGAAACAGACACAATTGGATCCTTGCCACTTGGCTTACTTCCATAGTGCTGCCTTAAGACAAATACCACAACTGGGAGGTTTTAAAGAGCCAGAAATTATTGCCTCACAGTTCTGGAGGCTAGAATCAGAGCATCAGCTCTAAAGGGAGAAGGGGACCTATCTTTGTTGATAGCCCCAGCAGTTCCTTGGCATTCCTTGACGTTTGTCTTCACCCTGTGTGTGTCTCTGTGTCTATCCTGCTCTTTTTATAAGACACCAGTCAGAAATGATTTGGTGTAGGACCCATCCTGCTCGGTATGACCTCATTACATGACAAAGAATACCCTGTTTACAAACAGGGTCACATTTAGAGGTACAGGGTTAAGACTTAAACGTAATTTGTTTTTTTCAAGGGGATGGAGGGTAGAGAGGGAAGGGACGGTATTGGTGGTTCAGTGGTAGAATTCTCACCTTCCATGCAGGAGACCTGGATTTGATTCCTGACCAATGCACCACCTGTCAGTCAGTGGAGGCTTACATGCTGCTATGATGCTGAACAGCTTTCAGCGGAGCTCCAGACTTAACCGCTATGCCTATATAATATCTTGAAAGAAAAAACTGCAAACCAAGAATGATATATCCTGCAAAACTCCTGCTCAAATATGATAACAAAATTTGCACGTTTACAGATAAACAGAAATTAAGGTGATATGTAAAAACCAAACCAAATGTACAAGAATTATTAAAAGGAGTGCTTTGGTTAGACAGCAAACAACATCAGACAAAAACCTGAATCTATGACGCAGGACAGCATCAGTCACATGCTAGTTTATGAGTTCTCAAGGATAAAGCAAAACTAAAAAAATTTACAATGGGAAAACAGAGACATCAACCTGTAAATAAAAACATCAGAACAATAACAGAGGGAATAAATGGTATAGGTATAGAGCTTTCAAATGGAGAGGAACTCCAGGCATTATCAAGTAATAAAAAAGTGGTTTAAACTTAGGAAGATGGAGTAAATTTCAAGGTAACCACAAAGAAAGTTAACAAAACTACTCATCAAAATGAAGGAGAAAAACATAAAGTCTCGGTAAACACAAAATTTACAGAAATGAAAACAATGCACATGCACACAAAAAGAATTTAGCACAGGAGAGTAAGAGAAACAAAGAAAATGTCAGCACCACAAAAGAAAGCACCACAAAATGACAATAAGCTCACACCTATCGATAATCACACTGAACATAATTGGCTTAAATGCACCCATAAGGAGACAGAGAATGACAGAATGGATAAAGAAAACACAGCCCATCGATCTACTGTATACAAGAGACACATCTTAGAAACAAAAAAAATGTTAAAAATTGAAGGATGGAAAAAATATATCAAGCAAACAGCAACCAAAAAAGACCAGGACTGGCAATACTAATCGCAGATAAAATAGACCTTAAGACAAAATCCACCATAAAAGACAAGGAAAGACATTATATAATCATTAAAGGGACCATCCATCATGAGGACATAATCATAATAAATAGCTACGCACCCAGTGACAGGGCTTCAAAATACATAAAACAAACTCTAACAGCACTGAAAAGAGAAATTGACAGTTCCACAGTGTCTTAGTCATCTAGTGCTACCATAACACAAATACTACAAGTGGATGGCTTTAACAAAGAAATTTATTCTCTCACAGTCTAGTAGGTTAAAGTCCAAATTTAGGGTGTCAGCTCCAGGTGAAGGCTTTCTCTCTCTGTTGGCCTTCTCATCAGCCTTCCTCAGGACTATGTGCTTCTTTGTGAAGGAACCCCAGGTCCAAAACACATGTTCTGCTCCTGGCACTGCTTTCTTGGTGGTATGAAGTCCCCTTGTTTCTCTGCTTGCTTCTATCTTTTACATCTCAAGAGTTTCCCTCAAGACACAATCCAACCCTGTAGGTTGAGTCCTTCCTCACTGACACAACTGCCGCCCATCCTCCCTCATTAACATCATAGAGGCAGGATTTATAACATGCAAGAAAATCACCCAATACTAGGAATCCTGGCCTGGCCAAAATAATACACACATTTTGGGGGGACATAATTCAACCCATGACACACGGTAATAGTAGGAGATTTCAACACAACATTCTTGGTAAAGGGCAGAATATCTAGAAAGAACTCAACAAAGAACAGAGGATCAAAAGGCTACAATAAGTGAATTTCACCCTATAGATACATACAGTCACTCCACTCAACAGCACCAAAGAATACATCATTTTCCAACACACATGGAATATTCTCAGAATAGACCACATCTTAGGCCACAAAGCAACCCTCAACAAAATCCAAAACATTGAGATAATACAAAGCATTTTCTCTGGTCCCAACACCATAAAAGTAGAAATTAATAACAGGAGGAGTTAGGAAAAAAAAAATCAAATACATGGAAACTGAATAACACCTTGCAAAGAAACCACTGGGTAATAGAAGAAATCAAAGATGGAATTAAAAATTTCTACAATTAAATGAGAATGAAAACACATGGCACTAAAATCTTTGGAACACAGCAAAGGCAGTGCTCAGAGGTCAATTTATAGCAACAGATGCACACATCAAAAAAGAAGAAAGGGAAAATTCCAAACTTTAGCTGTCCAACTCGAACAAATAGAAAGAGAAAAGCAAAAGAAACCCTCAGCCACCAGAAGAAAGGAAATAATAAAGATCAGAGCAGAAATAAATGAAATTGAAAATACAAACACAATACAAAGAATCAACAAAACCAAAAGTTGGTTCTTTGAAAGAATCAACAAAATTGACAAACCATTAGCCAATCTGACAACAGAAAAACAGGAGAGGAAGCAAATAGCCCAAATAAGAAATGAAATGGGGGGCAATACACCAGGCCCAACTGAAATAAAAAGGATCATAACAAAGTACTACGAAAAACTATATGCCAAGAAATTTGAAAACCTAGAGGAAATGGACGAATTTCTAGAAACACACTACCTATCTGAACTAACACAAACTGAGATAGAAAATCTGAACAGACCAATAACAAGAGAAGAGACTGAAAATGTAAAAGAAAAAAAAAATCTCAAAAAAAAAATCCTGGCTCTGGCCCAGATGGATTCACTGGAGAACCCTATCAAGCATTCAGAGAACAGCTTGCACCAGCACTACTCAAACTATTTCAGAACACAGAAAAAGAAGTACTTCCAAATTCATCCCATGAAGCCAGCATAATCCTGATACCAAACCAGGCAAAGATGCCACAAAAAAAATTACAGGCCAATATCTCCCGAGAATAAAAATTTCCAACAAAATTTTAGCTAACAGAATTCAGCGTCATAAAAAAAAAAAAAAAAAAAAAGATATACCATAACCAAGTGGGATTCATACTAGATATGCAAGGATGCTTCAACATTAGAAAATCAATCAACATAATCCACCACATAAATAAAGCAAAAGAATCATATGATCATCTCAGTCAACACAGAAAGGCATTCGATAAATTCCAACACCCATTCCTGATTAAAAAACTCTCAATAAAATAGAACGGAAATTTCTCAACATAATAAAGGGCATCTATACAAAACCAACCACCAACATTATTCTCAATGGAGAGAGGCTGAAAACATGCCCCCTGAGAACAGCAACAAGACAAGGGTTCCTGCCTTAGTTATCTAGTGTTGCTATAACAGAAATAGCACAAGTAGAGGGCTTCAACAAACAGAAGTTTATTGTCTCACATTCTAGTAGGCTAGGCGGTCAAATTCAGGGCATCGTCTCCACGGGAAGGCTTTCTCTCTGTGACAGCTCTGGAGGAAGGTCTTTGTCATCAATCTTCCCCTGGACTGGGAGTTTCTCAACTCAGGGACCCAAGGTCCAAAGGACACACTCTACTCCTGGCACTACTTTCTTGGTAATATGAGGTCCCCTGTCTCTCAGTTTACTTCTCTCTTTTATACAGCAAAAGAGATTGACTTAAGACTCAATCTTGTAGATTGAGTCCTGCCTCCTTAACATAACTGCCTCTAATACTGCCTCATTAACATCATAGAGGTAGGATTTACAACCCTTAGGAAAGTCACACCAGATGACAAAAGTGTAGAAAATCACACAATGCTTGGAATCACTGCCTGGCAAAGTTGCCACACATTTTGTGATGTAATGTGATTTTCTATCTTCTGCTTGTTCCATCATTGTACTTTGGAAGCAGATAACTTGTATTCTAGATTTCACAGATGAAGGGTAATTTTTCCGTTTTGGACTTGAATTCAGATTTGTGCTATGATATGATGGGGTGAAAATGTTTTACATGTGGCAAAGACATAAATATTTGGGGGCCAAAGAGTGGAATGTCATGGATTGAACTGTGTCCCCAAAAAATATGTGTCCATTTGGCTAGGCCATGATCCCACTATTGTGTGATTGTCCACCATTTTGTCATCTGATGTGATTTTCCTTTGGGTTGTAAATCCTACCTCTATGAAAAAATTACCTGCTGATAAATGAAATATATCCCTGGTAGATGACTTTCTGAGTTGTAATATATTGAGAGAGGAAATTGTCCTGTCAGAAAGTTTGATAATGAATTGGTGAAAGATATAGAAAACTGAGAAAAAGGTGGGGGTAAGAGGGGGTGGGTGGGAAGAAAAACAATTTTTAAATCTATGGGGGATAAGAAGTTATATATAAGACATTTGATTTAAGAACACCTGTGTGTGAACTACCTGCATGGTACAAATGGTTAACACTCTCGGCTGCTACCTGAAATGTTGGAGGTTCCTGTCCACCCACAGGTGCCTCGGAAGAAAGGTCTGGGGATCTAATTCAAAAAAATAAGCCATTGAAAATCCTATGGAGCACAGTTCTACTCTTTCTACTCCAACACACTTGGGGCCACAATGAGTCAGAATCAGCTTGACATCGGCTGGTTTTTTTGTTTTGTTTTTTTTTGCTTTTAGATACTTGCAGAGCCCACTCAAAACCCAGCACCAATGCCTAATTAAGTCCAAGAAAAATGTTTAAGCAACTATAGCATAAAAAATGTTAAGTAATAAGCATTGGGTCTGCTCACTTGACAGCACTTTTCTTTCTAAATAGTGCATAAAAGCATATTGTAGAAGAAACAACATCCTGATTTTTAGAAATACAAGCAAGACATGCTTGCCAAGACACTTTGCGGGTTCAACAGACCAGTTCCATTCAGCCATAGGTGTGCGGTCGGCACTGCTACTCCACTATTGCTCCCTCACCAGGGGGCTGGTGGCAGAAGTGTCTCCTCAAATGTGATATTGCTGCAAGGTGCACAAGTTTTCGTGAAGGCCGTGCAATGTGAGTTGTTCTCTACCTTTAGAGACAAAAATAGACAACTTTCCAGAAGAAAGAAGTACTCTGTTATCTGAGGTTTTTGCACTTTGTTTGAAAGAGCATTAGAATGAACTCATAGCTCTACTGGCAAAGCTTAACACACTCAGGGAAGGGAAGGGAAGCCAAACAAGAATGAAAACACATCATACCAAAACCTTTGGGACACAGCAAGGTCAGTGCTCAGTGTTCAGAGTTGAATTTAAGGCAGTAGATGTTTCGTGTGCTTTACAGACATTTGTCCCATATTTCACAGCCTCATGTTGCTTCCCTAGATCTGCACACTGCTGTTCTCCTAAGGCTGCTGCTGCTACTGCTGCTTGTCTCAGATTCACCAAAGATTACTGATTTACTCTAAGTTTAATATCCATTTACTGTTTTTACTACCGCTGTTATGTTTTAGTGAAAGGCTTTTGCGTGAATTAGCCATTTTGCAAATAACAGTACCAACATTTAATTTACTTTTTCTAATAACAGTTCCAACATTTAATGACATTTAACTAACTCAATCCCATTATCCAAATGATAGCCAAGAAGAAGCAATTCTTATAATGCATGCATAGCCATTAATCACAGTAGGTTCCCCCACTTGATCCCCAGGCAGAATTCACCAGGGACAGTTGTCTTCACTACAAGAAGCCTGTGAGCACCCAATTCAAATTCTTTTTTGTGACCTCCTGCTATCAATGCTTAAATCCCCAAAAGCTTCCTCCCAGCTGCAGACCTTCCCTGAGGAGAGCTATCAGGATCACCATGTCATCTGCCTCCAAATGCTGCTATTTCAATTTGACTGAGGCTTTTCCTGTGACAATGGCAATAGCATAAGGAGACACCCCTATTATAGACTGGATTGTGTCTCCCCCCACCAAATATGAGTTAGAAACTCCACCCAACAGCACCAAAGTATACATTATTTTCTGATGCACATGGAACATTCTCCAAAACAGACCACATCTTAGGGCACAAAGCAAGCCTCAGCAAAATCCAAAACAATGAGATAATACAAAACATATTCTATCATCACAATGCCATACAAGTAGAAATTCATCACAGGAAGAACAAGGAAAAAAATCAAATACATGGAAATTGAATAATACCTTGCTTAAAAACTACTGTGTAATACAAGAAATCAAAGATACAGTCAAAAATATCTAAAGCCAAAAAAGAATGAACACACATCATACCAAAACCTTTGAGACACAGCAAAGGCAGGGCTCAGTGCTCAGAGGTCAATTTATAGCAATAGATGCACACATCAGAAAAGAAGAAAGGGACAAAATCAAAACATTACTCAAACACATAGGAAGAACGGCAAGAGAAGACCACAGCCACCAAAAGAAAGGAAATAATAAAGACCAGAGCAGAAATAAATGAAACAGAAAAACAATAGAAAGAATCACAAAACCAAAAGTTGGTTCTTTGAAAGGATCAACAAAATTGACAAACCACTGGCCTAATTAACAAAAGGAAAACAGGAGAGCAAGTAAGTAACTCAATTAAGAAATAAAATGGGAGACATAACAACAGACCCAACTGAAATAAAAAGGATCATAACAGAGTACTAAGAAAGATTGTACTCCAACAAATTTAAAAACCTAAAGGAAATGCATAAATTTCTAGAAACATGCTACCTACCTAAACTAACACAAACTGAAGTAGAAAGTCTGAACAGACCTATAAAAAGAGAAGAGATTTAAATAATAATAATAATAAACTCCCAAAGCAGAAACAAAAAGTCCTGGCCCAATGGCTTCATTGTGCCCCTCTGGCAGAATTCCACCAAACATGCAAAGAGTTTGCACCAGTACTACTCAAACTAATTCAGAGCACGGAAAAGGAAGGCATATTTCCAAATTAATTCTATAAAGCCAGCATAACCCTGATACCAAAATCAGGCAAACATACCACAAAACAAGAAAATTACAGACCAATATCTCTCATGAGCGTAGATGCAAAAATTCTCAACACAATTCTAGTCAATAGAATTCAGTACCATATCAAAAAATAACGTACCGTGCCAAGTCAGATTCATACCAGGTATGCAAGATGATTCAACGCTAGAAAATCAATGAAAGTAATCCACCACATAAACAAAAGAAAAGAAAGTACATGATCAAGATCATCTCAATCAATGTAGAAAAGGCCTTCGATAAAGACCAACACCCATAGCTGGTAAAAACGTTCAGTACAATAGGAATAGAAAGGAAATTCCTCAACATAATAAAGGGCATCTATACAAAACCAACAGCCAACATCATTCTCAACTGAAAGAGGCTGAAAACATTCCCCTTTAGAACAGGAACAAGACAAGTATACTCTTTATCACAACTCCTAGCTAACATTGGGCTGCAAGTCCTAGCTCTAGCAATAAGGCAAAAAAGAGAAATAGAGGGCATCTAAATTGGTGATGAAGAAGTAAAACTATCCCTATTCACAGATGATATGATACTACACATAGAGAACCCATAAGACTCCAGAAGAAAATTACTGGAAGTAATAGAAAAATTCTGCAGACTAGCGGGATACAAGATAAACACATAAAAATCTGTGCGATTCCTATACATCAGTAAAGGGAACTATGAAAAGGAAATCAGGAAAAACAATATCATTTATCATTAGCTCCTTAAAAAATAAAATACTTACGAATAAATCTAACCAGGGACATAAAAGACCTATACAAAGAATACTATAAAACACTACTGCAAGAAACCAAACGAGACCTACATAAATGGAAAATCATACCATGCTCATGGGTAGGCAGATTTAACTTTATGAAAATGTCAATTATACCCAAAACAGTCTACAAATACAGTGCAATCCCAATTCTAATACCAACAGCATTCTTTAACCAAATGGAAAAACTAATCATTAAATTTATATGGAAAGGGAAGAGGCCCCAGATAAGTAAAACATTATTGAAGAAGAACAAAGTAGGAGTCCTCACACTACCTGACCTCAGAATCTGCTATATAGTTATGGTAGTCAGAATAGCCTGGTACTGGTACAATGACAGACACATTGACCCATGGAACAGGATCAAAGGCCCAGATGTATATCCACTAACTACAGCCACCTGATTTTCGACAAAAGCACAAAGTCCAATAAATACAAAAAAGACACTCCTTTTAACAAATGATGCTGAGAAACTTGATGTCTGTCTGTAAGGAAAAAAAACAGGACCCATACCTCAGCCCATACACAGACTAATTCAAAATGGATCAATGACCTAAATATAAAACCAAAAACTATAAAGATCATAGAAGAAAAAATAGGGTCAACGCTAGAGACCCTGGAGCCCTATTGGCAACTTGGTTAGGTGTTCAGCTGTTAAACAAAAAGTCAGCTGTTTGAATCCACCAGCAGAGCTCCTTGGAAACCCTATGGGGCAGTTCTACTCTGTCCTATAGTGAGGCCCTAATACCTGGTGTAAATAGTATACAAACCATAACTAAGTGTAAATAAACACGAGAAGATGAGCCAGATAACTGAGATCTTCTAAAAATTAAACAATTCACCAAAAGAGTAAAAAGAGAGCCTACAGTCTGGGAAAAGCATTTTGGCTATGACAAATCCTACAGAGGTCTACTCTCTAAATCTATAGAAAAATCCAACACTTCTACAACAACAAAAGGATAATAATCTACTTAAAAATGGGCAAAGGATATGAACAGACACTTCAGCAAAGAAGACATCCAGGAGACTAACGGACACATGAGGAAATGCTCGCGATCACTAGCCATTAGAGAAATGTAAATCAAAACTACCATGAGATACCATCTCACCCCAACATTACTGGCGTGGATCAAAAAGACAAAAATGACAAATGTTGGTAAAGTTGTAGGGAGCTTGGAACACTTACGCGTTGCTAGTGGGAAAGTAAATGGTACAATCATTTTGGAAAACACTACAGCGCTTCCTTAGAAAGCTAGAAATAGAAATGCCATACAATCTAGCAATCCCTGTCCTAGGCACATATGCTGGAGAAATAAGAGCCATCACACGAACAGACATATGCACACCCATGTTCATTGAAGTATTATTCACAACAGCAAAAAGCTGAAAACAACCTAAGTGCCCATCGACAGATCAATGGACCAACAAACTATGGTACATACACACAATGCAATACTACCCAATGATAAAGAACAATGTTGAATCTGGGAAACACCTGACAACATGGGTAAATCTGGAGGGCTTTATGCTGAGTGAAATAAGTCAGTCACAAAAGGACAAATATGTATGAGACCACTATTATGAAAAACACAGGAAAAAGTTTCCACACAGAAAGAAGTAATTCTTAACTGTTATAAGGGAGGGAAGGGAAGGGAGGGAAAAACCCTAAATAGATAGTAGGTAAGTGGTAGCTTTGGTGAGGGGTAAGACAGAACACAATACTGGGGAAGTCAGCACATCTTGATCAGGACACAGTCAGAGACGCTTCACAGACACATCCAAATGCCTTGAGAGACAGCTACTGGGCTGAGGGCTGGGGACCATGGTCTCAGGGGACATCTAGCTTAACTGGCATACCAAAGCATAAAAAATATATATATCTGTTGGAATCCTAGCCGCTACACAACTAATCTAATTTAATGTAGCCACCTTTCCTAATGCAATCTAATATAATATCACTGATCAATCATTTGAGGTCATACCAGTGAAGGATGGCTCCTAAAACTAATCACTTCTGAGATTAGACACAGAGACACACACAGAGGCAAAGGGAACACAGACACTATCTCACAACAGGGGCAAATGAATTAGAAGCCCAGGAACACCAAGGATTGCTGACAGTTACTAGAAGGTGAAACAGACAAAGGACTGGCCTCTAGGGCCAGCCACATCCTGAATTTGGACTTCCAGGTTCCTGAACCATGAGACAATAAATTTCTGTTCCTTAATGCCACCCACTTGTGGAATTTGTGTTACGGCGGCACTGTGGAACTAAGAAATCACCACCCCCAGGGTGCAGGACAAGGCAGGCTCATTTGGACAATCTTCAACTCTGTCAATCACTTACCACATTTTGTGGTCCAGGAACAGAAACATTCCATTTTCCTCCTTCTAACCTCCTGGTCCCAAAGTCCTGTAGACTTATCTCTATAATCCCCAACAGGTGCCGAAAGCTCCATTCATCCTGCCCTGGATCCTGGCACCTGGCACCTTTCCCGCACCAGGGCAAAGACCCCATCTGGTCAGTAAGGCCTCCAACCTCTCACAGAGCAACCTCCTCAGATTTCCTTGTTAGTTTCAGCTCACGTGAGCTCTATCTTGGGTGACAATGAGCCATCAGAGGTGTGGTGGGGGGCAGCAGTGGCAGGGAGCCTGTATCTCCCATGGAAGGAGCACCTGCAGATCACGATATCAACCCTGGCACAGCCTTCCCTTGCGCCCCACACACCTCGACTGGAGGGACCGCCTGCATGAGTCTATGTTCCCCTGGTCATAGCACTCTCCTTGGATAGGGAGGTGGGATGGCTTTCATGTTATAAAGACCCTGGCTCACAGCATTGTGCCATGCAAACTCCCATCAGGACCAAACTCCATCTGTCCCCCAACCCAGACTCAAAGTGATGGCCTATACTAGGGGGTCAGACCCTGCAGACCTTTGCATCCACGCCCCACATGCCCTCCAGGAGTCCTTCCAGGGCAATGCCTCCTTCCTAGGTGAAACTGAGATCCACGAACATCAATTTCCTACAGAGCCACCCACTGATACTTGTGTGGGCAGAAATACCAGCAGGACCACTGCAGACTCCAGAGCTGGTACCAACATACTGGGCCTAAAGGAGGAGGGAGGGAGAGGCAGTTCCCAAAGCCTGGAGGCCACCTTGAGAAAAGAGAGCCAGTCCACTGAGGGAGAGAGCCCAGGTAGACACCTCTGCCTTGGTGTCACCCCTCCCTCTGACCTCCTGCCAGCTCCCCCTTGACCTGACACTCCTACCAGCAGGCAGGGAATGAAACTGTTTATAGAGTCAACTCCAGGGCCAACATGTGGATGTTGGCCAAGCCAGGCATTTCCTGGCACCACACCTGGGGAACAGAGTATCTGGCAGCTGGAATGGCCTGAGGGTTGCACCTGGAGAGAGGTGCTGGGAACAGGGGTTGCCAGAGCTGACAGCATAGAAGAAATGGAGGGGCTGTCATCAGAGATGCCTTGATCTTCCTCCCAGGCACGCTAGGGGATGTCAGACTATCCTGAGCAGACCACACTGGGCCTCCCCATGTTGGGACATAGCCTATTCCAGCTATTGGAGAGGGACACTGGGAAAGGCTGTGGTAAGTTTCCATCGAGTCAGCCCTCAACTCATAGTGACTCTGTGTACAGCGGAACTAAGCGCTGCCCAGGCCTGCACCATCCATGATTAGTTTCAGATCACAGATGTGATCCATAGGGCTTTCATTGGCTGGTTTTCAGAAATCCTTCTCCAGGCCTTTATTCCAAGTCTACCTTAGTCTAGAAGCTCTGCTGAAATCTCTTCAGTACCATAGTAACATGCAAGCCTCCGCTGACAGATGGGTGGTGGCTGCACATGACGTTCATTGGCTGGGAATCGAATCCAGGTCTCCCACATGCAAGGTGAGAACTCTACCGCTGAACCTCCAATGCTGCATACTGGGAGAACATCCTTTAACTGATCTCCTTTGGCACTTCTAGAATGTTTTGTCACTGAGTGGGGACATGGAATCAGACAGAACCAATTTTCCATGTTCCTTCTAAGTCTGTCAGATACCATAACCCCACATTACTGTCCACCCCTTGGCATGACTTTGAGGGTCATGGGTTGTCTTGGATAATAACTAAACCAAGGCCCTATCACTGAGGCCAGTGGAGACAGGAGGTACATATCCAGAGCTACCCCTCTAGCTAAGCTAGGAGGGCATGGGTACGCTCAGCCTGAAAGGGAAATGTTTACACTCACCATGATCAGGAACTGGCTTAGGGGTGTTATGAGGCTAAACATAGTACAGCAGAGGGATTTTGTCAAAACAATACCAACCACTTTACATGAGTTGCCAAAAGAGAAAGTAAGGCTCCAAAAGCTGGAAACGTATGTCCGACATTCCTAGGGGTTAGGGTAGGAAATTGAGTTGGTGCTGGTGGCTCAAAGAAAGTATCCCAGTTAAAGGGAAGGGGTCCTTAGTTGTTATCCCGATTTGTATCAGCACAAAATAAACCTCTGAAATGTGTTTTGATTCTTAGCCAAAATCATCTAAACACCCTGCATCGCTGGATCATGTTCCAGTTTCTCTGGCTGATTAGGACAGTGGTTCCCTGGAAGGGGTTACCCTACTGCCCTCTCTCCTCCACCCCCATCCATCCACCTGCCTGATGGTCTGATGAGAGTCATTCGAAGGCAGGCCAGTGAGATTGAGAGCGTGTTGGAGATTTAGGATGCTGCCCAGTGATTCTTATGGGCATTCCTTTTAGGATACACTGGGTTAGGGCTTATGGCTTAGAAGACACAAGGTTTTGTGATCATAGCTCATGATCATGGTTACAAACAGCCTAACTCTATTTTTTGACTTGGACTCAAGCAGGAGGCAAAAGTGAATCTGATGAGGGCCTAGAGCCCCTTGGGGCACAGTGTGGACAAACAGAAGTTGGTTGAAGTCTGTGGAAGAGCATCCAGAACAGGGGGGCTGGTTCAGGCAACCATGTACCATCTGCAGGCATCTCCCAGAACTAGAAGGTTCTTGGAGACCCATACCTTTAAACCGGGTCTCCAAACAGTGATGCAACTAAAGTCATTAACTTTCCAGTGACAAGGTGGCCAGCAGGGTTTTGTTGTTATAGCAGCTCACGTCAACACCATGCGCAATGGTACAAAATGCTGCCCAGTCCATCCCCATGACTGGTTGCAGATCAGACCATTGGGATCCATAAGGTTTTCGCTGGCTGCTTTTCAGATGTAGATCTCCAGGCCTTTCTTCCTAGTCTGTCTTAGTCTGGAAGCTTTGCTGAAACCTGTTCAGCATCATAGCAACATGAACACCTCCACTGACAGATGGATGATGGCTGCACATGAAGTGTACTATCTGGGAATAGAACCTGGGTCCCCCACATGGACGGTGAGGATTCTACCACTGAATCACCAATGAGTATTGATGAAGTGACTTGCTTTCACCTTCTTGTTGTTATGGGACGTGTGCACACAATCATGCCAGTACTCAACCCCATAGTGGGATCTGACCCACACCATGAAGAATAGCGGAGATGGGCTCTCTGTTTGAGATTTTGAGTGAGTGGACCCCACCCCAGTGCTCATTATGTTTACCACTATGGTAGTTCTGAGCAGCCTCCTGGGAATCACCCACTTCAGTGTGGCAGGCAGTTAACCACTTGCTTCCTTGGGAATCCTGAGCCTTGGCGTTTCCGGACGGAAGCAGTTTTTCCCGATCTTCGCTCCCCCAGCTCATCTAATGAGGTTGTGCGCGTTTGGTTCACCATGTTGCTTCCGTTCCTGTTTGAAATACCTGGAGGGGCATCTGTTTTCTTGATTCAATTCTGACTTAAAAAGTAATGGGTAACAAAGCAATTCCAGGAGGCAGAAACCTAGAAATGGGAACTGAGATTGCTTATCTGATTATTTATGATTGATTTTGGAGGAAATGCTCATCAGTGGAAAGGAGACAGGGGCAGTCCCGGCAGACTATGGCAAATCTGACACATAAATGATCATCTACATTTACCTAAAATGAAGTGGTGATTAACCACAAGTCTTTGGGGAGACAGATACTCTTACAAGAGAGTGTTAGTTTAGGAATGAGGACTGCAAGGACTGTGGAGTGGCTGGCCTTTCATCACTGCATTGGAGCCCACACAATGAGAAGGATGATCTCAGAACTCCAAGCTCTCAGCTAGAGGCAAGGTCAGAGAGCAAGGGGCCCCATCACTGCCCTAAAAGCATTCATTTTCTCTCATAACCACAGGATGAATGTGATTGTAGGGGGGAACGTATCTGAAAGTCAGACCCAACGTTTGCTACAACAGCTTGCCAAGTCTCAACACCAGATGAATTAATTCACAGCCTCACCAGGTGTCTCATATGAAAGAATTTGTCTGGGAAGAATGTGACCTTGAGAACAGGGATGGTGACATTTCTACAGATTCTGATAAAGTCCAGTACCATAAATACCCAAATGACCACTCACCAATGCAGCTTTTCCCCTCCTTGGTCCATGGAGAGTAGCCACCTGGTGCTTGTGAATCCTGTAATTACCTCCAGAGTTGCCATGTTTCCTGGAGACCAGCCCACACCGCTATAATTCAGGAGCAGTCCTGGGAGAACCGAGGGGGCCAAGACAGGTTGGAACCAGAAGATGGTGGGCTCCACACCACATGGAAGATTTGTCAGCAGATCTTCCAGAAAGCTGGGCATACTGGTAGACATGGACTCTATGGGATGCACACTCTCAGTTCTAAACTAAGAAGACGAAACACGCTGAGGGTCTTTGCCAAAGTCGTCAACATGCATGAGCTGACCAGGGATGATATGGACTCAGTGTGTTTCTCTAGTGTCTGCAAATGTCCCTGAGGCTGAATCCTGAGGCCAACGTCCCCTCTGGCCAGGGAATTGTGCCCATTCGATGGTCAGGAAGATGGGTCAAGGATGGTGCCAAAGAGGTAGGAGGGAAGCCACCTGCAGAAGCCAGAGGCAGGGATCAAAATGACAAGGTTTTCCTCCAAAGGCCAGTTGTGCTGGTAGCTCAGAAGAGTGTGGAAGAGGATGCGGCTTGGGGTTGGGCTGAGGGTCTGAGTAGCACCAAGACCAGATTCATCCAGGGGCATCTATCTGCCCACACTGCATCCATGTCAGGGAAGAGGGAAGTGCCCATGGGGCTCGGTGAGAGGCCCTGGAACCTCAGCCTGGAGGCGGGTTTAAGCTCTGGGCACTTGATGTGGGGGGCCTTAGAGGGTCACAGTCACTGCACAGGTCAGACTGGCCTGGGGATCCTGTGGGGGATCGCAGGAGTTACCAGCACCTGTTGCCTGGTGCTTCTACCTGCCCCCCTGGGATCCTCTGGGTCCCAGGGCACCACCCCTCCCCCACATGCCCAGGTGAGAGGCCTTAGAGTGTCTGGACTCCCCCCAAGGCAGAAATCACCCAGACGAAAGGAGAACTTTAGGAAGAAAGCGGTACCAGCCAGGTTTCAATCCCGTTCTTAGTTGTTGCAGCCTGTGGAGGAGTTCACAACTCAGGGGCCAGGGCTGGGAGGGACCAGCAGCCCCCTGAGCCAGGGCCAGCGCAGGACACTGGCTCGGTGAGTCGGGGGGGCAGGGAGCAGCTTGTCTGCAGAGGAGAGGGGGACAGGGCAGGGGAGAGGGTGGAGGGCATTGGTGGGAGCTGCCAGGCCTGGGCAGCGAAACAGCCACAAGGAGTCTGGAATGAGCAGAGGATGGAACAGGCCTTCAGGCTCAGGAAACAACTGGCCACTCAAGGCTGAATGGCTGGCAACATGGGGTTAGGGGCTGCCCATTGCAGGGACCAAGGAGTGGTGGCAGGGGCACAGCCTTGCCAACAGTGCTGGATGCCAAAGGCAAGCAGAGGCAGGCTGCAGGGGGCCCTGGGCCCTTGGAGACAGTGCCAGGATAGGTGGGTGGAAGCCTGGGAGCTGCACAGTGTCTGAGTGTGCTCGGGGCACAGGGCAGTGCCAGCCTGACATCGGGTGGGGCAGGGCAGGTGTGAACTGTGGGCTCAGGGATGGGGTGGGCTCGGCACAGGGGAGGTGCCTTCCAGTGGCCAGAGGGCTCAGTCCAGACTCATGGAGCCAGTAGGGGCCCCAGGGGAGGATCAGAGAAGGTGGCAGGGGGCATCCTAGGCTACAGCCAGGGCCAAGGGCAAGAGGGGTCAGAGTAGGTGTCCCTGTGCCTAAGATCAGTGTGCTGGGGGCTGGGCCCAGGGCAGGCAATGAGTGGGCAGTGGGATGGGCTTTTGGCAGAAAGGGTCAGATCCTGGGACCAAGGGACAAAGGTGAGATGTCAGGCCCCAAGAAGCAGTTATAGGGCTGGGAGGGGGGGGATCCAGTCATGGTTGGTGGTCAGCACTGATCCTGCCAGTGGGGAGATCAGGGGCCAAAGCTAGGGTTGAGGAGGTTGGGGTGAGGACTGACAGGGGCCAGGAGCTCATCTGGGAGGGAACTAGGGGAATGAGGCTGGGGTAGGTGGTGCGGGGAACTGGGACCTACAAGCTGAGGGCTGGGAGGTGTGGGTTGGGAGCTGGGGTAGAGGCTGGGTATTAGGGGCTAGGAACTAGAGGCTTGGATCTGGTGCTACGGGCTGGTAACCGGGTGCTAGGAGCTGGGAGCTAGGTACTAGGGGCATGGGGTTGGGGGGATAGTAGCAGACAGGTAGGGGCTGGGAGCTAAGAGCTGGGAGCTGGGGGCTGGGTGTTAGAAGTGGAGAATAGGGGGCTTGGGGCTAGGGGCTGGGAGCTGCAAGCTGGGGACTGGGGATGAGGAACTGGGTTCTGGGGCCTGGGTAGTAGGAGGTTGGAGCTGAATGCTAAGTATTAGGAGCCGGGAACTAGGGACCAAAAGCTGGTGCTGGGTGCTAGGAGCTGGGGCCTGGGGATAGGGACTGGAGATTGAGAGCTGAGGGCTGGGAGGTACAAGCTGGGTGCTAGGTACTTAGAGTTGGCAGATGGCAACTAGGAGCTTAGAGATGAGTGCTGGGAGCTAGGTGTTAGGAACCAGTAGCAGAGAGCTGAGGGCTAGGGCCTGGGAGCTGGGGGCTGGGAGCTGAGAGCTGGGAGCTAAGTGCTAGGGGCTAGGGGATTGACACAGAGGCTGGATCCTAGGGGCCTGAAGCTGAGCAATAGGTGCTGTGTGTCAGGAACTGGGAGGTAGAGACTGGAAGCTGGGGGGCTGGGGGCTGGGTCCTAGAAGCTAGAAGCTGGGAGCTGGGAGCTAGGTGCTAGGGACTTGGGGATGGGTACTAGGGGCTGGAATCTGGAGCTAGGGACTGGGTGCTAGGAGCTGGGATGTGGGGAATAGGGGTTAGGAGCTGAGAGCTAGAAGCTGGGGCTGTGAGGCATGAGCTGGGGGATAGGGGAAGGGTGCTAGGAGCTGGGAGCTGTGAGCTGGGGACTGGGAACTGGGTGGTGAGAGCGGGCGGTTGGGAGCTAGGGCCAGGGACTGGAAGACTGGGTCTGAGAGCTGGGAGCTGGTGGGTGAATGCTGGGAGCTGAAAGGTCAGTACTAGGGCTCAGAGCTGGGTGCTAGGAGCTGGGGGCTGGGGGCTGAAAGCTGAATGCTAGGAGCTGGGAGCCTGGGGCTGAGAGCTGGGGTCTGGTAAGTGATACTGAGAGCTGACAGGTAGGTGCTGACCCTGGGAGCTTGTTGTTAGGAGCTGGGGGCTGGGAGCTGGGTGCTAGGAGCTGGGAGCTTGGAGCTGGTTGCCAGGAGCTGGGGACTAGGATCTGGGGGCTGGGAGCTGGGGCTAGGAGCTGGGTGCTAGGAGCTGGTGGCTGAGAGCTGAGTTCTAGGAGCTAGGGGCTAGGAGCTGGGTGCTAGCAGCTTCAGGCTAGGAGCTGGGTGCTAGGAGCTGGGGGCTGGGAGCTGGGTGCTAGGAGCTAGGAGCTAGGTGCTAGAAGCTGGTGGCTAGGAGCTTGTTGCTAGGAGCTGGGGGCTGGGAGTTCGGTTCTAGGAGCTGATTGCTAGAAGCTGGGTGCTAGGAGCTGGGGGCCAGGAGCTGGGTGCTAGGAGCTGGTGGCTTAGAGCTGAGTGCTAAGATCTAGGGGCTAGGAACTGGGTGCTAGAAGCTTGTGGCTGAGAGCTGGGGCTAGGAGCCAGGGGCTAGGAGCTGGGTGATAGAAACTAGGTGCTAAGATCTGCGCGCTAGGAGCTGGGGGCTAGGAACAGAGTGCTAGGAGCTGGGAGCTAGGAGCTGGGTGCTAGCAGCTGGGGGCTGGGAGCTGCATGCTGGGAGCTGGGGACTGGGAGCTGGAGGCTAGGAAGTGGGTGCTAGGAGATGGGGGTTTGGAGCTGGGAGCTGAGAGCTGAGGGCTACAGCCTGGGAGCTGGGGGCTGAGAGCTGTGTGCTAGGAGATGGGGCTGGGGGCATTGAGCTGAGAGCCGGGGGCTGGCGGGTGAATGCTGGGAGCTGACAGATACATGCTGGACTGGGAGCTGTGTGCTAGGAATGGGAGATAGGAGCTGAGAGCTGAGGACTGGGTCCTGGGGTCCTGGTGCCAAGAGCTATTTGCGAGGAGCTGGGAACTGAGAGCTGGGGGCTGGAGGTTACTAGCTGGGTGCTGGGTGCTAGGAACTGGTTGCTAAGAGCTAGGGGCTGGGTCCTGGGAGCTGGGTGCTAAGAGCTAGGGGCTAGGGTTGGGAGATAGGAGCTGGGGCTGGGAACTGGGAACTGGAGGCTAGGAGCTGGGGGCTGGGGGCTGGGACCTGGGGGCTAGGAATTGAATGCCAGGAGCTGGAAGCCAAAGGCTGGGAGCCAAGGCTGGTGAGTGAATTCTGGAAGCTGAGAGGTAGGCGCTAGGGCTAGGAGGTAGATGCTAGGAGCTGGGGCTGGGAACTGGGACCTGAGAGCTGAGGGCTGGGAGATGGAGGCTAGCTAGAGCTAGAAGCTGAGAGCAGGGTGGTGGGGTCTGGGGCTGGGAGCTGTGAGATAGGGACCAGGGACTGGTAGCTGAGAAGTAGGGACTGGGGATAGAGGTCTAGAGGCTTGTTGCCAGGAGCAGGGAGTTGAAGGCTGGGATCTACGAGCCAGGAGCTGGGAGCTGTCTACTAAGAACTGAGAGCTAGGGGCTGGGAGCTGAGGGTTGGGTGCTAGAACCTAGGGGCTGAATGCTGAGAGCTGTTAGTTGGGTGCCAGGAGCTAGGGACTGGTAGCTGGGGTCTGGGTGCCAGGAGCTGGGGACTGGGACATAGGGGCTGGGTACAAGACACTGGGGACTTAAAGCTAGGGGCTGGGCTCTAGGAGCTGGGGGCTGGAAACTGAGAGCTAGGAGATATGATTTATGAGCTGGGTGCAGGGAGTTGAGTTCAGAGAGCTGAGGCCCAGAGTTGGGGGTAGGAGCTGGTTGCTCTGACAGATGAGACTGAGGGCCTTGGCACCTGAACAGCTGGGCCGAGGGTGGGTGTCCTGGTGGCCCAGGGAACAAGCCCAGCCCTGGGAAGTGAGTGAATAGAAGAGGGCCACCTGGCAGGTCTGGGCTGAATGTGTTGGGGCTGGCAGGGGGGCGGAAGGCCTGAGGACACAGAGTCAGGTCCCCGGCTCAGAGCCTGGGTAGATGGCCTCAGGGCAAGAGAGCAGGAGACTGCGGGAGTCCTGCAGGAGCTGGGGCAGGAGTTCTGGTTGGTCAGTGCTGAGGGCCCTGAGGAGGGCGAAGTGCCTTGAGCTTTGAAAGCTGGTAGGGGCCGGGTCTGAGCTGACTGACGGGGAGCAGGTGGGCAGAGGTAGGAGACTGGACTGGCAAGAGCTCCAGGGCTGCTGCAGGGAGGGGACCCTGGGCAGTGCAGGCCCCAGGGCTGAGGGGGAAGCCAGAGGCTTTTCCAAAGGGCCCAGCTCTGTTTAGCGGTGGTGGGGTTATGGGGTGGGATCACAAGGTGGCTGACCCAGCAGAGGGGCCTGAGCAGCGGCTGCTGGAACCTGTGGTATAAGTGGGCAAGGGACAGGGGGCTGCCAGGGGTGTCCATCGTTAGAGGAACAGACCTGGCAGGGGGTGGGCTTGAGCTTCTGAAGCCTGAGAACTCAAGGACAGAGGGTGCACTCAGCTTAGCTGGGGCTCACAGTACCTGCACAAACAGGGAAGAAGAGGATCCAAGGGCAGGTGCAGGGCTCCCACCTGGGCTGAAGGTGGGCTGGGATACCCTGGATTCCAGAGCTGCTAGGCTAGGAAGCAGGGCCTGAGGGTAAGTGGGGCTCAGGCTGAACTGACAGACCTGAGAGCCAGGTGGGCAAAGGCAGGGACAGGTTGAGTTTGGGTTGTGGAGGGAGCAAGAGGTTGTGCCTTGGAGCTAGCTCAGGGAGGACCACGCAAGGATGAGGAAGCGTCTGGTTGAGCAAGGAGCTGGAGAGTGGCCAGGAAGGACAGGTAGGCCACAGTGTAGGGAGTGGGGGTGCTGGATTGAGGAGTCACAGGGGGCCACAGGAGCTCAGGCCTAGAGGAGCAGATTAGAAGGAGCCTGGGCTGGGGGCTTGGGCTGGCCGGTGGAGGGGAGGGGGGCAGAGAAAGGCATGCACATGCTCCCAGGGGCTTGGTCCAGGACAGGGAGGGGCCTGGACAGCAGTCACTGGCAGGAGGCAAGGCCTGCTCAGCCTTCACTACATAGAGGGATCCTTCCTGGAGGGAGAGAGTGGGCTCCAGGAGACCTGGAGACACAGAAGGCAGAGACAGGAGTGGCAAGAGGCTCTGCGTGGAGCACCCTGGACTGGAGTGCTGGCAGGGTGCAGCAGGGGCTGCCAATCCCAAGTACAGGCTCAGGCTGGAACAAGAGGGCACAGAGATGGTCACTGGCTCAAAGACCACACAGAAGCTGGCTGGAGCAGGGGCCCACAGTCCGTGGTCAGGCAGAGGACTAGGTCTGGCACCCCGGGGAGGTGGGGAACCTGGTGCCACCCACCTTAAAGTTAATGGATAAGCAAAGTGGGAGGAAGGTACTGGGAGACCCCAGGGCTGAGCTGGCTCTAGGTGGTCTTGGAAAGCTGGCCAGCTGATTGAACCAAGCCCGTGGTTCTGGCCTAGTCAACGAGGCCACAGCCAAGGCTCCTGGTCCTGGAAGCATGTCAGATCAGAGATGTTCCAGGCCTGGCAACTTCCTAGGGGCCTCCAGAGAGGAGGTGCTGAAGTGGGAGTGGATGAGTCTCGCTAGCTCTGTGACCCAGGTGTGTGCCCAGATGTGTTCCTCAGGTGTGTACCCCTGATGCCTGTGAACACAGAAGACGCACCTGGCAGTCAGGCAGCCTGGCCCGGCCTGGGCACATGGTCATGTGGGGTCCCCTCTCTTGCAGCCTCCACCAAGGGCCCATCAGTCTTTTCCCTGGCCCCCGGCTGTGGGACCACAACCGAGTCCAAGGTGGCTCTGGCCTGCCTGGTCGCCAACTACTTCCCAGAGCCAGTGATGGTGTCCTGGAACTCTGGAGCTCTGTCTGGAGCACACACCTTCCCGGCCGTCCTGCAGTCATCCAGCCTGTACTCCCTCAGTAGCATGGTGGTGGTGCCCACCAGCCACTGGACCAGCGAGACCTACATCTGCAGCATCGCCCACCTGGCCAGCAACACCAAGGTGGACAAGTTTGGTGAGCCATAAGCATGGTTGGGAGGGGGTCCCCACAGCCTGTGTCCCCAGCAGATAGGTTCAGGGTCAGCCTGAGGCCCCTGAGGCACGAAGAGATGCAGGGCAGCTGGTGGCCCCTGCCTGTCTCCTCCCACTAAAGGGCTCTGCCTGCCCCACCCTGAGGTCCCACAAATTCAAGGAGGGCATCTTCTGGGGTTACCCACAGGCCCAGGGGACACACAATCTGGATACCCATAATCCAGTCCTTGTGCTCAGAGTCGGATGGTGGGTCTCACAGCTGACAACTGCTTCATGAAACAGCCTAACTTGACCTCATTCCAGTCTGAGGGCCAAACATTCCCTCTCCCAGCTGGGATGCCCACTCTCCTCTCCGTTAAGGTAACACTCCTTGTCTGTCTGCTCTCTCTGCAATGCCAAGTCCCTGCAAGAGAGATTGTTCCAAATGCCAAGGTAAAGTGAGCCCCACCGTTGCTAAGAGGAAACAGCCCCAATGGGAGGACAAACCCAATCCATGCCCCAGCCCCTACGGCCCTGTCACTGACTCTCAGCTCTTCCCACCAGCTCCTCAGCTCCTGGGAGGACCCTCCGTCTTCGTCTTCCCCCCAAAGCCCAAGGACACCCTCACGATCTCCCGAACCCCCGAGGTGACGTGCCTGGTGATAGATGTTGGCCAGGAAGACCTGAACGTGCAGTTCAATTGGTACATGGATGGCAAACAGGTGAACGCAGCCAAGACCAGCCAGCCAGAGCTGCAATCCAACAGCACGTACCGCGTGTTCAGTGCACTCCCCATCTCGCATCGGGACTGGCTCACAGGCAAGGAGTTCAAGTGCAAGGTCACCAATACTGCCCTCCCATCACCTATTGAGAAGGTCATCTCCAAGGCCAAAGGTGAGGCAGTAGGTGGGCGAGGAGGGGTGGGCAACCCCTTCCTCTGTACTGGGAATAACCCTCTCCACCTTCATCCCCACAGGACAGCCCCATGAGCCACAGGTGTATGCCCTGCCCCCACACCGAGATGAGCTGACCAAGGACAAGGTCAGTGTCACATGCCTGGTGAAGGGATTCTACCCGTCTGAAATTGATGTTATGTGGGAAAGGAACCAGGAGCCAGAGCCTGAGAACAGCTACACAAACACGGAAGTCCACCCCGAGGCCGATGGGACCTTCTTCCTGTACAGCAAGCTCACAGTGCCCAAGGATAGCTGGCAGCAAGGAAACACCTACTCCTGCGTGGTGCTGCATGAGGCGCTGCGCAACCACTACACCCAGAAGTCCATCTCCCTGCTTCCTGGTAAATGAGCCTGGCCAGCACACCCAGCGAGTGCCTCTCCCACTGATTGGTGGGGCCCCTGAGCACACCTGGAACCTCACCTGTAAATAACCCCAGGCGACCCACCCTGAAAATAAAGCACCCAGCTCCGCCCTGGCGTCCTGCAAGACTGGCATGATTCTTTCTGAGGCCCACGTGAGCCTGAGCTCTGCCAGGCTGTGGGGTCAGGTGGGGCCTGAGACCTGCACTGTCACCACTGGGGGAGATCGCGTGGGGTCTGTGCAAGCCACCCTGGGAAAGCCAGCCATGGGCAGCCTGCTACAAGGACAGGTCCTTCGCTAACAGTGTCTCCTCTCTGGGTCCCTCCTCCAGCCTGCAGCTACAGTGCTGGAGTGAGGGAGGGATCAGGTAGATGCACCTAGGGAGGCTGTGTGGTGGAGAGTGTCTAAGTTGTCCCAGGGGTCCCCTGCAGGAGTTCCCCATGGTGGCTCTGTGTTCACATAGAGGTCCCCAGATATGGGGACAGGCCCTCTTTTTACACTGGGGCTCCAAGAACAGATCACTCCACACAACACACTCAGGATCCAGGCGGTCTGCCCAGGAGAGGGAGGACACCCACATGGACACTGAGCTCAGACCCATGAAAAGCAAGCCTCTTCTGATAAACAACACTCCAGCACCCACAGGTCACCTTCACACATGCCTCACACATGCCTCACACATGCCTCACACATGCACGCACAAATACATGGATCACAGTGCACACACACACAAACACACACACGTAAACACATGGGCACATGGGTACACATGCACTCACATAAAATCACACATACATGTACAAACACATGGCACACACACACTCACTCATATTCACACTCACGCATATACACACACGTACATACACATGCACACATACACACAAGTAAACACACCCAAACACATGGACACACATGCACTTACAAGCACACACATGCACCCACACACACGTATATACAGGGGCATGCATGTACACACAAACGTGGACACACTCACACACACACATACAAGCACTCCCCTTATACACTGGGGCCTCACACAGGGCAAACTGCACAATGCCTGCCAGCACAAGCCCAGGTCACATGAACACACACACCAGCCTCATCCCACACCCTCCAAAGTTGCAGGAGTGCCCTGTGGGTTGCTCCAAGCTCATCTATACCTGACCAACTCAGATAGGTCCCTACCTGCAAGGACCCACATGCTTCCTCCCAGGCCCACCCTCCAGAGCTGTTCAAATGGGCAACACTCCTGGTCTCCTCACGTCACCATGAGCTCAATCCTGTGATGACAAAGACTGCCACCGGCCTCCTGCACACTCACACTCCTGCCCCCTCACACAAAAGGGGTCAAAAGCCCTTCACTGTTCCCAACATCACTACTTACAACTGTGCTTTCCCGGGGAAGGTGGGCTGTACTGTCCCTCCTGCTCTCCAGACCTTTTCACCCCTGGGAGATGCAATGGAAGGCCCGGGGCCCAGGCAGGAGGCAGGTGGGCTTCGGGTGGCCATGTCCCAAGATGGCCCCTTATGCTACTCTGACCAGCCCAGAGCTGGTAGGCCAGCAAAAACGAGTGGTTCTCACAGCTGGCTGGGCCTTAACCAGGGACAGGGGTTCCCAGCCATGCTGGGGTCCAAGCTGTAGGAGAGGGATGGGACTGAGGACAGTACGCAAGTCTGGGGAGGGGTCCCCAGCACTATTCTGAGAAACCATAGAAGAGGCATGGCCAGGGACAGCTGACCATGGGGACCTGCTGGCTCAGCCCTTCCTGCAAGGGGACAGGCAGGGAAGACAGGGTGAGGGAACTGGAGGGCCACCCCCAGCATAGTTGGGGCCCTTCCTCCTGGACCTTTCTGTCCCCCATGTCTGTGCCAGCACCACGGCATGGACACCCTCGCTGATTCCTTGTCCCCTTCCCAGAGCTGCACCTGGATGAGAGCTGTGTGGAGGCTCAGGATGGGGAGCTGGATGGGCTGTGGAGCACCATCTCCATCTTCATCACCCTCTTCCTGCTCAGCGTGTGTTACCGTGTCACCATCACCTTCTTCAAGGTCTGATCCTCAGGGCCTCTACCCTGTACCAGCCCCCAACTCCCCACCTCCAGCCCATCGCCCCCTACAGCAGGCTACTCTGCCAGTAGGGTCCCCATGCATGGAGCAGCCGGACCCCAGGCGGGTAGGCAGAGAGAGAGAGGGGACCTCAGGGCTCCGGGCCTGGGGCTGTAGGGGCCTGGGCTGGCCTGCTCACTGTTGCCACGCTGTCACCCGCAGGTGAAGTGGGTCTTCTCCTCGGTGGTGGAGCTGAAGCGGACCATTGTCCCTGACTACGGTAATATGATCGGGCAGGCTGCCTAGGGGCTACTGAGAGAGGAACACATAGAAGCCAAACCTACCACAGGCTTCAGATGGCTCCACCCTCCACCCAACCTCCACCATGCCCTGTGGCCCCACCGCTCCTGACCACTCACTGCCCTCTGACCATGCTGTCTCATTTCCCTCCTGTCAGGGAACCTGGTGGACAGCACGTCCTCCCCCAGACCTCAGCAGCCTGGATACCCCACCACCCCATACCTAAATAGCATTTACAGCAGCACCAGGAGCGCCGGTGGGGTCATCACACTGGGAGGCCCTCAGGGTCAGCTGTGCATGTCCATTCTGGAGGAGCGAATGGGCCAGTATTCCCTATGTCCATTTCAAGCAGGGACCTGAGTGCAAGCTCCATTCCAGGGCTGGCTCAGAGAGACACCAAATCTCAAAGATCCTTGGTAGGGATATCATGTGCCAAGGCAGGGGAGCCACTGACCATCACCCCCAGAAATGATGCTCCCTTGGGAAGGGGCTTTCTATCCAGTCCTAGCCTCCCAAGCAGTGCTCTTAGATGTGGAGTTCAACCAAAGAGACAGATGCTCCCAGCCTCTGCCTGAATGGAGGCCCATTAAGGGGCTTCGCCCAGGATACCCACAATCTCCCAGCAACCAACACTGTTCCAGCTAAAGGCCCAGCCTCAACGCCACCCAAAAACCACCTGAGAAGACCTGGGCCATAACCATGGACACTGAAGGGCCTGGAGGGTGCAAGGGCAGGGCCCCTGGGTGAGGGTGGGTATCTGTGCCAATCAGGAAGGGCATCAGGCCTGAGGGGCAAGTGGCTTGACAGCCTCCTGGAGAGAGGCTTGGTTTCTGGTGCCCCAAGTGGTCAGGGTGTACCATGGGAGGCCACCTCCATGGGCCCCTGGACAGAGGTGGCCGAAGACAAAGAGAATAGAAGCAAGGAGAATGCTCAGAGTGAGCACCTGGCCAACAAGACTCTGATGGGGAACCAGGCCAGCCCGGCCGCAGGCACTGCACAGAGATCCCAGGGCCAAGCCTTGACACCTCTCTGGGCTCCCTGTCTCCCATCTTCCCTTTCAGCAAATACTCAGCAGAGTCACACCACAAAGGAACCAGAGTGCGGAGCCCACATCTTAAGGTGGGGAGAAGAATGACGCAAATGGAAGCAAACCATACCAAAGAAATGCCACATCTATCAGCTCTGTAGCTTCTTACCTCTTTTTAATTTTCTGAATTTCCTTGATTTTCATTCATGTAAATGTGTTGTTCTTGTTTTTTAATTACAATGAAATGGACTTAAACTGTATGATTTGTCATGGTTGTAGTCTTTCTATGGTGACACCCTTTGAGCCTTTCAAGTGCCAGCCCCAGCAATGAGATGAGCCAAGCCATGAGTCCCAAATCACCCTGAACACACTCAGCTCCGGACACTGGCCAGGGTCCCTTTGGTGTCCCCAGCATCGGTGTCCTTTCTTCTCCGGCAGACTTCCACCTCGCAGCTAGGGAGGCATCAGATGTGCCTGCTCACTTGCTCTGTGGTGTAGGCAGGACAAGAGGTCTGAGGACAGCCTCCACCCTCACTGGAGGGACAGTGGACAGCACTGTGTGGGTCAAGGTCCCCAGCTGACCTCCATGGTCCCAGGAGGTTGAGGACAGTGGGCCAGGAATAGTGATCTCAGCACCCAAGATGGATGGATCCAGGAGGTTACAGGAGCTTTGAGGAGGCTATGCAGGGAAGAACCTGAGTCTTCAGGCACAGAGGCCAAGGGACTGCACAGGAGAGGCATCTAGCTTTCGCCATCACTGAGGGAGAAGCTTCATGCTGTGCTAGAAGGGGGTCAGAACTAGGTGGGATGACCAACAAAGGGTCATCGAAGAGCTGGGTTAAAAAGCACCTTTAAGTTACTGACCCATGTCCTGGAGGCTATAGGGAAATGCAGGTAATTTTATGCAGGGAAGGGGATGGACAGGCTCATTGGCTGGTGCTGCATGGGAGCTGCTCTGAAGACAGGGAAGCCAGGAGGGGCAGCTATGAGAGTCTAGGCCCAACTTCTAGAATGGCCGTGGGTGGGAAGCAGGGGCCATGGCACTGGCACAATTGGGTCCTTGCCACTTGTCTTACTTCCATAGTACTGCTTTAAGAGAAATATCACAACTGGGAGGCTTTAAAGAGCCAGAATTTATTGTCTCACAATTCTGGAGGCTAGAATCAGAGTATCAGCTCTAAGGGGAGAAGGGGGTCTATCCTTGTTCATAGCCCCAGCAGTTCCTTGGCATTCCTTGGTGTTTGTCTTCACCCTGTGTGTGTCTCTGTGTCTATCCTGCTCTTTTTATAAGACATCAGTCAGAAATGATTAGGTTTAGGACCCACCCTACTCAGTATACCTCATTACATGACAAACAGGGTCACATTTATGGGTACAGGGTTAAGACTTCAACATAATTTTTTTTTCCAGGGGGAGGGAGGGTATTGGTGGTTCAGTGGTAGAATTCTCACCTTCCATGCAGGAGACCTGGATTCAATTCCTGACCAATGCACCATCTGTTAGTGGAGGCTTGAATGTTGCTAGGATGCTGAACAGCTTTCTGTGGAGCTTCCAGGCTAAGATGGACAAGGAAGAAACACCTGGTGAACTACTTCTGAAAATCAACCAAGGAAATCTCTATGGATTGTAATGGCTTGATCCACAACTAGTCATGTGGGTTGAGCAAGACCAGGCAGTGATTTGTTCCATAGAACAAGGGCTCACCATGAGTTGGGGGCTGACATGATGGCAAAGAACAATAAGAACTCTCCCATTTACAGAGTCAACATAACTTTTGGGGGGACACAATTCACCCCATAACACCACCAGGGGGTCCTTGCATTAGACACAGGGCCAAGCTTCAGGGGGCCTTAGACGGAGCAGGCTGTGCTCCGTAAGTGATGCCAAATTATGGCCCTTTAAACTATAAGGCTTCCGTGTTGTTCAGCTATGGGTGAGAGGCAAAGGGTTCGGGGTGTGCCCTTTGATTCTGGCCTGAGGGGCCTTGCAGACAAGGGGCTACACCACCCGCCAGCCCAATCCCAGCTGTGGGGAGAGCTCCCAAGCTGCCATCAGTCCATTCACACACTTGGACACCAAGTTGAGGCCAGAACATGGACAAGCTAACCCAGACACAGGCAGAGAAGACAGATGTCCAGAGAGTTCTCCACCTGGAAAAGGTCCTGGCCCTCAAACCTTTCCTGGAACGCTGAGCATGGGCACCTCCTTCCCTGCAGCTCTGCATGAAGCAAAGGCTGCCACTCTCTGACCTTCACAGTGCACTTGGGACCCCGGCTCAGTCCTTGCACTGGATGCGAAGGCCATGCAGGATGTCCATGGTGCAAAGTCCAAGGACCTCATGTAAAGTGTGCCTTTAAGTTTGCAGAACTTCAGTATGGGCAGGAAAGGAAGAGAAAAGAACACTGACATCCTAGCCCCTTCTTCATGTTGTATCCAAGGATCCAGCCCAGGCCCTGGTATGGATGTGGCCACGGCTGAGCAGATGGCAAAGGTCAGTGACATGACCCATGTCACCCCACTGGCATGTGGAAAGGTGAGTCTTTACCTGGACTTCTGGAGGCAAGTAACCTTCCCTAACATAAGGCCATCCCTGAACCTCTTTTCAAATACAGGCTGCAGATGTTCAGGCCAGAGGAAAGAGACCAGAGGGGAGGTAAGAGCTTGTCCACATAGAAAGTGAGAAAAGACCACACCAAGAGGAGCCCAGCAGCACCAGGGAATACAAAGACAGACCTGGGAAGGCATGATGCACAAAATGCACAAGACCTAGCAGACACATTGGCTCTCAGGCAGACTGTGCTGAGCTCTCCAGCTGTATCCTCATCCTGATGGTAAATCACAGTACTGCTCCTCACTATTCACTGCCGCCCTGTTGCTGTGAGCATGCTATCCCTCTGAGAGGAAGATGCTCATGCCACCACTGACACTGGCCTTTGGTGGCCCACCCTATTTCCAAAGTGTGGCACCACCATTGATCCTTTCTCTTGCTTGAGAAAGGCATGTTCCAGAAAGCACTTCTCCTTCAGCCTGGATCCCAGAACAAGGAAAGCACCAACACTAGAGCCACACAGAGTCACACACAACTGCAGGAGACATAGACATGGGAGAGAAATAAAGCTATTATGCTGCAAGTCTTTTTCATTGGGGCGTTGCTTGTTTCCAGGGCATGTCCTAGCAAAAGCATCGTCAAAATTCTTCTCCAGTACTTGAAGCAACTCATATAAGCAGTAAAATGTAATAATAAGCATGCCTGATGTTTGCACAGTGTTTTGACTTTTCAGAGTTTTCTAAGACTGTCTTAGTCTCCTAGGGCTATCATAAAATATCACAAAATGGGTGGCCTCAAAGAATAGAAATTTGTCTCACAGTTCTGAAGGCTGGAAGTCCAAAGCAGAGTCTTCATCATGTCCATTGCCTCCAAGGGCTCCTTCTATGCCTCTCTCCTAGCTTCTAGTGGCTGCGAGAAACTCATGACAATCCTGAGCTTGCTACCTTATCTGCCTGTCCTTCTTCTGTCTCCCTGTCCCTGTGTAACTTCTTTCCTTTTATAAGACACCTTTCAGAAGGGATTAGGACAACGACACACCTTTCTCCTGTGAGAATTAATGGACAATATATTTTATAAAAGACCTTATTTTCTAAAACAAAATCACAATTACAAGTACATAGGTTAGGACTTCGACATATCCTTTTGGGGGACACAATTTAATCCACAACAGAGAAACGTCTTTCATTTCATGCTGATAATACCCCCTAAGAAGTATGAGTCACTGTCTCAATTTTACTGGTGAAGAAACGAAGACTTTAAAGAGGCTTCAGCGTCCTACTTCTGGGTAGGATGCAAGAACTTGAACTCAGGTATTTGGACTCTAAAGTTCATATGCCTTCTACTATCCCACACCGCCTTTTAAGAAGATTCCAGAAAACCATCCTGATCTCATTCCTGCTGAAAAGGAAAGGCAGGACTCAATCTAACCACTAAAAGTCAGACCCTAGGAGATCCCTCCAGCCCACAGAGGACAGGGAGCCCTAGGAATGTCACTGAAGACACCATCTATTTATTTCTTAAACAAATATTTACCAAATGGCAACTTGGCACCAGATGCCACTAGGCATTAGGCACACAGACAGGGCTTCTGCCTTCGAGAAATTTGGAGTGTGGAGACACAGGCAGGGATCAAGTATATAGTTCCACAATCATTTAAGTACAATTGAGGTAAGTCCTATGAATGAACATATGGGAGACTGTAAGGTCATGTAACAGAAAGAAGTGAACCCACTACTTGGGGTTAGAGAAGGCTTTCTCAAGGGAGTGTCCTTGAAGAAGACTCATAGAGAAAGCATATGGTCGAGCTCAAATCTGCTCATCAAATCCTGTTCTCCTGTTCTGGGCCAAAGAAGACTAAACCTGCTAGACACCGAGGTTGGGTAGGATCACAAGGGATAAAACATTTACATTATAGGATAATTCTTGTTAAGGGTATAGTCTTGATTCTCATATAGGTGAACACATTTCAAAAATTGTATTTAACATGTTAAATAAGATGTTCCATCAAGTCCAAAGTAGAATTCAAATCCGTATACTTACATAGTTAAATCAGGAATGCTAAAATAAATTCATAAATACAAATGATCTGTTTTTTTTCCATGGAAGGAGGGGAAGATTCAATTGGCCCTCCACCAAAGAGAATTTATATTGCTATCAATTATCTACAACCTATATAGTTGTGAAGTAGCTCAAAGAAATGAAAGGCAGGCATTGAGCCCCCACAGAATCAGATAACCTGAAATGGTGTGAAAGACAATGTCCTTGTTTTTCACTGAAGACACCCAGTATTTTTTGGTCCACTTCAAAGTCTTTCACAATTTTCACCTACAAACATACCTGACTAAAATGTATCCAGAATATATAAAGCACTCCTGCAAATCAGTTAGAAAGATAAAACAATTCCATAGCGAAGTGGGCCAGAGGATTGAATGGGTATTTTACAAAAGATAACCAGAAAGCCATGAAAAAGATGCTGAACCACAGTAGTCATCAGGGAAATGAAAATGGAAAACCACACTAGAGAAAGTAGTTCCAATTCCAACAAGGCTGGAGTAGCTTGTATCAGACTAACCCTTTGAGAGAAGAGTTAAAAACTCTGGGAAAACTATTTTTAGAATAACTATTTGGAGGCATGGAGTGTGATCAAAGGCAGACACACACTGGAGAGTATTCTTTCCTTTAAATATTTGTCTGAAGACACTCTCCACTCCACGCAGCCTGGTGCAACCAGAGCTCAAGCAGAACACTGAAGTCTTACTGGCGAAAGGAGTCAGATAATGAAACCCAGGGCTACATATCCAGAGCTACCAAGTTAAGGGGAGGTACACAGTGAAACCTGACAGAGCTGAAATTGGAAAGGACTGCCTTGTTTTTCTAGATCTCCAAACGTTTCCACCTTTGACAGAGTGAAGTCTTACCACTTTTCCATCACTTGTTTTAGTGGAAAATATTTGAGCTTTCCTTCTATGACAGGTTTCTACCTTACACAGGTTCTGGCTTTCACGAATTTTACTGTACATAAAAGGAGAAAGCCCACTAATTGGAAGAGATCCATATTTACACCTATTTCCAAGGAAGGTGATGGAACAAAATGCAGAAATTATTAAACAATATCATTAATATCAAAGGCAAGTGAAATTTTGCTGAAGATCATTCCAAAGTGGCTGCAGCAGTATATTGACACGGACTGGCCAGGAACTCAAGCTGGATTCAGAAGAGGACATGGAACCAGGGATATCATTGCTGATGTCAGATGGATCAAGGCTGAAAACAGAGAATACCAGAAAAATGTTGTGATGGTTAAGATTATGTGTCAACAGGCCTAGTCCATGGTTCTAGTGTTTGACAGTCATACAATGTGATCACTTCCCTGTTGGTATTTGATAGGTGATCACCCCCATGATGGAATCTGCTGTGAGCAGCCAACCAGTTGAAAGAAGGTTTTCAGCGGTGTGCGGTCTGCAACCGAGTATAAGTAGATATTCTGGTAAGGCTTGGGGGCTTTTTGCTCATTCTGGATCCTGCATATGGCTTTTGTTCATCTGACTTCTGGTTCTTGGGACTTGAGCTAATAACTTACCTGTGGTCTTCCCTGCCAATCTTGGGATTTGTCGATCTTCACAGCTTGTGAGCAAGAGCCCTGCTCCCTGACCTGCTGATCTTGGGTTTGCCATCCCCTACATGGATCTGGAGAAGCCCCTATCCTAACCCATGGACTTGGGATCTCCTAGCCCTACAACCGTGTGAGCCATATCCTGAATATAAATCACTATCTGTGTATGTGTGTATACATAAAAAAATATATTTTATTTTATTTTTTTTAATACATATATATACTGTATTATTTTTGCTTCTCTAGTGATCCTACTCTAAAACATTTGGTACCAAGAATGGTTCGAGAGAAACAAAATTGTATGGATGAGTTTTCTAAATTGGTTCTCGAGTCTGGTTAGTCTTAAAGATGTTGATGACTCTGCTTCTAGTACCAAAAGGGCACTGCTAATCCATGGCATCAGATGACAATTCAAATATGCAAAATATCACCACCAATAGATAAGATATTGATGAAAGGTGAGGATTTGGGTAATTGCATGTGTGATGCTTTTCTAGGATTTGAGTAATTGCATGTGTGACACTCTTCTAGGATTTGGGTAATTGTGTGTGTGACACTTTTCTACAAGGAGGATGAGAAGTATAAGGAAGCTGGGTGATTTGACCTACTTTTGTTAGAAACTGGTGAAAGAAAAAGATGAGTTCAGGCCTTCACAGACAAAGTTCAAGTGCTGCATAAATGACCTAAAGTTTCCACTACTGCCTTGAAAGAAAGCCTATTTCTTATAGTAACAGAGCTGAAATTGCACAAAACCAAACCCAGGTTCTAGCTGAATTACAATGCCAACTCAACTGCCAACATCAATAGGTGTCTGAAGTTGAGGGCATTTATTGAGAAGAAATGGGATCCTGAATCTTGGGGTGGAGACATATGGGCAGATAATCAGGAAGCTAGAGACACTGAGTCCCTAAATTCCATTGAACTGCTCCTGCCAACAGCACCTGCCCACTCACTCCCATCTGAAGAGATTATGTTTCTCTGCTAAATCAGCCTGTCCAGTAAAACCATTAGCCTATCCACTTCCATCTAGTGAGATTAACCCCACTGCATCTTAAGCATTACTGTCTGAGTCATTGCCTGGTGATTTACAAGACAAAGCTGAACGTCCTCAAAACATTTCCCACCACTTTTGGCTTCTAGACATATAACTAGACTTAAGTCTCAGTGAGCCCCAAAGGGTGAAGTACAAAGTGTGAACCAGGAGGAAGTATTTATGCTATACTCCAAAAGAACTGCTTGATGTTTCTAATATGTACAGACACCTGGGGAATACGTGTCGGAATGGCTAGTAAGGGTGTGGGATAATAATGAAAGGAAGATAAAGATGGATCAGTCTGAGTTTATAGATGTGGGATCACTAAGCAAAGATTCTTCATTCAATGTTTCAGCTCAAGAAATTTGCAAAGGGTTTAATAATTTATTCGATTGGGTTGCTGAAGCATAGATTATGTGGTGGCCTACACTAAATCAAGTTGAAGTACCAGACCAGACTTGGTATACTATAGAAGAAGGTATCCAAAGGCTTAGGGAAATTGGCATGCTATAGTGGATTTATCAGGTTAGACCCACAGACCCACATATGGAGTGCCCAGAGGACACACCTTTTACCACAACTGTGAGGAACAAATTTGTGAAGGGAGGCCCAGCATCCTTGAAGACTGCTGTGATCGCTAATTTGTGTAAGTCAGATTTCACAGTGGGAACTGTCCTGACTGAATGAAGACACCTAACTACGATGGGGCTGGTTGGACCCATTGGTGGAAGGGGCCAAGCGGCAGCACTCAATCAACAAAGACAAGATGGGCGTGGTTGCCGTAATGGACAAAAGAGTCAAAGCAGTAATCAGAGTAGTCTGACTCATATGGACTTATGATATTGGTTACTTACTCATGATGTCCCTAAAAGTGAAATAGATAGGAAATCTGGTAAATGTTTGCTTGATCTGTACAAGTGGATGGATTCTAGGTCAAGTGAACAGCAGTCTAATTCGAAACTCCAGATTCATGGCCCCTCAACCAATTCCCAGAATTGAGTGAATTTAAAGACCCACAACCCACTGATTGAAGGGGAGGCTCGGTCCCCTTGAGGAAGGACTCCAATACACTGCCAAAAAACACACTGTTAATTTTTCTCCCAGCTTTTCCTGAAGGGATCTATAGCCTTTTAAAAGGGACTGCTCATTGGGGGAAAAGGAAATAATTAGAATTTTCTTGTATTACTGAATACTGGCTCTGAACTGACACTAATTCCAGGGGACCCAAAGTGTCACTGTGGCCCACCACTCAAAGTGTGTGCATGTGGAGGTCAGGTTAATAATGGAGTCTTAGTTCATGTCCATCTCACAGGAGGTCCAGTGGGTCCGCGATCCCATCCTATAGTGATTTTCCCAGTTCCAGAATGCATAATTGGAGTAGATACCCTCAGCAACTGTCAGAGCCCCCATACTGGATCCCTGACAAATGGGGCAAGGGCTATTATGGTAGGAAAAGTCAAGTGGAAGCTATTAGAATTGCTCCTACATAGGAAAATAGTAAACCAAAAGCAATTCCGCATTCCTACAGGGATTGCAGAGCTTACCACCACCATCAAGGATTTAAAGGATGCAGGGGTGGTGATTCCCAACACATCCCCATACAACTCACCTATTTGGCCTGTGCAAAAAACAGATAGATTTTGGAGAACGACAGTGAATAATCGAAAACAACCAGGTGGTGACTCCAATTGCAGCTGCTGTTCCAGATGTAGTTTCATTGCTTGAGCAAATTAATACATCACTCGGTACCTGGTATGCAGCTACTGCCCTGGCTAATGCCTTTTTCTCCATACGTGTTTTGAAGGACCATCAGAAGCAGTTTGCCTTTGGCTGGCAAGGCCTGTCATACACCTTCAGTTGCCTGCCTCAGCACTACATCAACTCTCCAGGCCTAAGTCATAATTTAGTCTGAAGGGAACCAGATCACCTTTCCCTTCCACAAGATGTTACACTGGTCCATAACACTGATGACATTATGCTGATCTGATCTAGTGAGGAATAAGTGTCAATGACTCTGGGCTTACTGGTAAAACATTTGCATGCTAGAGGATGGGAAATTAATCCCACAAAAATTGAGGCACCTTACATCACTGAAATTTCAGGGGTGCAGTGGTAAGGGGTATATTGAGATATTCTTCCAAAGTGAAGAATAAGTTATTACTTCTGGCTCCTCCCACAAGAAAAAAGGAGGCACCATGCCCAGTGGGCCTCTTTGGATTTTGGAGGCAGCATACTCCTCATTTGGGTGTGGTACTCCAGCCTATTTAACAAGTGACATGAAAAGCTGAGAGTTTTGAGCAGGAGCCAGAGCAAGAGAAGACTCTGCAACATGTTCAGGCTGCCATGCAAGCTGCTCTGCCAATTGGGCCATATGATCCAACTGGTCTAATGGTACTTGAAGTGTCAGTGGCAGATAGAGATGCTGTTGGGAGTCTTTGACAGGCCCCTATTGATGAATCAAAGGACAGACCCTTAGAATTTCGGACCAAAGTCCTGACATCCTCTGCAGATAATTACTCTCCTTTTAAGAAACAACTTTTGGCTTGTTACTAGGGCTTAGTAGAGACTGAATGCTTAAACATGGAACACTAAATTACCATGTGGCCTGAGCTACCCATCATGAACTGGGTGTTGTCTGACCCACAGAGTCATAAAGTTGGACGTGCACAGCAGCACTCCATCATTAAATTAAAGTGGTATGTACGAGATCAGGCCCAAGCAGGACTTGAAAGAACAAGTGTGAGAAAGTGGCCCAAATGCCCATGGTCTCCATTTCTGCCAAGTTAATTGAAAAAGTCACTTTGGAAAACACCGTAGTATTCTCTTCATATGTTGCTGTTGTAATTTCCTAGGGTGCCATAACAAAACATCACAAAGTGGGTGGCTTTAAAGAACAGAAACCTATTTCCTCACATTTCGGGAAACTAGAAGCCCAAATCAGGGTATCAACTGTGTCACTTTTCCCTGAGGGCTTTGAAAGATGAACTGCTCTCTTGAACTCACCTAGTTTCAGGGGGCTGCCAGGAATCCTTCATCTTCCTTTGCTGCTTATAGATACATCTGCCTCCATCATCACATGATCTTTGTCTTTCCCCTATGTATGACTCTCTGTCCATGTCTGTTCTCTCCTTTTATAAGTCACCATACAGAAGAGGTTAGAACTATAACCTACCCTGCCCCTATATGACTTCACTGATAATACCTTCAAAGAAAGACTCTATTTTCCCACGCAAGACCACAATCACATATTCAGGGGTTAGGATATCCACGTATCTTTTTGAAGGACAAGATTCAATCCATAACATTTACATATCTACATACGATATGACCAAGCAATTCCACCCCTAAGTGTGTACTCAGAAGAATCCCTTGCATTTATAAACCAGAAAAACACATACAACAGATCATTTGGATCACTTGGTATTGTATCAGAAAAGCAGGACCACTGTTAATAATAAAGATTTATGTCAAGGGTTAGACTTTGTACAATTGGGAAAGCTGGGAAAGGAAAGGCGTGAAGGAGACTGGATCACTCAGGGCCCAGACAGAGAAACAGCCAGTAGGAGGAACATATTAAGAGATTTCTTGCAAGGAATTAGCTTATGGAATTCTAAGCTCTGGCTAGGAATGTTTGAAATCTGTAGGGCAGGCCATCAAGAAAGACATGCTGGAACTCTAAGTCATGATCCAAAGCTGCTATTGTTGTTGTGAGTTGCCACTGAGTCAGCTCCAACTCATGGTGACCTTATATATAACAGCACAAAGACTTGCCCAGTCTTGTGTGTAGGCAAGTTACAGTGCAAGGTTTCTCAGTTCAGGAATAAGCCCTGCCTAAGTTCTTGCCTTCTACTGACCAAGAATGACCAGGAGAGGCTCCGAGGTTCCACGCAAACAAACGTTTATTAGTGGCAGAAAGAAAGTGAAGACTCGTGAGCTGGGAACAGAAAGGGACCAAGTAACGCAACCTTCTGTTCCCCTGAACAAAGGCTTTTCTAGGGCTTATATGGATTTGCGAGGATAATAGAGTAATGAATATTTAGAAGGTTTCTTTTAAGGGGCGGATATTTCTAAGAATGGCTGTGCATACTAAGTAGGTTACACGCATCTGGAATCCAAGACAGAACCTGTAGCAAAGGCTCCTGGGACTGGGTGGCAGGACTTATTATGGAGTGTCTTGCCTGAGCAGTCCCTCCCCACGGTACCAATTCAATTCCTGTCACAGGTACTTGTATCAGGTGAAGGTCATCTGTCGGTCACCTTGCGGATGTCTGCACAAGCTCCAGGGACCAAATCCAGCCAGTCCCTCTGAAAGGCATCTTACAAGGGAGTACACTGTTTGTTCTTTCCTTATCGCACATTCCAGGATGGGGCTTTTAAGTCATTAGCCAAGCACATAATTTTTGTAAGTAAGTTGCAGGTGTTGCAGGGTTCCTTGCCTAGGGGCTCAGTCTCTTCCCTATCAGTCTCTATATCTTCCCTATCTCAGGCAGAATTTCTTCTTCTTCAAGGAATCCTCAGCTCTGATCTGAAGACCCTCCAAATGATTCAGTCTGCTGAACCCAGCTAAAACAGTCTCCCCTAAAGTCAACCAAAGATGGAGTTTAATCACATCTGCAACATACCTTCACAGCAACAGACTGAACAACTGGAGACTGTAGCCAATCCAAGGTGGCACATAAAACTGACCATCATAGGAACCATTGCAGAAAGAGAGAAAAATCACTGACCAGGGACCATGAAAGGGAGCTGGTGACAACGTCCATGGACGGCTCTAGCTTCTGCATCTGGTGTGGACCAAATGTCTCTGTAAGTCATCAAGCCAGGTACTTGAAGGAAAACTGGACAGAAAGCAGTGAAAAACAAAAGCAAACAGGCATTTATAAAGGAAACTGAAACTCATGGAAAAATTTTTGGAACCTGAGATTCTTTCACCTCTAGAAGAAGTTGATGACCTTCACCACACACGTACACTGGCCTAGGACACAGAAGAGTTGAAGGAGACATGGCGGAAGCTGAAGAAGAGCTAGTTTATGCCAACAACTTGAGTCTGCTGATCAGCAATGACACACATGAGCAACACCTGGAACTCTATACCTGCCTCCTCCCAAACAAGGACTACAGCTTCATCTTTGTCTTCCAAATCTTCAGTACCTTTCTTTTGTGATCAACCCTGATCTTAGCACACATTCAGAGAAGGAAATTCTAAGAAATGTAGTTAGAGCTTAGCTAAGTTGACATACTCCAAAACTACCACAGTCCATTCCTTGACAACCAAACATGTCTCTTTAAACCTTTTTTTCTTCCAGATAAAAGCAATAGCAAACTTATTTCCACCGACCATGTTGAAACTATCCCACATACAACTTAAACATGTTCACCATCTTCCCAAATAAAGAGATAAGTCGATTGATGACTTTAGCTCTTCTTGAGTGATGTTTATTTCTCTCCTTGATGAGTTTCCTAGTACCACAAAGTGGCTGACTTAGAGGAATGGAAATTGATTGTTTCATAGTGTGGAGGGTAGGAGTCTAAACCCAGGGTGTCAGCAGGGCCATACCCTCTGACATCTGTAGAGGAAGACCCTGTCTTATGTCTCCCAACTTCAAGTGGCCTCAGGCATTCTTTGGCTTGCAACTGAATAACTCCAATTCCACCTCCAATGTCACATGGCTGTCTTCAGTCTTTTATAGGACATTAATCATATAGCATTAGGACCCTGTCTTAGTTATCTACTGCTGCTATCACATAAATACTGCAAGTGAGTGGCCTTAACAAACAGAAAATTTATTTTCTCACAGTTAGGAGGGTAGAAGTCCAAATTCAGGGCACCGGCTCTAGGGGATGACCCTCTCTATTTGTCAGCTCTGGGGGAAAATTCTTACCTCTTCAGGTTCTATTCCTTGGTTCCTTAGTGATCTTCATGTGGTATGGCATCTATCTTCCCCCATCTCTGCTTGATCACTTGCTTGTTTAATCTCCTTTATATATCAAAAGAGATTGCTTATGACACACCCTACACTAGTACTGTCTCATTAACATAACAAAGAAAACCTATTCCCAAATGAGATTGTAACCACAAGTTTAGGGATTAGGATTTACAACACATACTTTTGAGTAACACAATTCAATCCATAATAGACCCACTTTACGGCAGTATGACCTCAAGTTGCCTGTTAACATCTTCAGAGACTCTACTTCCCAAAAAGATCACATTCAAACGTACTGTGGTTAGGACTTCAACATTCCTTTTTGGGCAACACAATCTAAACTAATAAATAATAGTCTACCCCAGATATCCTACAACATAAATACTGAGACATAAGATAAATCTCTACTAATGCATCTTATGTGAGAAGTAGAGGAAGTAAAGGGTGAAAAAAAGAAAAGAATTACAGACATACTCTATTTTGGCCCCATTGTGTAGCCACAACCCAATTACCTCCTTAGGTAATTGGTTTAGCCAGGCTCAATTAGTAACTCCTCATTTTTTTTTTTTTTTTTTTGCCTGTTGGTTTATTGACATGAGGAGCCAAAAGTTTTCAGGAGAGAGTTTCTACTTCCAGTTTCTTGGAACCATTGCTATGTCCCCTGTAGAAGCACTCTCCCATAGGTAATTAAAACTACTATATCAGGATCCAATGTTGGCAGAAACAGAATTCTAGATCCATGTAGGTTAAAACTCCATTTTTGGTACAAATCTCTATTTTGGTTATTTTTGACTGCATAACAAACCACTCCAAACTTGGTGGATTTAAAATATATATACACTATTGTTTTGACTTGGCTTAGCTTGGGATTCTCACCTGACGCTTCCCATGTGGTAGTAGTGAGATTTTGGCTGCAGCTGGAGTCATCTGATGGAATAAATGGGCTGGAAGATCCAATGTGGTTCCCTCAAAAGGCTGGTGGTTGATACAGGTTGGTAGCTGGGAGTCCAGCTGGAATAACTGAATGGAGTGTCTACATGTGGACTCTTCATAGGGCTGGGGCTTCTCACAGCATGACAGCTGAGTTCTGAGTAGGAAAAGCCCAAGTGTTAGTGTTCCAAGAGGCAGGAATTGCTATACCTGGAAATTGCACAGCATTGCTTCTGTCTTGTTACATTGATCAGAGCAATCCCAAGCCCCACCCAAAATAAAGGATGCTGAGAAGTGGCACAGACACATTGCCTAAAAGCTTGTGGCATGGGAGAGTGAATTGTTGCTAAATTTGGGAAATATAATTGGCCACATTTATAAATGTTTAAGGTACCTCTGTTTATAATGGCAAAGTCCTAGAAACAACCCAAAAGCACGTGTATGACAAAAATTAAGAAATAAAATCAGATCTTCAAAGACTCTTTTTATAAATAAGATTTACAGGTTTCAGGGATTAGGATGTGATATTTTGGGGGCCACCTGAATGTAGCCCACTACACCTACTCAGATACGATTACAGACACACTATATAGAAACAAAATTAAAAGTTTGAAAATACCAAATAGTAACAAAATATGGATCACCTAGAAATGCTAGTAGTGTTTTAAATTTGTAAAATCATGGCTATATTTAATATTTTCTAACATAGTTGAACAAATTCAGACCATAAAGGACTCACTTCTAGGTATACACTCTAAGGAATTTCATGTACACATGCACCACAAGACACATACAAGAACCTTCATACAACAGTCTTCATAATGACCAAAAAATGGATGATAACACTAAAAATTCTATAAACAGTAAAAACAAATAAACAAAAAAACTAAAAATTCTATAAACAGTAAAAAAAAAATGTGGCATGTACATTAATTTAACTGAAGTGAGAATGAGTAACAAAACATAAATACCTTAGCATGGATGATTCTTACAAACATAGCATTAAAAGAAACATGCCACAAAAGAGTATATGCAGTATAATTCCCTTTACATCAAGTTAAAAAATAGAGTAAACTAAAATATATTTGTTTGGGGATATATAATAGGGAAAAAATTCTAAAAGTGGGGACTTCCACATATGACCACTTTGGAGTAACCGGCACTGGTATTGATCTTCTATAGTAAACCCTTCAGGTCACTGTGGTATCATTGAACTGACAAGAGATTGTCATTTCTAGAGTCCAAAATGGTTGGAATTAGTAGCAGAGAGCGCTGGAGAAGAGCGAACAACACAGGAAAAAAAAGCTCCAGGAATATATACATGGATGTGATTGAGACTGTTAATGAAAACTAAACTGCACATGTAAAGAGTGTAACTCTATACATTTGGGAAAAGTACTCTAGGAATCTGTAAGTTGAAAAATCCCCAGGGCATACACACATCTGGGAGACAATGGAGTTTGATCCGGACAGAGTGTAAAGACCACTGTTAATACCCAAGGCGTTCAGTAGACATCTCAGAAGGGTCACACTTTAGTGGTAGACCTGCTTGCCCAAACAAAGTTCAATAGTCATAAAATCAATCAACAAAGCCTACACACCATAATATCCGCAATATCTACCACCCAGTCAAAAATTACTAGATAGGCATAGATGCAGGAAAATGCAGCCCATAACAAGGAGAAAATTGGTGAAGAGAACAGGTCCAGAAATGAAAGAGATGATGGAATTAACTATTATAAATAAATGCAAGAATTTTTAGAAAATCATATACATAATAATTCAAGAAATAAAACATGTAAGCAAAAGCCAAAAGAATTTCTAGAGCTGAAAAATGCAATATCTGAAGTACAAAATTCACTCATGCAGAAAGAAACAGAATATGCAAAATGAAGTATGGAATGAAAAGAGAATAAAATAAAAAAGAAAAGAGACTCAGGAATCCATACAACAATAGCCGGCAATCTATTTTATAGGAAATTGGCAAAAAAATAGAAAAATCCACAATTAGATTACTTGGAGATTTCAACTTTCTCATTAAATGATAAAACAATCAGACAGGAGAAAACAATGCATGGAGTATAATTACACTTTTACAAAATCCTAAAACAGACAAAATTTATCCATAGTAACAGAAAGCAGTTCAATGTTTGTGTGGTGCTGGGAAGTGAGGATTGACTGCAAAGGTGCATGAGGGAACTTTCTGGGATGATGAAAATGTTTGCTATCCTAAATGTGGTAGTGGTGACATGGGGGAATATCTAAAAAAAAAAAACAAAAAAGGAAGGGTAAAGTGGGTAATGATTGTCAGAAAAATCCAGACAGTAATTATCTCTCTGAAAAGAGGCATCAGATGTGCTTAGAGTGGGCTACACTGGATCTTCTCTTCCTGTCAAGATTCTACTTCTTAAACTCAAAGATTTATAATTATTCTTTTGACTTTGTACATTTATTACGTATACTCTTTTGTATATGTGTTATAATTCACAAATACTATGTATTTTTAATCAGACTAATGAATTTGTGAAGATATTTACTCTGCAGAAAATAGAGAGGTATTATAGTTTTTGTACATGCGAATGTCCCAATCGGATTTATGCTTGCTTCAGGAAAGTTAATTTACTACTAAGTATGCAAAATATCTTGAAACGTTGAGAGAACAGAGGCAGAGAGACCATGAGAAAAGAAACTACAATAGGATGAAAGGAAAGAGGTTCCAAATTGATGCTCTTCTTGTCCCCCTGAGGCAGGCTTCCAAAATCTATTGATTGTGCTGCCCATTGTTCGTCATTCCCTGTGTATTAGTTATCTATCACCGTGTAACAATTGCCAAAACCTTAGCAGCCAAAACAACACACATTTATCTTCTCCCGGTTTCCATGGGTCGGGACCCTCAGGAAGGCTTAGCTGGTTCATCTGCTCAAAGTCTCACCAGGCTGCAAACAGGAATTAGTGAAGGCTGTGGTCTCATCAGAGGCTCAAATGGGGAAAGATTCATTTCCAAACTCCCTCAGTTGTTGGCAGAATTTATACCCTTGCAGCTAACAAACAACCTCATTCTCGTCAGTTGTTTTTTTTTTGTTAGGTGCAGTCAAGTCAGTTCTGACTCATAGTGACCCTATGCAAAACAGAAGGAAACACTGCCAGGTCCTGCGCCATCGTTACAATAGTAATCTGCTGACCCTGTACTCTGCCAAGCATGATGTCCTTCTCCAGGGACCGACCCCTCCTGACAACACATCCAAAGTATGTAAGACGCAGCCTCACCATCCTTGCCTCTAAGGAGCATTCTGGCTGCACTTCTTCCAAGACAGATTTCTTCGTTCTTTTGGCAGTGCATGGTATATTCAATATTCTTCACTAACCCCGCAATTCAAAGGCATCAACTCTTCTTCGGTCTTCCTCATTCATTGTCCAGCTTTCACATGCATATGAGGCGGTTGAAAATACCATGGCTTGGGTCAGGTGCACCTTAGTCATCAGGGTGACATCTTTGCTCTTCAACACTTCGAAGAGGTCCTTTGCAGCAGATTTACACAATGCAATGCGTCTTTTGATTTCTTGACTGCTGCTTCCATGGCTGTTGATTGTGGATCCAAGTAAAATGAAATCTTTGACAACTTTAATCTTTTCTCCATTTATCATGATGTTGCTCATTGGTCCAGTTGTGAGGATTTTTGTTTTCTTTATGTTGAGGTGCAGTCCATACTGAAGGCTGTGGTCTTTGACCTTCATTAGGAAGTGCTTCAAGTTCTTTCCACTTGAGAAACACTGAGCGTGTTCTTCCCTTTTGGTTTTCCACCTCCAGCTCTTTGCACATGTCATTATAATACTTTACTTTGTCCGTTCGAGAGGCCCTTTGGAATCTTCTGTTCAGTTCTTTTACTTCATCAATTCTTCCTTCTGCTTTAGCTGCTCAATGCTCAAGAGCAAGTTTCAGAGTCTCCTCTGACATCCAACTTGGTCTTTTCTTTCTTTCCTGTCTTTTCAGTGACTTCCTGCTTTCTTCATGTATGATTGTCCTTGATGTTATTCCACAAATCATCTGGTTTTCGGTCACTAGTGTTCAATGTGTCAAACATATTCTTGAGATGATCTCTAAATTCAGGTGGGATATACTGAAGGTCACATTTTGGCTCTCGTGGACTTGCTCTGATTTTCTTCAGTTTCAGCTTGAACTCGTATATGAGCAATTGATGGTCTGTTCCACAGTCGGCCCCTGGCCTTGTTCTGACTGAGGCTATTGAGCTTTTTCAGTTGTTAGCTGTGGGTATCTCTTAGATCCTAGCGGCCCCACAGTTCCTTTCCAGGTGGTCCTCTCACAGGCCCTCTCACGAAATGGCAGCTGACTTTTTCAAAGCCAACAGAATACTCTGTCTCTCCAATTTACTAAGAAAGAGTCTTATGTAATGTAATGTTATCATACCAAAACCAAACCCAGTGCTGTTGAGTCGAGTCGAGTCCAACTCATAGCGACCCTATAGGACAGAGTAGAAGTGCCCCATAGAGTTTCCAAAGAGTGCCTGGTAGATTTGAACTGCCGACCCTTTGGTTAGCAGCCATAGCACTGTACCACTACGTCACCAGAGTTTCCAATGTTTTCATAGGGGTGACTATTCCCTCACCTTTTCCATGTAACATAACCTAATCGAAGGAGTGTTAAGGAATAATAGCCTGTGTACTTGGGGGTGTAACACTATTTGGGAATAAGGTTTTCTTCGTTGTGTTAATTAGATCATATCACTGTAGAGTGTGTCCTAAACCTAATCACTCCTGAGTAATATAAAACGAATCATAGACACAGAAACATTATAGAACATCATAAGGAAGACAGATTCCATGTGAGGACTGCCCACAAGTAAAGAAACCAAGGAATGCCTAGGGCTACTGACAAGGAAGGAATTGGCGTGGTCAAGATCCTGATTTGGGTTTTCAGCCTCCAGAGCTGAGAGAAAATTAATTTTTGTTCTTTAAAGCCACCCACTTGTGGCATTTCTATTATAGCAGTGTTAGGAAACTAACACACCATCTTACTTACAAGTCCTGCCCACACTCAAGGGGAAGGGATTATACAGGGCACGTATGCCAGGAGGTGGGAAATTTAGTACCATTTCTTTTTTTTCCCAATTCTCCCAGCCACACTCTTGACCCATCCGATCCTCTCGGTGGGGCACTCATGATGGGTGCTGAATGGAATACTACTCAGTTTACACACAGACATAGTGCATGCCCTTAAGGTGCATGTGTTCATGGGGCTGGAGTCCAGAATTCTTTTTTAATCTGTAAACCCCCTTATGTAAGACTACTTCACACCCAGAAAATACAAAGTGGCGGTGCCACTTTTACCACCCAAGACGATGATTGTACTACCTTTGTCTATCTGCACCAAGAGGCCTTCTGCTGCTGTCCAGGGTGCCACTTTAGTTGGCTTTGGTGAGATGGTTCTGAACTGCTCTCCGTGCTCCTGCCTGTGCTTGTCTCCACAGCATATTTTAATAATAGGACTACTTTTGATAGACTTCTCCCAATTGATTATTTTCATGGTGTTATCCATGGTTCTGATATTTTATAGCCATTACTATCCGATTGGATGCAAATGGCAAAGGCAATTCTTGAAAGGCACAATCAATTTGGTAAATATGATAATATAATTACATTAACCCATGTGTTTCTACAGGAACTCGTCCCTCCTGGTAACATGAACAAACACCAGTCACTGAAGAAGGCATCATGCTTGGTAAAGTAGAGGGTTAACGAGAAGGAAGAAGACCCTCAACAAGACTGATTGACACAATGGCTGCAACAATGGGCTCAAACATAATCATTGTGAGGATGGTGCAGGGCTGGGCAGTGTTTCCTTCTGTTGTACATACACTGACTATGAGCCAAAAGCAACTCGAAAGCATCTAACAACAACAACAACAACTTATATATATATTTGGAGTCCCTGGATGGAATAAACAGTTAATGGCCTCCACTGCTACCTGAATGGTTGGATGTCTGAGTCCACCTGAGGTACCTTGAAAGAAAGCCCTGGCAAGCTATTTCTGAAATTTTAGCCATTAAAAAAAATATGGATCACAGTTCTACTCCAACACACATGGGGTTCCCATGAGTCAGAATTGACTCAATAGCAGCTGGCTAACTGGTTTATGTCTATATTCACATTTTAAATTAATAAAGATCAGAAAAGGTTAGGGCAGCCAGAGAAATATAAATATGCTGAATTGTTGCTTTGTTGAGATTATAAAAAAGATACTCTTCAATTTTTAAGTTTGATAAGTATAGAAATAAATCTTTGATGCTTCTTTAGAATGTAAAATTAACATATGTATATCACATGTGGATAACGATAGACAATTGTCTTAGGTTGAGTTCTCTAGGGAAGCAAAATCAGTGAAGAACCCACATATATATATATATAGAGAGAGAGACAGAGACAGAGAGACAGAGAAAGAAATTTCTATCAAGGAAATGACTCACATGGTTAGAGAGGCTGGAAACTTCCAAGTCTGTGATGTGGGTCAGTATGGAGGCGTCTTCTGACTCATGGAGCTGCAGGGGCTGGCAAACCCAAGATCCAGACTGCAGACGATGACAAATCCAAAGATCAGCAGACAAACTGCTAGCTCAATTCCCAAAGCCCAGAGGTCAGATGAATCGGAGCCAGCTAGAAGATTCAGCATAAGCAAAAGCCAGCGAGCTTTATCACAAAATCCTCCTATATTGGAAGCAGGCCAAGGAAACTCCCTTTCGACATATTGGCTACTCACAACAGATCTCATCGTGGAGGTGATTATATCATTAAACAACTGCAAACTGCATCATAACTGCCAAACCACTGTGAATCATGGCCCAGCCAAGTTGACACACAACCTTAACAATCACAACAAGGAAGATTCTCCCTACAGCAGAAGCAGGGCGTAATAAAAGAAAAATTCAGACACCCAAGGTAGGGGCCTTCACATTGCCTGCCCAGCAGGATTTCAGAATTTTAATAAATCATGTGTGTCTTCTATTCTTGTTAAATGCCATTTTCCTGACCCTTTCTCGTCACTGTGTATTGTTTCAGTTACAGGGTGAAGGGTATAATTTCTTGTTTATATCATAGTTCAGAGGATCACAGGGCATCGCAGAGGACCTAATGGAAAGAGTTGAACACATCACTTATATATCTTCGGCTTTGGGTTGTTTGTTATAGAGTGGAAAAATGCAATATCTTCAAGGTAAAATTCACTGGAACTGAGAGCAATAAAAGTATCCAAAATGAAGCACAGAGAGAAGAAAGAAGGAAATAAAAATTAATGAAGACCCAGGAACTCATACAATGATAGCAAAAAGTTAAAATACATTTCCAAGCCCCCTACTCTGTGACAAATTCTGACCAGAGAAATGTCAGCAATCATATACCACTTCCGGGCCAGGCCCCTAAAACCTCCTCTGGGACCCACTAGTTAGAAAGAAACTGGGGCCCAGAGTGACTGCCCCACCCAAGATGACTGTCTCAGGCCAGAGTGTGAGCATAAATAAATCAATGAAATGTCAAGCCACTGGGACTTGGAGGCACTATTCAATATCAGATGGACTACAGCAATGGCAAAGTAAGTCAAACTGGCTCTTGAATCATCTGAGCTCTCTGCAGGAGACACACTAGAGTGATAGTCAAAGAATAAAAAAGGTCATCAGCCCAAAAGAAGAAGGAAATTTTAGAAGAGACAACAACAGGTAACAAAATTTCTTATAGTGGGAAGCAATGGGAAAGGCTTCCTGGGTTATTATCAGGCCTATTGAGGATTTGTGGCCCCCACACCTCAAAAAGAGGTATGCTGAAGTCCTAGTCCCTGTACCTATAAATGTGACATTGTTTGAACATAGAGTCTTCCTTTTGGTACATTAATGATTATTCAGGCTTTGAGCCTCCCGAACTGTGAAACAATAAATTTCTGTTCATTAAAACCACTCACTTGTGGTCTTTTTTTTTTTTTTCTGGCAGCACTAGGTAACTAAGACAAGACCCTAGATGACAGAAAGTAAAGACCTGCAAAGCATATGGCATGTGAGAAAAGAAACAAGTAAATTGATCCTAGAAAAGATCATGAGTAGAGGGTGGCAAGTATTCCTGAAGTTCAGGGCAAATAAAAAAATCTAAAAACTGTTTAAAAGAATTTATAAAGAGTAACTAACCTCCTGGAGACCCTCCCACCCTCACCTCATTACCCATCCTGTCATAAGATGGAGATCGATATGTACAAGGCATCCACTACTACTCAGGGAATCTGGTAGACATCAGGGAGAGAGGAGAGCTATGAGATTGGAAATAGGGTCACTGAGCAGACCATCAGGCCACAGTCCTTTTGATGTTGCCCAGAACACTGGAAACAAGGTCAATCCCCCAAGAGAAAAGACCTACTGATGTTAAGATTTGGAGTTTACCAACAAAAATGTGCATTCCCACCTAATCGCACTAGTTAAACCAACTGGTCAGCAAACCCCACTCACCCACACAGAGCATTCGGCCATGATTTAGTGATGCTTGATTCCTGAAACAAATGAGAGACGGCATCTCCAGGCATTTGAGGAAATCTTTTAGCGTGAAAGACAAAAAGGAAATAGAGACAATTCAGGAAACAAAAGAAAACTTCCAAAAAGCTGTGAATAATATATACCCAGGTAGTTGTTGCATTCAAAAAGCAAGAGTGAGGTGATGAAACTGAACATACATAGAAAAAGAAAGTGATCTTGAACATAAAATCTCTGTTAGCAAAAAATTTAAAATTTCAACAGATGCACTTAAAGACAATGTGGAAAACAGAATAAAAAAGAGTTGGAAAATGAGAAAGTTAAAACATCTAAATAATAGACATTCTTCAGAGGAATTGGAGGGGAAGGGATTGTTAAATAAACAATACCTGAAAATGTCCCACAACCAAGAACAAGAGTTTCCGTATAGTAAAGTTGCATGGAGTAGCCAGTACAATAAAAGAAAAAGATCCACAAAAGAGACACTTGTACCCCAGGGTTCACTGTAGCATTATTCACAATAGCCAAAAGAGGAAACAACTCCAGTGCCCCTCAATGGATGGATGTACTAACAAAATGTGGTTCATGCATAAAAGGGAATATCATTCAGCCATGAAAAGGAATGCTGGTACATGAGGTGAAACGGAGGAACCTTAAAAACATGATGCCAAATGAAATAAACCAGACACAAAAGGACAGATACTGTCTGATTCTATTGACGTGCAATGTCTGTAATAGTCAAATTCAGAGAGACAGAAAGTAGATTAGAGGTTACGAGGGACAATAGGGAGGGGAGAACAGGGAGTAATTGCTTAATGGGGGTACTGAGTTTCTGTCTGCTGTGAAGTAAAAAATTTAGAAATGGATAGTGGTCATGGTTGAAAAGCATCAGGAATGTAATTAATGTCACTGAAATAAACACTTAAAATTCTTAAGATTGCAAATTTTACGTTATATGTGTTTGGCTAGGAGAAAACAAAAATTAAATGTAAAAGTAAATCTTGGTAATATTTCAAAATATCATAGATAAAAATAAGTTTCTAACAGCTGTCATTAAGAAAACATAAGGTCAGGAAGCAAACTGCCCCACTCCTCACATTACTCCTCCTGGGCCTTCAGTCCCCCATCCTACACCACCCCTACCCCGGAAGTGGAATGATCCTTACCTGACTGATTTCTTTGAGACCAGAAAAATGGCCCCTTCTACAGACAGCTCTCTTTTGCCCATTATACAGTGGACAAACCTGTGTCACTCCAGAATCAGTATTAGGAAGCGTATTGGTGCTGCACTTATGAGCACATCCTCCAATCCAATTCTTGTTAGAAATAAAGCTGACCTCCTTCATCAGTCTCAACTTTTCTCCCAGAACTCAAGTAAGAGAAAGGAAGTATATCATCCTGAGTATCCCTCAACCCCAACAACATATAAAAGATAAACTAAAGACCAAACCTATTGCTTTCAAGTCCATTCCAACTGATGGCTACCTCATGTATGACAGAGTAGAATTCCTCCATAGCGTTTACTGGGCTACAGTTTTAAAAGGCTGCTAACTGAAATGTTGCCAGTTAGAACCCACTCAGCATTTTCTCTGGAGAAAGACCTGTCAGTCTGCTTCTGAAGATTACAGCCTAGAAAACCACATAGGGAAGTTCTACTCTGTCACACGGGATCGCTATGAGTTGGAATCGACTTGACAGCACCTAACAACATCAACAATCTTAACAGAAGTAGTTTGTCAGGGCTTTCTTTCTCAATGCTGCTGGGTGGGTTCAAATCACCAACCCTTAGGTTAGCAGCCAATGAGTGCAAACCAAGCTCCCATATAAATGATAAGGGAAGCATAATTACCTCAAAGTAGAAACTAGGACACAATGAAAAACAGTCCAAAAAAAAAACTGAAGAAAAATTATTTTCAATTTAAAATTCTGTATCCTGTTAAACTAAATAAAATGTGCAGGGGAAATAAAGACATTCTCAGACACGTAAGACCTCAAAAACTTTTCCTTCAAGTCACTGTTCTTCAAAAAGCTACTAAAGGGTGTGCCCCAACAAAATCACAGAGTAAATAAAGAAGACATGCACTTCAGAGAGCCAGGAATCCAAAACAGGAGAGAGAAGAAGGGAGACTCCTGGATGAAGATAGGAGTGAAATCAAAGGTGGTACTCAGTTATCAGGCTTAGAAAGTGACCGATCCAAACAGAAGTAGGATTATGGCGAATCCACGAAAAGTGTCCCCAGGGGAAAAAAAAATTACCTGCTGATCAATAAAATATGTTCAAGGCAAATGACTATCTCAGTTGAAAAATACTGAGAGAGGAAATTTTTTGTCCTGTCAGAAAGTTTGATAATGAATTGGCGAAAGATATAGAAAACTGAGAAAAAAAGGGGGAGGGGGGAATAAAAACAATTCTTAAATCTATGGGGAATAGGATGTTATGTATAAGACACCCAATGTAAGAACACTAGCGAAGTACTTGCGTGGTACAAATGGTTAACACTCTCAGCTGCTACCCAAAATGTTGGAGGTTCCAGTCCACCCACAGGTGCCTCGGAAGAAAGGCCTGGGGATATACTTACGAAAATTCACCCATCGAAAATCCTGTGGAGCACAGTTCTACTCTTTACACATGGGTCACCATGAGTCAGAATCAACTTGACAGCACCTGGTTTTTTGTTTTGTTTTGTTTTGTTTTGCTTTTAGATAGTTGCAAAACCCACTCAAAACCCAGCAAAAATGCCTAAGTCCAAGAAAAATGTTTCAATAAGTATAGAATAAAAATGTTAAGTAATAGGCATTGGGTCTGCTCACTTGACAGCATTTTTCTTTCTAAACCATGCTTAAAATAATAGCAGATTGTAGAAGAAACAACATTCTGATTTTTAGAAATACAAGTGACACAGACCTGCCAAGAAACTTCGCAGGTTCAACAGAACAGTCCCATTCAGCCTAGATGTGTGGTGGGCACTGCTACTCCACTATGGCTCCCTCACCAAGGAGCTGATGGCAGCAGTGTCTCCTCAAGACCATGGTAAGCATGTGATATTGCCACAAGGAGCACGAGTTTTTGTGAAGGCCTTGCAGTGTGAGTCATTCTCCACCTTTACAGACAAAAATAAACAACTTTCCATAAGAAAGAATTACTCTGTCATCTGAGGTTACTGCACTTTGAAAGAGGCACTATGTAGAAAGAACTCACACCTCTATTGGCAAGTTTAACACAACCAGGAAAAGGAAGGGAAAATGTGGCCAGGCCGATTCCTGTGCTTTACAGACATTCGTCCCATATTTCACATCCCCGTGTTGTTTCCCTAGCTCTGCACACAGCTGCTGCTGCTACTCCTGCTGCCGCTGCTCCTCCTGCTGCTGCTGCTCCTCTTCTCAGATTCACAGTCCAGATCTCTGCCACCAAAGATTACTGATTTACTTTAAGTTTAATATCCACTTACTATTTACACTGCTGTTGTTACGTTTTACAGAAACACTTTTGCATGAATTAGCCAATTTTCTAATAACAGTACCAACATTTAACTTGCTTTTCCTAATAACAGTTCCAACATCTAATGACATTTAACTAACTCGATCCCATTATCCGAATGACAGCTGAGATAAAGAAATTCTTATAACAAGTGCATAGCCTTTAATCACAATGGGTTCCCCATTTGGTGCCCAGGCAGAATTCGCCAAGACAGTGATCTTCAGTACAAGAAGTCTATGAGGACCTAGGACCAGAATTCAACCAGAATTCTTTGCTCATGACCTCCTCCTTTCACTGCTTAAATCCACAAAAGCCTCCTCCCAGCTGCACACCTTCCCCAAAGAGAGTTATCAGGACCACCATGTCATCTGCCTCCAACTGCTGCTATATCCATTAAAATATTCATTAGCCTAAGCCTTTTCTTCTGACAATGGCAATAGTGTAAGGAGACACCCCTGTTACACACCGAATTGTGTCTCTCCCAAAATATGTGTTAGACCACCCAACAACACCAAAGTATACATTATTTTCCAATGCGCATGGAACATTCTGCAGCAGAGACCACATCAGAGGGCACAAAGCAACCCTCAGCAAAATCCAAAACAATGAGATAATACAAAGCATATTCTCTGATCACAATGCCATAGAAGTAGAAATTAATAAAAGGAAAAAAAAATCAAATACGTAGAAACTGAATAACACCTTGCTTCAAAACCACTGTGTAAAAGAAGAAATCCAAGATGCAATCAAAAAATTTCTAGACTCAAACAAGAATGCAAACACATCATACCAAAACCATGGGACACTGCAAAGGCAGTGCTCAGTGCTCAGAGGTCAATTTATAGCATAGATGTACACATCAGAAAAGAAGAAAGGGACAAAATCAAAACATTACCTATCAACTCAAATACATAGAAAGAACAGCAAAAGATGCCCACAGCCACCAAAAGAAAGGAAATAATAAAGACCAGAGCAGAAATAAATGAAACAGAAAAACAATAGAAAGAATCACAAAACCAAAAGTTGGTTCTTTGAAAGGATCAACAAAATTGACAAACCACTGGCCAAACTGACAAAAGGAAAACAAGAGAGGAAGTAAGTAACCCAATTAAGAAATAAAATGGGAGACATTACAACAGACCCAAATGAAATAAAAAGGATCATAACAGAGTACTAAGATACTGTACTCCAACAAATTTGAAAACCTAAAGGAAATGCACAAATTCTAGAAACACACTACCTACCTAACACAAATGAAGCAGAAAATCTGAACAGACCTTTAGAAAAAGAAGAGATTGAAAAGATAATAATAATAAAACTCCCAACAACAAAAAGTCCTGGCCAAGATGACTTCACTGTGCCCCTTTGACATAATTCTACCAAACATTCAAAGAGGTTGCACCAGCACTACTCAAACTATTTCAGAACATAGAAAAGGAAGGGGTATTTCCCAATTAATTCTGTAAAGCCAGCATAACCCTGATACAAAAACCAGGCAAAGACACCACAAAAAAAAAGAAAATTACAGATACATATCTCTCATGAGTATAGATGCAAAAATTCTCAACAAAATTCTAGCCAGTAGAATTCAGCACTATATTAAAAAAATAATACACCATGACCAAGACAGATTCATAACAGGTGTGCAAGGATGATTCAGCATTAGAAAATCAAATTAAGCTACTTCAAAAGCAAAAGAACTACATGATAATAATATCTGAATCGAATGCAGAAAAGGAATTCGATAAAAACCAACACCCATTCCTAATAAAAACATTCAATATAATAGGAACAGAGGGGAAATTCCTCAACATAATAAAGGGCATCTATACAAAACCAACAGGCAACGTCATTCTCAGTGGAGAGAGGCTGAAAAATTCCCCTTTAGAATGGAAACAAGACAAGGGTACCCTTTACCACCACTCCTAGTTAACATTCTGCTGGAAGTCCTAGCTAGAGCAAGGGCAAAAAAGAGAAACAAAAGGCATCTAAATTGTTGATGAAGAAGTAAAACTACCCGTATTTGCAAATGATGTGATACTACACATAGAGAACTCAAAAGACTCCACAAGAAAAGTACTGGAACCAATAGGAAAATTCAGCAGAGTAGCAGGACACAAGATAAACACGCAAAACTCAGTTGGATTCCTATACACCAATTAAGAGAACTATGAAAACGACATCAGGAAAACACCATTTATACTAGCCCCTTAAAAAATAAAATACTTAGGAATAAATCTTGCCAGGGGTATAAAAGCCCTATACAAAGAAAACTACAAAAAACTACTACAAGAAACCAAATGAGACCTACATAAATGGAAAATCATACCATGCTCATGGATAGGCAGACTCAATTTTGTGAAAACATCAATTCAACCCAAAGCCGTCTACAAATACAATGCAATCCCAATTCTAATACCAACAGCATTCTTTAACCAGATGGAAAAACTAATCATTAACTTAGTATGGAAAGGAAAAAGGCCCCAGATAAGTACAACATTATTGAAGAAGTGCAGTGTAGGAGTTGGCGCACTACCTGAACTCAGAACCTGCTATACAGCTACGGTAGTCAAAATAGCCTGGTACTGGTACAATGATAGAACATTGACCATGGAACAGAATTGAGAACCCAGATGTATATCCATCTATCTACTGTCACCTCATCTTCAAAGACACATCCAAATGCCTTGAGAGACAGAGCTACTGGGCTGAGGGCTGGGGACCATGGTCTCAGGGGATATCAAGCTTAATTTGCATACCAATGCACAAAAAAAACATTGTTCTACATCTGACTATGGTGAGTAGTAACTGGGGTCTTAAAAGCCTGTGAGTGGCCATCTAAGATACATCTACTGGTTCCATCCTGGCTGGAACAAAAGAGAATGAACAAGACCAAAAACACAATGGAAAAATTAGTACAAAGGACTAACGAACCACAGCCTCCACCAGCCTGAGCCCAGAATAACTAGATGGTGCCAGATTACCAACACTGACTGCTCTGGCAGGGATCACAATAGAGTGTCCAAAAACAGAGCCGAAGAAAAATGCAGAACAAAATTCAAATTCACAAACACACACACACACACACACAAAAAAAAGACCAGCCATGCTGGCCTGACAGAGACTGTAGACACCCAAAGAGTATCGCCCCCAGTCACCCTTTTAACTCAATACTGAAGTCACTTCCGAGGTTCACCCTTCAGCCAAAGATTAGACAGGCCTAGGGCCAACAATAACACATGTGAGGACATGCTTCATAGTTCAACCACGTATACAAGACTAAATGGGTACACTAGCCCAAAAGCAAAGACAGGAAGGCAGGAAGGGACAGGAAAACTGGAAGAATGGGGTGGAGAAGGATAGAGTGTTGACACATTGCAGGGTCGGCAACCCATGTCACAAAATAATTTGTGTATTAACTGTTTCATGATCAACTAGTTTGCTCTGTAAACTTTCACCTAAAACACATTAAAAAAAAATCAATATAGTACAATGGAAAAAATATGTATGTGTTGGAATCCTAGCCCCTATACAACTAATCTAATATAATGTAACCACCTTTCATAATGCAATGTAATGTAATGTAATTTATCAATCAGTTGAGGTCATACCAGTGAAGGATGGGTCCTAAAACTAATCACTTCTGAGATTAGACACAGAGACAAAGGGAACACAGACACTATCTGACAACAGGGGTAGATGCACTCAGAAGCTCAGGAACACCAAGGATGGCTGGCAGCTAGTAGAAGCTGAAATAGACAAAGGACTGGCCTCTAGAGCCACACCCTGAATTTGGACTTCCAGAGTCCTAAACGGTGAGACAATAAATTTCCTTTCCTTAAAGCCACCCACTTGTGGAATTTGTTTTACAGCAGCACTGTGGAACTAAGAGACCACCACCCTCAGGGTGCAGGACAAGGCAGGCTCCTTTGGACAATCTTCAACTCTGTCAATCACTTACCACATTTTGTGGTCCAGGAACAGAAAAATTCCATTTTCCTCCTTCTACCCTCCCGGTCCCACAGTCCTATAGACTTATCTCCATAATCCCCCAACACATGTCGAAAGCTCCATTCATCCTGCCCTGGATCCCAGCACCTTTCCCGCTCCAGGACAAGTACCCATCTGGTCAGTGGGGCCTCCAGCCTCTCACAGTGCAATCTCTTCAGATTTCCTTGCTGGTTTCAGCTCAAGTGGGCTCTGTCTTGGGTGACAATGAGCCATCAGAAGTGTGGGGGGCAGCAGTGGCAGGGAGCCTGTGTCTCCCTATGGGAGGAGCTACCTACAGATCATGATATCAACGCTGGCTCTGCCTTTCGTTGCACCCCACACAACTCGACTGGAGGGGCGGCCTGCATGAGTATCCATGGTCCCCTGGTCATATTACCCTGCTTGGATAGGGAGGTGGGATGGCTTTCATGTTATAAAGACCCTGGCTCACAGGGTTTGGCCATGGAAACTCCCTTCAGGACCAAATCCCATCCATCGCCCTACCCAGGGTTAAAGTGATGGTCTATACTGGGGAGTTAGACCATGCACGCCTTTCCAGCCATGCCCTACATGCCCCATAGGAGTCCTTGCAGGGCAATGCCTCCTTTCTAGGTCAAACTGAGATTCCCAAACATCCCTTTCCTGGCAGAACACCTGCAGGGTGTTCTGTAGGGGTAGAAATAACTGCCGGACCACTGCAGGGTCCAGAGCTGGCACCAATAGAGTGGGCCTGAAGGAGGAGGGAGGGAGGGGCAGTTGCTGAAGCCTGGAGGCCACCTTGACAAAACAGAGCCAGTCCACTGAGGGAGAGAGCCCAGGTAAATCCTCTGCCTTGTTGTCACCCCTCCCTCTGACCTCCTGCCAGCTCCCCCTTGACCTGACACCCCTTCCAGCAGCCAGGGAGTGAAACCTTTTATAGAGACAGCTCCAGAGCCAACATGTGGATGTTGGCCGAGCCAGGCATTTCCTGGCACCACACCTGGAGAACAGAGTATCTGGCAGCTGGAACAGTCTAAGGGTTGCACCTGGAGACAGGTGCTGGGGATAGGGGTAGCCAGAGCTGACAGCATAGAAGAAATGGAGGCTGTCATCAGAGATGCCTTGATCTTTCTCACGGGCAGACTAGGGGTGTCAGACTACCCTGTGCAGACCACACTAGGCCTCCCCATGTTGGGACAGTCTATTCCAGCTATTGGAGAGGGACACTGGGAGAGGCTGTGGTAAGTTTCCATTGAGTCAGTCCTCAACTCATGGTGACTCCGTGCACAGCGCTGCCCAGTCCGTCCATGATAGGTTTCAGATCACAGATGTGATCCATAGGGCTTTCACTGGCTGGTTTTCAGAAATCCTTCTCCAGACCTTTATTCCAAGTCCATCTGAGTCTAGAAGCTCTGCTGAAATCTCTTCAGCACCATAGTAACATGCAAGCCTCTGCTGACAGATGGGTGGTGGCTGCACATGACGTACATTGGCTGGGAATCGAATCCAGGTCTCCCACATGCAAGGTGAGAATTCGGCCTCTGAACCTCCAATGCTGCATACTGGGAGAAGAACATCCTTTAACTGATCTCCTTTGGCACTTCCAGAATGTTTTGTCACTGAGCGGGGACGTGGAATCAGACAGAAACCAATTTTCCCTGTTCCTTCTAAGTCCATCGGATGCTGGAACCCCACGTTACTGTCCACCTCTGGGCATAAGTTTTAGGGGCATGGGTTATCCTGGAAAATAACTAGCCCAAGGCCCTATCACTGAGGCTAGTGCAGACAGGAGGTACATATCCAGAGCTACCCCTCTAGCTAAGCTGGGAGGATGTGCGTCCACTCAGCCTGAAAGGCAGATGTTTACACTCACCATGACCAGGAACTGGCTTGTGGTGTTATGAGATTAAACATAGCACAGCACAGGGATTTTGTCAAAACAATACCAACCACTTTGCATGAGTTGCCAGAAGAGAAAGTAAGGTTTCGAAAGCTGGAAACGTATGTCCTGCATCCCTAGGGGTTAGGGTAGAAAATTGAGTTGGGGCTGGTGGCTCAAAAAAAGTATCTCAATTAAAGAGAAAACCAAATCAAGTGCCGTCGAGTCGATTCCAACTCATAACGACCCTACAGGACAGAGTAGAACTGCCCTGTAGAGTGTCCAAGGAGCACCTGGTGGATTTAAACTGCTGACCGTTGCGTTAGCAGCTATAGCACTTAACCACTACGCGACCAGGGTTTCCCCCAATTAAAGAGAAAAAATTAAAGAGAAGGGGTCCTTAATTGTTATCCTGATTTGTATCAGCACAAAATAAACCTCTGAAATATGTTTTGATTCTTAGCCAAAATCATGTAAACTCCCTGCATCGCTGGAACATGTTCCAGTTTCCTATGGCTCATTCGGACAGTGGCTCCCAGGAAGGGGTTACCCTTCTGCCCTCTCTCCTCCACCCCCATCCATCCACCTGCCTGATGGTCTGATGAGAGTCATTCAAAGGCAGGCCAGTGAGATTGAGAACGTGTTGGAGATTTAGGATGCTGCCCAGTGATTCTTATGGGCATTCCTTTTAGGATACAGAGGGTTAGAGCTTATGTCTTACAAGACACAAGGTTTGGTGATCATAGCTCATGATCATGGTTACAAACAGCCTAACTCTATTTTTGGACTTGGACTCAAGCAGGAGGCAAAAGTGAACCTGATGAGGGCCTAGAGCCCCTTGGGGCACAGTGTGGACAAACAGAAGTTGGTTGCAGTCTGTGGAAGAGCATCCAGAACAGTGGGGCTGGTCCAGGCAACCCTGTACCCCCTGCAAGCATGTCCCAGAACTAGAAGGTTCCTGGAGACTCATACCTTTAACCAGGGCCTCCAAATAGTGAGGCAACTCAGGTCATTAACTTTCCACTCACTGTGTTGTTCCAGCCATGATAAGGTTGCCTGCAGGGTTTTGTTGTCATAGCAGCTCATGTCAACACCATGCACAATGGTACAAAATGCTGCCCAGTCCATCCCCATGACTGGTTGCAGATCAGACCATTGGAATCCATAAGGTTTTCATTGGCTGTTTTTCAGATGTAGATCTCCAGGCCTTTCTTCCTAGTCTGTCTTAGTCTGGAAGCTTTGCTGAAACCTGTTCAGCATCATAGCAACATGAACACTTCCACTGACAGATGGATGATGGCTGCACATGAAGTGCACTAGGTGGGAATAGAACCTGGGTCTCCTACATGGACGGTGAGAACGCTACCACGGAATCACCAACGAGTATTGATGAAGGGACTTGCTTTCACCTTCTTGTCGTTATGGGACGTGTGCACACAGTCAGGCCAACACTCAACCCCATAGTGTGATCTGACCCATACCGCAAAATAAAGTGAAGCTGGACTCTTTCTTTGAGATTTTGAGTGAGTGGACCCCATCCCATTGCTCATCATTTTTACCATTATGGCAATTTTGAGCAGCCTCCTGGGAATCACCCACTTCGGTGTGGCAGGCAGTTGACCACTTGCTTCCTTGGGAATCCTGAGCCTCAGCGTTTCTGGACGGCAGTGCTTTTTCCCGATCTTTGCTCCCCTAGCTCATGGAACAAGGTTGTGCGCATTTGGTTCACCATGTTGCCTCTCTTCCTCTTTGAAATACCTGGAGGGTCTTCTGTTTTCTTGATTCAATTCTGTTTTACAAAGTAATGGGTAACAAAGTAATTCCAGGAGGCAGAACCCCAGAGATGGGAACTGAGATTGCTTATCTGATTAATTAATTATGACGTCTTTTGGAGGAAATGCTCATCAGTGGAAAGGAGACAGGGGCAGTCCCGGCAAACTGTGGCAAATCTGGCACATAAATGATCATCTACATTTGCCTGAAACATGGTGATTAACAACGAGCCTTTGGGGAGACAGATACTGTTGCAAGAGAATGTTAGTTTAGGAATGAGGACTGCAAGGACTGTGGAGTGGCTGGCCTTTCATCACTGCATTGGAGCATACACAATGAGAAGGATGATCTCAGAACTCCAAGCTCTCAGCTAGAGGCAAGGTCAGAGAGCAAGGGGCCCCATCACTGCCCTAAAAACATTCATTTTCTCTCATAACCACAGGATGAATGTGATTGTAGGGGGGAACGTATCTGAAAGTCAGACCCAACGTTTGCTACAACAGCTTGCCAAGTCTCAACACCAGATGAATTAATTCACAGCCTCACCAGGTGTCTCATGTGAAAGAATTTGTCTGGAAAGAATGTGACCTTGAGAACTAGAATGATGACAGTCCTACAGATTCTGATAAAGCCCAGTACCCTAAATGCCCAAACCACCGCTAGCAAAGGCAGCTTTTCCCCTCCTTGGTCCAAGGACAGTAGCCACCTGGTGCTTGTGAATCCTGTAATTACCTCCAGAGTTGCCGATTTTCCTGGAGACCAGCCCACACCGCTATAATTCAGGAGCAGTCCTAGGAGAGCCCAGGGATCCAAGACACTTTGGAACCAGAAGACTGTGGGCTCCACATCACATGCAAGATTTGCCAGCTGATCTTCCAGAAAACTGGGCCTAGTGGTGGGCATGGACTCTATGGGGTGCACACTCTCAGGTCTGAATTAAGAAGACGGATACATGCTGAGGGGCTTTGCCAAAGTTATCAACATGCATGAGCTCACCAGGGATGATACAGGCTCAGTGTGTTTCTCTAGTGTCTGCAAAAGTCCCTTGGACTGAATCCTGAGGCCAACGTCCCCCCGGCCAGGGCATTGCACTCATTCAGTGGCCAGAAAGATGGACTAAGGTTGGTGCCAAAGAGGCAGGAGGGAAGCCAGCTGCAGAAGCCAGAGGCAGGGATTAAAATGACAAGGTTTTCCTCCAAAGGCCAGTTGTGCTGGTAGCTCAGAACGGCGTGGAGGACAATGGTGCTTAGGGCTGGACTGAGGATCTGAGCAACACCAAGGACCAGAATCATCTGGGGACATTGATCTGCCCACACTGCACCCAGGTAACAACAGAGGGAAGTGCCCATGGGGCTGGGGTGAGAGGCCCTGGATCCTCAGCCTGCTGGCGGGTTTAAGTCTGGGCACTTGATATGGGGGGGGGGGCCTGAAAGGGGCACAGTCACTGCCTGGCCAAAGCAGGCCTGGGGTTCCTGTGGGGGAGGGGGGAAGTAGCCAGCGCCTGATACCTGGTGCTTCTATCACCGCCCCCCCAGGTTCCTCTGGGTCCCAGGGCACCACGCCTCCCACACACACCCAGGTGAGAGTCCCTAGAGTGTCTGGACTCCCCCCAGGGAAGAAATCACCCACACAAAAGGAGAACTTTAGGAAGAAAGCGGTACCAGCCAGGTTTCAATCCCGTTCTTAGTTGTTGCAGCCTGTGGAGGAGTTCACAACTCAGGGGCCGGGGCTGGGAGGGGCCAGCAGCCCCCTGAGCCAGGGCCAGCGCAGGACACTGGCTCGGTGAGTGGGGGGGGCAGGGAGCAGCTTGTCTGCAGAGGAGAGGGGGACAGAGCCAGGGAAAGGGTGGAGGGCATTGGTGGGAGCTGCCAGACCCGGGTAGGGAAACAGCCACAAGGAGTCTGGGATGAGCAGAGGTTGCAACAGGCCCTCAGGCTCAGAGAACAACAGGCTGCTCAGGCTGAATGGCTGGCAACGTGGGATTGGGGGCTGCCCATTGCAGGGACCAAGGAGCGGTGGCAGGGACACGGTCACACCAACAGAGCTGGATGCCAAAGTCAGGCAGAGGCGGGCTGCAGGGGACCCTGGGCCCTTGGAAACAGTGCCAGGATGTGTGGGTGGAGGCCTGGGAGTTGCACAGTGTCTGAGTTGGGCTTGGGGCACAGGGCACACGACAGAACCAGGACTCAGGAATGGGGTGGGCTCAGCACTGGGGAGGGACCTTCCAGTGGCCAGAGCGTTCAGTCCAGACTCATGGAGCCACCAGGAGTCCCAGGGGAGGGTTAGAGAAGGTGGCAGGGAGCTTCCTAGGCTATAGCCAGGGCCAGGGGCAGGAGGGGCCAGAGCGGGTGACCCTGTGCCCAAGGTCAGTGGGCTGGGGACTGGGCCCGGGCAGACATTGAGTGAGCAGCAGAGTGGGCTTCAGGAAGAAAGGGTCAGATCCAGGGACCTAGGGGCAAAAGGGAGATGTCAGGCCCTCAGGAGTAGATATAGGCCTAGGATTAGTGGATCCAGTCATGGCTGGGAGTCAGCACTGATCCTGCCAATGGGGAGTTCGGGGTCAAAGCTGGGGTTGAGGAGGTTGGGGTGAGGCCTGACAGGGGCCAGGAGCTCATCTGGGAGGGAACTAGGGAAATGGGGCTGGGGGTAGGTGGTGCGAAGAACTGGGGGCTACAATCTGAAAGCTGGGAAGTGTGGGTTGAGAGCTGGGGCTAGAGGCTGGTTGTTAGGGGCGAGGCGCTAGGGGCTCAGATCCGGTGAACAAGCTGTTAACTGGGTGCTAGGAGCTGAGAGCTAGGTGCTAAGGGCTGGAGGTTGGTGGGATAGTAGCAGAGAGCTGGGGGCTGAGAGCCGAGAGCTGGGAGCTGGGTAATGGGTGATAGGGGCTGGGGCTGGGTGTTAGAAGTGGAGAACTGACGGCTTGGGGCTAGGGGCTGGGAGCTGCAAGCTGGCAACTGGGGACAAGGAACTGGGTTCTGGGGGCTGGATGGTAGGGGGTTGGAGGTTGGAGCTGAATGCTGGGTATTAGGAGCTGGGAGCTGAGAGCTAGGGGCTGAAAGCTGGTGCTTGGTGCTAGGAGCTGGGGGTTGGGGATAGGGGCTGGAGATTGAGAGCTGGGAGCTGGGAGATACAAGCTGGGTGCTAGGTACTTAGAGTTGGCAGATGTGAGCTACAGGCTTAGAGATGAGCGCTAGGAACTAGGTGCTAGGAGTTGGTAGTTGAGAGCTGAGGGCTAGGGCCTGGGAGCTGGGAACTGGAAGCTGACAGCTAGGAGCTGAGTGCTAGGTGCTAGGGACTAGACACAGAAACTGGATCCTAGGGGCTTGGAGCTACATGATAGGACCGGTGTGTTAGGAGCTGGGTGGTGGTGACTGGAAGCCTGGGGCTAAGGGCTGGGTGCTGGGAGCTAGAAGCTGAGAGCTGGAAGCCAGAAGCTGAGAGCTGGAAGCCAGGTGCTAGGGACTTGGGGCTAGGATCTGGAGCTAGGGACTGGGTGCTAGGACCTGGGATCTGGGGAATAGGGGTTAGGAACTGAGAGTTAGGAGCTGGGGCCTGAGAGCTGTGAGCTGGAGGATAGAGGCAGGGTGCTAGGAGCTGGGAGCTGTGAGTTGAGGACGGGGAACTGGGTGCTGAGACCTGGAGACTGGGAGCTAGGGCTAGGGACTGGGAGCCTAGGTCTGAGAGCTGGGGGGCTGGTGGGTGAATGCTGGGAGCTCAGAGGTCAGTACTAGGGCTGGGAGCTGGGTGCCAGGAGCTGGGGGCTGGAGCTAAAAGCTGAATGTTAGGAGCTGGGAGCCTGGGGTGGAGAGCTGGGGGCTGGTAAGTGATACTGAGAGCTGACTGGTAGGTGCTGACACTGGGACCTTGTTGCTAGGAGCTGGGAGCTGGGGCCTAGAAGCTAGGGGTTGGGAGCTGGGGGGTGGAAGCTGGGTGTTAGGAGTTGGGGGCTAGGAGCTGAGAGCTAGGAGCTAAGGACTGGGAGCTGGGGGCTGGGGGCTAGGGGCTGGGAGCTGGGGGCTGGGAGCTAGAGCCTGGGACCTGGGTGCTAGGAGCTGGCTGCTAGGAGCTGGGGGCTAGGAACTGGGGGCTTGGAGCTGGAGGCTGGGAGCTGAGGGCTAGGAGCTCAGGGCTGGGAGCTGGGGCCTAGGAGCTAGAGGTTGGGACCTGGGTGCTAGGAGCTGGCTGCTAGGAGCTAGGGTCTAGGAGCTGGGGCTGGGGCCTGGGTGCTAGGAGCTCAGGGCTAGGAGTGGTAGCCAGTAGTAGCTAGTAGCTGAGAGCTGAGAGCTGGGAGCTAAGAGTTGATTGCTAGGAGCTGCGGGCTAGAAGCTGGAGGATAGTTGCCAGGATCTCAGGGCTAGAAGCTAGTTGCTAGGAGCTGGGGCCTAGGAGCTGGGTTCTAGGAGCTTGGGGGTGGGAGATGAGTGCTAGGAGCTGGGGGCTAGGAACTGGGGTCTTATTCCTAGGAGCTGGGCTAGGAGTTGGGAGCTAGGAGCTGTGTGCTGGCAGCTTGGGGCACGGAGCTGAGGGCTAGGAACTGGGTGCTAAGAGCTCAGGGCTGGGAGCTGGGGGCTAGGAGCCAGGGGCTAGGAGCTGGGTGCTAGAAGCTGGGGGCTGGGAGCTGGGTGCCAGTAGCTGGTTGCTAGGAGCTGGGTCCTAGGAGCTGGGCGCTAGGAGCTAGAGGCTGGAGCTGAGTGCTAGGAGCTAGGTGTTAGGGGCTGGGAACTGAGATCTGAGGGCTAGGACCTCGGAGCTGGGGGCTGGGAGCTAAGAGCTGGGTGCTAGAAGCTGGTTGTTAGGAGCCGGGTGCTGGGAGATACAAGCTGAGAGCTGTGTGCTAGCAGCTGGGTGCTAGAAGCTGGGGGCTGGGGGCTGGGGGCAGCAAGCGGAGAGCTAGGGGCTGGTGTGTGAATGCTGGGACCTGACAGATACATGCTAGGACTGGGAGCTGGGTGCTAGGAACGGGAGCTGGAAACTGAGAGCTGGGGGCTGGAGACTAGGAGCTGGGTGTTGGGTGCTAGGAACTGGTTGCTAAGAGCTCTGGGCTGGGTCATGGAAGCTGGGAGCTAAGAGCTGGGGATGGGAGATGGGGTCTACAGTTGGGAGATGGGAGCTGGGGGCTGGGAACTGAAAGCTGGAGGCTAGGAGCTGGGAGCTGAGGGCTGGGACCTGGAGGCTAGAAATTGAATGGCAGAAACTGGAAGGTAAAGAGTAGGAGCTGAGTCTTGTGAGTGAATAGTGGAAGCTGAAAGGTAGGTGATAGAGCTGGGAACCGAGTGCTAGGAGCTAGGGGCGGGTAACTGAGACCTGGGAGCTGAGGAATGGGAGCTGGAGGCTAGGAGCTATGGGCCAGGGTCAGGTAGCTGAGAAGTAGGGACTGGGGATAGGGGTCTGGAGGCTGGTTGCTAGGAGCTGGGACTTGAAGGCTGGAACCTAGGAGCTAGGTGGTGGGAGCTAGGGGCTGGGAGCTGAGGGTTGGGTTCTGGAACCTGGGGGCTGAATGCTGAGAGCTGGTAGTTGGGTGCCAGGAGCTAGGGGTTGGTAGCTGGGGGCTGGGGGCTACATGCTGGGGACTTAAAGCTAGGGACTGAGTTCTAGGAGCTCTGGCTGGAAACTGAAAGCTAGGAGCTGTGATTTATGAGCTGGGTGCAGGGAGCTGGGGTCAAAGAGCTGAGGCTCAGAGTTGGGGGTAGGAGCTGGTTGCTCTGACAGGAGAGACTGAGGGCCGTGATACCTGAACGAACATCTTGGCTAAGGGTGGGTGTCCTGGAGGCCCAGAGAAGAAGCCCAGCACTGGGATGTGGATGAATAGAGAAGGGCTGCCTGGCAGGTCTGGGCTGAATGTATTGGGGCTGGCAGGGGGGCAGAAGGCCTGAGGACACTGAGGGAGGTCCCGGGCTCAGGGCCTGTGTAGGTGGCTTCAGGGCTAGAGAGCAGGAGGCGTGGGAGTCCTGCAGGAGCTGGGGCAGGAATTCTGGTTGGTCAGTGCTGAGGGCCCTGTGAAGGGTGAAGTGCTTTGGGCTGGGAAAGCTGGGAGGGGCCAGGCCTGAGCTGACCGATGGGGAACAGGTGGGCAGAGGCAGGAGACTGGTCTGGCAGGAGATCCAGGGCTGGTGCAGGGAGGGGATCCTGGGCAGTGGAGGCCCCAGCACTGAGGGAGAAGCCAGAGGCTCTTCCAAAGGGCTCAGCTCTGTTTCAGGGGTGGTGGCATCATGGGGTGAGGTCACAAGGTGGCTGACCAGCAGAGGGGCCTGAGCAGCAGCTGCTGGAACCTGTGGGATGAGTGGGCAAGGGAGAGAAGACAGCCAGAGGGGCTCATAGTCGGAGGCACAGGCCTGGGAGGGGTGGGCTTGAGCTTCTGAAGCCTGAGGGCTCAGGGACAGAGGGTGTACTTGACCTACCTGCGGCTCACAGTACTGGCACAAACACGGAAGAAGAGGATCCAAGGGCAGGTGCAGGGCTCCCACCTGGGCTGAGGGTGGGCTGGGGTGCCCTGGTTTCCAGAGGGGCTAGGCTAGGAAGCAGGGCCTGACAGTAAGTGGGGCTCGGGCTGAACTGACAGACCTGGGAGCCAGGTGGGCAAAGGCAGGGACAGGCTGAGTTTGGGTTGTGGAGGGAGCAAGAGGTGTGCCTTGGAGCTAGCTCAGGCAGCATCATGCAAACAGGAGGAAGCATCTAGATGAGCAAGGAGCTAGACAGTGGCCAGGAAGGACAGGTAGGCCACAGTGTGGGGAGTGGGGGTGCTTGATTGGTGGAGTAACAGAGGGCCACAGGAGCGCAGGACCAGAGGAGCAGATTAGAAGGAGCCTTGGCTGGGGGCTTGGGCTGGGCTGGTGGAGGGGAGCAGGGCAGAGAAAGGCCTGCCCATGCTCCCAGGGAGTTGGTCCAGGACAGGGAGGGGCCAGGCCAGCAGTCACCAGCAGGAGACAAGGCCTGGGCAGGCTTCGTTACAGAGAGAGATCCTTCCTGGAGGGAGGGAGTGGACTCCAGGAGACCTGGAGACACAGAAGGCAGAGACAGGAGTGGCAAGAGGCTCTGGGTGGAACACCCCGGACTGGAGAGCTGGCAGAGTGCGGCAGAGGCTGCCACTCCAAAGTACAGGTCCAGACTGGGGCAAGACGAGCCAGAAATGGTCACTGGCTGAAAGACCATAGAGAAGCTAGCTGGAACAGGGGCCCACAGTCCGGCGTCAGGCAGAGGAGGTAGGAAACCTGGTGCCACTCACCTTAAGACTAATGAATAAGCAAATTAGGAGGAAGGGACTGGGAGACCCCAGGGCTGAGCTGGCTCTAGGTGGTCTTGGAAAGCTGGCCAGCTGACTGAGCCAAGCCTGTGGTACTGGCATAGTCAGCGAGGCCACAGGCAAGGCTCCTGGTCCTGGAAGTACATCAGATCAGAGATGTCCCAGGCTTGACACCTTCCCAGGGGCCTCCAGAGAGGGGGTGCTGAGGTGGGAGTGGGTGGGTATGGCCAGCTCTGTGACCCTGGTGTATGCCTCAGATGTGTTCCTCAGGTGTATACCCCTGGTGCCTGTGAGCACAGAGGATGCACCCAGCAGGCAGGCAACAAAGCTCAGCCTGGGCACATGGTCATGTGGGGCTCCCTTTCTTGCAGCCTCCACCACGGCTCCATCAGTCTTCCCCCTGGCCCCTGGCTGTGGGACCACACCCGACTCCCAGGTGGCCCTGGCCTGCCTGGTCGCCAACTACTTCCCAGAGCCAGTGACGGTGTCCTGGAACAACGGAGCCCTGCCTGGTGCACACACCTTCCCGGCCGTCCTGCAGTCGTCTGGCCTGTACTCCCTCAGTAGCTTGGTGACCGTGCCCAAATCCTGGGCCAGCAACACCTACACCTGCAACGTCGCCCACTCAGCCAGTAACACCAAGGTGGACAAGAAGATCGGTGAGCCATGAGCGTGATTGCAGTGGGGGACCCACAGCCTGTGTTCACAGCAGACAGGTTCAGGGCCAGCCTGAGGCCCCTGACGCACCAAGAGATGCAGGGCAGCTGGTGGCCCCTGCCTGTCTCCTCCCACTAAAGGGCTCTGCCTGCCCTGCCCTGCTGTCCCACAAATTTAAGCAGGCAGTCTTCTGGGGTCACCAGCCAGGCCCAGGGGACACACAATCTGGGTGCCCATAATCCAGTCCCTGAGCTCAGAGTTGGATGGTGAGTCTCAGAGCCACCAACTGCTGCATGGAAGAGCCTAACTTGACCTCATCCCAGTCTGGGGGCAAAATGTTCCCTCTGCCAGCTGGGATGACCACTCTCCTTTCCACTAAGATAACCCCCCCCCCCGTCTGTCTGCTCTTTCTGCAGTGCCAAGACCCTGCAAGACACAGTGCTTCCAATGTCCAGGTAAAGTGAGCCCCACCCTTGCTAAGAAGAAGCAGCCCGAATGGGAGGACATACCCAATCCATGCCCCACCCCTATGGCTCTGTCACTGACACTCAGGTCTTCCCACCAACTTTTCCAGGCCCGGCCGTACCCTCCGTCTTCATCTTCCCCCCCAAGCCCAGGGACGTCCTCAAGATCTCCCTAACCCCCGAGGTGACATGCCTGGTGGTAGATATTAGCCAGGAAGACGAGAAAGTCCAGTTCACCTGGTACGTGGATGGCACAAAGGTGAACACAGCCAAGACCAGCCAGCCAGAGAGGCAATCCAACACCACGTACCATGTGGTCAGTGCACTCCCCATCTCACACCAAGACTGGCTCACGGGCAAAGAGTTCAAGTGTGAGGTCACCAGTAGTGCCTTCCCATCACCTGCTGTGAAGGTCATTTCCAAGGCCAAAGGTGAGGCAGTAGGTGGGTGGGGGGGGCAACCCCTTCATCTGCACTGGGAATAACTCTCTCCAACTTCGTCCCCACAGGGCAGCCCCATGAGCCACAGGTGTATGCCCTGCCCCCACACCAAGATGAGCTGACCAAGGACAAGGTCAGCCTCACATGCCTGGTGAAGGGATTCTACCCATCTGACATTGATGTTACGTGGCAGCCAGAGTCTGAGAAGAGCTATGCGAACACTGAAGCCCAGCTCGAGGCTGATGGGACCTTCTTCCTGTATAGCAAGCTCACAGTGCCCAAGGATAGCTGGCAGCAAGGAAAGACCTACTCCTGCGTGGTTCTGCACGAAGCACTGCACAACCACCACATCCAGAAGACCATCTCCGCGTCTCCTGGTAAATGAGCGCCGGCCAGCACGTCCAGCAATTGCCTCCCCCCACCACTTGCCAGGGCCCCTGAGCATACCTGGAACCTCACCTGTAAATACTCCCAGGTGATTCACCCTGAAAATAAAGCACCCAGCTCTTCCCTGGGGTACTGCAAGACTGGCATGGTTCTTTCCAAGGCCCACATGAACCTGAGCTCTGCCAGGCTGTGGGGTCAGGCGGAGCCTAAGACCTCCATTGTCACCGTTGGGGGAAATCGTAGGGGTCTGTGCAGGCCACTCTGGGGAAACTGGCCATGGGCAGCCTGCTACAGGGACAGGTCCTTCACCAATAGTGTCTCTCTTCTGGGTCCGCCCACCACCCAGCAGCTACTCTGGGCTGGAGTGAGGGAGCGAAGAGGTAGACACACCTAGGGAGGCTATGTGGTAGAGAGTATCTGATTTGTCCCCAGGCGTCCCTGTCCACAGGGCCTTGCAGGAGCTCCCCATGGTGGTTCTGTGTTCACATGGTAGTCCCTGGATATGGGGACAGGCCCTCTTTTTTCCACTGGGGCTCCAAGAACAGACCACTCCACAGAACACACTCAGGATCCAGGCAGCCTGCCCAGGAAAGGGAGGGCACCGAACAGACACCTGGATGGACACAGAACTTGGACCCATGAAAAACAAGCCTCTCCTGCTAAACAACACTCCACCACCCACAGGTCACTTTCACACACACCGCACGCATGCACGCACAAGTACATGGACCACAGTGCACACACGCACACATGTAAACACGTGAGCTTATGGGCACACATACACTGTCACATAAAATCACACATACACTTACAAACACATGGCACACAGGCAGCCACTCGTATTCACACACATGCATATACACCCATGTACATACACATGCACACGTACACACAAGTAAACACACACAAAAACACAGGCACACATGCACTTACATGCACACACATGCACCCACACACACCTGTATACATGGGCATGCATGTACACACAAACACGTGGACACACTCACACACACACTTGCAAGGACTCCCCTTATACACTGGGACTTCACACAGGGCAAACTGCACAATGCCTGCGAGCACAAGCCCAGGTCACATGAACACACACACCAGCCTCATCCTACACCCTCCAAAGCTTCATGAGTACCCCGTGGGCTGCTCCCAGCTCACCTGTACCTGACCAACTCAGACAGGTCCCTCCCTACTGCAAGCACCCACATGCTTCGCCCCAGACCCACCCTCCAGAGCTGCTCAAAGGGGCAAGACTCCTGCTCTCCTCACATCACCACAAGCTCAATCCTGTGACAACAAAACTGCCACTGGCCTCCTGCACACTCACACTCCTGCCCCTCACACATGGGGTCAAATCCCTTCACTGTCCCTAACATCACTTCTTAGCACTGTGCTTCCCTGGGTAGGGCGGGCTGCCCTCTAGACCTTTGCACCAGGGGAGATGAAATGGAAGGCCCAGGGCCCAGGCAGACTGCAGGGAGGCTTCGGATGGCCATGTCCCAAGATGACCCCTTATGCTACCCTGACCAGCCTAGTGCTGGTGGGTGAGCAAAAGCGAGTGGTTCTCACAGCTGGCTGGGCCATAAGTGGGGACCAGGGTTCCCAGCCATGCTGGGGTCCAAGCAGTAGGAGAGGGATGGGACTAAGGACAGTGCCCAAGGCTGGGGAAGGGTCCCCAGCACTGTCCTGAGAAACCATAAAAGAGGGATGGCCAGGGATAGCTAAGCATGGGGACCTGCTGGCTCAGCTCTTCCTGAGGAGGGACAAGCAGGGAAGACAGGGTGAGGGGACTGGAGGGCCACCCTCAACATAGATAGGGCCCTTCACCTCATACAATCCTCTCCGGCATGTCTGCGCCAGCCCCCACAGAAGGGACACCCTCACTGATCCCTCATCCCCTTCCCAGAGCTGCACCTGGATGAGAGCTGTGTGGAGGCTCAGGATGGGGAGCTGGATGGGCTGTGGACCACCATCTCCATCTTCATCATGCTCTTCCTGCTCAGCGTGTGCTACAGTGCCACCATCACTCTCTTCAAGGTCTGATCCCCACAGCCTCTACCCCATGCCAGCCCCCAACCCCCAGCCCCCAGCCCATCACCCCCCACTACAGGCCACTCTGCCAGTAGGGTCCCCATGCATGGAGCAGCTGGACCCCAGGGGGGTAGGCAGAGGGAGAGAGAGGACCTCAGGGCTCCGGGCCTGGGGCTGTAGGGGCCTGGGCTGGCCTGCTCACTGTTGCCACGCTGTCACCCGCAGGTGAAGTGGATCTTCTCCTCGGTGGTAGAGATGAAGCGGACCATCGTCCCCGACTACAAGAATATGATTGGGCAGGCTGCCTAGGGGATACTGAGAGAGGAAAACGTATAAGCCGAACCCACCACAGGCTTCGGGTGGCTCCACCCTCCACCCAAGCCCCAAAGTACCCTCTAACCCCACCATTCCGGACACCTCACCGTCCTCTGACCATGCTGTCTCATCTCCCTTCTGTCAGAGAACCTGGTGGACAGCAGGTTCTCCCCCAGACCTCAGCAGCCTGGATGCCCTGCTACCCCATACCTAAATAGCATTTACAGCAGCACCAGGAGCGTCAGTGGGGTCATCACACTGGGAGACCCTCAGAGTTAGCTGTGCATGTCCATTCTGGAGAAGGGGATGGGCCAATATTCCCCATGTCGATTTGGAGCAGGGACCTGAGTACAAGCCCCGCCCCGGGCCTGGCTCAGAGAGACACCAAATCTCAAAGATCCTTGGTGGGGACATCATGCGCCAAGGCAGGGGAGCCATTGACCATCAACCCCAGCAGGGATGCTCCCTGGGAAGTGCTGCAACCTTCACTGAATAGCCCTTCCTCCAGACCTCACCTGGCCAGTTCCTCCCTGGGAGACCGCAGGGATTCCCCCACCACTTCTATGGCCCCTGGGCTGAGGAATAAGCTCCTTTTCATTTTGAGCTGGAAAGTTGGTTTCTGGCTGTTGGAAAGGGGCTTTACATCTAATCATGGCCTCCTACAAAGTGCTCTTAGATGTGGGGTTCAACCCAAGGGACAGAACCTCTGCCTGCATGGGGACCAAGCGAGGGGCTTGGCCCAGGATACCCACCATCTCCCATCCACCAACACAGTTCCAGCTAAAGGCCCAGCCTCACCACCATGCAAGAGACCACCTGAGAAGGCCTGAGCCATACCCATGGACACTGCAGGGTCTGGAGGGTGCAAGAAACAAGGTCCCTGGGTGAGGGTGGACATCTGTGCCAAACAGGAAGGGCATCAGGTCTGAGGGGCCAGTGGCCAGACAGCCTCCTGGTAAGAAGCCTGGTGACCTATGCCCCAAGGTCAGGGTGTGCCATGGGAGGACGCCTCCTTGGGACCCTGGACAGAAGTGACCAAAGACAAAGAGAATTGAGGAAAGGAGAATGACCAGATGCTGGGAGTGGGCATCTGGCCAACAAGAATTTGATGGGGAACCGGGCCAGCCTGGCTGCAGGCACTGCACAGAGGTCCTGAGGCCAAGAATTTCGAACCCTGTGGGCTCCCTGTCTCCCATCTTCCCTTCCAGCAAATACTCAACACAGTCACACCACAAAGCAGCCAAAGTGCTGAGCCCACATCTTAAGGTGGGAAGAAGAATGACGCAAATGAAAGCAAATCACACCAAAGAAATGCCACAGCCATCAGCTCTGTAGCTTCTTACCTCTTTTTAATTTTCTGAATCTCCTTGATTTTCAGTCATGTAAATGTGTTGTTCTTGTTTTTTAATTACAATAAAATGGACTTAAACGGTATGATTTATCATGGTAGTAGCCTTTCTATGGTGACACCCTTTGAGCCCTTCAAGTGCCAGCCCCAGCAATGAGATGAGCCAAGCCATGAGTCCCAGAGCACCCTGTATGCACTCAGCTCCCACCACTGGCCAGGGTCCCTTTGGTGTCCCCAGCATCGGTGTCCTTTCTTCTCCAGCAGACTTCCACCTTGCAGCTAGGGAAGCATCAGATTTGCCTGCCCACTTGCTCTGTGGCGTAGGCAGGACAAGAGGTCTGAGGACAGCCTCCACCCTCACTAGAGTGACTGTGGCCAGCACTGTATAGAATAAGGCTCCCAGCCGACCACCGTGGGCCCAGGAGTTTGAAGACAGCAAGTCAGGAGTAACCATCTCAGCACCTGAGATGGATGGATCCAGTAGGTTGCAGGAGATTCAAAGAGCCTGTTGAGCAGAGCCCCAAGGGACTGAACAGGAGGCATGTCTAGCCTTGGCCATTGCTAAGGGAGAAGCCTCGGCTGTGCTGGAAGGCGGACAGAACTGGGTGGGATGACCAACAAAGGGCCTTCAGAGAGCTGGGTCAAAAGCGCCTTTGAGTTGCTGACCCATGTCCTAGGGGCTGTAGGGAGTTGCAGGTAATTTTATACGGGCAAGGGGTATGGAGGGGCTCATTGGATGGTGCTGCTTGGGAGCTGCTCTGAAAACCCAGAGGCCGGGGGGAAGCTATGAGAGCCCAGGACCAACTTCTGGAATGGCTGTGGGTGGGAAACAGGGGCCATGGTACTGACAGGATTGGGTCCTTGCCACTTGTCTTACTTCCATTGTGCTACCTTAAGAGAAATACCACAACTGGAAGGATTTAAAGAGCCAGAATTTACTGTCTCACAGTTCTGGAGGCTAGAATCAGCTCTAAGGGGGGAAAGGGTCTGTTTTTGTTCATAGCCCCAGCAGTTCCTTGGCATTCCTTGGTGTTTGTCTTCACCCTGTGTGCGTTTCTGTGTCTATCCTGCTCTTTTTACAAGACACCAGTCAGAAATGATTATGTGTAGGACCTACCTTACTCAGTATGACCTCATTACATGACAAAGAATACCCTGTTTACGAACAGGGTCAAGTATACAGGGACAGGGTTAAGACTTCAACATAATTTTTTTTTGTGGGGGGGAGGGTGGAAAGGGTGAGGAGAGTATTGGTGGTTCAGTGGTAGAATTCTCACCTTCCATGTACGAGACCTGGATTCAATTCCTGACCAATGCGCCACCTGTCTGTCAGGGGAGGCTTGCATGTTGCTATGATGCTGAACAGCTTTCACTGGAGTTTCCAGGCTAAGTTGGACTAGGAAGAAACACCTGGCGAACTACTTCTAAAAGCCAACCAACAAAAACTCTGTGGATTATAATGGCTTGCTCCACAACCGGTCATGGGGGTGAAGAAACACCAGACAGCGCTTTGTTCCATTGTACTCAGGCTCACTATGAGGTGGGGGCTGACATGATGGCAAAGAATGACAAGAACTCTCCTATTTACATAGTCAACATAACTTTTGGGGGGGACATAATTCACCCCATAACACCACCAGAGATTCTTTGCATTAGACTCAGGGCCAAGCTTCAAGGAGCCTGAGACAGAGCAGGTTGTGCTCAGTAGGTGCTGCCAAATAGTGGCCCTTTAAACCATAAGGCTTCCGTGTCGTTTAGCTGCTGGTGAGGGGCAAAGGTTCTTGGGTGTGTCCTTTTTCCTGGCCTGAGTGCCCTTGCAGACAAAGGGATACACCACCTGCCAGCCCTATCCCAGCTGTGGAAAGAGCTCCCAAGTTGCCATCAGTCCATTCACACACTTGGACTCCAAGTCGAGGCCAGGACACGGCCAAGCAAACCCAGACACAGACAGAGGAGACAGATGTCCAGAGAGTTCTCCAACTGGAGAAGGTCTTGGCCCTCAAACCTTGCCTGGAAAGCTGGGCATGGTCACCCCCTTTCCTGCAGCTCTGTGTGAAACGAAGGTTGCCACTCTGTGACCTCCACAGTACCCTTGGGACCCCGGGCTCAGTCCTTGCACTCGATGGCCAGGCCATCCAGGAGGACGTCCATGGTGTGAAGTCCAAGGATGGCATCTAAAATGTTCCTTCAAGTTTGCAGAACTGCAGCATGGGCAAGGAGGGGGGAGAAAAGAGCAATGACATCCCAGCCCTTTCTTTATGTTGCTTCCCAGGGTCCAGCCCAGGCCCAGGTATGGATGTGGCCAGGGCTGGGTAGATGGCAAAGGTCAGTGACATGACCAATGTCATCCACTGACATGTGGAAAGGTGGGTCTGTACCTAGACCTGTGGACTCAAGGCTAGTAACCTTCCCTAACATGACCAATGTCACCCCACTGGCATGTGGAGTGGTGAGTCTGTACATGGAAATCTGGATTCAAGGCTAGTAACTTTCCCCAACATATGGCCATCCCCCAAGCTCTGTTCAATACAGGCTACAGGTAGTCAGCCCAGAGGAAAGAGACCAGAGGAGAGGTAAGAGCTTGTCCACATAGGATGTGAGAAAAGCCCACACCAAGACGAGCCCAACGGCAACAGGGAATACAAAGAGAAACCCGGGAAAGCATGATGCACAAAATGCACAAGACCTAGCAGATGCATTGGCTCTCAGGCAGACTGTGCTGAGCTCTCCAGCTGTATCCTCATCCTGATGGTAAATCACAGTACTGCTCCTCACTATTCACTGTCCCCTACTTGCTGTGAGCATGCTATCCCCCTGAGAGGAGGATACTCATGCCACCACTGACATTGGCCTTGGTTACCCACCCTGTGTCCAAAGTGTGGCTCCACCATTGATCCTTTCTCTTGCTTGAGAGTGACATGTTCCGAAAACACTTCTCCTTCAGCCTGGATTCCAGAACAAGGAATGCACCGACACTAGAGCCACACAGAGTCACAGACAACTGCAGGAGACATAGACATGGGAGAGAAATAAAGCTATTACACTGCAAGCCATTTTCAATTGGGGGTTGCTTGTTACCAGGGCATGTCCTAGCAAAAACATCATCAAAATGCTTCTCCAGTACTTGAAGTAACTCGAATAAGCAGTAAAATGTAATAATAACCACGACCGATGTTTGCACAGTGTTTTGACTTTTCAGAGTTTTCTAAGACTGTCTTAGTCTCCTAGGGCTATCATAAAATATCACAAAATGGGTGGCTTCAAAGAATACAAATTTGTCTCACAGTTCTGAAGGCTGGAAGCCCAAAGCAGAGTCTTCATCATGTCCATTGCCTCCAAGAGCTCCCACCATGCCTCTCTTCTAGCTTCTAGTGGCTGCCAGAAACCCATGACAATCCTTGACTTGCTACCGTATCTGCCTCAGTCCTTCTTCTGTCTCCCTGTCTCTGTGTAACTTCTTTCCTCTTATAAGACACCTTTCAGAAGGGATTAGGATTACGACACATCTTTATCCTGTGAGAATTAATGGATACTATATTTTATAAAAGACCTCATTTTCTAAAACAAAATCAGTCACAAGTACAGGGGTTAGGACTTCAACATATCCTTTTAGGGGACACAATTTAATCCACAACAGAAACCCTTCTCTCATTTCATGCTGATAATACCCCCTAAGAAGTAGGCGTCACTGTCTCAATTTTACTGATGAAGAAAGGAACTCTTTAAAGAGGCTTTAGCATCCTACTTGTGGGTAGGATGCAAGTATTTGAACTCAGGTACTTGGACTTCAAATTTCATATGCCTTCTACTCTCCCACACTGCCTTTTAAGAAGATTCCAGAAAACCATCCTGATCTCATTCCTGCCCAAGGGGAAAGGCAGGACTCAACCTAACCACTAAAAGTCAGACCCTAAGGAAATTCCTCCAGCCCACAGAGGGCCCTAGGAAGTTCAGTGAAGACACCTTCTATTTGTTTCTTAAACAAATATTTACCAACTGGCAACTTGGCACCAGATGCCACTAGGCATCAGGCACACAGACAGGGCTTCTGCCTTCTAGAAATTTGGAGTGTGGGGATACAGACAGGGATCAAGTACATAGTTACACAAACAATTATTTAAGTACAATTGAGTAAGCACTGTAAATGAAAAGTATGGGAGGCTATAAGGTCATGTAACAGAAAGAAGTGAACCCAGTATATGGGGTTAGAGAAGGCTTTCTCAAGGGAGTGCCCTTAAAGAAGACCCATAGAGGATGCATATGATCTAACTCATATCTACTCATCGACTTCTGGTCTCTGGTCCTGGGCCAAAGAAGACTAAACCTACTAGACACTGAGGTTGGGTAGGATCACATGGGATAAAACATTTACAAAAATCAAAGGATAATTCTTGTTAAGGGTATAGTCATGACTCGCGTATAGATGTACACATTTAAAAAATTGTATTTAACACGTTAATTAAGATCTTCCACCCAGTCCAAAGTAGAATTCAAAACCCTATACTTACGTAGTTAAATCAGGAATGCTAAAATAAATTCATAAATACAAATGATCTGCTTTTTTCCATGGAAGGAAGGGAAGATTCAATTGTCCCTCCACCAAACAGAATTTATATTGTCATCAATTATCTACAACCTATTTAGTTGTGAAGTAGCTCAAAGACAATGAAAGACAGGCATAGAGCCCGCACAGAATCAGATAATCTGAAAGGGTATAAAAGACAATGTCTTGTTTTTCACTGAAGACACCCAGTATTCTTTTGGCCCACTTCAAAGTCTTTCACAATTTTCACCTACAAACATACCTGACTAAAATATACCCAGAATATATAAAGCACCCCTGCAAATCAGTTATAAAGATAAAACAATTCCATAGAAAAGTGGGCCAGAGCATTGAACACGTATTTTACAAAAGATAACCTGAAGGCCATGAAACCTATGAAAAAGATGCTGAACCACAGTAGCCATCAGGGAAATGAAAATGGAAAACCACACTAGAGAAAGTTCCAACTGCAACAAGGGTGGAAGAGCTTGTATCAGACTAACCCTTTGACAGAGAGCGGTTATAAACTCTGGGAAAACTATTTTTAAAACGACTATTTGAAGGGATGCAACTTGATCAAATGCAGGCAAGCACTGGAGAGTATTCTTCTATTTAAATATTTGCCTGAAGACACTCTCCAGTCCACACAGTCTGGTACAACCAGGGCTTAAGCAGAACACTGAAGCCTCACTGGCTAAAGGAGTCAGATAACGAAACTCAGGGCTACATTTCCAGAGCTGCCAAGTTAAGGGAAGATACACAGTGAAACCTGACAGAGCTGAAATTTGATGGGACTTCCTTGTTTTTCTGGGTCTCCAAACTTTTCCACCTTTGACACAGTGAAGTCTTAACACTTTTCCATGACTTGTTTTGATGAAAAATATTTGATCTTTCCTTCTATGACGTGTTTCCACCTTACAGAGGTTATGGCTTTCATAACTTTTACTGTACATAAAAGGAGAAAGCCAACTGACTGGAAGAGATCCATATTTATGCCTCTTCCCAAGAAAAGTGATCGAATCAAATGCAGAAATTATTAAACAATATCATTAATATCACAAAAAAACAAACCCATGCCGTTGAGTCGATTCCGACGCATAGCCACCATATAGAACAGAGTAGAACTACCCCATAGAGTTTCCAAGGAGCACCTGGCGGATTCGAAATGCCGGCCCTTTGGTTAGCAGCCGTAGCACTTAACCACTACACCACCAGGGTTTCCCTTAATAGCACAGGGAAGTGAAATTTTGCTGAAGATCAATCAAAAGCGGCTGCAGCAGTATATTGACACGGACTGGCCAGGAATTCAAGCTGATTCAGAAGAGGACATGGAACCAGATGGATCATGGCTGAAAGCAGAGAATACCAGAAAACTGTTGTGATAGCTAAGATTATGTGTCAACAGGCCTAGTCCATGGTTCTCAGTGTTTTGGCAGTCATATAATGTGATCACTTCCCTGTTGATATTTGATAGGTGATCACCCCCATGATGGAATCTGCTGTGAGTAGCCAATCAGTTGAAAGAAGATTTCCAGGGGTGTGTGGTCTGCATCCAAGTATAAGTGGAGATTCTGGTAAGGCTTGGGGGCTTTTAGCTCGTTCTGGATCCTGCATCTGGCTCCTGTTCATCTGACCTCTGGTTCCCGGGACTTGAGCTAACAACTTACCTGTGCTCTTGCTGCCAATCTTGGGATTCAACGATCTTCACAGCTTGTGAGCAAGAGCCCTACTCCCTGACCTGCTCATCTTGAGTTTGCCATCCTCTTTGGCTACATGGATCTTGAGAAGCCCCTATCCTAATCCATGGACTTGGGATGTCCCAGCCCTACAACCGTGTGAGCCATATCCTTGATATAAATCACTCTCTCTGTGTGCATATACTGTTTTTGCTTCTCTAGTGGTTAACTGCTATGGCTCTTAACCAAGAGGTTTGCAGTTCGAATCCGCCAGGTGCTTCTTGGAAACTCTATGGAGCAGTTCTACTCTGTCCTATAGGGTCGCGATGAGTCAGAATCGACTTGACGGCAGTGAGTTAGCGGGTTACAGATCCCACTCCAAAACATTTGGTACCGAGAATGGTTCGAGACAAACAAAATTGTATGGATGAGTTTTCTAAATTGGTTCTCAAGTCTGGTTAGTCTTAAAGATGTTGATGACTCTGTTTCCAGTACCAAAGAGGGCACTGCTAATCCATGGCATCAGATGACAATTCAAATATGCAAAATATCACCACCAATAGATCAGATATTGATGAAAGGTGAGGATTTGGGTAATTGCATGTGTGACACTTTTCTAGGATTTGGGTAATTGAGTGTGTGACACTTTTCTACAAGGAGGATGAGAAGTATAAGGAAGCTGGGTGATTTGAAATACTTTTGCTAGAAACTGGTGAAAGAAAGAGATGAGTTCAGGTCTTCATAGTTAAGGCTCAAGTGCTGCATAAATGACCTCAAAATTTACACTACTGCCTTGAAAGAAAGCCTATTTCTTGTAGTAACGGAGCTGACATTGCAGAAAATCAAACCCAGGCTCTAGCTGAATTACAATGCCAACTCAACTGGCAATATCAATAGGCATCTGAAGTTAAAGTGAGGGCATTTATTGGGAAGAAATGGGATCCTGAAACTTGGGATGGGCAGATAATGAGGAAGCTGGAGACACTGAGTCCCTAAATTCCATTGAACCACTCCTGCCAACAGAACCTGCCCACTCACTCCCATCTGAAGAGATTACTCCATGTTTGTCTGCTAAACCACCCTGCCCAGTAAAACCATTAGCCTACCCACTTCCATCTGATGAGATTAACCCCACTGCATCTAAAGCATTGTTGTCTGAGTCATTGCCTGGCGATTTACAAGACAAAGCTGAATGTTCTCAAAACATTTCCCCACCACTTTTGGCTTCTAGACATATAACTAGACTTAAGTCTCAGTGAGCCCCAAAGGGTGAAGTACAAAGTGTGAACCAGGAGGAAGTATTAATGCTACACTCCAAAAGAACTGCTTGGCTTTTCTAATATGTACAGACAGGCACCTGGGGAATATGTGTGGGAATGGCTATTAAGGGTGTGGGATAATAATGCAAGGAAGATAAAGATGGATCAGTCTGAGTTTATTGATGTGGGATAACTAAGCACAGATTCTTCATTCAATGTTTCAGCTTAGGAAGTTGGCAAAGGGTCTAATAGTTTATTCTTTTGGGTTGCTGAAGCATAGATTATGTGGAAAAAAAAAATGGCCTACACTAAATCAAGTTGAAGTACTAGACCAGACTTGGAGTACTATAGAAGAAGGTATCCAAAGGCTTAGGGAAATTGGCATGCTAGAGTGAATTTATCAGGTTAAAACCACAGACCCACACATGGAGCTCCCAGAGGACACACCTTTTACCACAACTGTGAGGAACAAATATGTGAAGGGAGCCCCAGCATCCCTGAAGACCACTGTGATTGCTAATTTATATAAGACAGATTTCACAGTGAGAACTGCCCTGCCTGAATTAAGACACCTAACTACAATGGGGCTAATTGGACCCATAGGTGGAAGGGGCCAAGCGGCAGCACTCAATCAACAAAGACAAGATGGGCGTGGTTACCGTAATGGACAACAGGTCAAAGCAGTAATCAGAGTAGTCTGACTCATATGGACTTATGATATTGGGTACACAGTCATGATGTCCCTAGGAGTCAATTAGATGGAAGATCTACTAAATATTTACTTGATCTGTATGAGTGGATGGATTCTAGGTCAAGTGAACAGCACTCTAATTGGTATCTCCAGAAGAGAGAACCATGGCCCCTCAATCAATTCCCAGACTTGAGTGAGTTTAAAGACCCACAACCCCTTGATTGAATGGGAGGCTGTTGTCCCCTTGAGGAAGAACTCCAGCACACTGCCAAAAGCTTATACTGTTAATATATCTTCCAGCCTTTCCTGAAGGGATCTATAGCCTTTTATGAGGGAATGTTTACTGGGGGAAAAGGAAACAATTAGAATTTTCTTGTATTACTGGATACTGGCTCTGAACTGACACTAATTCCAGGAGACCCAAAATATCACTGCGGCCACCAGTCAAAGTGCGCGCATGTGGACGTCAGGTTAATAATGAAGTCTTAGCTCATGTCCATCTCACCGGAGGTCCACTGGGTCCCCGAACCCATCCTATAGTGATTTTCCCAGTTCCGGAATGCATAATTGGAATAGATATACTCAGCAGCTGTCAGAGCCCGCACATTGGATCCCTGACAAATGGGGCAAGGGCTATCATGGTCAGAAAAGCCAAGTGGAAGCAATTAGAATTGCTCCTACATAGGAAAATAGTAAACCAAAAGCAATTCCGCATTCCTGAAAGGATTACAGAGATTACCACCACCATCAAGGATTTAAAGGATGCAGGGGTGGTGATTCCCATCACGTCCCCATTCAACTCACCTATTTGACCTGTGCAAAAAACAGATGGATCTTGGAGAATGACAGTGAATAAGCAGAAACTTAACCAGGTGGTAACTCAAATCGCAGCTGCTGTTCCAGATGTAGTTTCATTGCTTGAGCAAATTAATACCTCACTCGGTGCCTGGTATGCAGCTACTGCCCTGGCTAATGCCTTTTTCTCCATACGTGTTTTGAAGGACCATCAGAAGCAGTTTGCCTTTGGCTGGCAAGGCCTGTCATACACCTTCAGTTGCCTGCCTCAGGACTACATCAACTCTCCAGACCTAAGTCATAATTTAGTCTGAAGGGAACCAGATCACCTTTCCCTTCCACAAGATGTTACACTGGTCCGTAACACTGATGACATTATGCTGACCTGATCCAGTAAGGAATAAGTGTCAATGACTCTGGACTTACTGGTAAAACATTTGCGTGCTAGAGGGTGGGAAATTACTCCCACAAAAATTGAAGCACCTTACATCACTGAAATTTCAGGGGTGCAGTGGTAAGGGGTATGTTGAGATATTCTTCCAAAGTGAAGAATAAGTTATTGCATCTGGCTCCTCCCACAAGAAAAAAGGAGGCACCATGTCCAGTGGGCCTCTTTGGATTTTGGAGACAGCGTACTCCTCATTTGGGTGTGGTACTCCAGCCTATTTATCAAGTAACATGAAAAGCTGAGAGTTTTGAGCAGGAGCCAGAACAAGAGAAAACTCTGCAACATGTTCAGGCTGCCATGCAAGCTGCTCTGCCAATTGGGCCATATGACCCAACTGGTCCAATGGTACTTGAAGTGTCAGTGGCAGATAGAGATGCTGTTGGGAGTCTTTGTCAAGCCCCTATTGGTGAATCAAAGGACAGACCTTTAGAATTTTGGACCAAAGTCCTGACATCCTCTGCAGATAATTACTCTCCTTTTAAGAAACGACTTTTGGCTTGTTACCAGGGCTTTGTAGAGACTGAATGCTTAAACATGGGACACTAAATCACCAAGTGGCCTGAGCTACCCGTCATGAACTGGGTGTTGTCTGACCCACAGAGTCATAAAGTTGGACACCCAGAGCAGCACACTATTATTAAATTAAAGTGATATATATTTTTTTATATAACATCAGGCCGGAGCTGGACCTGAAAGAGCACGTATGAGTAAGTGGCTCAAATGTCCATGGTCTCCATTTCTGCCAAGTTAATTGAAAAACTCACTTTGGAAAACAGCTTAGTATTGTCTTCAAATGTTGCTGTTGTAATTTCCTAGGGTGCCTTAACAAACCACCACAAATCAGGTGGCTTTAAAGAACAGAAATCTATTTTCTTACATTTCTGGAAACTAGAAGCCCAAATCAGAGTATCAACTGTGTCAGTTTTTTCCAAGAGCTTTGAGAGATGAACTGCTCTCTTGAATTCCCCTAGTTTCTGGGGGCTGCCAGGAATCCTTCGTGTTCCTCTGCTGCTTATAGATATATCTGCCTCCATCATCACACGATCTTTGTCTTACCCCTATGTATGACTCTCTCTGCAAGTCTCTTCTCTCCTTTTATAAGACACCATTCAGAAGAGGTTAGAACTATAACCTACGCTACCCCTATATGACTTAACTGATAATACCTTCAAAGACTATTTTCCCAATCAAAATCACATTCACATATTCAGGAGTTGGGATAGCAACATATCTTTTTGAAGGACACGATTCAATCCATAACATTTGCATATCTACATACGATATGGCCAAGCAATTCCACCCCTAAGTGTGTACTCAAAAGAATCCCTTGCATTTATAAACCAGAAAAACACATACAACAGATCATTTGGATCATTTGGTATAGTATCAGAAAAGCAGGACCACAGTTAATAATAAAGATTTATGTCAAGGGTTAGAATTTGTACAATTGGGAAAGCTGGGAAGGGAAAGGCGTGAAGGAGACTGGCTCACTCAGGGCCCAGACAGAAACAGAGCCAGTAGGAGGAACACATTAAGAGATTTCTTGCAAGGAATTGGCTTATGGAACTGTGGACTCTGGCTAGGCATGTCTGAAATCTGTAGGGCAGACCATCAGGAAAGACATGCTGGAACTCTAGGGCATGATCCAAAGCTGCTATTGTTGTTGTGAGTTGCCACTGAGTCAGCTCCAACTCATGGTGACCTTATATATAACAGCACAAAGACTTGCCCAGTCCTGTGCATACGTAAGTTACAGGGCAAAGTTTCTCAGCTCAGGAATAAGACTTGCCTAGGTTCTTGCCTTCTACTGACCAAGAATGACCAGGAGAGGCTCAGAGGTTCCACACAAACAAAGGTTTATTAGCGGCAGAAAGAAAGTAAATGTTCGTGAGCTGGGAACAGAGAACAACCAGTCAACGCTAGCCTCTGTTCCCCTGAACAAAGGTTTTTCTGGGGCTTATATGGGTTTGACAAGGATATCGGGATAATGAATACTTAGGTTTCTTTTAAAGGGCGGATATTTCTTAGAATGGCGGTGCACACTAAATACGTTACGTGCATCTGGAATCCAAGATAGAACCTGTAGCAAAGGCTCCTGAGACTGGGTGGCAGGACTTATTATGGAGTGTAGTGCCTGCACAATCGCTCCCCACGGTACCAGTTCAATTCCTGTCATGGGTACTTAGATCAGCCAGAGGTCATCTGTCAGCCACCTTGCAGATGTCTGCACATGCTCCAGGGACCAGAACTGGTCAGTCTTTCTGAAAGGTATCTTACAAGGGAGTACATTGTTCTTTCCTTATTGCACATTCCAGGATGGGGCTTTTAAGTCATTAGCCAAGCACATAATTTTTGTAAGTAAGTTGCAGGTGTTGTAGGGTTCCTTGCCTAGGGGATCAGTCTCTTCCCTATCAGTCTCTGTATCTTCCCTATCTCAGGCAGAATTTCTTCTTCTTTAAGGAATCCTCAGCTCTGATCTGAAGACCTTTCAGCTGATTCAGTCTGGCTCACCCAGCTAAAACAGTCTCCCTTAAAGTCAACTGAAGATGGAGTTTAATCACATCTGCCAAATACCTTCACAGCAACAGATTGAAGAACTGGAGACTGTAGCCAATCCAAGGTGGCACATAAAACTGACCATCATAGGAACCATTGCAGAAAGAGAGAAAAATCACTGACCAGGGACCATGAAAGGAAACTGATGACAACGTCCATGGACGGCTCTAGCTTCTGCATCTGGTGTGGACAGAATGTCTCTGTAAGTCATCAAGCCAGGTACTTGAAGGAAAACTGGACGGAAAGCAGTAAAAAACAAGAGCAAACAGGCATCTATGAAGGAAACTGAAACTCATGGAAAAACTTTTGGAACCTGAGTTTCTCTCACCTCTAAAATAAGTTGATGACCTTCACCACACACGTACACTGGCCTGGGACACAGAAGAGTTGAAGGAGACATGGCGGAGGCTGAAGAAGAGCTAGTCTATGCCAACAACTTGAGTCTGCTGATCAGCAATGACACACATGAGCAACACCTGGAACTCTATACCTGCCTCCTCCCAAACGTAAGGACTGCAGCTTCATCTTTTCTTCCAAAACTTCAGTACCTTTCTCTTGTGATCAACCCTGATCTTAGCACACATTCAGAGAAGGAAATTCTAAGAAATGTAGGTAGAGCTTAGCTAAGTTCCCATACTCCATAAGTACCAGTCCATTCCTTGACAACAAAACATGTCTCTTAAAAACCTTTGTATCTTCCAAATAAAAACAATAGCAAACTTATTTCCATCTGACATGTTGAAACTATCCCACATACAACTTAAAACATGTTCACCATCTTCCCAAATAAAGAGATCAAGTCAATTGATCACTTTAACTATTTTGGGGTAAAGTTTATTTCTCTCCTTGATGACTTTCCTAGAACCACAAAGTGGCTGACTTAGAGGAATGGAAATTGATTATCTCATAGTATGGAGGGTAGGAGTCTAAACCAGGGTGTCAGCAGGGCCATAACCTCTGACATTTTTAGAGGAAGATCCTGTCTTGTGTCTCCCAACTTCTGGTGGCCTCAGGCATTCTTTGGCTTGCAACTGAATAACTTCAATTCCACCTCCAATGTCACTTGGCTGTTTTCAGTATTCTATAAGACATTGATCATATAGAATTAGGGCCTTGTTTTAGTTATCTAGTGCTGCTATCACATAAATACTGTAAGTGAGTGGTTTTAACAAACAGAAAATTTATTTTCTCACAGTTAGGAGGGTAGAAGTCCAAATTCAGGGCACTGGCTGTAGGGGAAGACCCTCTCTATTTGTCAGTTCTGGGGGGAAGTCCTTGTCTCTTTAGGTTCTGTTCCTTGGCTCCTTGGTGATCTTCATGTGGTATGGCATCTATCTTCCCCCATCTCTGCTTGATCACTTGCTTGTTTAATCTCCTTTGTATATCAAAAGAGATTGACTTATGACACACCCTACACTAGTACTGTCTCATTAACATAACAAAGAAAACCTATTCCCAAATGAGATTATAGCCACAAGTATAAGGATTAGGATTTACAACAAATAATTTTGAGTAACACAATTCAATCCATAATAGACCGACCTTATGCCAGTATGATCTCATGTTATTTGTTAACATCTTCAGAGACTCTATTTCCCAAAAAGATCACATTCAAATGTACTGGGTTTAGGACTTCAACATTCCTTTTTGGGCACCACAATCTAAACCAATAAATAATAGCCTGCCCTTGATATCCTACAACTTAAATACTGAGACATAAGATAAATCTCTACTAATGCATCTTATGTGAGAAGTAGAGGAAAGAAAGGGTGAAAAAAAGGAAAGAATTACAGACATATTCCATTTTTGTCCCACTGTGTAGCCACAACCCAATTACCTCCTTAGGTAATTGGTTTAGTAAGGCTCGATTACGGCATCTAGTAGGGTAACTCCTCATTTTATTATTGTTTTTTTGCTTGTTGGTTTATTGATACGAGGAGCCAAAAGTTTCCAGGAGAGAGTTTCTACTTCCAGCTTATTGGAACCATTGCTATGTCCCCTGTAGAAGCACTCTCCCATAGGTAATTAAAACTACTATATCGGGATCCAATGTTGGCAGAAACAGAATTCTAGATCCACGTAGGTTAAAACTCCATTTTGGGTACAAATTTCTATTTTGGTTATTTTTGACTGCATAACAAACCACTCCAAACTTGGTGGATTTAAAATATATATATACTTTCATTTTGACTTTGCTTAGCTTGGGATTCTCACCTGATGCTTCCCATGTGGTAGTAGTGAGATTTTGGCTGCAGCTGGAGTCATCTGATGGAATAAATGGGCTGGAAGATCCAATGTGGTTCCCTCAAAAGGTTGGCAGTTGATGCAGGTTGGTAGCTGGGAGTCCAGCTGGAATAACAGAATGGAGAGTCTACTTGTGAACTCTTCATAGGGCTGGGGCTTCTCACAGCATGACAGCTGAGTTCTGAGTAGGAAAAGCCCAAGTGTTAGTGTTCCAAGAGGCAGGAATTGCTATACCTGGAAATTGCACAGCATTGCTTCTGTCTTGTTACATTGATCAGAGCAATCCCAAGCCCCACCCAAAATAAAGGATGCTGAGAAGTGGCACAGACACATTGCCTAAAAGCTTGTGGCATGGGAGAGTGAATTGTTGCTAAATTTGGGAAATATAATTGGCCACATTTATAAATGTTTAAGGTACCTCTGTTTATAATGGCAAAGTCCTAGAAACAACCCAAAAGCACGTGTATGACAAAAATTAAGAAATAAAATCAGATCTTCAAAGACTCTTTTTATAAATAAGATTTACAGGTTTCAGGGATTAGGATGTGATATTTTGGGGGCCACCTGAATGTAGCCCACTACACCTACTCAGATACGATTACAGACACACTATATAGAAACAAAATTAAAAGTTTGAAAATACCAAATAGTAACAAAATATGGATCACCTAGAAATGCTAGTAGTGTTTTAAATTTGTAAAATCATGGCTATATTTAATATTTTCTAACATAGTTGAACAAATTCAGACCATAAAGGACTCACTTCTAGGTATACACTCTAAGGAATTTCATGTACACATGCACCACAAGACACATACAAGAACCTTCATACAACAGTCTTCACAATGACCAAAAAATGGAGGATAACCTTAAAAATTCTATAAACACTGGGATGTATAAATATAACATGGCATATACATTAATTTATTTGAAGTGAGAATGAGTAACAAAACATAAATACCTTAGCATGGATGATTCTTGCAAACATAGCATTAAAAGAAACATGCCACAAAAGAGTATATGCAGTATAATTCCCTTTACATCAAGTTAAAAAATAGAGTAAACTAAAATATATTTGTTTGGGGATATATAATAGAGATAAAATTCTAAAAGTGGGGACTTCCACATATGACCACTTTGGAGTAACCGGCACTGGTATTGATCTTCTATAGTAAACCCTTCAGGTTACTGTGGTATCACTGAACTGACAAGAGATTGTGGTTTAAATGGTTGGAATTAGTAGAAGAGAGCACTGGAGAACAGCGAACAACACAGAAAGGAGAACTCCAGGAATATATACATGGATGTGATTGAGACTGTACTGCACATGTAAAGAGCGTAACTCTATACATTTGGGAAAAGTACTCCTAGGAATCTGTAAGTTGAAAAATCCCCAGAGCATACACACATCTGGGAGACATTGGAGTTTGATCCGGATAGAGTGTAAAGACCACCATTAATACCCAAGGCATTCAGTAGACACCTCAGAATGGCCACACTTTAGTAGTAGACCTGCTTGCCCAAAGTTCAATAGTCATAAAATCAATCAACAAAGCCTACACACCATAATATCCGCAATATCCACCACCCAGTCAAAAATTACTAGATAGGCATAGATGCAGGAAAATGCAGCCCATAACAAGGAGAAAATTGGTGAAGAGAACAGGTCCAGAAATGAAAGAGATGATGGAATTAACTATTATAAATAAATGCAAGAATTTTTAGAAAATCATATACATAATAATTCAAGAAATAAAACATGTAAGCAAAAGCCAAAAGAATTTCTAGAGCTGAAAAATGCAATATCTGAAATACAAAATTCACTCACACAGAAAGAAATAAAATATGCAAAATGAAGTACAGAAACAAAAAAGAATAAAATAATAATAAAAAAAGAGACCCAGGGATCCATACAACAATAGCAAGCAATCTATTTTATAGGAAATTGGCAAAGAAAATAGAAAAATCCACAGTTAGATTACTTGGAGATTTCAACTTTCTCATTAAATGATAAAACAATCAGACAGGAGAAAACAATGCATGGAGTATAATTACACTTTTACAAAATCCTAAAACAGACAAAATTTATCCATAGTAACAGAAAGCAGTTCAATGTTTGTGTGGTGCTGGGAAGTGAGGATTGACTGCAAAGGTGCATGAGGGAACTTTCTGGGATGATGAAAATGTTTGCTATCCTAAATGTGGTAGTGGTGACATGGGGGAATATCTAAAAAAAACAAAAAAGGAAGGGTAAAGTGGGTAATGACTGTCAGAAAAATCCAGACAGTAATTATCTCTCTGAAAAGAGGCATCAGATGTGCTTAGAGTGGGCTACACTGGATCTTCTCTTCCTGTCAAGATTCTACTTCTTAAACTCAAAGATTTATAATTATTCTTTTGACTTTGTACATTTGTTATGTATGCTCTTTTGTATATGTGTTATAGTTCACAATTTTATGTATTTTTAATCAGACTAATGAATTTGTGAAGATATTTACTCTGCAGAAAATAGAGAGGTATTATAGTTTTTCTACATGCGAATGTCCCGATCGGATTTATGCTTGCTTCAGGAAAGTTAATTTACTACTAAGTGCAAAATATCTTGAAACATTGAGAGAACAGAGGCAGAGAGACCACGAGAAAAGAAACTACCATAAAATGAAAGGAAAGAGGTTCCAAATTGATGCTCTTCTTGTCCCCCTGAGGCAGGCTTCCAAAATCTATTGATTGTGCCGCCCATTGTTCGCCATTCCCTGTGTATTAGTTATCTATCACCGTGTAACAATTGCCAAAACCTTAGCAGCCAAAACAACACACATTTATCTTCTCCCAGTTTCCATGCATCGGGACCCTCAGGAAGGCTTAGCTGGTTCATCTGCTCAAAGTCTCACCAGGCTGCAAACAGGAATTAGTGAAGGCTGTGGTCTCATCAGAGGCTCAAATGGGGAAAGATCCATTTCCAAACTCCCTCAGTTGTTGGCAGAATTTATATCCTTGCAGCTAACAAACAATGTCCTCATTCTCTTGCCAGTTGTTTTTTTTTTGTTAGGTGCAGTCGAGTCGGTTCTGACTCATAGCGACCCTATGCACAACAGAAGGAAACACTGCCAGGTCCTGCACCATCGTTACAATCGTTGTTATGCTTTAGCTCATTGTTGCAGCCACTGTATCAATCCACCTTGTTGATGGTCTTCCTCTTTTCTGCTGACCCTGTACTCTGCCAAGCATGATGTTCTTCTCCAGGGACTGATCCCTCCTGACAACACATCCAAAGTATGTAAGACGCAGCCTCACCATCCTTGCCTCTAAGGAGCATTATGGCTGCACTTTCTTCCAAGACAGATTTCTTCGTTCTTTTGGCAGTCCATGGTATATTCAATATTCTTTGCTAACCCCACAATTCAAAGGCATCAACTCTTCTTTGGTCTTCCTTATTCATTGTCCAGCTTTCACATGCATATGAGGCGGTTGAAAATACCATGGCTTGGGTCAGGTGCACCTTAGTCATCAGGGTGACATCTTTGCTCTTCAACACTTCGAAGAGGTCCTTTGCAGCAGATTTACACAATGCAATGCGTCTTTTGATTTCTTGACTGCTGCTTCCATGGCCGTTGATTGTGGATCCAAGTAAAATGAAATCCTTCACAACTTCAATCTTTTCTCCATTTATCATGATGTTGCTCATTGGTCCAGTTGTGAGGATTTTTGTTTTCTTTATGTTGAGGTGCAGTCCATACTGAAGGCTGTGGTCTTTGATCTTCATCAGTAAGTGCTTCAAGTCCTCTTCACTTTCGGCAAGCAAGGCTGTGTCATCTGCATAACGCAGGTTGTTAATGAGTCTTCCTCGAATCCTGATGCCCCGTTCTTCTTCATATAGTCCAGCCTCTCGGATTATTTGTTCAGCATACAGATTAAATAGGTATGGTGAAAGAATACAACCCTGACATACACCTTTCCTGACTTTAAACCAATCAGTATCCCCTTGTTCTGCGTGAACAATTGCCTCTTGATCTATGTAAAGGTTTCTCATGAGCACAATTAAGTGTTCTGGAATTCCCATTCTTCGCAATGTTATCCATACTTTGTTAGGATCTGCACAGTCGAATGCCTTTGCGTAGTCAATAAAACACAGGTAAATATCCTTCTGGTATTCTCTGCTTTCAGCCAGGATCCATCTGACATCAGCAATGATATCCTTGGTTCCACATCCTCTTCTGAAACTGGCCTGAATTTCTGGCAGTTCCCTCTTGATATACTGCTGCAGCCGTTTTTGAATGATCTTCAGCAGAATTTTGCTTGCGTGTGATATTAATGATATTGTTCTATAATTTCCACATTCGGTTGGATCACCTTTCTTGGGAATAGGCATAAATATAGGTCTCTTCCAGTCAGTTGGCCAGGAAGCTGTCTTCCATATTTCTTGGCATAGACGAGTGAGCATCTCCAGTGCTGCATCTCTTTGTTGAAACATCTCAATTGACATTCCATCAGTTCCTGGAGCCTTATTTTTCACCAATGCCTTCGGAGCAGCTTGGAGTTCTTCCTTCAGTACCATCGGTTCCTGATCATGTGCCACCTCTTGAAATGGTTGAATATCAACTAATTCTTTTTGGTATAATGACTGTGTATTCCTTCCATCTTCTTTTGATGCTTCCTGCATCATTTAATATTTTCCTCATGGAATCCTTCACTATTGCAACTCGAGGCTTGAATTTTTTCTTCAGTTCTTTCAGCTTGAGAAATGCTGAGCATCTTCTTCCCTTTTGGTTTTCCATCTCCAGCTCTTTGCACATGTCATTATAATACTTTACTTTGTCCTCTCGAGAGGCCCTTTGAAATCTTCTGTTCAGTTCTTTTACTTCATCAATTCTTCCTTCTGCTTTAGCTGCTCGATGCTCAAGAGCAAGTTTCAGAGTCTCCTCTGACATCCAACTTGGTCTTTTCTTTCTTTCCTGTCTTTTCAATGACCTCTTGCTTTCTTCATATATGATGTCCTTAATGTCATTCCACAACTCGTCTGGTCGTCGGTCACTAGTGTTCAATGCATCAAATCTATTCATTGAGATAGTCTCTAAATTCAGGTGGGATATACTCAAGGTCATATTTTGGCTCTGGTGGACTTGCTCTGATTTTCTTCAGTTTCACCTCGAACTTGCATATGAGCAATTGGTGGTCTATTCCACAGTTGGCCCCTGGCCTTGTTCTGACTGAAGATATTGGGCTTTTCCATCGTCTATTTCCACAGATGTAGTCAATTTGATTTCTGTGCATTCCATCTGGTGAGGTCCATGTGTATAGTCACGGTTTATATTGGTGAAAGAAGGTATTTGCAATGAAGAAGTCGTTAGTCTTGCAAAATTCTATCATTTGATCTCAGGCATTGTTTCTATCACCAAGGTCATATTTTCCAACTACCGATCCTTATTCTTTGTTTCTAACTTTTGCCTTCCAATCGCCAGTAATTATCAATGCATCTTGATTGCCTGTTCGATCAATTTCAGACTGCAACAGCTGATAAAAAATCTATTTATTCATCCTTGGCCCTAGTCATTAGAGCATAAATTTGAATAATAGTCGTATTAACTGGTCTTCCTTGTAACCATATGGATATTATCCTATCACTGACAGCATTGTACCTAGGGATAGATCTTAAAACGTTCTTTTTGACAATGAAGGCAACATCATTCCTCTTCGAGTTGTCATTCCCAGCATAGCAGACTACATGATTGTCTGATTCAAAATGACCAATGCCACTACATTTCAGCTCACTAATGCCTAGGATATCGATGTTTATGAGTTCCATTTCATTTTTGACCATCTCCAATTTTCCTAGATTCATACTTTGTACATTCTAGGTTCCGATTATTAATGGATGTTTGCAGCTGTTTCTTCTCATTTTGAGTTGTGCCACATCAGCAAGTGAAGGTCCCAGAGCTTTACTCCATCCATGTCATTAAGATCAACTCCACTTTGAAGAGGCAGCTCTTCTCCAGTCATCTTTTGAGTGCCTTCCAACCGGGGGGGCTCATCTTCCAACACCATATCACACAATGTTCTCCTACCACTCATAAGCTTTCCACTGGCTAAAGCTTTTCAGAAGTAAACTGCCTGGTCCTTCTTCCTGGCCTGTCTTACTCTGGAAGCTCAGCTGAAACCTGTCATCCATGGGTGACCCCACTGATATCTGAATACCAGTGGCATAGCTTCCAGCATCACCACAACATGCAAGCCCCTACAGTATGACAAACTGACAGACAGAGTTACAGGGTTGGAGGGCATAAATTCTTCTTTGTATCATAGTTCAGAGGATTAAATGGCACCGCAGGGGACCTAATGGAAATAATTGAGCACATCACTTACACATCTTGGCCTTTGGATTTTTTCTTATAGAGTTGAAAAATGCAATATCTGAAAGGTAAAGTTCACCTGAACAGACAGCAATTAAAGTATCCAAAATGAAACACAGAGAGAAGAAAGAAGGAAATAAAAATTAAAGACCCAGTAACCCATACAATGACAGCAAAAAGCTAAAATACATTTCCAAGCCCCCTACTCTGTGACAAGTTCTGACCAGAGAAATGTCAGCAATCATATACCACTTCTGGGCCAGGCCCCTAAAACCTCCTCTGGGACCCACTAGTTAGAAAGAAACTGGGGTCCAGAGTGACTGTCCCCACCCATGATGGCTGTCTCAGGCCAGAGTGTGAGCATAAATAAATCAATGAAATGTCAAGCCACTGGGACTTGGAGGCATTATCCAATATCAGCTGGACTAGAGCAATGGCAAAATAAGTCATGACGATCTCTTGAATCCTCTGAGCTCTCTGCAGGAGACACACTAGAGTGATAGTCAAAGAATAAAAAGGGTCATCAACCCATAAGAACAAAAAAATTTTAGAAGAGACAACAACAGGTAACAAAATTTCGTATGGGAAAGGTTTCCTGGTTTATTATCAGGCCTACTGAGGATTTGTGGCCCCCACTCCTCAAAAAGAGGTATGCTGAAGTCCTAGTCCCTGTACCTATAAATGTGACATTGTTTGAATATAGAGTCTTTCTTTTGGTATGTTAATGATTATTCAGGCTTTGGCCTCCAGAACTGTGAAACAATAAATTTCTGTTCATTAAAACCACTCACTTGTGGGGTTTTTTTATTCTGGCAGCACTAGGTAACTAAGACAAGACCCTAGATGGCAGAAAGTAAAGACCTGCAAAGCATACGGCATGTGAGAAAAGAAACAAGTAAATTGATCCTGGAAAAGATCATAATTGGAGAGTGGCAAGTATTTCTGAAGTCCGGGGCAAATAAAAAAATCTAAAAACTGTTTAAAAGAATTTATAAAGAGTAACTAACCTCCTGGAGACCCTCCCACCCTCATCTCATTATCCATCCTGGAATAAGATGGAGATTGGTATGTATAAGGCATCCACTACTACTCAGGGAATCTGGTAGACATCACGGAGAGAGGAGAGCTATGAGATTGGAAATAGGGTCACTGAGCGGACCAGCAGGCCACAGTCCTTTTGATGTTGCCCAGAACACTGGAAACAAGGTCAATCCCCCAAGAGAAAAGACCTACTGATGTTAAGATTTGGAGTTTACCAACAAAAATGTGCATTCCCACCTAATCGCACTAGTTAAACCAACTGGTCAACAAACTCCACTCACCCACACAGAGCATTCGGCCATGATTTAGTGATGCTCCATTCCTGAAACAAATGAAAGACGGCATCTCCAGGCATTTGAGGAAATCTTTTAGCGTGAAAGACAAAAAGGAAATAGAGACAATTCAGGAAACAAAAGAAAACTTCCAAAAAGCTGTGAATAATATATACCTAGGTAGTTGTTGCATTCAAAAAGCAAGAGTGAGGTGATGAAACTGAACATACATAGAAAAAGAAAGTGATCTTGAACATAAAATCTCTGTTAGCAAAAAATTTAAAATTTCAACAGATGCACTTAAAGACAATGTGGAAAACAGAATAAAAAAGAGTTGGAAAATGAGAAAGTTAAAACATCTAAATAATAGACATTCTCCAGAGGAATTGGAGGGGAAGGGATTGTTAAATAAACAATACTTGAAAATGTCCCACAACCAAGAACAAGAGTTTCCATATAGTAAAGTTGCATGGAGTAGCCAGTACAATAAAAGAAAAAGATCCACAAAAGAGACACTTGTACCCCAGGGTTCACAATAGCCAAAAGAGGAAACAACTCCAGTGCCTCTCAATGGATGGATGTACTAAGAAAATGTGGTTCATGCATAAAAGGGAATATCATTCAGCCATGAAAAGGAATGCTGGCACATGAGGCAAAACGGAGGAACCTTAAAAACATGATGCCAAATGAAATAAGCCAGACACAAAAGGACAGATACTGTCTGATTCTATTGACGTGCAATGCCTGTAATAGTCAAATTCAGAGAGACAGAAAGTAGATTAGAGGTTACGAGGGACAATAGGGAGGGGAGAACCGGGAGTAATTGCTTAATGGGGGTACTGAGTTTCTGTCTGCAGTGAAGTAAAAACTTTAGAAATGGATAGTGGTCATGGTTGGACAGCTTCAGGAATGTAATTAACGTCACTGAAATAAACACTTAAAATTCTTAAGATAGCAAATTTTACATTATATGTATTTTGCCGTGATAAAACAAAAATTAAATATAAAAGTAAAGCGTGGTAACATTTCAAAATACCATAGATAAAAATAAGTTTCTAAAAGCTGTCATTAAGAAAACGTTAAGTTCAGGCATGTTAGGAAGCAAACTGCCCCACTCCTCACATTGCTCCTCCTGGACATGCATTCCCCTATCCTACCCAACTCCTACCCTGGAGGTGGAAAGATCTTTACCTGGTTGATTTGTTTGGGACCAGAAAGGTGGCCCCTTCTACAGACAGCTCTCTTTTGCCCATTATACAGTGGACAAACCTGTGTCACTCCAGAATCAGTATTAGGAAGCGTATTGGTGCTGCACTTATGAGCACATCCTCCAATCCAGTTCTTGTTAGAAATAAAGCTGACCTCCTTCATGAGTCTCAACTTTTCTCCTAGAACTCAAGTAAGAGAAAGGAAGTATATCATCTTGAGTATCTCTCAACCTCAACAACATATAAAAGATAAAATAAAAACCCAACCTACTGCTTTCAAGTCAATTCCAGCTGATGGCTATCTCATGTATGACAGAGTAGAATTCCTCCATAGCGTTTACTGGGCTATAATCTTAACAGGCTGCTAACTGAAATGTTGCCAGTTAGAACCCACTCAGCATTTCCTCAGGAGAAAGGTCTGTCAGTCTGCTTCTGAAGATTACAGCCTAGAAAACCACATAGGAAAGTTCTACTCTGTCACACGGGATCGCTATGAGTCGAAATCGACCTGACGGCACCTAACAACATCAATAATCTTAACAGAAGTAGTTTGTCAGGGCTTTCTTTCTCAACGCTGCTGACTGGGATCAAACCACCAACCCTTAGGTTAGCAGCCAATGACTACAAACCAAGCTCTCATATAAATGATAAAGGAAGCATAATTACCCCAAAGTAGAATCTATATATATATAGTATAGAATCTAGGACACAATGAAAAACAGTCCAAAAAAAACTGAAGAAAAAATTATTTTCAATTTAAAATTCTACATGCTCTTAAACTGAATAAAATGTGAAGGTGAAATAAAGACATTCTCAGACACTTAAGATCTCAAAAACTTTTCCTTCCAGTCACTTTTCTTCAAACACCTACTAAAGGGTGTGCACCAACAAAATCACAGAGTAAATAAAGAAGACACGCACTTGAGAGAGCCAGGAATCCAAAACAGGAGAGAGAGAAAGGGAGGCTCCTGGATGATGATAGGAGTGAAATCAAAGGTGATATTCTGTTATCAGGCCTAGAAAGTGATCAGTCCAAACAGAAGGAGGACTATGGGGAGTCCATGAAAAGTGTCCCCAGGGGAAAAAAAAAATTACCTGCTGATAAATGAAATATACTCCTGGTAAATAACTTTCTCAGTTGGAAAATATTGAGGGAGGAAATTGTTTCTCCTGTCAGAAAGTTTGATAATGAATTGGTGAAAGATATAGAAAACTGAGAAAAAAGTGGGGGGAATAAAAACAATTCTTAAATCTATGCGGAATAGGAAGTTATGTATAATAAACCCAGTGTAAGAACATTAGCGAAGTACCTGAGTGGCAGAAATGGTTAACACTCTCAGCTGCTACCCGAAATGTTGGAGGCTCCAGTCCACCCACAGGTGCCTCGGAAGAAAGGCCTGGGGATATACTTACGAAAAATCAGCCGCTGAAAATCCTATGGAGCACAGTTCTACTCTTGGTACTCTGATACATATGGGGTCACCATGAGTCAGAATCGACTTCACAGCAACTGGTTTTTTGTTTCTTTTGCTTTGCTTTGCTTTTAGATAATTGCAAAGCCCACTCAAAACCCAGCACCAATGCCTAATTAAGTCCAAGAAAAATGTTTCAATAAGTAAAGAATCAGAATGTTAAGTAATGAGCATTGGGTCTGTACACTTCACAGCATTTTTCTTTCTAAATGCTGCTTAAAATAACAGCATTGACAAACCACTGGCCAAACTGACAAAAGGAAAACAAGACAGGAAGTAAGTAACCGAATTAAGAAATAAAATGGGAGACATTACAACAGACCCAACTGAAATAAAAAGGATCATAACAGAGTACTAAGAGATACTGTACTCCAACAAATTTGAAAACCTAAAGGAAATGCACAAATTCTAGAAACACACTACCTACCTAACTAACTACCACAAATGAAGTAGAAAATCTGAACAGACCTTTAGAAAGAGGAGAGATTGAAAAGATGATAATAATAAAACTCCCAACAACAAAAAGTCCTGGCCAAGATGGCTTCCCTGTGCCCCTCTGGCAGAATTCTACCAAACATTCAAAGAGTTTGCACCAGCACTACTCAAACTGTTTCAGAACACAGAAAAGGATGAGGTATTTCCCAATTAATTCTGTAAAGCCAGCATAACCCTGATACAAAAACCAGGCAAAGACACCATAAAAAAAGAAAATTACGGACCCATATCTCTCACGAGTATAGATGCAAAAATTCTCAACAAAACTCTAGCCAGTAGAATGCAGCACCATATCAAAAAAATAATACACCATGACGAAGACAGATTCATAACAGGTGTGCAAGGATGAGTCAACATTAGAAAATCAACCCAAGTAAGCCACTCCAAAAACAAAAGAAAAGAATTACATGATCATAATATCTCAATCAACACAGAAAAGGCATTTGATAAAGACCAACACCCATTCCTGATAAAAACATACAATAAAATAGGAATAGAAGGGAAATTCCTCAACATTATAAAGGGCATCTATACAAAAACAACAGGCAACGTCATTCTCAGCGGAGAGAGGCTGAAAAGTTCCCCTTTAGAACGGGAACAAGACAAGGATACCCTTTATCACCACGCCTAGTTAACATTCTGCTGGAAGTCCTAGCTAGAGCAATAAGGCAAAAAAGAGAAATAAAAGGCATCTAAATTGGTGATGAAGAAGGAAAACTATCCCTATTCACAGATGGTGTGATACTACACATAGAGAACCCAAAAGACTCCACAAAAAAACTACTGGAACTAATAGGAAAATTCAGCAGAGTAACAGGACACAAGATAAACATGCAAAACTCAGCTGGATTTCTAGACACCAATAAAGAGAACTATGAAAAGGAAATCAGGAGAACAACACCATTTATACTAGTCCCTTAAAAAATAAAATACTTAGGAATAAATCTAACCAGGGATGTAAAAGACCTATACAAAGAAAACTACAAAAAACTGCTGCAAGAAACCAAACAAGACCTACCTAAATGGAAAATCATACCATGCACATGGATAGGCAGGCTCAACTTTCTGAAAATGTCCGTTCTAAAAAAAAAAAAAAAAAAACCAAAGCAGTCTACAAATACAATGCAGTCTTGATTCTAATACTAGCATCATTCTTTAAGCAGATTGAAAAACTAATCATTCACCTAATATGGAAAGGAAAGAGGCCCCAGATAAGTAAAATATTACTGAAGAAGTGCAATGTAGGAGTCGGAGCACTACCTGACCTCAAAAACTGATATATAACTATGGTAGTCAAAATAGCCTGGTACTGGTACAATGATAGACACATTGACCTATGGAATGGAATCGAGGACCCAGATGTATATCCATCTACCTATGGCCACCTCATCTTCACAGATACAGCCAAATGCCTTGAGAGACAGAGCTACTGGGCTGAGGGCTGCGGACCCCGGTCTCAGGGGACATCTAGCTCAATTGGCATAACAATGTATAAAAAAAAATTGCTCTACAACTGACTGTGGTGAGAAGCAACTCAGGTCTTAAAAGCCTATGAGTGGCCATCTAAGATACATCTACTGGTTCCATCCCTGCTGGAACAAAAGAGAATGAACAAGACCAAAAACACAATGGAAAAATTAGTACAAAGGACTAATGGACCACATGAACCACAGCCTCCACCAGCCTGAGCCCAGAATAACTAGATGGTGCCAGATTACCAACACTCACGGCTCGGGCAGGGAGCACAATAGAGGGCCCAAAAACAGAGCCGAAGAAAAATGCAGAACAAAATTCAAATTCACAAACACACACACACAGAAAAGATCAGCCTTGCTGGCCTGACAGAGACTGAAGACACCTGAAGAGTATGGCCACCGGTCACCCCTTTAACTCAATACTGAAGTCACTTCTGAGATCCACCCTTCAGCCAAAGATTAGACAGGTCTATAGGGCCAACAATAACACATGTGAGGGACATGCTTCATAATTCAACCATGTATAGAAGACTAAATGGGCACACTAGCCCAGAAGCAAAGACAGGAAGGCAGGAAGGGACAGGAAAACTGGAAGAATGGGGTGGAGAAGGGTAGAGGGTTGACACATCACAGGGTTGGCAACCCATGTCACAAAACAATTTCTGTATTAACTGTTTCATGAGAAACTAATTTGCTCTGTAAGCTTTTACCTAAATCATATTTTTTAAAAAATCAATCATCAATATAGAACAATGGAAAAAATATATATGTGTTAGAATCCTAGCCCCTATACAACTAATCTAATATAATGTAACCACCTTTCATAATGCAGTCTAATGTAATCGATCTATCAGTTGAGGTCATACCAGTGTTAGATGAGCCCTAAAACTAATCACTTCAGAGATTAGACACAGACAAAGGGAACACAGAGACTATCTGACAACAGGGGTAGATGCACTCAGAAGCTTAGGAACACCAAGGATGGCTGGCAGCTACTAGAAGCTGAAATAGACAAAGGACTGGCCTCTAGAGCCACATCCTGAGTTTGGACTTCCAGAGTCCTAAACGGTGAGACAATAAATTTCCTTTCCTTAAAGCCACCCAGTTGTGGAATTTGTGTTACAGCAGGACTATGGAACTAAGACACCGCCATTCCCAGGGTGCAGGACAAGGCAGGCTCATTTGGACAATCTTCAACTCTGTCAATCACTTACCACATTTTGTGGTCCAGGAACAGAAACATTCCATTTTCGTCCTTATACACTCCCAGTCCCACAGCCCGGTAGACATATCTCTATAATCCCCGACAGGTAATGAAAGCGCCATTCATCCTGCCCTGGATCCCAGCACCTCTTTCTGCTCCAGGGTAAAGGCCCCATCTGGTCAGAGGGACCTCCAGCCTCTCACACAGCAACCTCCTCAGGTTTCCTTGTTAGTTTCAGCTCAAGTGACCTCTACCTTGGGTGACAATGAGCCATCAGAGGTGTGGGGGGCAGCAGTGGCAGAGAGCCTGTACCCGCCATGGAAGGAGCCACCTGCAGATCACAGTATCAACCCTAGCTCAGAATTCCCTTGCTCCCCACACAACTTGACTGGAGGGGCCGCCTGCGTGAGTATCCATGGTCCCCTGGTCATAGCACCCTGCTTGGATAGGGAGGTGGGATGGCTTTCATGTTATAAAGACCCTGGCTCACAGTGTTGGGCCATGAAAAAACCCATCAGGACCAAATCCCATCAGTCCCCCGACCCAGGCTCAAAGTGATGGCCTATACTAGGGTGTCAGACCCTGCAGACCTTTGCTTCCATGCCCCACATGCCCTCCAGGAGTCCTGGCAGGGCAATGCCACTTTCCGAGGTCAAACTGAGATCCACGAATATCAATTTCCTATAGGACCACCTACTGATACTTGTGTGGGCAGAAATACCTGCAGGATCACTGCAGACTCCAGAGCTGGTAAAAAAAACACTGGGCCTGAAGGAGGAGGGACGGAGGGGCAGTTGCTGAAGCCTGGAGGCCACCTTGACAAAACAGAGCCAGTTCGCTGAGGGAGAGAGCCCAGGTAAACCCTCTGCCTTGGTGTCACTCCTTCCTCTGACCTCCTGCCAGCTCCCCTTAAGCTGACATGCCTTCCAGCAGCCAGGGAGTGAAAACTTTTATGGAGTCAGCACCAGAGCCAACCTGTGGATGTTGGCCGAGCCAGGCATTTCCTGGGGAACAGATTATCTGGCAGCTGGAATGGCCTGAGGGTTGTACCTGGAGAGAGGTGCTGGGGACAGGGGTTGCCAGAGCTGACAGCATAGAAGAAATGGAGGCTGTCATCAGAGATGCCTTGATCTTCCTCGCCGGCAGGCTAGGGGATGTCAGACTATCCTGAGCAGACCACACTAGGCCTCCCCATGTTGGGACAGTCTATTCCAGCTATTGCAGAGGGACACTGGGAGAGGTTGTGATAAGTTTCCATCGAGTCAGCTCTCAACTCATAGTGACTCCATGCACAGTGGAACAAAGCGCTTCCCAGTCCTGCACAATCCATGATAGGTTTCAGATCACAGATGTGATCCATAGGGCTTTCATTGGCTGGTTTTCAGAAATCCTTCTCCAGGCCTTTATTCCAAGTCCATCTGAGTCTAGAAGCTCTGCTGAAATCTCTTCAGCACCATAGTAACATGCAAGCCTCCGCTGACAGATGGGTGGTGGCTGCATATGACGTGCATTGGCTGGGATTCGAATCCAGGTCTCCCACATGCAAGGTGAGAATTCTACAGCTGAACCTCCATTGCTGCATACTGTGAGAGCATCCTTTGACTGATCTCCTTTGGCACTTCAACAACGTTTTGTCACTAAGTGGGGACATGGAATCAGACAGAACCAATTTTCCATGTTCCTTCTAAGTCTGTCAGATGCCAGAACCCCACATTACTGTCCACACCTGGGCGCGACCCTGACGGCATGGGTTGTCTTGGAAAATAACTAGCCCAAGGCCCTATCACTGAGGCCAGTGGAGACAGGAGGTACATATCCAGAGCTACCCCTCTAGCTAAGCTGGGAGGATGTGCGTCCACTCAGCCTGAAAGGCAGATGTTTACACTCACCATGGCCAGGAACTGGCTTGTGGTGTTATGAGATTAAACATAGCACAGCACAGGGATTTTGTCAAAACAATACCAACCACTTTGCATGAGTTGCCAAAAGAGAAAGTAAGGGTCCAAAAGCTGGAAACGTATGTCCTACATTCCTAGGGGTTAGGGTAGAAAACTGGGTTGGGGTTGGTGGCTCAAAGGAAGTATCTCAATTAAAGAGGAGGGGTCCTCAGTTGTTGCACTTTTTTGTATCAGCACAAAATAAACCTCCGAAATATATTTTGATTCTTAGCCAAAATCGTCTAAACTCCCTCCCTCCCAGTTTCTATGGCTCATTCGGATAGTGGTCCCCAGGAAGGGGTTACCCTACTGCCCTCTCTCCTCCACCCGGCACACACCCACCTCCCTGATGGTCTGATGAGAGTCATTCAAAGACAGGCCAGTAAGATCAAGAACTTGTTGGAGATTTAGGATGCTGCCCAGTGATTCTTATGGACATTCCCTTTAGGAAACACTGGGTTGGGTTTATTTCTTAGAAGACACAAGGTTTTGTGATCACAGCTCATGATCATGGTTACAAACAGCCTAACTCTGTTTTTGGACTTGAACTCAAGCAGGAGGCAAAAGTGAACCTGATGAGGGCCTAGAGCCCCTCGGGGCACAGTGTGGACAAACAGAAGTTGGTTGCAGTCTGTGGAAGAGCACCCAGAATAGAGGCGCTGGTCCAGGCAACCCTGTACCACCTGCAAGCATGTCCCAGAGCTAGAAGGTTCCTGGAGACTCATACCTTTAACCAGGGCCTCCAAATAGTGAGGCAACTCAGGTCATTAACTTTCCACTCACTGCATTGTTCCAGCCATGACAAGGTTGCCTGCAGGGTTCTGTTGTTGTAGCAGATCACGTCAACATCATGCACAATGGTAAAATGCTGCCCAGTCCATCCCCATGACTGGTTGCAGATCAGACCATTGGGTTCCATAAGGTTTTCATTGGCTGCTTTTCAGATGTAGATCTCCAGGCTTTTCTTCCTAGTCCGTCTTAGCCTGGAAGCTTTGCTGAAACCTGTTAACCATCATAGCAACATGAACTCCTCCACTGACAGACGGATGATGGCTGCACATGAAGTGCACCAGCTGGAAATAGAACCTGGGTCTCCCACATGGACGGTGAGAATTCTACCACAGAATCACCAGTGAGTGTTGATGATGGGACTCGCTTTCACCTTCTTTTTGTTATGGGACATGTGCACACAATCATGCCAGCACTCAACCCCATAGTGTGATCTGACCCACACCACAAAGTAAAGTGGAGATGGGGTCTTTCAGATTTTGAGTGAGTGGACCCCACCCCAGTGCTCATCATGTTTACCACTATAGTAGTTATGAGCAGCCTGCTGGGAATCACCCACTTCAGTGTGGCAGGCACTTAACCACATGCTTAATTGGGAATCCTGAGCCTTGGCGTTTCTGGACAGAAGCAGTTTTTCTCGATCTTCAGTCCCCCAGCTCATCTAACGTGGTTGTGCGCATTTGGTTCACCATGTCGCGTCCCTTCCTGTTGCAAATACCTGGAGAGGCTTCTGTTTTCTTGATTCAATTCTGACTTACAAAGTAATGGGTAACAAAGTAATTCCAGGAGGCAGAACCCCAGAGATGGGAACTGAGGTTGCTTATCTGATTAATTCATTATGACAGCTTTTGGAGAAAATGATCATCAGTGGAAAGCAGACAGGGGCAGTCCCGGCAAACTGTGGCAAATCTGGCACATAAATGATCATCTACATTTGCCTGAAATGTGGTGATTAACAGCGAGCCTTTGGGGAGACAGATACTGTTGCAAGAGAATGTTAGTTTAGGAATGAGGACGGCAAGGACTGTGGAGTGGCTGATCTTTCATCAATCACTGCATTGGAGCCTACAGAATGAGAAGGATGATCTCAGAACTCCAAGCTCTCAGCTAGAGGCAAGGTCAGAGAGCAAGGGGCCCCATCACTGCCCTAAAAGCATTGATTTTCTCTCATAACCACAGGATGAAAGTGATTGTAGGGGGGAACGTTTCTGAAAGTCAGACCCAACGTTTGCTACACAGCTTGCCAAGTCTCAACACCAGATGAATTAATTCACAGCCTCACCAGGTGTCTCATGTGAAAGAATTTGTCTGAAAAGAATGTGACCTTGAGAACTGGAATGGTGACATTTCTACAGATTCTGATAAAGCCCTGTAGCTTAATTGCCCAAAAGACCACTAGCCAAAGCAGCTTTCCCCCTCCTTGGTCCAAGGACAGTAGCCACCTGGTGCTTGTGAATCCTGTAATTACCTCGAGGGTTGCCATGTTTCCTTGAGACCAGCCCACACTGCTATAATGCAGGAGCAGTCCTGGGAGAACCCAGGGATCCAAGACAGGTTGGGACCAGAAGATGGTGGGCTCCACACCACTTGCAAGATTTGTCAGCTGATCTTCCAGAAAGCTGGGCCTGGTGGTGGGCATGGACTCTATGGGATGCACACTCACAGGTCTGAACTAAGAAGACAGAAACACGCTGAGGGGCTTTGCCAAAGTTATCAACATGCATGAGCTGACTAGGGATGATACGGACTCAGTGTGTTTCTCTAGTGTCTGCAAATGTCCCTTGGGTGGATCTTGAGGCCAACGTCCCCTCTGGCCAGGGCATTGTGCCCCCTCGGTGGTTAGGAAGATGGGCCAAGGATGGTGCCAAAGAGGTAGGAGAGAAGCCACCTGCAGAAGCCAGAGGCACGAACCAAAACGACTAGGTTTTCCTCCTGAGACCAGTTTTGCTGGTAGCTCAGAAGGGTGTGGAAGAGGATGGGACTTAGGGCTGGACTGAGGGTCTGAGCAGCACCAGAGACCAGAATCATCTGGGGGCATTGATCTGCCCACATTGCACCCAGGTAACAGCAGAGGGAAATGCCCATGGGGCTGGGGTGAGAGGCCCTGGAACCTAAGCCTGCTGGTGGGTTTAAGCTCTGGGGTCTTGATGTGGGGATCTTGAGAGGGGCATGGTCGCTGCCCAGCCAAGACTGGCCTGGGGATCCTGCGGGGGAGGGGGCAGTACCCAGCACCTGATACCTGGTGCTTCTACCTGCCCCCCTGGGCTCCTCTGGGTCCCAGGGCACCATACCTCCCCCACACGCCCAGGTGAGAGTCCCTAGAGTGTCTGGACTCCCCCCAAGGCAGAAATCACCCAGACGAAAGGAGAACTTCAGGAAGCAAGTGGTGCCAGCCAGGTTTCAATCCCGTTCTTACTTGTTGCGGCCTGTTGAGGACTTCACAACTCAGGGGCCGGGGCTGGGAGGGGCCAGAAGCCCCCTGGGCCAGGGCCAACACAGGACACTAGCTCGGTGAGTCGGGTCGGCAGGGAGCAGCTGGTCTGCAGAGGACAGGGGACCAGAGCCAAGGGAGAGGGTAGAGAGGTATTGGTGTCAGCTGCCAGACCCGGGCAGGGAAACAGCCACAAGGAGTCTGGCATGAGCAGAGCAGGAAACAGCCCCTCAGGCTTGGAGAATGACTGGCTGCTCAAGCTGAATAATGGCTGGCCACACGGGGTTGGAGGCTGCCCATTGCAAGGACCAAGGAACAGTGGCAAGGGCACAGCCACACCAACAGAGCTGGATGTCAAAGGCAGGCAGAGGATGCCTGCAGGGGGCCCTGGGCCCTTGGAGACAGTGCCAGGATGGGTGGGTGAAGGCCTGGGAGTTGCACAGTTTCTGAGTTGGGCAAGGGGCACAGGGCACATGGCAGATTCAGGGCTCAGGAATGAGGTGGGCTCAGCACAGGGGAGGGGCCTTCCAGTGGCCAGAGGGTTCAGTCCAGAATCATGGAGCCAGTAGGAGCCCCAGGGGAGGGTCAGAGAAGGTGACAGGGGGGCATCCTAGGCTACAGCCAGGGCCAAGGGCAGGAGGGGTCAGAGTGGGTGTCCCTGTGCCCAAGCTCAGAGGGTGGGGGGGCTGGGCCCAGGGCAGGCATTGAGTGGCCAGCAGGATGGGTTTCAAGAAGAGAGGTTCAGATCCAGAGACCTAGGGACAAAAGAGAGATGTCAGGGCCCCAGGAGTAGATATAGGTCTGGAGGGAGTGGATCCAGTCATGATTGGGGGTCAGCACTGATCCTGCCAATGGGGAGATCAGGGGCCAAAGCTGGGGTTGAGGAAGTTGGGGTGAGGCCTGACAAGGGCCAAGAGCTCATCTGGGAGGGAAGTAGGGAAATGGGGCTGGGGGTACGGGGTGCGAGGAACTGGGGGCTACAATCTGAAAGCTGTGAAGTGTGGGTTGGGAGCTAGAGCTAGAGGCTGGTTGTTAGGGGATAGGAGGTAGGGGCTTGGATCTGGTGCTACTGGGTGCTAGGAGCTGGGAGTTATGTGCTAGGGGCTTGGGGTTGGGGAGATAGGAGCTGAAACCTAGGGGCTGGGAGCTGAGAGCTGGGGCTGGGTGATGGGAGATAGGGCCTGGTGGCTGAGTGTTTGAAATGGAGAACTGTCAGCTTGGGGTAGGGGCTGGGACCTAAAAGCTGGGGACTGGGGACAAGGAACTGGGCTCTGGGGGGAGGATCGTAGGAGGTTGGAGCTGAATGCTGGGTATTAGGAGCTGGGAGCTGAGAGCCAGGGGCTGAAAGCTGGTGCTTGGTGCTAGGAGCTGGGGGCTGGGGATAGGGGCTAGAGATTGAGAGCTGGGAGCTGCGAGATACAAGCTGGGTGTTAGGTACTTAGAGTTGGCAGATGGGAGCTAGGGGCTCAGAGATGAGTGCTGGGAGCTAGGTGTTAGGAGCCGCTAGCTGAGAGCTAAGGACTAGGGCCTAGGAGCTGGAGGGCTGCGAGCTGAGAGCTGGGAGCTAAGTGCTAGGTGCTAGGGGCTGGACACAGAAACTGGATCCTAGTGGCTTGGAGCTACATGACAGGAGCTTGGAGCTACATGATAGTAGCGGCGTGTTAGGAGCTGGGTGGTGGAGACTGTATCCCTGGGGCGGGGGGCTGGGCGCTGGGAGCTAGAAGCTGGGACCTGGGATCCAGGTGCTAGGGACTTGGGGCTTAGAGCTGGGGGCTAAGGACAGAATGCTAGGAGCTGGGAGCTGGGGTCAAGGACTGCATATTAGGAGCGTGTGCTAGGAGCTAAGATCTGGGGAATAGGGGTTGGGTACTGAGAGTTAGGTGCTGGGGGTTGAGAGCTATGAGCTGGGGGATAGGGGCAGGGTGCTAGGAGCTGGGAGCTGTGAATTAAGAACTGGGAACTGGGTGCTGAGAGCTGGCGGTTGAGAGCTGGGGCTAGGGACTGGGAGCCTGGGTCTGAGAGCTAGGGGGCTGGTGGGTGAATGCTGGGAGCTTAGAGGTCAGTGCTAGAGCTGGGAGCTGGGGGCTGGAAAGTGATGCTGAGAGCTGACTGGTAGGTGATGACACCAAGAGCTTGTTGCTAGAAGCTAGGGGTAAGGAGCTAAGGACTGGGAGCTGCATGTTAGGAGATGGGGGCTAGGAGCTGGGGATTGGAAGCTGGGGTTTAGGAGCTGGGGTCTGGGAGCTCAGGGCTAGGAGTTAAGGGCTGGGAGCTCAGGCCTAGGAGCTACATGCTGGGACTTGGGTGCTAGGAGCTGGCTGCTAGAAGCTGGAGGCTAGGAGCAGGGGGCTTGGAGCTGGTTACCAGGAGCTGGGGACTAGGACCTAGGGGTTGGGATTTGGGTGCGAGGAGCCAGAGACTAGGAGCTGGGTGCTAAGAGCTAGGGGCTGGGGGCTGGGGGATGTGTGCCAGGAGCTCAGTGCTAGAGGTTGTAGCAGGTAGCTGAAAGCTGGGAGCTGGGAGCTAGGAGCTGATTGCTCGGAGCTGAGGCTAGAAGCTGGCTGCTAGGAGCTGGGAGCTTGGAGCTGTGTGCTAGGAGCTTAGAGTTGGGAGATAAGTGCTAAGAGCTGGGGTCTTATTCCTAGGAGCTTGGCTACAAGCTAGGGGCTAGGAGCTGTGTCCTAGCAGTTTAGGGCAGGGAGCTGAGGACTAGGAACTGGGTGCTAGGAGCTCAGGGCTGGGAGCTGGAGGCTAGAAGCCGGGGGCTAGGAGCTGGGTGCTAGGAGCTGGGTTCTAGAAGCTGGGTGCTAGGAGCTGGTTGCTAGGAGCTGGGCACTAGAAGCTAGGTGTTAGAAGCTGGGAGCTGAGATCTGAGGCCTAGGACCTTGGAGCTGGGGGCTAGGAGCTGAGAGCTGGGTGCTAGAAGCTGGTTACTAGGAGCTGGGTGCTGGGAGATGCAAGCTGAGAGCTGTGTACTAGCAGCTGGGTGCCAGGAGCTGGGGGCTGGGGGCAGTGAGCTGAGAGCTAGGGGCTGGTGGGTGAATACTGGGACCTGACAGATACATGCTAGGACTGGGAGCTGGGTGCTAGGAATGGGAGGTGGAAACTGAGAGCTGGGGGCTGGAGACTAGGAGCTGGGTGCTGGGTGCTAGGAACTGGTTGCTAAGAGCTCTGGGCTGGGTCGTGGAAGCTGGGTGCTAAAAGCTTGGGATAGAAGATGGGGCTAGGGTTGGAGGTGAGAGCTGGGGGCTGGGACTGGGAACTGGAGGCTAGGAGCTGGGAGCAGAGAGCTGGGATCTGGAGGCTAGAAATTGAATAGTAGGAGCTGGAAGGTAAAGAATGGGAGCTGAGTCTGGTGAGTGAATGGTGGAAGGTGAGAGGTAGGTGATAGAGCTGGGAACTGGGTGCTAGGAGCTGGGGACTGGTAACTGACATCCGGGAGCTGAGGGCTGGGACCTGGAGGCTAGAAGCTAGGGGCCAGGGACAGGTAGCTGAGAAGTAGGGACTGGGGATAGGGGTCTGGAGGCTGGTTGCTAGGAGCTGGGACTTGAAGGCTGGGAGCTAGGAGCTAGGGGTTAAGAGCTGTTTGCTAGGAACCGAGAGCTAGGGGCTGGGAGCTCAGGGTTGGGTACTAGAGCCTGGGGGCTGAATGCTAAAAGCTGATAGTTTGGTACTAGGAGCTAGGGGCTGGGAGCTGGGGGCTGGGTGCTACTTGCTGGGGACTTAAAGCTAGAGGCTACGTTCTAAGAGCTGGGGCTGGAAACTGAGATCTAGGAGCTGTGATTTATGAGCTGGGTGCAGGGAGTTGAGTTCAGAGAGCTGAGGCCCAGAGTTGGGGGTAGGAGCTGGTTGCTCTGACAGATGAGACTGAGGGCCTTGGCACCTGAACAGCTGGGCCGAGGGTGGGTGTCCTGGTGGCCCAGGGAACAAGCCCAGTGCTGGGAAGTGAGTGAATAGAGGAGGACCACCTGGCAAGTCTGGGCTGAATGTGCTGGGGCTGGCAGGGGGACAGAAGGCCTGAGGACACTGAGGCAGGTCCTGGACTCAGGGACTGTGTAGGGGGCCCCAGGGCTGGAGAGCAGGAGGCCTGGGAGTCCTGCAGAAGCTGGGGCAGGGTTTCTGATTGGTGAGTGCTGAGGGCCATGTGGAGAGCTAGGTGCTTTGGGCTGGAAAAGCTGGGATGGGACAGGCCTGAGCTGACTGACGGAAGGTAGGTGGGCACAGGTAGGAGTCTGGACTGGCAGAAGCTCCAGCACCGGTGCAGTGAGAGAACCCTGGGAAGTGGAGGCCCCAGGGCTGAAAGAGAAACCAGAGGCTCTTCCAAAGGGCTCAGTTCAGTTTCAGGGGTGCTGAGGTTATACGGCGGGGTCACAAGGTAGCTGACCCAGCAGAGATGCGTGAACAGGGGTTGCTAGAACCTGTGGTATAAGTGGGCAAAGGAGAGGGGGCACCCAGAGGGGATCATAGTCAGAAGGCACAGTCCTGGGAGGGCTGGGCTTGAGCTTCTGAAGCCTGAGGACTCAGGGACAGAGGGTACACTCGACCAGCCTGGTGCTCACAGTACCGGCACAAACACGGAAGAAGAGGATTCAAGGGCAGGTGCAGGGCTCCCACCTGGGCTGAGGGTGGGCTGGGGTGCCCTGGTTTCCAGAGGGGCTAGGCTAGGAAGCAGGGCCTGGCGGTAGGTGGGGCTCAGGCTGAACTGACAGACCTGGGAGCCAGGTGGGTAAAGGCAAGGAAGGCTGAGTTTGGGTTGTGGAGGGAGCAAGAGATGTGCCTTGGAGCTAGCTCAGACAGGACCATGCAAAAAGGAGGAAGCATCTCGGTGAGCAAGGAGCCAGACAGTGGCCAGGAAGGATAGGTAGTCCTCAGTGTGGGGAGTGAGGGTGCTGGATTGGTGGAGCCACAGGGGGCCACAGAAGCTCAGGCCCAGAGGAGAAGATTAGAAGGAACCTGGGCTGGGGTTTTTGCTGGCCGGTGGAGGGGAGTAGGACAGAGAAAGGGATGACCATGTTCCCAGGGCGTTGCTCCAGGACAGGGAGGGGCCAGGCCAGCAGTGACTGGTAGGAAAAAAGGGCTGGTCAGCCTTTGCTACAGAGAGAGCCTTCTTGGAGGGAGGGAGTGGACTCCAGGAGATCTGGAGACACAGGAGGCAGACAGGAGTGGCAAGATGCTCTGGGTGGAACACCCTGTACTGGGGTGATGACAGGGTGTGGCAGAGGTTGCCACTCCAAAGTACAGGCCTAGGCTGGGGCAAGAGGGGTCAGAGATGGTCACTGGCTGAAAGACCATAGAGAAGCTGGCTGGAGCAAGGGCCTACTGTCCGGGGTCAGGCAGAGGAGGTAGGGAACCTGATGTCACTCACCTTAAGAATAATGAATAAGCAAAGTGGGAGGAAGGGCCTGGGAGACCCCAGGGCTGAGCTGACTCTAGGTGGTCTTGGAAAGCTGGCCAGCTGACTGAGCCAAGCCTGTGGTACTGGCATAGCCAACGAGGCCACAGCCAAGGCTCCTGGTCCTGGAAGTACATCAGGTCAGAGACATCCCAGGCCTGGCACCTTCCCAGGGGCCTCCAGAGAGGGGGTGCTGAGGTGGGAGTGGGTGGGTATGGCCAGCTGTGTGACCCAGGTGTGTGTCCAGATGTGCCCCTCCGGTGTGTACTCCTGGTGCCTGTGAGCACAGAGGACATGTCTTGCAGGCAGGCAGCCTTGCTTGGCCCGGGCACATGGTCATGTGGGGCCTCCTCTCTTGCAGCCTCAACCACGGCCCCATCAGTCTTTCCCCTGGCCCCCGGCTGTGGGACCACACCCGAATCCAAGGTGGCCCTGGCCTGCCTGGTCGCCAACTACTTCCCAGAGCCAGTGATGGTGTCCTGGAACTCTGGAGCCCTGTCTGGTGCATACACCTTCCCGGCCGTCCTGCAGTCGTCTGGCCTGTACTCCCTCAATAGCATGGTGACCGTGCCTGCCAGCAGCTGGACCAGCCAGACCTACATCTGCAACGTCGCCCACCCAGCCAGCAACACCAAGGTGGACAAGAAGATCGGTGAGCCATGAGTCTGGTTGCAGTGGGGGACCCACAACGTGCATCCCGAGCAGACAGGTTCAGGGTCAGCCTGAGGCCCCTGACGCACCAAGAGATGCAGGGCAAGTGGTGACCCTGTCTGTCTCCTCCCACTAAAGGGTTCTGCCTGCCCTGCCCTGAGGTCCCACAAATTCAAGGAGGGTGTCTTCTGGGGTAGCCTGCCAGGCAGAGAGGACACACAGGCTGGATGCCCATAATCCAGTCCCTGAGCTCAACGTTGGATGGTGGGTCTCAGAGCCACCAACTGTTGCATGGAAGAGCCTAACTTGACATCATCCCAGCCTGAGGGCCAAACATTCCCTCTCCCAGCTGGGATGCCCACTCTCTTTCCCACTAAGGTAACACTCCCTGTCTGTCTGCTCTCTCTGCAGTGCCACGCCAAGCAAAAGACATATGCACATGCCCAGGTAAAGTGAGCCCTACCCTTGCTAAGAGGAGACAGCCCCAGTGGGAGGACAAATCCACGCCACAGCCCCCACAGCCCTGTCACTGATGCTCAGCTTTTTCCACCAGCTCCTCAGCTCCTGGGAGGACCCTCTGTCTTCATCTTCCCCCCAAAGCCCAAGGACACCCTCATGATCACCCGAACCCCCGAGGTGACGTGCCTGGTGGTAGATGTTGGCCAGGAAGACATGAAGGTCCAGTTCACCTGGTACATAGATAACAAGCAGGTGAGCACAGCCAAGACCAGCCAGCCGGAGAAGCAATCCAACAGCACGTACCGTGTGGTCAGTGTACTCCCCATCTCGCACCAAGACTGGCTCAAGGGCAAAGAGTTCAAGTGCGAGGTCACCAATACTGCCCTCCCATCACCTGTCAAGAAGGTCATCTCCAAGGCCAAAGGTAAGGCAGATGGGCGAGGAGGGATGGGCAATCCCTTTGTCTGCACTGGGAATAACTTTCTCTACCATCGCCCCACAGGCCAGCCCCGTGAGCCACAGGTGTATCCCTTGCCCCCACACCGAGATGAGTTGACCAAGGACAAGGTCAGCCTCACATGCCTGGTGAAGGGATTCTACCCCTCTGACATTGATGTTACATGGCAAAAGAACCAGCAGCCAGAGCCTGAGAACAGCTATGCGAACACTGAAGCCCAGGTCGAGGCTGATGGGACCTTCTTCCTGTACAGCAAGCTCACAGTGCCCAAGAATAGCTGGCAGCAAGGAAACACCTACTACTGCGTGGTTCTGCACGAGGCACTGCACAACCACCACACCCAGAAGGCCGTCTCCCTGTCTCCCGGTAAATGAACGCTGGCCAGCACGTCCAGCAATTGCCACCTCCCTGCCACTTGCTGGTGCCCCTGAGCACACCTGGAACCTTGCCTGTAAATACAGGCGATTCACCCCGAAAATAAAGCACCCAGCTCTGCCCTGGGGTACTGCAAGACTGGCATGGTTCTTTCCAAGGCCCACATGAACCTGAGCTCTCCCAGGCTGTTGGGTCAGGTGAGGCCTTAGAACTCCACTGTCACCATTGGGGGAGACTGTAGGGGTCAGTGTAGGCCACCCTGGGGAAACTGGCCATGGGCAGCCTGCTACAGGGACAGATCCTTCACCAATAGTGTCTCCCCTCTGGGTCCTTCCTCCAGCCAGCAGCTTCTCTGGGCTGGAGTGGGGGAGGGAACAGGTAGACGCAACTAGGGAGGCTGTGTGCTGAAGAGTGTCTGATTTGTCTCCAGCGGTCCTGTCAACAGGGCCTTGCAGGAGCTCCCATGGTGGCTCTGTGTTCACATGAAGGCTCCTGGATATGGGGATGGGCCCTCTTTTTTCCTCTGGGGCTCCAAGAATAGACCACTGCACAGAACACACTCAGGATCCAGGTGGTTTGCCCAGGAGAGAGAGGGCACTGACAAGACACCCACCTGGACACTGAGTTCACACCCATGAAACACAAGCCTCTCCTGTGGTACATCACTCCAGCACCCACAGATCACCTTCACACACACCGCACACATGCATGCAAGAATACATGGACCACAGTGCACACACACACACACACACGCACACACATAAACGCATGGACAAGTGGGTACACATGCACTCTCACATAAAATCCCATATACACACACAGACAAATGGCACACATGCACTCACTCATGTTCACACACATGCATATACATCCATGTACATACACACACACATATATGCACAAGAAAACACATGCAAAAACACAGGCACACATGCACTTACAAGCACACACATGCACCCGTACACACAACCATACATGGGCATGCGTGTACACATAAACACGTGGACACATTCACACATGCACAGTAAAGCACTCCCCTTATACACTGGGCCCTCACAAAGGGCAAACTGCACAATGCCTGCGAACACAAGCCCAGGTCACATGGACACACACCAGCCTCATCCTACACCCTCCAAAGCTGCATGAGTGCCCCATGGGTTGCTCCCAGCTCACCTGTACCTGACCAACTCAGACAGGTCCCTACTGCAAGCACCCACATTCCTCCTCCCAGACCCACCCTCCAGAGCTGCTCAAAGGGGCAAGACTCCTGCTCTCCTCACATTACCACAAGCTCACTCCTGTGATGACAAAGACTGCCACTGGCCTCCTGCACACTCACACTTCTGCCCCTCACACATGGGGTCAAATCCCTTCACTGTCCCTAACATCACTTCTTAGCACTGTGCTTCCCTGGGGAGGGTGGGATGCCCTCCAGGCCTTTGCACCCAAGGGAGATGAAATGGAAGGCCTGGGGCCCAGGCAGCCTGCAGGAGTTCTTGGGGTGGCCATGTCCCAAGATGAACGCTTATGCTGCCCCAACCAGCCCAGCGCTGGTGGGTGAGCAAAAACAAGTGGTTATCACAGCTGGCTGAGCCGTAAGTGGGGACAGGGGATCCCAGCCATGCTGCGGTCCAAACTGTAGGAGAAGGATGGGACTGAGGACAGTGCCCAAGGCTGGGGAGGGGTCCCCAGCACAGTCCTGAGAAACCACAGAAGAGGCATGGCCAGGGACAGCTGACCATGGGGCCCTACTGCCTCACCTGTTCCTGGGAGGGGACAGGCAGGGAGGGCAGGGTGATGGGACTGGAGGACCATCCCCAGCATAGATGGAACCCTTCCTCCTGTGCCTTCCTGTCCTCCATCTCTGCACCAGCCCCTACAACAGGGACACCCTCACTGATCCCTCATCCCCTTCCCAGAGCTACATCTGGATGAGAGCTGTGCGGAGGCTCAGGATGGGGAGCTGGACGGGCTATGGAACACCATCTCCATCTTCATCACGCTCTTCCTGCTCAGCGTGTGCTACAGTGCCACCGTCACCCTCTTCAAGGTCTGATTCCCCGGGCCTCTACCCTGTGCCAGCCCCCAAACCCCAGCCCCTAGCCCATTGCCCCCCACAGCAGGCTACTCTGCCAGTAGGGTCCCCAGGCATGGAGTAGCCAGACCCCAGGCAGGTAGACAGAGGGAGAGAGGGGATCTCAGAGCTCAGGGCCTGGGGCTGTAGGGGCCTGGCGTGGCCTGCTCACTGTCACCACCCTGTCACCCACAGGTCAAGTGGATCTTCTCCTCGGCGGTGGAGCTGAAGCGGAACATCGTCCCCGACTACAGGAATATGATCGGGCAGGCTGCCTAGGAGCTACTGAGAGAGGAACACATAGGAGCCGAACCCACCACAGGCTTCAGTGGCTCCAACCTCCACCCAAGCTCTACCCTGCCCTCTGGCCCCACCGTTTCAGACACCTCACTGCCCTCTGACCATGCTATCTCATATCCCTCCTGTCAGAGAACCTGGTGGACAGCAGGTTCTCCCACAGACTCAGCAGCCTGGATGCCCTGCTACCCCATACCTAAATAGCATTTACAGCAGCACCAGAAGTGCCATTGGAGTCACCGCACTAGGAGACCCTCAGAATCAGCTGTGCACGTCCATTCTGGAGGAGGGGATGGGCCAGTATTCCCCATGTCCATTTGGAGCAGGGACCTGAGTTCAAACCCCACCCCAGGCCTGGCTCAGAAAGACACCAAATCTCAAAGATCCTTGGTGGGGACATATCATGCACCAAGGCAGGGGAGCCACTGATCATCAACCTCAAAAGGGATACTCCTTGAGAAGTGCTGCAACCTTCACTGAATGGCCCTTCCTCCAGCCCTCACCTGGCCAGTTCCACCCTGGGAGACCGCAGGGATTCCCCCACCACTTCTATGGCCCTGGCCTGAGGAAGAGGTTCCTTTTCATTTTGAATGGGAGACTTGGTCTCTGGCTCTTGGGAAAGGGCTTTCCATCCAATCCTGGCCTCCTACAAAGTGCTCTTATATATGGGGCTCAACCCAAGGGACAGAACCTCTGCCTGCATGGTGGCCAAGTGAGGAGCTTGGCCCAGGATACCCACCATCTCCCAGCCACCAACCCGGTTCCAGCTAAAGGCCCAACCTCGCCACCACACAAGAGACCACCTGAGAAGGCCTGGGCCATAGCCATGGACACTGCAGTGTCTAGAGGGTACAAGGGCAGGGCTCCTGGGGTGAGGATGGGCATCTGTGCCAAACAGGAAGGGCATCAGGTCTGAGGGGCTAGTGGCCAGACAGCCTGCTAGAAAGAGGCCTGGTGACCAGTGCCATAGTGGTCAGGGCATGCCATGGGAGGCCTTCTCCTTGGGCCTCTGGACAGAGGTGGCCGAAGACAAAGAGAATGGAAGAGAGGAAAATGACCAGATACTGGGAGTGGGCATCTGGCCAACAAGACTCTGATGGGAAACCGGGCCAGCCCAGCCACAGGCACTGCACAGAGGTCCCGGGGCCAAGCATTGCCACCCCTCTGGGCTCCCTGTCTCCCATCTTCCCTTCCAGCAAATACTCAGCAGAGTCACACCACAAAGGAACCAGAGTGCTGAGCCCGCATCTTAAGGTGGGAAGAAGAATGATGCAAATGGAAGCAAATCACACCAAAGAAATGCCACATCCATCAGCTCTGTAGCTTCTTACCTCTTTTTAATTTTCTGAATTTCCTTGATTTTCTTTCATGTAAATGTGTTGTTCTTGTTTTTTAATTACAATAAAATGGACTTACAGTGTATGATTTATCATGGTTGTAGTCTTTCTATGGTGACACCCTTTGAGCCCTTCAAGTGTCAGCCCTAGCAATGAGATGAGCCAAGCCATGAGTCCCAGAGCACCCTGAAATCACTGACCTCCCGACACTGGCCAGGGTCCCTTTGGTGTCCCCAGCATCGGTGTCCTTTCTTCTCCAGCAGACTTTCATCTCGCAGCTAGGGGGGCATCAGATTTGCCTGCCCATTTGCCCTGTGGTGTAGGCAGGACAAAGGAGTCTGAGGACAGCCTCCACCCTCACTGGAGTGACAGTGGCTGGCACTGTATAGAACAAGGCCCCCAGCTGATCATCGTGGGCCCAGGAGTTTGAGAACAGCAAGTCAGGAGTAATGATCTCAGCACCTGAAATGGATGGATCCAGTAGGTTCCAGGAGGTTCAAGGAGGCTGTTGAGGGAAACAGCTGAGGCTTGGGGAGCAAACCCCCAAGGGACAGCACAGGAGGCATGTCTAGCCTTGGCCATCCTGAGGGAGAAGCCTCTGCTGTGCTGGAAGACAGCCAGAACTGGGCGGGATGACCAACAAAGGGCCATCAAAGAGCTGGGTCAAAAGCGCTTTTGAGTTACTGACCCATGTCCTGGAGGCTATAGAGAGATGCAAATAATTTTTTGCAAGGAAGGGGTATGGACGGGTACATTGGATGGTGGTGCATGGGACCTGCTCTGAAGACAGGGAAGCCAGGAGGGGCAGCTATGAGACTCCAGGCCCAACTTCTGGAATGGCTGTGGGTGGGACCCATGGGCCATGGCACTGACACGATTGGGTCCTTCCCACTTGGCTTACTTCCATAGTGCTGCCTTAAGAGAAATACCACAACTGCGAGGCTTTAAGAGCCAGAATTTATTGTCTCACAATTCTGGTGGCTAGAATCAGAGCATCAGCTCTAAGGGGGGACAGGGACATATCTTTGTTGATAGCCCCAGCAGTTCCTTGGCATTCCTTGGTGTTTGTCTTCACCCTGTGTGTGTCTCTGTGTCTATCCTGCTCTTTTTATAAGACACCAGTCAGAAATGATAAGATGTAGGACCCACCTTACTCAGTATGACCTCATTACATGACAAAGAATACCCTGTTTCCAAACAGGGTCACATATACAGGTACAGGCTTAAGAATTCAACATAATATTTTTTTCAGGGGGATGGAGTGTGGAGAGGATGGGGAGGGTATTGGTGGCTCAGTGGTAGAATTCTCACCTTCCATGTACAAGACCTGGATTCAACTCCTGACCAATGCACCACCTGTCTGTCAGTGGAGGCTTGCATGTTGCTAGGATGCTAGTTTTCAGCAGAGTTTCCAGGCTAAGTTGGACTAGGAAGAAACACCTGATGAACTACTTCTGAAAATCAACCAATGAAAACTCTGTGGATTATAATGACTTGCTCCACAACCAGTCATGCGGGTGGAGGAAGACCAGGCAGTGCTTTGTTGCATTGTACACCGGCTCACCATGAGGTGGGGGTTGACATGGTGGCAAAGAACGACAAGAACTCTCCTATTTACAGAGTCAACATAACTTTTGGGGGGACACAATTCACCCCATAACACCACCAGAGTGTTCTTGCATTAGACTCAGGGTCAACCTTCAGGGAGCCTGAGACAGAGAAGGTTGTGCTCGGTAAGTGCTGCCAAATTGTGACTCTTGAAACCGTAAGGCTTCTCTGTTATGGAGCTGTTGGCGAGGGGCAAAGGGTCCTGGGTAGGTCCTTCTTTCCTGACCTGAGGGCCCTTGCAGACAAAGGGATACGCCACCTGCCAGCCCTATCCCAGCTAAGGATAGAGCTCCCGAGGTGCCATCGGCCCATTCACACACCTGGACACCAAGTCAAGGCCAGAACATGGGTGAGCAAACCCAGACACAGGAAGAGAAGACAGATGTCCAGAGAGTTCTCCAGCTGGAAAAGGTCCTAGCCCCCAAACCTTGCCTGGAACACTGAGCATGGGCACCGCCTTTCCTGCAGCTCTGCATGAAGCAAAGGCTGCCACTCTCTTATATCCACAGTGCACTTGGGACCACTGGCTCAGTCCTTGCACTGGATGCGAAGGCCATACAGGACATCCATGGTGTGAAGGTCAAGGATTAGATCTAAAGTGTGCCTTTAAGTTTGAGAAACTGCAGTATGGGCAGCAAAGAGGGAGAAAAGAGCACTTACATCCTAGCCCCCTCTTCAAGTTGTACCCCAAGGTCCAGCCCAGGCCCTGCTATGGATGTGGCCAGGGCTGGGTAGATGGCAAAGGGCAGTGATGTGACCATTGTCACCCCACGGACATGTGGAACGGTGGGTCTGTACCTGGACTTCTGGACTCAGGGCAAGTAACCTTCCCCAACATGACCAATGTCACTCCACTGGCACGAAGAGTGGTGGCTCTGTGCCTGGACCCCTGGATTCGAGGCTAGTAACCTTCCCTAACATATCCCCCAAGCTATGTTCAAACACAGGCTGCAGATGTTCACGCCAGAGGAAAGAGACCAGAGGGGAGGTTAGAGCTTGCCCACATAAAGTAAGAGAAAAGACGACACCAAGAGGGGCCCAGCGGCACCAGGGAATACAAAGACAGACCTGGGAAGGCATGATGCACAAAATGCACAAGACCTAGCAGACGCATTGGCCCTGAGGCAGACTCTGCTGAGCTCTCCAGCTGTATCCTCATCCTGATGGTAAATCACAGTCCTCACTATTCACTGCTGCCCAATTGCTGTGAGCATGCTTTCCCTCTGAGAGGAGGATGCTCATGCCACCACTAACACTGGCCTTGGTAGCCCACCCTATTTCCAAAGTGTGGCTCCACCATTGATCCTTTCTCTTGCTTGAGAATGGCATTTTCCAGAAAGCACTTCTCCTTCAGCCTGAATCCCAGAACAAGGAAAGCACCAACACCAGAGCCACACAGTCACAGACAACTGCAGAGGACATAGAAATGGGAGAGAAATAAAGCAATTACGCTGCAAGCCATTTTCATTTGGGGATTACTTGTTACCATGGCATGTCCTAGCAAAAGCATCAACAAAATGCTTCTCCAGTACTTGAAGTAACTCAAATAAGCAGTAAAATGTAACAATAACCATGCCTGAGGTTTGCACAGTGTTTTGACTTTCCAGAGTTTTCTGAGACTGTCTTAGTCTCCTAAGGCTATCATAAAATATCACAAAATGGGTGGTTTCAAAGAACACAAATTTATCTCACAGTTCTGAAGCCTAGAATTCCAAAGCAGGGTCTTGACCATGTCCATTGCCTCCAAGAGCTCCCACCATGCCTCGCTTCTAGCTCTTAGTGGCTGCCAGAAAACCAAGACAACCCTTGACGTGCTACTGTATCTGCCTCAGTCCTTCTGTCTCCCTTTCTCTATGTAAATCCTTTCTTTTTAGAAGATACCTTTCAGAAGGGATTAGGACTACAACATGCCTTACTCCTGTGTGACTTAATGGATACTATATTTTTAAAAGACCTCATTTTCTAAAACAGAATCTGTCACAAGTACAGGGGTTAGGACTTCAACATATCCTTTTAGGGGACACAATTTAATTCACAACAGAAACTTTTCTTTCATTTCATGCTGATAATACCCCCTAAGAAGTAGGCACCACTGTCTCAATTTTACTGGTGAAGAAAGGAAGACTTTAAAGAGGCTTTAGCATCCTAATTGTAGGTAGGATGGAAGAACTTGAACTCAAGTATTTGGACTCCAAATTTCATATGCCTTCTACTCTCCCACACTGCCTTTTAAGAAGATTCCAGAAAACCATCCTGATCTCATTCCTGCCCAAGGGGAAAGGCAGGACTCAACCTAACCACTAAAATTCAGACCCTGAGGAAATTCCTCCAGCCCACAGAGGACAGAGGGCCCTAGGAAGTTCAGTGAGGACACTACCTATTTGTTTCTTAAACAAATATTTACCAAATGGCAACTTGGCACCAGATGCCACTAGGCATCAGCCACACAGACAAGGCTTCTGCCTTTCAGAAATTTGGAGTGTGGGGACACAGGCAGGGATCAAGTACATATTTCCACAATTATTTAAGTGCAATTGAGTAAGTGCTATAAAGGAAAATATGGGAGGCTATAAGGTCATGGAACAGAAAGAAGTGAACCCAGTATATGGGGTTAGAGAAGGCTTTCTCAAGGGAGTGCCCTTGAAGAAGACCCAAAGAGGAAGCATATGGTCACACTCTTAGTATCTGCTCATCAACTCCTGGCTTCCGGTCCTGGGCCAAAGCAGACTAAACCTGCTAGACACTGAGGTTGGGTAGGATCACATGGGATAAAACATTTACAACATATTAAAGGATAATTCTGTTAAGGGTATAGTCAGGACTCTCACATAGGTGAACACATTTCAAAAATTGTATGTAACTCATTAATTAAGATGTTCCAACCAGTTCAAAGTAGAATTCAAAACACTATACTTACATAGTTAAATCAAAATGCTAAAATAAATTTATAAATACAAATGATCTTTTTTTTCCATGGAAGGAGGGAAAGATTGAATTGTCCCTCCAACAAACAGGGTATATTTTGCTATCAATAATCTACAACCTATATAGTTGTGAAGTAGCTCAAAGACAATGAAAGACAGGCATAGAGCCCGCACAGAATCAGATAACCTGGAAGGGTGTGAAAGACAATGTCTTGTTTTTCACTGAAGACACCCAGTATTCTTTTGGCCCACTTCAAAGTCTTTCACAATTTTCACCTACAAACATAGCTGATTAAAATATATCCAGAATATATAGAGCACTCCTGCAAATCAATTATAAAGATAAAACAATTCCATAGAAAAGTGGGCCAGAGCATTGAACACGTGTTTTACAAAAGATAAGCTGAAGGCCATGAAACATATGAAAAAGATGCTGAACCACAGTAGTCACCAGGGAAATGAAAATGGAAAACCACACTAGAGAAAGTAGTTCTGATTCCAGCAATGGTGGAGGAGCTTGTATCAGACTAACCCTTTGACAGAGAACAGGTATAAACTCTGGGAAAACTATTTTTAGAATAACTATTTGGAGGCATGGAACGTGATCAAATGCAGGCAGACACTGGAGAGCATTCTTCCCTTTGAATATTTGTCTGAAGGCACTCTCCAGTCCACACAACCTGGTGCAACCAGAGCTCAAGCAGAACACTGAAGTCTTACTGGCTAAAGGAGTCAGATAATGAAACTCTGGACTGCATTTCCTGAGCTGCCAAGCTAAGGGAAGATACACAGCAAAACCTTACACTGCCTTGTTTTTCTGGGTCTCTTAAGTTTTCCACCTTTGACAGAGTGAAGTCTTACCACTTTTCCCTCACTTGTTTTAGCAGAAAATATTTGAGCTTTCCTTCTATGACATGTTTCCACCTTACACAGGTTTTGGTTTTCACAACTTTTACTGTGCATAAAAGGAGACAGCCCACTAACTGGAAGAGATCCATATTTACGCCTATTCCCCAAAAAGGAAATTATTAAACAATATCATTAATATCACAGGGAAGTGAAATTTTGCTGAAGATCATTCCAAAGTGGCTGCAGCAGTATATTGACACGGACTGGCCAGGAATTCAAGCTGGATTCAGAAGAGGACATGGAACTAGGGATATCATTGCTGATGTCAGATGGATCATGGCTGAAAGCAGAGAGCACCAGAAAAAAGTTGTGACGTTTAAGATTATGTGTCCACAGTCCTAGTCCATGGTTCTCACTGTTTGGCAGTCATATAATGCGATCACTTCCCTGTTCATATTTGACATGTGGTTACCTCATGATGGAAACTGCTGTGAGTAGCTGATCAATTGAAAAAAGATTTCCAGGGGTTTGTGGTCTGCATTCGAGTGTAAGTGGACATTCTGGTAAGGCTTGGGGGCTTTTTGCTCATTCTGGATCCTGCATCTGGCTCTTGTTCATCTGACCTCTGGTTCTTGGGAATTGAGCTAACAACTTACCTGTGCTCTTGCTGCCAATCTTGGGATTCAATGATCTTCACAGCCTGTGAGCAAGAGCCCTACTCCCTGACCTGCTGGTCATGAGTTTGCCATCCTTCTCAGCCACATGGATCTTGCGAAGCCCCTATCCTAATCCATGGATGTGGGATGTCCCAGCCTCTACAACCGTGTGAGCCATGTCCTTGATATAAATCGCTCTCTCTCTGTATATATTATTTTATTTTTGCTTCTCTAGTGATCCCACTCTAAAACATTTGGTACCGAGAATGGTTTGAGGCAAACAAAATTGTATGGATGAGTTTTCTAAATTGGTTCTCAAGTCTGGTTAGTCTTAAAGATGTTGATGACTCTTCTCCCAGTAGCAAAGAAGGCACTGCTAATCCGTGGCATGAGATGACAATTCAACTATGCAAAATATCACCACCAATAGATCAGGTATTCGTGAAAGGTGAGGCTTTGGGTAATTGCATGTGTGACACTTTTCTACAAGGAGGATGAGAAGTATAAGGAAGCTGGGTGGTTTGTCCTAATTTTGGTAGAAACTGGTGAAAGAAAAAGATAAGCTCAGGCCTTCAGAGTCAAAGCTCAAGTGCTGCATAAATGCCCTCAAAGTTTACACTACTGCCTTGAAAGAAAGCCTTATTTCTTGTAGTAACAGAACTGACATTGCAGAAAACCAAACCCAGGGTCTAGCTGAATTACAATGGCAACTCAAGTGCCAACATCAAGAGATGTCTGAAGTTAAAGTGAGGACATTTATTGGGAAGAAATGGGATCCTGAAACTTGGGATGGGGACATATGGGCAGATAATGAGGAAGCTGGAGACACTGAGTCCCTATATTCCATTGAACTACTCCTGCCAACAGAGCCTACCCACTCACTCCCATCTGAAGAGATTACTCCATGTTTGTCTGCTAAATCACCCTGCCCAGTAAAACCATTAGCCTACCCACTTCCATCTGATGAGATTAACCCCACTGCATCTAAAGCATTGTTTTCTGAGTCATTGCCTGGCGATTTACAAGACAAAGCTGAATGTTCTCAAAACATTTCCCCACCACTTTTGGTTTCTAGACCTATAACTAGACTTGAGTCTCAGTGAGCCTGAAAGGGTGAAGCACAAAGTGTGAACCAGGAGGAAGTATTTATGCTACACTCTAAAAGAACTGCTTGACTTTTCTAATATGTACAAACAGACACCTGGGGGCTATGTTTGGGAAAGGCTATTAAGGGTGTGGGATAATAATGCAAGGAATATAAAGATGGATCAGTCTGAGTTTATAGATGTGGGATCACTAAGCACAGATTTCTTCATTCAATGTTTCAGCTCAGGAAGTTTGCAAAGGGTCTAATAGTTTATTCGATTGGGTTGCTGAAGCATAGATTACATGGTGGCCTATGCTAAATCAAGTTGAAGTGCCAGAACAGACTTGGTGTACTATAGAAGAAGGTATCCAAAGGCTTAGGGAATTTGGCATGCTAGAGTGAATTTATCAGGTTAAAACCACAGACCCACACATGGAGCTCCCAGAGGACACACCTTTTACCACAACTGTGAGGAACAAATATGTGAAGGGAGCCCCAGCATCCCTGAAGACCACTGTGATTGCTAATTTATATAAGACAGATTTCACAGTGAGAACTGCTCTGCCTGAATTAAGACACCTAAGTACAATGGGGCTAATTGGACCCATAGGTGGAAGGGGCCAAGCGGCAGCACTCAACCAACAAAGACAAGATGGGCGTGGTTACCGTAATGGACAACAGGTCAAAGCAGTAATCAGAGTAGTCTGACTCATATGGACTTATGATATTGGGTACACAGTCATGATGTCCCTAGGAGTGAATTAGATGGAAGATCTACTAAATATTTACTTGATCTGTATGAGTGGATGGATTCTAGGTCAAGTGAACAGCACTCTAACTGGTATCTCCAGAAGAGAGAACCATGGCCCCTCAAGCAATTCCCAGACTTGAGTGAGTTTAAAGACCCTAAACCCCTTGATTGAAGGGGAAGCTGAAGTCCCCTTGAGGAAGGACTCCAACACACTGCCAAAAGCTTATACTGTTAATCTTTCTTCCAGCCTTTCCTGAAGGGATCTATAGCCTTTTACGAGGGAATGTTTACTGGGGGAAAAGGAAACAATTAGAATTTTCTTGTATTACTGGATACTGGCTCTGAACTGACACTAATTCCAGGAGACCCAAAACATCACTGTGGCCACCAGTCAAAGTGCGCGCATGTGGGGGTCAGGTTAATAATGGAGTCTTAGCTCATGTCCATCTCACCGGAGGTCCACTGGGTCCCGGAACCCATCCTATAGTGATTTTCCCAGTTCCGGGATGCATAATTGGAATAGATATACTCAGCACCTGGCAGAGCCCCCACATTGGATCCCCGACAAACGAAGGAAGGGCTGTTATGGTAGGAAAAGCCAAGTGGAAGCAATTTCCTACATTGGAAAATAATAAACCAAAAGCAATTCCACATTCCTGCGGGGATTGCAGAGATTACCACCACCATCAAGGATTTAAAGGATGCAGGGGTGGTGATTCCCACCACACCCCATTCAACTCACCTATTTGGCCTGTGCAAAAAACAGATGGATCTTGGAGAATGACAGTGAATAATCGAAAACTTAGCTGGGTGGTAACTCCAATCGCAGCTGCTGTTCCAGATGCAGTTTCATTGCTTGAACAAATTAATACATCACTCGGTACCTGGTAAGCAGCTGTTGGTCTGGCTAATGCCTTTTTCTCCATACTTGTTTTGAAGGACCATCAGAGGCAGTTTGCCTTTGGCTGGCAAGGCCTGTCATACACCTTCAGTTGCCTGCCTCAGCACTACATCAACTCTCCAGGCCTTAGTCATAATTTAGTCTGAAGGGACCCAGATAATCTTTCCCTTCCACAAGATGTCACACTGGTCCATAACACTGATGACATTATGCTGATCTGATCGAGTGAGGAATAAGTGTCAATGACTCTGGGCTTATTAGTAAAACATTTGCGTGCTAGAGGGTGGGAAATTAATCCCACAGCAATTGAGGCACCTTACATCACTGAAATTTCAGGGGTCCAGTGGTGTGGGGTATGTTGAGATATTCTTCCAAAGTGAAGAATAAGTTATTGCATCTGGCTCCTCCCACAAAAAAAAGGAGGCACCATGCCCAGTGGGCCTCTTTGGATTTTGGAGGCAGCATACTCCTCATTTGGGTGTGGTACTCCAGCGTATTTATCAAGTGACATGAAAAGCTGAAAGTTTTGAGTAGAAGCCAGAACAAGGGATGATTCTGCAACATGTCCAGATTGCCATGCAATTGCTCTGCCACTTGGGCCATTTGATGTGGCTGGTCCAATGGCACTTGAAGTGTCAGTGGCAGATAGAGATGCTCTTAGGAGTCTTTGACAGGCCCCTTTTGGTGAATCAAAGAACAGACCCATAGAATTTTGGACCAAAGTCCTGACGTCCTCTGCAGATAACTACTCTCCTTTTAAGAAACAACTTTTGGCTTGTTACTAGGGCTTAGTGGAGACTGAATGCTTAAACATGGGACACTAAATCACCATGTGGCCTGAGCTACCCTTCATGATCTCGGTGTTGTCTGACCCACAGAGTCGTAAGGTTGGACACGCACAGCAGCTCTCCACCATTAAATTAAAGTGATATATACAAGATCAGGCCCAAGCAGGACCTGAAACAACAAGTATGAGGAAATAGCTCGAATGTCCATGGTCTCTATTTCTGCCAAGTTAATTGCAAAAGTCACTTTGGAAAACAGCTTAGTATCGTCTTCATATGTGACTGTTCTAATTTTCTAGGGTGCCTTAAAAAACCACCACAAAGCAGGTGGCTTTAAAGAACAGAAACCTATTTTCTTACATTTTGGAAAACTAGAAGCCCAAATCAGGGTATCAACTGTGTCAATTTTTTCCGAGGGCTTTGAGAGATGAACTGCTCTCTTGAATTCCCCTAGTTTCTGGGGGCTGCCAGGAATCCTTCGTGTTCCTCTGCTGCTTATAGATACATCTGCCTCCATCATCACACGATCTTTGTCTTACCCCTATGTATGACTCTCTCTCCATGTCTGTTCTCTCCTTTTATAAGACACCATACAGAAGAGGTTAGAACTATAACCTACCCTACCCTTATATGACTTAACTGATAATACCTTCAAAGAAAGACTATTTTCCCAATCAAGATCACATTCACATATTCAGGAGTTGGGATAGCAACATATCTTTTTGAAGGACACTATTCAATCCATAACATTTACATATCTACATACGATATGACCAAGCAATTCCACCCCTAAGTGTGTACTCAAAAGAATCCCTTGCATTTATAAACCAGAAAAACACATACAACAGATCATTTGGATCACTTGGTATTGTATCAGAAAAGCAGGACCACAGTTAATAATGAAGATTTATGTCAAGGGTTAGAATTTGTACAATTGGGAAAGCTGGGAAAGGAAAGGTGTGAAGGAGACTGGATCACTCAGGGCCCAGACAGAAACAGAGCCAGTAGGAGGAACACATTAAGAGATTTCTTGCAAGGAGTTGGCTTATGGAACTGTGGACTCTGGCTAGGCATGTCTGAAATCTGTAGGGCAGACCATCAGGAAAGACATGCTGGAACTCTAGGGCATGATCCAAAGCTGCTATTGTTGTTGTGAGTTGCCACTGAGTCAGCTCCAACTCATGGTGACCTTATATATAACAGCACAAAGACTTGCCCAGTCCTGTGCATAGGCAAGTTACGGGGCAAGGTTTCTCAGCTCAGGAATAAGCCTTGTGTAGGTTCTTGCCTTCTACTGACCAAGAAAGACCAGGAGAGGCTCAGAGGTTCCACACAAAGGTTTATTAGCAGCAGAATGAAAGTGAATGTTCGCAAGCTGGGAACAGAGAGGGATCAAGCAACGCTACCTTCTGTTCCCCTGAACAAAGGTTTTCTGGGGCTTATATGGGTTTAGTGAGGATAATAAGGCAATGAATATTTAGTAGGTTTCTCTTAAGGGGCAGATATTTCCCAGAATGGCGGTGCATACTAAATAGCTACATGCATCTGAAATCCAAGATAGAGCCTGTAGCAAAGGCTCCTGGGACTGGGAGGCAGGACTTATTAGGGAGTGTCATGCCTGCGCAGTCTCTTCCCATGGTACCAGTTCAATTCCTGTCCCGGGTACTTGCATCAGGCCGAGGTCATCTGTAAATCACCTTGCGGATGTCTGCACATGCTCCAGGGACCAGATCCAGCCAGTCCTTCTGAAAGGCATCTTACAAGGGAGTGCATTGTTTGTTCTTTCCTTATCGCACATTCCAGGATGGGGCTTTTAAGTCATTAGCCAAGCACATAATTTTTGTAAGTAAGTTGCAGGTGTTGCAGGGTTCCTTGCCTAGGGGCTCAGTCTCTCTATCTTCCTTATCTCAGGCAGAATTTCTTCTTCTTCAAGGAATCTTCAGCTCTGATCTGAAGACCTTTCAACTGATTCAGTCTGGCTCACCCAGCTAAAACAGTCTCCCTTAAAGTCAACTGAAGATGGAGTTTGATCACATCTGCCAAATACCTTCACAGCAACAGATTGAAGAACTGGGGGCTGTAACCTATCCAAGGTCACACACAAAACTGACCTTCATAGGAACCATAGTAGAAACAGAGAAAAATCACTGACCAGGGACCATGAAAGGAAGCTGGTGCCAATGTCCATGGATGGCTCTAGCTTCTGCATCTGGTGTGGACCGAATGTCTCTGTAAGTCATCAAGCCAGGGACTTGAAGGAAAGCTGGACAGAAAGCAGTGAAAAACAAGAGCAAACAGGCATCTATAAAGGAAACTGAAGCTCATGGAAAAATTTTTGGAACCTGAGTTTCTCTCACCTCTAGAAGAAGTTGATGACCTTCACCACACACGTACAATGGTCTGGGACACAGAAGAGTTGAAGAAGACATGGTGGAAGCTGAAGAAGAACTAGTCTATGCCAACAACTTGAGTCTGCTGATCAGCAATGACACACATGAGCAACACCTGGAACTCTATACCTGCCTCCTCTCAATCATAAGGACTGCAGCTTCATCTTTGTCTTCCAAATCTTCTCTTGTGATCATCCCTGACTTTAGCACACATTCAAAGAAGGAAATTCTAAGAAATGTAGTTAGAGCTTAGCTAAGTTGACATACTCCAAAACTACCACAGTCCATTCCTTGACAACCAAACATGTCTCTTTAAACCTTTTTTTCTTCCAGATAAAAACAATAGCAAACTTATTTCCACTGAACATGTTGAAACTATCCCACATACAACTTAAACATGTTCACCATCTTCCCAAATAAAGAGATAAGTCAATCGATCACTTTAACTAGTTTTGAGTGATGTTTATTTCTCTCCTTGATGAGTTTCCTAGTACCACAAAGTGGCTGACTTAGAGGAATGGAAATTGATTTTCTCATAGTATGGAAGGTAGGAGTCTAAACCAGGGTGTCAGCAGGGCCATAACCTCTGACTTTTTAGAGGAAGATCCTGTCTTGTGTCTCCCAACTTCTGGTAGCCTCAGGCATTCTTTGGCTTGCAACTGAATAACTCCAATTCCACCTCCAATGTCACATGGCTGTCTTCAGTCTTTTATAGGACATTAATCATATAGGATTAGAACCCTGTCTTAGTTATCTACTGCTGCTATCACATAAATACTGCAAGCGAGTGGCTTTAACAAACAGAAAATTTATTTTCTCACAGTTAGGAGGATAGAAGTCCAAATTCAGGGCTCGGACTCTAGGAGAAGACCCTCTCTATTTGTCAGCTCTGGGGGAAAGTTCTTGTCTCTTCAGGTTCTATTCCTTGGCTTCTTGGTGATCTTCATGTGGTATGGCGTCTATCTTCCCCCGTCTCTGCTTGATCACTTGCTTGTTTAATCTCCTTTGTATATCAAAAGAGATTGACTTATGACACACCCTACACTAGTACTGTCTCATTAACATAACAAAGAAAAGCTATTTCCAAATGAGATTTTAACCACAAGTCTAGGGATTAGGATTTACAACACATACTTTTGAGTAACACAATTCAATCCATAATAGACCCACTTTACGGCAGTATGACCTCACGTTGTCTGTTAACATCTTCAAAGACTCTGCTTCCCAAAAAGATCACGTTCAAATGTACTGGGGTTAGGACTTCAACATTCCTTTTTGGGCAACACAATCTAAACTAATAAATAATAGGTTACCCCAGATATCTTACAACTTAAATACTGAGACATAAGATAAATCTCTACTAGTGCATTTTATGTGAGAAGTAGAGGAAAGAAAGGGAGAAAACAAGAAAAGAATTACAGACATACTCTATTTTGGTCCCATTGTGTAGCCACAACCCAATTACCTCCTTAGGTAATTGGTTTAGTCATGGTCCATTACCCCAGCTAGGAGACTAACTCCTCTTTTTTTTTTTTTTTTTTCTTTCCCTGTTGTTTTATTGATATGAGGAGCCCAAAGTTTCCGGGAGAGAGTTTCTACTTCCAGTTTAATGGAACCATTGCTATGGCCCCTGGTAGAAGCACTCTCCCATATGTAATTATAATTACTATACTACTATATCAGAATCCAATGTTGGAAGGAAAAAAATTCAAGATCCATGTAGGTTAAAATTCCATTTTTGGTACAAATTTCTATTTTGGTTATTTTTTACTGCATAACAAACCACTCCAAGCTTAGTGGATTTAAACTATATACTATCATTTTGACTTGACTTAGCTTGGGATTCTCACCTGAGGCTTCTCATGTGGCAATAGTGAGATTTTGGGTGCAGCTGGAGTCATCTGATGGCTTAAATGGGCTGGAAGATCCAATGTGGTTCCCTCAAAAGGCTGGTGGTTGATGCAGGTTGGTAGCTGGGAGTCCAGCTGGAATAACTGAATGGAGTGTCTACATGTGGCGTTTTCATAGGGCTGGAGCTTCTCACAGCATGACAGCTGAGCTCTAAGTAGGAAGAGCCCAAGTGTTAGTGTTCCAAGAGGCAGGAATTGCTATACCTGGAAATTGCAAAGCATCGCTTCTGTCTTGTTATATTGATCAGAGCATCCCCAAACCCGACCCAAGATAAAGGATGCTGAGAAGTGGCACAGACACATTGTCTAAAAGCTTGTGGCATGGGAGAGACAATTGTTGCCAAGTTTGGGAAATGTAATTGGTCACATTTATAAATGTTTAAGGTACCTCTGTTTATAACGGCAGTCCTAGAAACAAGCCAAAAGCACATGTATGAGAAAAATTAAGAAATAAAATCAGATCTTCAAAGACTCTTTTTATAAATAAGATTTACAGTGTCAGGGAATAGGATATGATATTTTGGAGGCCACCATTCAACCCGCTACACATACTCAGATACCATTACAGGCACATTATAAAGAAACAAAATTAAGTTTTGAAAATACCAAATAGTAGCAAAATGTTGGTTACCTAGAACTCCTAGTAGTATTTTAAATTTGTAAAATCACATCGATGTTTAACATTTTCTAACATAGTTGAATAAATTCAAACCATAAAGGATTCACTCCTAGGTACACACTCTAGGAAAGTTCATATACAGGTGCCTCACAAGACACATACAAGGACCTTCATGCAACAGTGTTCATAATGACCAAAAAATGGAGGATAAAACTAAAAATTCTATAAACACTAAAAATGTATAAATATACTGTGGCATATGCATAAATTTAATTGAAGTGAGAATGAGTAACAAAATATAAATACCTTAGCATGGATGATTCTTGCAAACATAGCATTAAAAGAAACATGCCACAAAAGAGTATATGCAGTATAATTCCCTTTACATAAAGTTAACAAATAGAGTAAACTAAAATACATTTGTTTGGGGATATATAATAGAGATAAAATTCTAAAAGTGGGGACTTCCACATATGACCACTTTGGAGTAACTGGCACTGGCATTGATCTTCTATAGTAAACCCTTCAGGTCACTGTGGTATCACTGAAATGACAAGAGATTGTGGTTTGGAGAGTCTAAAGTGGTTGGAATTAGTAGTAGAGAGAACTGGAGAGGAGGGAACAAGACAGAAGGAAAGTACCAGGCATATACACATAAATGTGATTGAGACTGCTAATGAAAACCAAACTGCACATGTAAAGGGTGTAACTCCATAAATTTGGGAAAAGTACTCCTAGGAGTCTGTAAGTTGACAAATCACCAGAGCATACACACGTCTGGGAGACATTGGAGTTTGATCCAGGTAGAGCGTAAAGACCACTGTTACTACCCAAGGCATTCAGTAGACACCTAATAATGGTCATGCTTTAGTGGTAGACCTGCTTGTCCAAACAAAATTCAATAGTCATGAAATCAATCAACAAAGCCTACACACCATAATATCCACAATATCCACCACCCAGTCAAAAATTACTAGGTAGGCATAGATGCAGGAAAATGCAGCCCATAACAAGGAGAAATTGGTGAACAGAACAGGTCCAGAAATGAAAGAAATGGTGGAATTAACTATTATAAATAAATGCAAGAATTTTCTAGAAAATAATATACATAATAATAAAAGAAATAAAACATGTAATCAAAAGCTAATAGAATTTGTACAGCTGAAAAATGCAATATCTGAAAGATAAAATTCATTCATACAGAAAGAAATAAAATATGCAAAATGAAGTACAGAATGAAGAAAGAATAAAAGAAAAAAGAAAAGAGACTCAGGAATCCATACAACAATAGCAAGCAATCAATTTTACAGGAAATTGGCAAAGAAAATAGAAAAACCCACAATTAGAGTTGGAGATTTCAACTTTCTCACTAAATGATAAAACAATCAGACAGGAGAAAACAATGCATGGAGTATAATTACACTTTTACAAAATTCTAAAACAGACAAAATTTATCCATAGTAACAGAAAGAAGTTCAATGTGTGGGGCTGGGAAGTGAGGATTGACTGCAAAGGTGCATGAGGGAACTTTCTGGGATGATGAAAATGTTTGATATCCTAAATGCGGTAGTGGTGATATGGGGGAATATCTAAAAAAAAGAAAGGTAAAGTGGGTAATAACTGTTCACAAAAGTCCAGACACTGATTGCCTCCCTGACAAGAGACACTCGGATGTGCTTAGAGTAGGTACACTGGGTCTTCTCTTACTGTCAAGATTCTAGTTCTTCAACTCAAATATTTATAATTATTCTTTTCACTCTGTATATTTGTTATGTATGCTCTTTTGTATACGTGTTACAATTCATAAATTTTATGTATTTTTAATCAGACTAATGAATTTGTGAAGGTATTTATTCTGTAGGAAATAGAGGTATTATAGTTTTTATATACATGAATGTCCTAATCAGATTTATGCTTGCTTCAGGAAAGTTAATTTACTAGTAACTGAAAATATCTTGGAACATTGAGAGAACAGAGCAGAGAGACCACAAGAAAAGAAACTACACTAAAATGAAAGGAAAGAGGTTCCAAATTGTTGCTCTTCTTGTCCCCCTGAGGCAGGCTTCCAAAATCTATTGATTGCGCTGCCCATTGTTCACCATTCCCTGTGTATTAGTTATCTATCACCGTGTAACAATTGCCAAAAGCTTAGCAGCCAAAACAACACACATTTATCTTCTCCCAGTTTCCATACGTCGGGACTCTCAGGAAGGCTTAGCTGGTTCATCTGCTCAAAGACTCACGAGGCTGCAAACAGGAATTAGTGAAGGCTGTGGTCTCATCAGAGGCTCAATTGGGGAAAGATCCATTTCCAAGCTCCCTCAGTTGTTGGCAGAATTTATGTCCTTGCAGCTAAGGAACAATGTCCTCATTCTCTTGCCAGTTGTTAGCTGTGGGTATCTCTCGATCCTAGTGGCCCCACAGTTCCTTGCCAGGTGATCCTCTCACATGCCCTCTCACAACATGGCAGCTGACTTCTTCAAAGCCAACAGAAGACTCTGTCTCTCCAATTTGCTTAGAAAGAGTCTTATGTAACATAATGTTATCATAGGATTGACTATTCCCTCACCATTTCCATATAATATAACCTAATCAAGGGAGTGTTATGGAATAACAGTCTCCGTACTTGTGGGTGTAATACCATTTGGGAGTAAGGTTTTCACTGTTATGTTAATTAGATCATATCACTATAGAGTGTGTCCTAAACCTAATCACTCCTGAGTAATATAAACAGAATCATAGACACAGAGACATTATGGAACATCATAAGGAAGACAGGTTCCATGTGAGGACTGTCCACAAGTAAAGGAACCAAGGAATGCCTGGGGCTACTGACAAGGAAGGAATTGACATGGTCAAGACCCTGATTTGGGTTTTCAGCCTCCAGAGCTGAGAGAAACTTAATTTTTGTTCTTTAAAGCCACCCACTTGTGGCATTTCTATTATAGCAGTACTAGGAAACTAATGGTCTGTGCCACAGTCGGCCCCTTGCCTTGTTCTGACTGATTATATTCTGTGGAACAGACCATCAATTTCTCATATGCAAGTTCAAACTGAAACTGAATAAAATCAGAGCAAGTCCACAAGAGCCAAAATATGACCATGAGTATATCCCACCTGAGTTTAGAGACCATCTCAAAAATAGATTTGATGCATTGAACACTAGTGACCGAAGACCAGATGAGTTGTGGAATAACATCAAGGACATCATCCATGATGAAAGCAAGAGGTCCCTGAAAAGAAAGGAAAGAAAGAAAAGACCAAGGTGAATGTCAGAGGAGACTCTGAAACTTTCTCTTGAGCACTGAGCAGCTAAAGCAAAAGGAAGAATTGATGAAGTAAAAGAACTGAACAGAAGATTTCAAAGGGCCTCTCAAGAAGACAAAGTAAAGTATTATAATGACATGTGCAAAGAGCTGGAGATGGAAAACCAAAAGGGAAGAACATGCTTGGCATTTCTCAAGCTGAAAGAACTGAAGAAAAAAATTCAAGCCTCGATTTACAATAGTGAAGGATTCCATGAGGAAAATATTAAACGACGCAGGAAGCATCAAAAGAAGATGGAAGGAATACACAGTCATTATACCAAAAAGAATTAGTTGATATTCAACCATTTCAAGAGGTGGCATATGATCAGGAACCGATAGTACTGAAGGAAGAAGTCCAAGCTGCTCTGAAGGCATTGGTGAAAAACAAGGCTCCAGGCATTGATGGAATATCAATTGAGATGTTTCAACAAACAGATGCAGCGCTGGAGGTGCTCACTCGTCTATGCCAAGAAATATGGAAGACAGCTTCCTGGCCAACTGATTGGAAGAGATCTGTATTTATGCCTATTCCAAGAAAGGTGATCCAACCAAATGTGGAAATTATAGAACAATATCATTAATATCACACGCAAGCAAAATTTTGCTGAAGATCATTCAAAAACAGCTGCAGCAGTATATCGACAGGGAAATGCCAGAAATTCAGGCCGGTTTCAGAAGAAGACGTGGAGCCAGGGATATCACTGCTGATGTCAGCTGAATCCTGGCTGAAAGCAGAGAATACCAAAAGGATGTTTATGTGTGTTTTATTGATTATGCAAAGGTATTTGACTGTGTGGAGCATAACAAACTATGGATAACACTGAGAAGAATGGGAATTCCAGAACACTTTATTATGCTCATGAGGAACCTTGATATAGATCAAGACGCAGTTGTTCACACAGAACAAGGGGATACAGATTGTTTTAAAGTCAGGGAAGGTGTGCGTCAGGGTCGTAGTCTTTCACCATACCTATTTAATCTGTATGCTAAGCAAATAATCCGAGAAGCTGGACTATATGAAGAAGAACGGGGCATCAGGATTGGAAGAAGACTCATCAACAGCCTGTGTTATGCAGATGACACAACCTTGCTTGCTGAAAGTGAAGAGGACTTGAAGCACTTACTAATGAAATCAAAGACCACAGCCTTCAGTATGGATTACACCTCAACATAAAGAAAACAAAAATCCTCACAACTGGACCAATGAACAACATCATCATAAACGGAGAAAAGATTGAAGTTGTCAAGGATTTCATTTTACTTGGATCCACAATCAACAGCCGTGGAAGCAGCAGTCAGGAAATCAAAAGACGCATTGCATTGGGCAAATCTGCTGCAATGTACCTCTTCAAAGTGTCGAAGAGCAAAGATGTCACCTTGATGACTAAGATGCGCCTGACCCAAGCCATGGTATTTTCAACCACCTCATATGCATGTGAAAGCTGGACGATGAATAAGGAAGACCAAAGAAGAGTTGGCGCTTTTGAATTGTGGTGTTGGTGGCGAATATTGAATATACCATGGACTGCCAAAAGAATGAACAAATCCGTCTTAGAAGAAGTACAACCAGAATGCTCCTTAGAAGCAAGGATGGCGAGACTGTGTCTTACATACTCTGGGCATGTTGTCAGGAGGGATCAGTCCCTGGAGAAGGACATCATGCTTGGCAGAGTGCAGGGTCAGTGGAAAAGAGGAAGACCCTCAACGAGGTGGATTGACACAGTGGCTGAACCAATGAGCTCAAGCATAACAATGATTGTAAGGATGGCGCAGAACCAGGCAGTGTTTCGTTCTGTTGTGCGTAGGGTCGCTATGAGTTGGAACCGACTCGACGACACCGAACAACAACAACAATAACAAGGAAACTAATACACCATCTTACTCATAAGCCCTGCCCACACTCAAGCGAAAGGGATTTTACAGGGCATGTACACCAGGAGGTGGGAAATTTAGTACCTTTTTTTTCCCAATTCTCCCAGCCACACTCTGGACCCACCCGATCCTATCAGTGGGGCACCCATGGTGAATGCTGAATGGAATACTACCCAGTTTACAGAGAGACATAGCCCATGCCCTTAAGATGCGTGGGTTCATGAGGCTGGAGTCCAGAATTCTTTTTTAATCTATAAACACCCTTATGTAAGACTACTTCACACCCAGAAAAAACGAAGCTGCGGTGCCACTTTTACCACCTAAGATGATGATTGTACTATCTTTGTCTATCTGCACCAAGAGGCCTCCTGCTGCTGTCCATAATGCCACTCTAGTTAGCCCTGGTGAAGATGTTCTGAACAGCTCTCCATGGTCCTGCTTTTGTTTGTCTCCACAGCATATTTTAATAATAGGACTACTTTTGATAGACTTCTTCCAATTGATTATTTTGATGGTGTTACCCATGGTTCTGATATTGTATAAGCTTTACTCTATAATTGGATGCAAATGTCAAAGGCAATTCTTGAAAGGTACAGTCAATTTGGTAAAAATGATAACATAATTACAGTAACCTATATGTTTCTCCAGAAACTGGTGCCTCCTGATAACAGGACCAAACATCAGTCACCGGAGAAGGGCATCATGCTTGGTAAAGTAGAGGGTCAGTGAGGAAGAGGAAGACCCTCAATAAGGTTGATTGACACTGTGGCTGCAACAATGGGCTCAAACATAACAACGATTGTGAGCATGGTGCAGGGCTGGGCAGTGTTTCCTTCTGTTGAACATAAGCTCACCATGAGTCAGAATCAACTCGATAGCACCTAACAACAGCAACAACTTATATCTATACTTGGAGTCCCTGGATGGAATAAACACTTAATGTCCTCCACTGCTACCTGAAAGGTGGGAAGTTTGAGTCCACCCAAGGTACTTTGGAAGAAAGGCCTGACAAGCTCTTTCTGAAAATTTTACCCATAAAACAATATGGACCACAGTTCTACCCTAACACACATGGGATTCCCATGAGTCAGAATTGACTCAATAGCAGCTGGCTAACTGGTTTATGTCTATATTCACATTTTAAATTAATAAAGATCAGAAAAGGTTAGGGCAGCCAGAGAAATATAAATATGCTGAGTTGTTCCTTTGTTGAGATTATAAAAAAGATACTCTTCAATTTTCAAGTTTGATAAGTACAGAAATAAATCTTTGATGTTTCTTTAGAATGTAAAATTACCATATTTACATTACACTTGGATAACAATAGACAATTGTCTTAGGCTGAGTTCTCTAGGGAAGCAAAATCAGTGAAGCATCCACATATATATATATATAGACAGAGACAGAGAGACAGAGAAAGAAATTTCTATCAAGGAACTGACTCACATGGTTAGAGAGGTGGGAAACTTCCAAGTCTGTGATGTGGATCAGGATGGAGGCTTCTTCAGACTCATGGAGCTGCAGGGGCTGGCAAACCCAAGATCCAGACTACAGAGGATGACAAATCCAAAGATCAGCAGACAAACTGCTAGCTCAATTCCCAAAGCCCAGAGGTCGGATGAATCGGAGCCAGTTAGAAGATCCAGCATAAGCAAAAACCAGCGAGCTTTATCACAAAATCCTCCTATATTGGAAGCAGGCCAAGGAAACTCCCTTTCGACATATTGGCTACTCACAACAGATCTCATCATGGAGGTGATTACATCATTAAAAAACTGCAAACTGCATCATAACTGCCAAACCACTGTGAATCATGGCCCAGCCAAGTTGACACACAACCTTAACAATCACAACAAAGAAGATTCTCCCTACAGCAGAAGCAGGGCTTAATAAAAGAATAATTGAGACACCCGAGGTAGGGGCCTTCACCTTGCCTGCCCAGCAGGATTTCAGAATTTCCATAAATCATGTATGTCTTCTATTCTTGTTAAATGCCATTTTCCTGAACCTTTCCCATCACTGTATATTGTTTCACTTACAGGCTGGAGGGTATAATTTCTTGTTTATATCATAGTTCATAGGATCACAGGGCACCACAGAGGACCTAATGGAAATAATAGAGCACGTCACTTATGCATCTTGGCTTTTGAGTTTTTCTTATAAAGTTCAAAAGTGCAATATCTGAAAGGTAAAGTTCACTTGAACAGACAGCAATTAAAGTATCCAAAATGGAGCACAGAGAGGATAAAGAAGGAAATAAAAATTAAGAAGACCCAGTAGCCCATACAACAATAGCCAGAAGTGAAAATACATTTCCAAGCCCCTATTCTGTGACAAGTTCTGATCAGAGAAATGTGGGCAATCATATACCATTTCTGGGCCAGGCCCCTAAAACCTCCTCTGGGACCCACTAGTTAGAAAGAAACTGGGGCCCAGAGTGATGTCGTCACCCATGATGGCTGTCTCAGGCCAGAGTGTGAGCATAAATAAATCAATGAAATGTCAAGCCACTGGGACTTGGAGGCATTATCCAGTATCAGTTGGACTAGAGCAATGGCAAAATAAGTCACGCCAATCCCTTGAATCATCTGAGCTGTCTGCAGGAGATACACTAGAGTGATAGTCAAAGAATAAAAAGGGTCATCAACCCATAAGAACAAGGAAATTTTAGAAGAGACAACAACAGGTAACAAAATTTCGTATAGTGGGAAGCAATGGGAAAGGTTTCCTGGGTTATTTTCAGGTCTATTGAGGATCTGTGACCCTCACACCCCAAAAAGAAGTGTGCTGAAGTCCTAGTCCCTGCACCTATGAATGTGACATTGTTTGAATATAGAGTCTTTCTTTTGGTATGTTAATGATTTTTCAGGCTTCGAGCCTCCCGAACTGTGAAACAATAAATTTCTGTTCATTAAAACCACTCACTTCTGTTTTTTTTTTTTTTATTCTGGGAGCACTAGGTAACTAAGGCAAGACCTAAGATGGCACAAAGTAAAGACCCACAAAGAATACGGCATGTGAAACCAAACAAGTAAATTCATCCTGGAAAGGATCATGACCGGAGGGTGGCAAGTATTTCTGAAGTCCAGGGCAAATAAAAAAAAAAAAGCCTAAAAACTATTTAAAAGCATTTATAAAGAGTAACTGTTGTAAATGTTCACTTGAAGCTTAATAAAAGTTATTATAAAAAAAAAAAAAATTACAGACACAGTTATCTTGGAGATATTCTTCCTGGCTGGGAAAGGATGGAGCAATAACAGACACACTTTATGTATCAGTAGTCAATGAGGGTATCGGCAAAAGTGACAATGTTAATGAAGGGTCTATTCAGAGACCTAGCATGTCATCCTCAAACTACGCCAGCTTGGCCCTTTTCAAAGCCTTGGTGTGCTATGAGATGCTATTGTTAACCTTGTTTTAGATTTCTAAATCATGCCTAGATCATCACTGAATGATGAACCCCTGACTAAGGTTTTGTGCATATGTTGAGAAACAGGAAAGCTGTGTTTGCCCAGAGCCTCAGTAACTACCATGCACATGTTTTAATACTGCAGTAGTAACCCATCCCCAAATTGGCAGGTACACCCCTACAAAATAAAAAAAAAAAAAAAAGAGTAACTGAGCTTCTGGAGACCCTCCCACCCTCACCTCATTATCCATCCTGGAATAAGATGGAGATCGATATGTACAAGACATCCACTACTACTCAAGGAATGTGGTAGGAGTCCAGGAGAGAGGAGAGTTATGAGAATGTAAATAGGGTCACTGAGCAGACCATCAGGACACAGTCCTTTTGATGTTGCCCAGAACACTGGAAACAAGGTCAATCCCCCAAGAGAAAAGACCTACTGATGTTAAGATTTGGAGTTTACCAACAAAAATGTGCATTCCCACCTAATCGCACTAGTTAAACCAACTGGTCAACAAACTCCACTCACACACGGAGAGCATTCAGTCATGATTTAGTGATGCTCCATTCCTAAAACAAAAGAAAGACAGCATCTCCAGGCATTTGAGGAAATCTTTTAGCGTGAAAGACAAACAGGAAACAGAGACAATTCAGGAAACAAAAGAAAACTTCCAAAAAGCTGTGAATAATATATACCTAGGTAGTTGTTGCATTCAAAAAGCAAGAGTGAGGTGATGAAACTGAACATACATAGAAAAAGAAAGTGATCTTGAACATAAAATCTCTGTTAGCAAAAAATTTAAAATTTCAACAGATGCGCTTAAAGACAATGTGGAAAACAGAATAAAAAAGAGTTGGAAAATGAGAAAGTTAAAACATCTAAATAATAGACATTCTCCAGAGGAATTGGAGGGGAAGGGATTGTTAAATAAACAATACCTGAAAATGTCCCACAACCAAGAACAAGAGTTTCCATATAGTAAAGTTGCATGGAGTAGCCAGTACAATAAAAGAAAAAGATCCACAAAAGAGGCACTTGTACCCCAGGGTTCACAATAGCCAAAAGAGGAAACAACTCCAGTGCCCCTCAATGGATGGATGTACTAAGAAAATGTGGTTCATGCATAAAAGGGAATATCATTCAGCCATGAAAAGGAATGCTGGTACATGAGGCAAAACAGAGGAACCTTAAAAACATGATGCCAAATGAAACAAGCCAGGCACAAAAGGACAGATATTGTCTGATTCTATTGATGTGCAATGTCTGTAATAGTCAAATTCAGAGAGACAGAAAGTAGATTAGAGGTTACGAGGGACAATAGGGAGGGGAGAAGAGGGAGTAATTGCTTAACGGGGGTGCTGAGTTTCTGTCTGCAGTGAAGTAAAAACTTTAGAAATGGATAGTGGTCATGGTTGGACAGGTTCAGGAATGTAATTAGTGTCACCGAAATATACACTTAAAATTCTTAAGATAGCAAATTTTATGTTATATGTGTTTTGCCGTGATAAAACAAAAATTAAATATAAAAGTAAAGCGTGGTAACATTTCAAAATACCATAGATAAAAATAAGTTTCTAAAAGCAGTCATTAAGAAAACGTAAGGTCAGGCATGTTAGGAAGCAAACTGCCCCACTCCTCACATTGCTCCTCCTGGGCCTTCATTCCCCTATCCCACCCCACTCCTACCCTGGAAGTGGAAAGATCTTTAACTGGTTGATTTGTTTGGGACCAGAAAGGTGGCCCCTTCTACAGACAGCTCTCTTTTGCCCATTATACAGTGGACAAACCTGTATCATTCCAGAATCAGTATTAGGAAATGTATTGGTGCTGCACTTACAAGCACATCCTCCAATCCAGTTCTTGTTAGAAATAAAGCTGACCTCCTTCATCAGTCTCAACTTTTCTCCTACAACTCAAGTAAGAGAAAGGAAGTATATCATCTTGAGCATCTCTCAACCCCAACAACATATAAAAAATAAAATAAAAACCCAACCTATTGCTTTCAAGTCAATTCCAACTGATGGCTATCTCATGTATGACAGAGTAGAATTCCTCCATAGCATTTACTGGGCTATAATCTTAACAGGCTGCTAACTCAAATGCTGCCAGTTAGAACCTACCCAGCATTTCCTCAAGAGAAAGACCGTCAGTCTGCTTCTGAAGATTACAGCCTAGAAAACCACATAGGGAAGTTCTACTCTGTCACATGGGATCGCTATGAGTTGGAATCGATTTGACGGCACCTAAGAACATCAACAAGCTTAACAGAAGTAGTTTGTCAGGGCTTTGTTTCTCAACGCTGCTGTCTGGGATCGAACCACCAACCCTTAGGTTTGCAGCCAATGACTACAAACCAAGTTCCCATATAAATGATAAAGGAAGCATAATTACCTCAAAGTAGAAACTAGGACACAATGAAAAACACTCCAAAAAAACTGAAGAATTATTTTCAATTTAAAATTCTTCATGCACTTAAACGGAATAAAATGTGCAGGTGAAATAAAGACATTCTCAGACATGTAAGATCTCAAAAACTTTTCCTTCCAGTTATTCTTCTTCAAAAAGCTACTAAAGGGTGTGCACCAACAAAATCACAGAGTAAATAAAGAAGACACGCACTTGAGAGAGCCAGGAATCCAAAACAGGAGAGAGAGGTAGGGAGACTCCTGGATGATGATAAGAGTGAAATCAAAGGTGATACTCCGTTATCAGGCTTAGAAATTGACCGATCCAAACAGAAGGAGGACTATGGGGAGTCCATGAAAAGTGTCCCCAGGGGAAAAAAAATTACCTGCTGATAAATGAAATATACTCCTGGTAAATAACTTTCTCAGTTGGAAAATAATGAGGGAGGACATTGTTTCTCCTGTCAGAAAGTTTGATAATGAATTGGTGAAAGATATAGAAAACTGAGAAGAAAGTGGGGGGATTAAAAACAATTCTTAAATCTATGGGGAATAGGAAGTTATGTATAAGACACCCAATGTAAGAACACTAGCGAAGTACCTGCATGGTACAAATGGTTAACACTCTCAGCTGCTACCTGAAATGTTGGAGATTCCAGTTCACCCACAGGTGCCTTAGAAAAAAGGCCTGGGGCTATACTTACAAAAAATCATCCATTGAAAACCCTGTGGAGCACAGTTTATTCTTGGTACTCTGACATATATGGGGTCACCATGAGTCAGAATCGACTTGACAAAAACTGGTTTTTTTTGTTTGTTTTGCTTTTAGATAATTGCAAACACCACTCAAAACCCAGAACTAATGACTAATTAAGTGAAAGAAAAATGTTTCGATAAGTATAGAATAAAAATGTTAAGTAATAAGCATTGGGTCTGTGCACTTGATAACATTTTTCTTTCTAAATGCTGCTTAAAATAACAGCGTATTGTAGAAGAAACAACATCCTGATTTTTAGAAATACAAGTGACACGGACCTGCCAATAAACTTTGCGGGTTCAACAGAGCAGTCCCATTCAGCCGTAGGTGTCTGGTGGGCACTGCTACTCCACTACAGCTCCCTCACCAGGGAGCTGATGGCAGCAGTGTCTCCTCAAGACCATGGTGAGCGTGTGATATTCCCACAAGGAGTCGTTCTCCACCTTTAGAGACAAAAATAGACAACTTTTCATAAGAAAGATTTACTCTGTCATCTGAGGTTATTGCACTTTGTTTGAAAGAGGCCCTATGTAGAATGAACTCACACCTCTATTGGCAAAGTTTAACACAACCAGGGGAAGGAAGGGAAAAGGTGGCCAGGCTGATTCCTGTGCTTTACCGACATTCGTTCCATATTTCACATCCCCGTGTTGTTTCCCTAGCTCTGCACACTGCTGATGCTGCTACTCCTACTGCTGCTGCTCCTTGTCTCAGATTCACAGTCCAGATCTCTGCCGCCAAAGATTACTGATTTACTTTAAGTTTAATATCCATTTACTATTTTCACTACTGCTGTTATGTTTTAGTGACTTTTGAATGAGTTAGCCAATTTTCTAAAAACAGTGCCAACATTTACCTTACCTTTTCTAATAACAGTTCCAACATCTAACAACATTTAACTAACTCTAACCCTTTATCCGAATGACAGGCAAAATGAAGAAATTCTTATAACACTGCATAGGTTTTAATCACGATGGGTTCCCCACTTGGTCCCCAGGCAGAATTCACGAGGGACAGTAGTCTTCAGTATGAGAAGTCTTTGAGCACCCAGGACCAGAATTCAACCAGAATTCTTTGCTCATGACCTCCACCTTTCACTGCTTAAATCCACAAAAGCCTCCTCCCAGCTGCACGCCTTCCCCAAGGCGAACTATCAGGAAAACCATGTTACCTGCCTCCAACTGCTGCTGCACCCATTAGCCTAAGCCTTTTCTTGTGACAATGGCAATAGTGTAAGGAGACACCCCTGTTACACACTGAATTGTGTCTCTCCCAAAATATGGGTTAGACCACCCAACAACACCAAAGTATACATTATTTTCCAATGCACATGGAACATTCTCCAGCAGAGACCACATCTAAGGGCACAAAGCAACCCTCAGCAAAATCCAAAACTATATTCTCTGATCACAATGCCATAGAAGTAGAAATTAATAACAGGAAGAGCAAGGAAAAAAAAATCAAATACATGGAAACTGAATAACACCTTGCTTAAAAACCACTGTGGAATAGAAGAAATCAAAGATGCAAGCAAAAAATTTCTAGACTCAAACAAGAATGCAAACACATCATACCAAAACCTTTGAGACACAGCAAAGGAATTGCTCAGTGCTCAGAGGTCAATTTATAGCAACAGATGCACACATCAGAAAAGAAGAAAGGGACAAAATCAAAACATTAGCTGTACAATTCAAACACATAGAAAGAACAGCAAAAGAAGCCCACAGACACCAAAAGAAACGAAATAATAAAGACCAGAGCAGAAATACATGAAACAGAAAAGCAATAGAGAGAATCACAAAACCAAAAGATGGTTCTTTGAAAGGATCAACAAAATTGACAAACCACTGGCCAAACTGACAAAAGGAAAACAAGAGAGGAAGTAAGTAACCCAATTAAGAAATAAAATGGGAGACATTACAACAGACCCAACTGAAATAAAAAGGATCATAACAGAGTACTAAGAGATACTGTACTCCAACAAATTTGAAAACCTAAAGGAAATGCACAAATTCTAGAAACACACTACCTACCTAACTAACACAAATGAAGTAGAAAATCTGAACAGAACTTTAGAAAGAGAAGAGATTGAAAAGATAATAATAATAAAACTCCCAACAACAAAAAGTCCTGGCCAAGATGGCTTCACTGTGCCCCTCTGGAAGAATTCTACCAAACATTCAAAGAGTTTGCACCAGCACTACTCAAACTGTTTCAAAACACAGAAAAGGACGAGGTATTTCCCAATTAATTCTGTAAAGCCAGCATATCCCTGATAAAAAACTAGGCAAAGACACCACAAAAGAAGAAAATTACAGACACATATCTCTCATAGTATACATACAAAAATTCACAACAAAATTCTAGCCAATAGAATTCAGCACCACATCAAAAAAATAATACACCAGGACCAAGACAGATTCATAACAGGTATGCAACGATGAATCAACATTAGAAAATCATCCAAAGTAAGCCACTTCAAAAAGAAAAGAATTACATGATCATAATATCTCAATCATCACAGAAAAGACATTCGATAAAGACCAACACCCATTCCTGATAAAAACATACAATAAAATAGGAATAGAAGGGAAATTCCTCAACATAATAAAGGGCATCTATACAAAACCAATAGGCAACGTCATTCTCAGTGGAGACAGGCTGAAAAATTCCCCTTTAGAATGGGAACAAGACAAGGATACCCTTTATCACCACGCCTAGTTAACATTCTGCTGGAAGTCCTAGCTAGAGCAATAGGGCAAAAAAGAGAAATAAAAGGCATCTAAATTGGTGATGAAGAAGGAAAACTATCCCTATTCACAGATGGTGTGATACTACACACATAGAGGACCCAAAAGACTGCACAAGAAAACTACTGGAACTAATAGGAAAATTCAGCAGAGTAGCAGGACACAAGATAAACATGCAAAACTCAGTTGGATTCCTATACACCAATTTAGAGAACTATGAAAAGGAAATCAGGAGAACCACACCATTTATACTAGTCCCTTAAAAAATAAAATACTTAGGAATAAATCTAACCAGGGATGTAAAAGACCTATACAAAGAAAACTACAAAAAACTGCTGCAAGAAACCAAACAAGACCTGCCTACATGGAAAATCATACCATGCTCATGGATAGGCAGGCTCAACTTTCTGAAAATGTCCATTCTAACCAAAGCAGTCTACAAATACGATGCAATCTTGATTCTAATACTAGCATCATTCTTTAAGCAGATTGAAAAACTAATCATTCACTTAATATGGAAAGAAAAGAGGCCCCAGATAAGTAAAACATTATTGAAGAAGTGCAATGTAGGAGTCAGCGCACTACCTGACCTCAGAACCTGATATATAACTATGGTAGTCAAAATAGCCTGGTACTGGTACAATGATAGACACATTGAACCCATGGAACAGAATTGAGGACCCGGATGTATATCCATCTACCTACAACTACCTCATCTTCACAGACACTCCCAAATGCCTTGAGAGACAGAGCTACTGCGCTGAGGGCTGGGGACCCCAGTCTCAGGGGATATGTAGCTCAATTGGCATAACAATCTAAAAAAAATATTGCTAAACAGGGGTAAATAATAAGGTAACCACAAAAAGGTATAACAACTCCATAACTCAAGATAAAAGCCAAGAAAAACGTAACGACTCAACTAACATAAAGTCAAACACTATGAAAATGAGGATCTCACAATTTACTAAGAAAAACGTCTCAGCACAAAAAAGTATGTGGAAAAATGAAATTGTCAACAACACACATAAAAAGACATCAAAATGACAGCACTAAAAACTTATTCATCTATAATTACACTGAATGTAAATGGACTAAATGCATCAATAAAGAGACAGAGAGCCACAAACTGGATAAAAAAACACGATCCATCTATATGCTGCCTACAAGAGACACACCTTAGACCTAGAGACACAAACAAACTAAAACTCAAAGGATGGAAAAAAATATATCAAGAAAACAATAAGCAAAAAAGAAGAGGAGTAGCAATATTAATTTCTGACAAAATAGACTTTAGACTTAAATCCACCACAAAGGATAAAGAAGGACACTATATAATGATAAAAGGGACAATTGATCAGGAAGACATAACCATATTAAATATTTATGCACCCAATGACAGGGCTACAAGATACATAAATCAAATTTTAACAGAATTGAGAAGTGAGATAGACACCTCCACAATTATAGTAGAAGACTTCAACACACCACTTTTAGAGAAGGACAGGACATCCAGTAAGAAGCTCAATAGAGACACGGAAGACCTACTTACAACAATCAACCAACTTGACCTCATTGACTTATACAGAACTCTCCACCCAACTGCTGCAAAGTATACTTTTTTTTCTAGTGCACATGGAACATTCTCTAGAATAGACCACATATTAGGTCATAAAACAAACCTTTGCAGAGTCCAAAACATCGAAATATTACAAAGCATCTTCTCAGACCACAAGGCAATAAAACTAGAAATCAATAACAGAAAAACTAGGGAAAAGAAATCAAATACTTGGAAAATGAACAATACCCTCCTGAAAAAAGACTGGGTTATAGAAGACATCAAGGAGGGAATAAGGAAATTCATAGAATGCAACGAGAATGAAAATACTTCCTATCAAAACCTCTGGGACACAGCAAAAGCAGTGCTCAGAGGCCAATTTATATCGATAAATGCACACATACAAAAAGAAGAAAGAGCCAAAATCAGAGAACTGTCCCTACAACCTGAACAAATAGAAAGTGAGCAACAAAAGAATCCATCAGGCACCAGAAGAAAACAAATAATAAAAATTAGAGCTGAACTAAATGAATTAGAGAACAGAAAAACAATTGAAAGAATTAACAAAGCCAAAAGCTGGTTCTTTGAAAAAATTAACAAAATTGATAAACCATTGGCTAGACTGATTAAGGAAATACAGGAAAGGAAACAAATAACCCGAATAAGAAACGAGAAGGACCACATCACAACAGAACCAAATGAAATTAAAAGAATCATTTCAGATTACTACAAAAAATTGTACTCTAACAAATTTAAAAACCTAGAAGAAATGGATGAATTCCTGGAAAAACACTACCTACCTAAACTAACACATTCAGAAGTAGAACAACTAAATAGACCCATAACAAAAAAAGAGATTGAAACGGTAATCAAAAAACTCCCAACAAAAAAAAAGCCCTGTCCCGGACGGCTTCACTGCAGAGTTCTACCAAACCTTCAGAGAAGACTTAACACCACTACTACTGAAGGTATTTCAAAGCATAGAAAATGACGGAATACTACCCAACTCATTTTATGAAGCCACCATCTCCCTGATACCAAAACCAGGTAAAGACATTACAAAAAAAGAAAATTATAGACCTATATCCCTCATGAACATAGATGCAAAAATCCTCAACAAAATTCTAGCCAATAGAATCCAACAACACATCAAAAAAATAATTCACCATGATCAAGTGGGATTTATACCAGGTATGCAAGGCTGGTTTAATATCAGAAAAACCATTAATGTAATTCATCACATAAATAAAACAGAAGATAAAAACCACATGATCTTATCAATTGATGCAGAAAAGGCATTTGACAAAGTCCAACACCCATTTATGATAAAAACTCTTACCAAAATAGGAATTGAAGGAAAATTCCTCAACATAATAAAGGGCATCTATGCAAAGCCAACAGCCAATATCACTCTAAATGGAGAGAACCTGAAAGCATTTCCCTTGAGAACGGGAACCAGACAAGGATGCCCTTTATCACCGCTCTTATTCAACATTGTGCTTGAAGTTCTAGCCAGGGCAATTAGGCTAGACAAAGAAATAAAATGTATCTGGATTGGCAAGGAGGAAGTAAAGTTATCACTATTTGTAGATGACCTGATCTTATACACAGAAAACCCTAAGGAATCCTCCAGAAAACTACTGAAAGTAATAGAAGAGTCTGGAAGAGTCTCAGGTTATAAAATAAACATACAAAAATCACTTGGATTCCTCTACATCAACAAAAAGAACACCGAAGAGGAAATAACCAAATCAATACCATTCACAGTAGCCTCCAAGAAGATCAGATACTTAGGAATAAATCTTACCAAGGATGTAAAAGACCTATACAAAGAAAACTACAAAGCTCTACTACAAGAAATTCAAAAGGACATACTTAAGTGGAAAAACATACCTTGCTCATGGATAGGAAGACTTAACATAGTAAAAATATCTATTCTGCCAAAAGCCATCTATACATATAACGCACTTTCGATCCAAATTCCAAAGTCATATTTTAAGGGGATAGAAAAACAAATCACCAATTTCATATGGAAGGGAAAGAAGCCCCGGATAAGCAAAGCATTACTGAAAAAGAAGAAGAAAGTGGGAGGCCTCACTCTACCTGATTTCAGAAGCTATTATACAGCCACAGTAGTCAAAACAGCCTGGTACTGGTACAACAACAGGCACTTAGACAAATGGAACAGAATTGAGAACCCAGATATAAATCCATCCATGTATGAGCAGCTGATATTTGACAAAGGACCAGTGTCAGTTAATTGGGGAAAAGATAGTCTTTTTAACAAATGGTGCTGGCATAACTGGATATCCATTTGCAAAAAAATGAAACAGGACCCATACCTCACACCATGCACAAAAACTAACTCCAAGTGGATCAAAGACCTAAACATAAAGACTAAAACGATAAAGATCATGGAAGAAAAAATAGGGACAACCCTAGGAGCCCTAATACAGGGCATAAACAGAACACAAAACATTAACAAAAATGCCGAAGAGAAACCAGATAACTGGGAGCTCCTAAAAATCAAACACCTATGCTCATCTAAAGACTTCACCAAAAGAGTAAACAGACCACCTACAGACTGGGAAAGAATTTTCAGCTATGACATCTCAGACCAGCGCCTGATCTCTAAAATCTACATGATTCTCTCCAAACTCAACCACAAAAAGACAAACAACCCAATCAAGAAGTGGGCAAAGGATATGAACACACATTTCACTAAAGAAGATATTCAGGCAGCCAACAGATACATGAGAAAATGCTCTCGATCATTAGCCATTAGAGAAATGCAAATTAAAACTATGATGAGATTCCATCTCACACCAGCAAGGCTGGCATTAATCCAAAAAACACAAAATAATAAATGTTGGAGAGGCTGTGGAGAGATTGGAACTCTTATACACTGCTGATGGGAATGTAAAATGGTACAACCACTTTGGAAATCTATCTGGCGTTATCTTAAACAGTTAGAAATAGAACTACCATACAACCCAGAAATCCCACTCCTCGGAATATACCCTAGAGATACAAGAGCCTTCACACAAACAGATATATGCACACCTATGTTTATTGCAGCTCTGTTTACAATAGCAAAAAGCTGGAAGCAACAAAGGTGTCCATCAACGGATGAATGGGTAAATAAATTGTGGTATATTCACACAATGGAATACTACGCATCGATAAAGAACAGTGACGAATCTCTGAAACATTCCATAACATGGAGGAACCTGGAAGGCATTATGCTGAGCAAAATGAGTCAGAGGCAAAAGGACAAATATTGTATAAGACCATTATTATAAGATCTTGAGAAATAGTAAAAGCTGAGAAGAACACATACTTTTGTGGTTACGAAGCGGGGAGGGAGGGAGGGAGGGAGAGGGTTTTTTATTGATTAATCAGTAGATAAGAACTGCTTTAGGTGAAGGGAAAGACAACACTCAATACATGGAAGGTCAGCTCAATTGGACTGGACCAAAAGCAAAGAAGTTTCCGGGATAAAATGAATGCTTCAAAGGTCAGTGGAGCAAGGGCGGGGGTCTGGGGAACATGGTTTGCGGGGACTTCTAAGTCAATTGGCAAAATAATTCTATTATGAAATCATTCTGCATCCCACTTTGCAATGTGGCATCTGGGGTCTTAAATGCTAACAAGCGGCCATCTAAGATGCATCAATTGGTCTCAACCCACCTGGAGCAAAGGAAAATGAAGAACACCAAGGCCACACGACAACTAAGAGCCCAGGAGACAGAAAGGGCCACATGAACCACATGAGACCAGAAGAACTAGTTGGTACCCGGCCACAATCGATGACTGCCCTGAGAGGGAGCACAACAGAGGACCCCTGAGGGAGCAGGAGATCAGTGGGATACAGACCCCAAATTCTCATAAAAAGACCAAACTTAATGGTCTGACTGAGACTAGAGGCATCCCGGCGGCCATGGTCCCCAGACCTTCTGTTGACACAGGACAGGAACCATCCCCGAAGACAACTCCTCAGACACGAAAGGGACTGGTCAGTGGGTGGGAGAGAGATGCTGATGAAGAGTGAGCTAATTATATCAGGTGGATGCTTGAGATTGTGTTGGCATCTCTTCTCTGGAGGGGGGATGGGAGGATAGAGAGAGAGGGAAGGTGACAAAATTGTCATGAAAGGAGAGACTGAAAGGGCTGACTCAACAGGGGGAGAGCAAGTGGGAGTACGGAGTAAGATGTATGTAAACTTATATGTGACAGACTGATTGGATTTGTAAACGTTCACTTGAAGCTTAATAAAAGTTAATAAAAAAAAATTGCTCTACAACTGACTGTGGTGAGTAGCAACTGAGGTCTTAAAAGCCTATGAGTGGCCATCTAAGATACATCTACTGGTTCCATCCTGGCTGGAACACAGAGAATGAACAAGACCAAAAACACAATGGAAAAATTAGTACAAAGGACTAATGGACCACATGAACCACAGCCTCCACCAGCCTGAGCCCAGAATAACTAGATGGTGCCAGATTACCAACACTCACGGCTCGGGCAGGGAGCACAATAGAGGGTCCAAAAACAGAGCCGAAGAAAAATGCAGAACAAAATTCAAATTCACAAACACACACACACAAAAAAGATCAGCCTTGCTGCCCTGACAGAGACTGAAGACACCTGAAGAGTATGGCCACCAGTCACCCCTTTAACTCAATACTGAAGTCACTTCTGAGATCCACCCTTCAGCCAAAGATTAGGCAGGTCTATAGGGCCAACAATAACACATGTGAGGGACATGCTTCATAATTCAACCATGTATAGAAGACTAAATGGGCACACTAGCCCAGAAGCAAAGACAGGAAGGCAGGAAGGGACAGGAAAACTGGAAGAATGGGGTGGAGAAGGGTAGAGGGTTGACACATCACAGGGTTGGCAACCCATGTCACAAAACAATTTCTGTATTAACTGTTTCATGAGAAACTAATTTGCTCTGTAAACTTTCACCTAAATCATATTTTTTTAAAAAATCAATCATCAATATAGTACAATGGAAAAAATATATATGTGTTAGAATCCTAGCCCCTATACAACTAATCTAATATAATGTAACCACCTTTCATAATGCAGTCTAATGTAATCGATCTATCAGTTGAGGTCATACCAGTGTTAGATGAGCCCTAAAACTAAACACTTCAGAGATTAGACACAGACAAAGGGAACACAGAGACTATCTGACAACAGGGGTAGATGCATTCAGAAGCTCAGGAATGCCAAGGATGGCTGGCAGCTACTAGAAGCTGAAATAGACAAAGGACTGGCCTCTAGAGCCACATCCTGAGTTTGGACTTCCAGAGTCCTAAATGCCAAGACAATAAATTTCCTTTCCTTAAAGCCACCCACTTGTGGAATTTGTGTTACAGCAGCACTATGGAACTAAGACACCACCAAGCCCAGGGTGCAGGACAAGGTAGGCTTGTTTGGACAATCTTCAAGTCTGTCTATCACATACTACATTTGGTGGTCCAGGAATGGAAACATTCCATTTTCTTCCTTCTACCCTCCTGGTCCCGCAGTCCTGTAGACTTATCTCCATAATCCCCAACACTTGCCAAAAGCTCCATTCACCCTGCCCTGGATCCCAGCACTGTTCCCACTCCAGGGCAAGTACCCATCTGGTCACTGGGGCCTCCAGCCTCTCACAGAGCACCTCCTGGGATTTCCTTGCTGGTTTCTGATCAAGTGGGCTCTTTCTTGGGTGACAATGAGCTGCCAGAGATGTGGGGGACAGCAGAGGCAAGGAGCCTGTGACCCCTATGGGAGGAGACACCTACAGATTACAAGATCAACGCTGGCTCTGCCTTCTATTGCAACCCACACAGCTCAACTGGAGGGGCCACCTGTGTGTGTATCCATGGTCCCTGGGTCGTAGCACCCTGCTTGGATAAGGAGGTGGGATGGCTTTCATGTTATAAAGACACTGGCTCATAGCATTTGGCCATGCAAACTCCCATCAGGACCAAACCCCTTCCGTCCCCCCACCCAGGCTCAAAGTGATGGCCTATACTAGGGGATCAGACCCTGCAGACCTTTGCATCCATGCCCCACATTCTCTCCAGGAGTCCTTGAAGGGCAATGCCTCCTTGCAAGGTCACACTGAGATCCACGAACATCAATTTCCTATAGGACCACACACTGATACTTGTGCAGGCGGAAATACCAGCAGGACCACTGCAGACTCCAGAGCTGGTACCAACACACTTGGCCTGAAAGAGGAGGGAGGGAGGGGCAGTTGCTGATGCCTGGAGGTCACCTTGACAAAACAGAGCCAGTCCACTGAGGGAGAGAGCCCATGTAAATCCTCTCCCTTGGTGTCCCCCCTCCCTCTGACCTCCTGCCAGCTTCCCCTTGACCTGACACCCCTTCCAGCATCCAGGGAATGAAACCATTTACAGGGTCAGCACCAGAGCCAGCCTATGAATGTGAGCCAGCCAGGCATTTCCTGGCACCATAACTGGGAAACAGATTATCTGGCAGCTGGAATGGCCTGAGGGTTGTACCTGGAGAGAGGTGCTGGGGACAGGGGTTGCCAGAGCTGACAGCATAGAAGAAATGGAGGCTGTCATCAGAGATGCCTTGATCTTCCTCGCTGGCAGGCTAGGGGATGTCAGACTACCCTGTGCAGACCAAGCTAAGGCCTCCCATGTTGGGACAGTCTATTCCGGCTATTGGAGAGGGACACTGGGAGAGGTTGTGATAAGTTTCCATTGAGTCAGCGCTCAACTCATAGTGACTCCATGCACAGCGGAACAAAGCGCTGCCCAGTCCTGCACCATCCATGATAGGTTTCAGATCACAGATGTGATCCATAGGGCTTTCATTGGCTGGTTTTCAGAAATCCTTCTCCAGGCCTTTATTGCAAGTCCATCTGAGTCTAGAAGCTCTGCTGAAATCTCTTCAGCACCATAGTAACATGCAAGCCTCCGCTGACAGATGGGTGGTGGCTGCACATGACATGCATTGGCTGGGAATTGAATCCAGGTCTCCCACATGCAAGGTGAGAACTCTACAGCTGAACCTTCAATGCTGCATACTGGGAGAATATCCTTTAACTGATCTCCTTTGGCACTTCTAGAATGTTTCCTCACTAAGTGGGGACATGGAATCAGACAGAACCAATTTTCCATGTTCCTTCTAAGTCTGTCAGATGCCAGAACCCCACATTACTGTCCACACCTGGGCGCGCCCCTGACGGCATGGGTTGTCTTGGAAAATAACTAGCCCAAGGCCCTATCACTGAGGCCAGTGGAGACAGGAGGTACATATCCAGAACTACCCCTCTAGCTAAGCTGGGAGGATGTGCGTCCACTCAGCCTGAAAGGCAGATGTTTACACTCACCATGACCAGGAACTGGCTTGTGGTGTTATGAGATTAAACATAGCACAGCACAGGGATTTTGTCAAAACAATACCAACCACTTTGCATGAGTTGCCAAAAGAGAAAGTAAGGGTCCAAAAGCTGGAAACGTATGTCCTACATTCCTAGGGGTTAGGGTAGAAAACTGGGTTGGGGTTGGTGGCTCAGAGGAAGTATCTCAATTAAAGAGGAGGGGTCCTCAGTTGTTATTAGTATCAGCACAAAATAAACCTCCGAAATATATTTTGATTCTTAGCCAAAATCGTCTAAACTCCCTCCCTCCCAGTTTCTATGGCTCATTCAGATAGTGGCTCCCAGGAAGGGGTTACCCTACTGTCCTCTCTCCTCCACCCCCACCCATCCACCTGCCTGATGGTCTGATGAGAGTCATTCAAAGACAGGCCAGTGAGATTGAGAACGTGTTGGAGATTTAAGATGCTGTCCAGTGATTCTTATGGACATTCCCTTTAGGAAACACTGGGTTGGGTTTATTTCTTAGAAGACACAAGGTTTTGTGATCACAGCTCATGATCATGGTTACAAACAGCCTAACTCTGTTTTTGGACTTGAACTCAAGCAGGAGGCAAAAATGAACCTGATGAGGGCCCAGAGCCCCTTGGGGCACAGTGTGGACAAACAGAAGTTGGTTGCAGTCTGTGGAAGAGCATCCCGAATACAAGGGCTGGTCCAGGCAACCCTGTACCCCCTGCAAGCATGTCCCAGAGCTAGAAGGTTCCTGGAGACTCATACCTTTAACCAGGGCCTCCAAATAGTGAGGCAACTCAGGTCATTAACTTTCCACTCACTGCATTGTTCCAGCCATGACAAGGTTGCCTGCAGGGTTTTGTTGTTGTAGCAGCTCATGTCAACACCATACACAATGGTACAAAATGCTGCCCAGTCCATCCCTGTGACTGGTTGCAGATCAGACCATTGGGATCCATAAGGTTTTCATTGGCTGCTTTTCAGATGTAGATCTCCAGGCCTTTCTTCCTAGTCCATCTTAGTCTGGAAGCTTTGCTGAAACCCATTCAGCATCATAGCAACATGAACTCCTCCACTGACAGATGGATGATGGCTGCACATGAAGTGCACTAGCTGGAAATAGAACCTGGGTCTCCCACATGGATAGTGAGAATACTACCACAGAATCACCAACGAGTGTTGATGATGGGACTCGCTTTTAACTTCTTGTTATGGGACATGTGTGCACAATCATGCCAGCACTCAACCCCATAGTGTGATCTGACGCATACCACAAAGTAAAGTGGAGATGGGGTCTTTCTTTGAGATTTTGAGTGAGTGGACCCCACCCCAGTGCTCATCATGTTTACCACTGTGGTAGTTTTGAGCAGCCTGCTGGGAATCACCCACTTCAGTGTGGCAGGCACTTAACCACATGCTTCCTTGGGAATCCTGAGCCTCGGCGTTTCTGGATGGCAGCAGTTTTTCTCGATCTTCACTCCCCCAGCTCATCTAACAAGGTTGTGTGCATTTGGTTCACCATGTTGAGTCCCTTCCTGTTGCAAATACCTGGAGGGGCTTCTGTTTCTTGATTCAATTCTGACTTACAAAGTAATGGGTAACAAAGCAGTTCCAGGAGGCACAACCCAGGAGATGGGAACTGAGATTGCTTATCTGATTAATTAATTATGACAGCTTTTGGAGAAAATGATCATCAGTGGAAAGGAGACAGGGGCAGTCCCGGCAAACTGTGGCAAATCTGGCACATAAATGATCATCTACATTTGCCTGAAATGAAGTGGCGATTAACAGCGAACCTTTGGGGAGACAGATACTGTTGCAAGGGAATGTTAGTTTAGGAATGAGGACGGCAAGGACTGTGGAGCAGCTGGCCTTTCATCACTGCATTGGAGCCTACAGAATGAGAAGGATGATCTCAGAACTCCAAGCTCTCACCTAGAGGCAAGGTCAGAGGGCGAGGGGCCCCATCACTGCCCTAAAAACATTCATTTTCTCTCATAACCGCAGGATGAATGTGATTGTAGGGGGGAACATATCTGAAAGTCAAACCCAACGTTTGCTACAACAGCTTGCCAAGTCTCAACACCAGATGAATTAATTCACAGCCTCACCAGGTGTCTCATGTGAAAGAATTTGTCTGGAAAGAATGTGACCTTGAGAACTGGAACAGTGATATTCCTACAGATTCTGATAAAACCCTGTAGCTTAATTGCCCAAAAGACCACTAGCCAAAGCAGCTTTCCCCCTCCTTGGTCCAAGGACAGTAGCCACCTGGTACTTGTGAATCCTGTAATTACCTCCAGAGTTGCCATGTTTCCTCGAGACCAGCCCACACCGCTATAATTCAGGAGCAGTCCTGAGAGAACACAGGAAGCCAAGACAGGTTGGGACCAGAAGACGGTGGGCTCCACACCACATGCAAGATTTGTCAGCTGATCTTCCAGAAAGCTGGACCTAGTGGTGGGCATGGACTCTAGGGGTTTCACACTCTCAGGTCTAAACTAAGAAGGAAGAAGCACGCTGAGGGGCTTTGCCAAAGTTATCAGCATGCATGAGCTGAACAGAGATGATATGGGCTCAGTGTGTTTCTCCAGTGTCTGCAAATGTCCCTTGGGTGGATCTTGAGGCCAACGTCCCCTCTGGCCAGGGCATTGTGCCCATTCGGTAGTCAGGAAGATGGGCCAAGGATGGTGCCAAAGAGGTAGGAGGGAAGCCAACTGCAGAAGCCAGAGGCACGAATCAAAACGACAAGGTTTTCCTCCTGAGACCAGTTTTGCTGGTAGCTCAGAAGGGTGTGGAAGAGGATGGGACTTAGGGCTGGACTGAGGGTCTGAGCAGCACCAGAGACCAGAATCATCTGGGGGCATTGATCTGCCCACACTGCACCCAGGTAACAGCAGAGGGATGTGTCCATGGGGCTGGGGTGAGAGGCCCTAGAACCTCAGCCTGCTGGTGGGTTTAAGCTCTGGGGTCTTGATGTGGGGATCTTGAGAAGGGCATGTTCCCTGCCCAGCCAAGACTGGCCTGGGGATTCTGAAGGGGAGGGGGGAGTACCCAGTGCCTGATACCTGGTGCTTCTACCTGGCCCCCTGGGTTCCTCTGGGTCCCAGAACACCACGCCTCCCCCACACGCCCAGGTGAGAGTCCCTAGCGTGTCTGGACTCCCCCCAAGGCAGAAATCACCCAGACGAAAGGAGAACTTCAGGAAGCAAGTGGTTCCAGCCAGGTTTCAATCCCGTTCTTACTTGTTGTGGCCTGTGGAGGAGTTCACAACTCAGGGGCCGGGGCTGGGAGGGGCCAGGGGCCTCCTGGGCCAGGGCCAGCACAGGACACTATCTCGGTGAGTCGGGTCGGCAGGGAGCAGCTGGTCTGCAGAGGACAGGGGACCAGAGCCAAGGGAGAGGGTAGAGAGGCATTGGTGGGAGCTGCCAGACCCGGGCAGGGAAACAGCCACAAGGAGTCTGGCATGAGCAGAGCAGGAAACAGCCCCTCAGGCTCGGAGAATGACTGGCTGCTCAGGCTGAATAATGGCTGGCCACATGGGGTTGGAGGCTGCCCATTGCAAGGACCAAGGAACAGTGGCAAGGGCACAGCCACGCCAACAGAGCTGGATGCCAAAGGCAGGCAAAGGAGGGCTGCAGGGGGCCCTGGGCCCTTGGAGACAGTGCCAGGATGGGTAGATGAAGGCCTGGGAGTTGCACAGTGTCTGAGTTGGGCTTGGGGCACAGGGAACACGGCAGAGCCAGGGCTCAGGAATGAGGTGGGCTCAGCACAGGGGACGGGCCTTCCGGTGGCCAGAGGGTTCAGTCCAGAATCATGGAGCCAGTAGGAGCCCCAGGGGAGGGTCAGAGAAGGTGACAGGGGGGCATCCTAGGCTACAGCCAGGGCCAAGGGCAGGAGGGGTCAGAGTGGGTGTCCCTGTGCCCAAGCTCAGAGGGTGGGGGACTGGGCCCAGGGCAGGCATTGAGTGGCCAGCAGGATGGGCTTCAGGAAAAAAGGGTCAGATCCAGGGACCTAGGGGCAAAAGGGAGATGTCGGGCTCCCATGAATAGATACAGGGCTGGGAGGAGTAGATCCAGTCATGTTTGGGGGTCAGCACTGATCCTGCCAATGGGGAGATCAGGGGCCAAAACTGGGGTTGAGGAAGTTGGGGTGAGGCCTGACAAGGGCCAAGAGCTCATCTGGGAGGGAACTAGGGAGATGGGGCTGGGGGTGAGGGGTTCAAGGAACTGGGGGCTACAATCTGAAAGCTGGGAAGTGTGGGTTGAGACCTGGAGCTAGAGGCTGGTTTATAGGGGCTAGGAGATAGGGGCTTGAATCTGGTGCTACTGGGTGCTAGGAGCAGGGAGCTATGTGCTAGGGGCTTGGGGTTGGGGAGATAGGAGCTGAAACCTAGGGGCTGGGAGCTGAGAGCTGGGGCAGGGTGATTGGTGATGGGGCTGGGGGCTAGGTGTTAGAAATGGAGAACTGACGGCTTGGGGCTGGGGTGGGAGCTAAAAGCTGGGGACTGGGAACAAGGAACTGGGCTCTGGGTGAAGGATCTTAGGAGGTTGGAGGTTGGAGCTGAATGCTGGGTATTAGGAGCTGGTAGCTGAGAGCTAGGGGCTGAAAGCTGGTGCTTGGTGCTAGGAGCTGGGGGCTGGGGATAGGGGCTAGAGATTGAGAGCTGGGAGCTGCGAGATACAAGCTGGGTGCTAGGTATTTAGAGTTAGCAGATGGGAGCTAGGGGCTTAGAGATGAGTGCTGGGAGCTAGGTGTTAGGAGCCGCTAGCTGAGACCTGAGGGCTAGGGCCTAGAAGCTGGAGGGCTGCGAGCTGAGAGCTGGGAGCTAAGTGCTAGGGGCTAGGGGCTGGACACAGAAACTGGATCCTAGTGGCTTGGAGCTACATGATAGGAGCGGCATGTTAGGAGCTGGGTGGTGGAGACTGGATCCCTAGGGCTGGGGGCTGGGTGTTGGGAGTTAGAAGCTGGGAGCTGGGATCCAGGTGCTAGGGACTTGGGGCTTAGAGCTGGGGGCTAAGGACTGGATGCTAGGGGCTGGGAGCTGGGGTCAGGGACTGGGTGCTAGGAGATGAGACCTGGGGAATAGGGGTTAAGAACTGAGAGTTAGGTGCTGGGGGCTGAGAGCTGTGAGCTAGGGGATAGGGGCAGGGTGCTAGGAGCTGGGAGCTGTGAATTAAGGACTGGGAACTGGGTGCTGAGAGCTGGCGGTTGAGAGCTGGGGCTAGGGACTGGGAGCCTGGGTCTGAGAGCTAGGGGGCTGGTGGGTGAATGCTGAGAGTTAGAGGTCAGTACTAGGGCAGGAGCTAGGAGCTTGGAGCCGAGAGCTGGGGGCTGGTAAGTGATGCTGAAAGCTGACTGGTAGGTGATGACACTGAGAGCTTGTTGCTAGAAGCTAGGGGTTAGGAGCTGGGGGATGGGAGCTGGGTGCTAGGAGTTGGAGTTGGGGGCTGGGAGCTGAGAGCTAGGAGCTAAGGATTGGGAGCTGTGTGTTAGGACCTGGGGGCTAGGAGCTGGTATTGGAAGCTGGGGTTTAGGAGCTAGGGGCTGGGAGCTGGGTGCTGGGAGCTGGGGTCTGGGAGCTCAGGGCTAGGAGTTCAGGGCTGGGAGCTAGGGCCTAGGAGCTAGATGCTGGGACCTGGGTGCAAGGAGCTGGCTGCTAGTAGCTGGAGGCTAGGAGCTGGGGGCTTGGAGCTGGTTGCCAGGAGCTGGGGACTAGGAGCTAGGTGCTGGGAGTTGGGGGCTAGGAGCTGGGTGCTAAGAGCTGGGGGCTGGGGCCTGGGGGATGTGTGCTAGCAGGTCAGTGCTGGAAGTTGTACTGGTAGCTGAAAGCTAGGAGCTGGGAGCTAGGAGCTGATTGCTAGGAGCTGAGGCTAGAAGCTGGCTGCTAGGAGCTGGAAGCTTGGAGCTGTGTGCTAGGAGCTTGGAGTTGAGAGATGAGGGCTAGGAGCTCGGGTCTTATTCCTAGGAGCTTGGCTATGAGCTAGGGGCTAGGAGCTGTGTCCTAGCAGCTTAGGGCAGGGAGCTGAGGACTAGGAACTGGGTGCTAGGAGCTCAGGGCTGGGAGCTGGAGGCTAGAAGCTGGGGCTAGGAGCTGGGTGCTAGAAGCTGGGTGCTAGGAGCTGGGTGATAGGAACTTGGGACTGGGAGCTGGGTGCTAGGAGCTGAGGGCTAAGAGCTGGGTGCTAGGAGCTGGGTGCTAGAAGCTAGGTGTTAGAAGCTGGGAGCTGAGATCGGAAGGCTAGGACCTTGGAGCTGGGGGCTAGGAGCTGGTTACTAGGAGCTGGGTGCTGGGAGATGCAAGCTGAGAGCTGTGTGCTAGCAGCTGGGTGCTAGGAGATGGGGGCTGGGGGCAGTGAGCTGAGAGCTAGTGGCTGGTGGGCGAATGCTGGGAGCTGACAGATACATGCTAGGACTGGGAGCTGGGTGCCAGGGATGGGAGCTGGAAACTGAGAGGTAGGGGCTGGAGACTAGGAGCTGGGTGCTAGTAGCTGGAGGCTAGGATCTGGGGGCTTGGAGCTGGTTGCCAGGAGCTGGGGACAAGGAGCTAGGGGCTGGGAGTTGGGGGCTAGGAGCCGGAGACTAGGAGCTAGGTGCTAAGAGCTGGGGGCTGGTGGCTGGGGGCTGGAGACTAGGATTTGGGTGCTAGGTGCTGGGAACTGGTTGCTAAGAGCTCTGGGCTGGGTCATGGAAGCTGGGTGCTAAGAGCTTAGGACAGAAGATGGGGGCTAGGGTTGGAGGTGGGAGCTGGGGGCTGGGACTGGGAACTGGAGGCTAGGAGCTGGGAGCAGAGGGCTGGGATCTGGAGGCTAGAAATTGAATATTAGGAAATGGAAGGTAAAGAGTGGGAGCTGAGTCTGGTGAGTGAATGGTGGAAGGTGAGAGGTAGGTGATAGAGCTGGGAACTGGGTGCTAGGAGCTGGGGACTGGTAACTGAGATCTGGGAGCTGAGGGCTGGGACCTGGAGGCTAGCAGCTAGGGGCCAGGGACAGGTAGCTGAGAAGTAGGGACTGGGGATAGGGGTCTGGAGGCTGGTTGCTAGGAGCTGGGACTTGAAGGCTGGGAGCTAGGAGCTAGGGGTTAAGAGCTGTTTGCTAGGAACCGAGAGCTAGGGGCTGGGAGCTCAGGGTTGGGTACTAGAGCCTGGGGGCTGAATGCTAAAAGCTGATAGTTGGGTACTAGGAGCTAGGGGGTAAGAGCTGTTTGCTAGGAACCGAAAACTAGGGGCTGGGAGCTCAGGGTTGGGTTCTAGAAACTGGGGGCTGAATGCTAAAAGCTGATAGTTGGGTACTAGGAGCTAGGGGCTGGGAGCTGGGGGCTGGGTGCTACATGCTGGGGACTTAAAGCTAGAGGCTACGTTCTAAGAGCTGGGGCTGGAAACTGAGATCTAGGAGCTGTGATTTATGAGCTGGGTGCAGGGAGTTGAGTTCAGAGAGCTGAGGCCCAGAGTTGGGGGTAGGAGCTGGTTGCTCTGACAGATGAGACTGAGGGCCTTGGCACCTGAACAGCTGGGCCGAGGGTGGGTGTCCTGGTGGCCCAGGGAACAAACCCAGTGCTGGGAAGTGAGTGAATAGAGGAGGACCACCTGGCAAGTCTGGGCTGAATGTGCTGGGGCTGGCAGGGGGGCAGAAGGCCTGAGGACACTGAGGCAGGTCCTGGCCTCAGGGCCTGTGTAGGGGGCCCCAGGGCTGGAGAGCAGGAGGCCCGGAAGTCCTGCAGAAGCTGGGGCAGAGTTTCTGGTTGGTGAGTGCTGAGGGCCATGTGGAGGGCTGGGCGCTTTGGGCTGGAAAACTGGGAGGGGACAGGCCTGAGCTGAGTGATGGAAGGTAGGTGGGCAGAGGTAGGAGTCTGGACTGGCAGGAGCTCCAGCACCGGTGCAGTGAGAGAACCCTGGGAAGTGGAGGCCCCAGGGCTGAGAGAGAAACCAGAGGCTCTTCCAAAGGGCTCAGTTCAGTTTCAGGGGTGCTGAGGTTAAACGGTGGGGTCACAAGGTAGCCAACCCAGCAGAGATGCCTAAACAGGGGCTGCTTCAACCTGTGGTATATAAGTGGACAAGGGAAAGGGGGCAGCCAGATGGGCTCACAGTTGGAAGGGACAGGCCTGAAAGGGGTGGGCTTGAGCTCTGAAGCCTGAGGACTCAGGGAGAGAGGGTGCACTCCACCTGCCTGGCGCTCACAGTACCGGCACAAACACGGAAGAAGAGGATTCAAGGGCAGGTGCAGGGCTCCCACCTGGGCTGAGGGTGGGCTGGGGTGCCCTGGTTTCCAGAGGGGCTAGGCTAGGAAGCAGGGCCTGGCGGTAGGTGGGGCTCAGGCTGAACTGACAGACCTGGGAGCCAGGTGGATAAAGGCAAGGAAGGCTGAGTTTGGGTTGTGGAGGGAGCAAGAGATGTGCCTTGGAGCTAGCTCAGACAGGACCATGCAAAAAGGAGGAAGCATCTAGGTGAGCAAGGAGCCAGACAGTGGCCAGGAAGGATAGGTAGTCCTCAGTGTGGGGAGTGAGGGTGCTGCATTGGTGGAGCCACAGGGGGCCACAGAAGCTCAGGCCCAGAGGAGAAGATTAGAAGGAACCTGGGCTGGGGTTTTTGCTGGCCGGTGGAGGGGAGTAGGGCAGAGAAAGGGATGACCATGTTCCCAGGGCGTTGCTCCAGGACAGGGAGGGGCCAGGCCAGCAGTGACTGGTAGGAAAAAAGGCCTGGGCAGCCTTTGCTACAGAGGGAGCCTTCTTGGAGGGAGGGAGTGGACTCCAGGAGATCTGGAGACACAGGAGGCAGACAGGAGTGGCAAGAGGCTCTGGGTGGAACACCCTGTACTGGGGTGATGAGAGGGTGTGGCAGAGACTGCCACTCCAAAGTACAGGCCCAGGCTGGGGCAAGAGGGGCCAGAGATGGTCACTGGCTGAAAGACCATAGAGAAGCTGGCTGGAGCAAGGGCCTACTGTCCGGGGTGAGACAGAGGAGGTAGGGAACCTGATGCCACTCACCTTAAGAATAATGAATAAGCAAAGTGGGAGGAAGGGCCTGGGAGACCCCAGGGCTGAGCTGGCTCTGGGTGGTCTTGGAAAGCTGGCCAGGTGACCGAGCCAAGCCTGTGGTACTGGCATAGCCAGCGAGGCCACAGCCAAGGCTCCTGGTCCTGGAAGTACAACAGATCAGAGACATCCCAGGCCTGGCACCTTCCCAGGGGCCTCCAGAGAGGGGGTGCTGAGGTGGGAGTGGGTGGGTATGGCCAGCTGTGTGACCCAGGTGTGCGTCCAGATGTGCCCCTCCGGTGTGTACTCCTGGTGCCTGTGAGCACAGAGGACAAGCCTGGCAGGCAGGAAGCCTGGCTCGGCCTGGGCACATGGTCATGTGGGGTCCCCTCTCTTGCAGCCTCAACCACGGCCCCATCAGTCTTTCCCCTGGCCCCCGGCTGTGGGGCCACATCTGAATCTAAGGTGGCCCTGGCCTGCCTGGTCGCCAACTACTTCCCAGAGCCAGTGCTGGTGTCCTGGAACTCTGGAGCCCTGTCTGGTGCATACACCTTCCCGGCCGTCCTGCAGTCGTCTGGCCTGTACTCCCTCAATAGCATGGTGACTGTGCCTGCCAGCGACTGGACCAGCCAGACCTACATCTGCAACGTCGCCCATCCAGCCAGCAACACCAAAGTGGACAAGAAGATCGGTGAGCCACGAGCCTGGTTGCAGTGGGGGACCCACAGCCTGCGTCCCCAGCAGACAGGTTCAGGGTCAGCCTGAGGCCCCTGACGCACCAAGAGATGCAGGGCAAGTGGTGACCCTGTCTGTCTCCTCCCACTAAAGGGTTCTGCCTGCCCCACCCTGAGGTCCCACAAATTCAAGGAGGGTGTCTTCTGGGGTAGCCTGCCAGGCAGAGAGGACACACAGGCTGGATGCCCATAATCCAGTCCCTGAGCTCAACGTTGGATGGTGGGTCTCAGAGCCACCAACTGCTGCATGGAAGAGCCTAACTTGACATCATCCCAGCCTGAGGGCCAAACATTCCCTCTCCCAGCTGGGATGCCCACTCTCTTTCCCACTAAGGTAACACTCCCTGTCTGTCTGCTCTCTCTGCAGTGCCACGCCAAGTGAAAGAAAAATGCAAGTGCCCAGGTAAAGTGAGCCCTACCCTTGCTAAGAGGAGACAGCCCCAATGGGAGGTCAAATCCACGCCCCAGCCTCAATGACCCTGTCACTGAAGCTCAGGTTTTTCCACCAGATCATCAGCTCCTGGGAGGACCCTCTGTCTTCATCTTCCCCCCAAAGCCCAAGGACACCCTCACGATCTCCGGAACCCCTGCGGTGACGTGCGTGGTGGTAGATGTTGGCCAGGAAGACCTGAACGTCCAGTTCACCTGGTACGTGGATGACGAGCAGGTGAGCACAGCCAAGACCAGCCAGCCGGAGATGCAATCCAACAGCACGTACCGTGTGGTCAGTGCACTCCCCATCTCGCACCAAGACTGGCTCAAGGGCAAAGAGTTCAAGTGCAGGGTCACCAATACTGCCCTCCCATCACCTATTGAGAAGGTCATCTCCAAGGCCAAAGGTAAAGCAGGTGGGCGAGGAGGGATGGGCAACCCCTTCGTCTTCACTGGGAATAACTCTCTCCACCATCTTCCCCACAGGCCAGCTCCATGAGCCACAGGTGTATCCCCTGCCCCCACACCGAGATGAGCTGACCAAGGACAAGGTCAGCCTCACATGCCTGGTGAAGGGATTCTACCCCTCTGACATTGATGTTACGTGGCAGAGGAACCAGCAGCCAGAGCCTGAGAACAGCTATGCGAACACTGAAGCCCAGCTTGAGGCTGATGGAACCTTCTTCCTGTACAGCAAGCTCACAGTGCCCAAGAATAGCTGGCAGCAAGGAAACACCTACTACTGCGTGGTTCTGCACGAGGCACTGCACAACCACTACACCCAGAAGGCCGTCTCCCTGTCTCCCGGTAAATGAACGCTGGCCAGCACGTCCAGCAATTGCCACCTCCCTGCCACTTGCCGGTGCCCCTGAGCATACCTGGAACCTTGCCTGTAAATACAGGCAATTCACCCCGAAAATAAAGCACCCAGCTCTGCCCTGGGGTACTGCAAGACTGGCATGGTTCTTTCCAAGGCCCACATGAACCTGAGCTCTCCCAGGCTGTTGGGTCAGGTGAGGCCTAAGAACTCCACTGTCACCACTGGGAGAGACCGTAGGGGTCAGTGCAGGTTACCCTGGGGAAACTGGCCATGGACAGCCTGCTACAGGGACAGGTCCTTCATAAATAGTGTCTCCCCTCTGGGTCCTTCCTCCAGCCAGCAGCTTCTCTGGGCTGGAGTGGGGGAGGGAACAGGTAGACGCAACTAGGGAGGCTGTGTGCTGAAGAGTGTCTGATTTGTTTCCAGGGGTCCCTGTCCACAGGGCCTTGCAGGAGCTCCCATGGTGGCTCTGTGTTCACATGGAGACCCGTGGATAGGGGGACGGGCCCTCTTTTTTCCTCTGGGGCTCCAAGAATAGACCACTGCACAGAACACACTCAGGATCCAGGTGGTTTGCCCAGGAGAGAGAGGGCACTGACAAGACACCCACCTGGACACTGAGTTCACACCCATGAAACACAAGCCTCTCCTGCGAAACAACACTCCAGCACCCACAGATCACCTTCACACATACCGCACACATGCATGCAGGAATACATGGACCACAGTGCACACACACACGCATGCACACATGCAAGCACACACATAAACACATGGGTATGTGGGTACACATGCACTCTTACATAAAATCCCATATACAAAGACAGACACATGGCACACACGCACTCACTCATATTCACACACATGCATATACATCCATGTACATATACACACACATATATGCACAAGTAAACATGCAAAAACACAGGCACACATGCACTTACAAGCACACACATGCACCCGTACACACAACCATACATGGGCATGCATGTACACACAAACACGTGGACACATTCACACATGCACAGTAAAGTACTCCCCTTATACACTGGGGCCTCACAAAGGGCAGACTGCACAATGCCTGCGAACACAAGCCCAGGTCACATGAACACACACACCAGCCTCATCCTACACCCTCCAAAGCTGCATGAGTGCCCCATGGGTTGCTCCCAGCTCACCTGTACCTGACCAACTCAGACAGGTCCCTACCTGCAAGAACCCACATTCCTCCTCCCAGACCCACCCTCCAGAGCTGCTCAAAGGGGCAAGACTCCTGCTCTCCTCACATTACCACAAGCTCACTCCTGTGATGACAAAGACTGCCACTGGCCTCCTGCACACTCACACTCCTGCCCCTCACACATGGGGTCAAATCCCTTCACTGTCCCTAACATTACTTCTTAGCACTGTGCTTCCCTGGGGAGGGTGGGATGCCCTCCAGGCCTTTGCACCCAAGGGAGATGAAATGGAAGGCCTGGGGCCCAGGCAGCCTGCAGGAGTTCTTGGGGTGGCCATGTCCCAAGATGAACGCTTATGCTGCCCCAACCAGCCCAGCACTGGTGGGCTAGCAAAAACAAGTGGTTATCACAGCTGGCTGGACCATAAGTGGGGACAGGTGTTCCAGCCATGCTGCGGTCCAAACTGTAGGAGAAGGATGGGACTGAGGACAGTGCCCAAGGCTGGGGAGGGGTCCCCAGCACAGTCCTGAGAAACCACAGAAGAGGCATGGCCAGGGACAGCTGACCATGGGGCCCTACTGCCTCACCTGTCCCTGGGAGGGGACAGGCAGGGAGGGCAGGGTGATGGGACTGGAGGACCATCCCCAGCATAGATGGAACCCTTCCTCCTGTACCTTCCTGTCCCCCATCTCTGCGCCAGCCCCCACAGCAGGGACACCCTCGCTGATCCCTCATCCCCTTCCCAGAGCTGCACCCAGATGAGAGCTGTGCGGAGGCTCAGGATGGGGAGCTGGACGGGCTGTGGACCACCATCTCCATCTTCATCACGCTCTTCCTGCTCAGCGTGTGCTACAGTGCCACCGTCACCCTCTTCAAGGTCTGATTCCCAGGGCCTCTATCCTGTGCCAGCCCCCAACCCCCAGCCCCCAACCCATCGCCCAGCACAGCAGGCTACTCTGCCAGTAGGGTCCCCATGCATGAAGCAGCCACACCCCAGGCAGGTAGGCAGAGGGAGAGAGGGGATCTCAGGGATCAGGGCCTGGGGCTGTAGGAGCCTGGTGTGGCCTGCTCACTGTCACCACCCTGTCACCCGCAGGTCAAGTGGATCTTCTCCTCGGCAGTGGAGCTGAAGCGGAACATCGTCCCCGACTACAGGAATATGATCGGGCAGGCTGCCTAGGAGCTACTGAGAGAGGAACACATAGGAGCCGAACCCACCACAGGCTTCAGTGGCTCCAAGCTCTACCCTGCCCTCTGACCCCACCGTTCCAGACACCTCACTGCCCTCTGACCATGTTATCTCATATCTCTCCTGTCAGAGAACCTGGTGGACAGCAGGTTCTCCCACAGACCCAGCAGCCTGGATGCCCTGCTACCCCATACCTAAATAGCATTTACAACAGCACCAGGAGCACCATTGGAGTCACCGCACTAGGAGACCCTCAGAATCAGCTGTGCATATCCATTCTGGAAGAGTGGATGGGCCAGTATTCCCCATGTCCATTTGGAGCAGGGACCTGAGTTCAAACCCCACCCCAGGCCTGGCTCAGAAAGACACCAAATCTCAAAGATCCTTGGTGGGGACATCATACACCAAGGCAGGGGAGCCACTGATCATCAACCTCAAAAGGGATACTCCTTGAGAAGTGCTGCAACCTTCACTGAATGGCCCTTCCTCCAGCCCTCACCTGGCCAGTTTCACCCTGGGAGACCGCAGGGATTCCCCCACCACTTCTATGGCCCTGGCCTGAGGAAGAAGCTCCTTTTCATTTTGAACTGGAGACTTGGTCTCTGGCTATTGTGAAAGAGCTTTCCATCCAATCCTGACCTCCTACGCAGAGCTCTTAGATATGGGGCTCAACCCAAGGGACAGAACCTCTGCCTGCATGGTGGCCAAGTGAGGGGCTTGGCCCAGGATACCCACCATCTCCCAGCCACTAACCTAGTTCCAGCTAAAGGCCCAACCTCACCACCACGCAGGGAACCACCAGAGAAGGCCTGGGCCATACCCATGGACACTGCAGGGTCTAGAGGGTGCAATGGCAGGGCTCCTGGGGTGAGGATGGGCATCTGTGCCAAACAGGAAGGGCATCAGGTCTGAGGTGCTAGTGGCCAGACAGCCTCCTAGAAAGAGGCCTGGTGACTAGTGCCCCAAGGGGTCAGGGTGTGCCAAGGGAGGCCTCATCCTTGGGCCTCTGGACAGAGGTGGCCGAAGACAAAGAGAATGGAAGAGAGGAAAATGACCAGATGCTGGGAGTGGGCATCTGGCCAACAAGACTCTGATGGGAAACCGGGCCAGCCCAGCCACAGGCACTGCACAGAGGTCCCGGGGCCAAGCATTGCCACCCCTCTGGGCTCCCTGTCTCCCATCTTCCCTTCCAGCAAATACTCAGCAGAGTCACACCACAAAGGAGCCAGAGTGCTGAGCCTGCATCTTAAGGTGGGAACAAGAATGACACAAATGGAAGCAAATCACACCAAAGAAATGCCACATCCATCAGCTCTGTAGCTTCTTACCTCTTTTTAATTTTCTGAATTTCCTTGATTTTCTTTCATGTAAATGTGTTGTTCTTGTTTTTTAATTACATTACAATGGACTTAAACTGCATGATTTATCTTGGTTGTAGTCTTTCTATGGTGACACCCTTTGAGCCCTTCAAGTGCCAGCCCCAGCACTGAGATGAGCCAAGCCATGAGTCCCAGAGCACCCTGAACTCACTCAGCTCCTGACACTGGCCAGGGTCCCTTTGGTGTCCCCAGCATCGGTGTCCTTTCTTCTCCAGCAGATTTTCACCTCGCAGCTAGGGGGGCATCAGCTTTGCCTGCCCATTTGCCCTGTGGTGTAGGCAGGACAAAGGAGTCTGAGGACAGCCTCCACCCTCACTGGAGTGACAGTGGCTGGCACTGTATAGAACAAGGCCCCCAGCTGATCATCGCGGGCCCAGGAGTTTGAGAACAGCAAGTCAGGAGTAATGATCTCAGCACCTGAAATGGATGGATCCAGTAGGTTCCAGGAGGTTCAAGGAGGCTGTTGAGGGAAACAGCTGAGGCTTGGGGAGCAAACCCCCAAGGGACAGCACAGGAGGCGTGTCTAGCCTTGGCCATCCTGAGGGAGAAGCCTCTGCTGTGCTGGAAGACAGTCAGAACTGGGCGGGATGACCAACAAAGGGCCATCAAAGAGCTGGGTCAAATGCACCTTTGAGTTACTGACCCATATCTTGGAGGCTATACAGAGATGCAGATAATTTTATGCAGGGAAGGGGTATGGACGGGTTCATTGGACGGTGGTGCATGGGAGCTGCTCTGAAGACAGGGAAGCCAGGAAGGGTAGCTATGAGAGTCCAGGCCCAACTTCTGGAATGGCTGTGGGTGGGGCCCATGGGCCATGGCACTGACACGATTGGGTCCTTCCCACTTGGCTTACTTCCATAGTGCTGCCTTAAGAGAAACACCACAACTGCGAGGCTTTAAGAGCCAGAATTTATTGTCTCACAATTCTGGTGGCTAGAATCAGAGCATCAGCTCTAAGGGGGGACAGGGACATATCTTTGTTGATAGCCCCAGCAGTTCCTTGGCATTCCTTGGTGTTTGTGTTCACCCTGTGTGTGTCTCTGTGTCTATCCTGCTCTTTTTATAAGACACCAGTCAGAAATGATAAGGTGTAGGACCCACTTTACTCAGTATGACTTCATTGCATGACAAAGTATACCCTGTTTCCAAACAAGGTCACATATACAGGTAAAGGCTTAAGACATCAACATAATATTTTTTTCAGGGGGATGGAGTGTGGAGAGGGTGGGGAGGGTATTGGTGGCTCAGTGGTAGAATTCTCACCTTCCATGTACAAGACCTGGATTCAACTCCTGACCAATGCACCACCTGTCTGTCAGTGGAGGCTTGCATGTTGCTAGGATGCTGAACAGTTTTCAGTGGAGTTTCCAGGTTAAGTTGGACTAGGAAGAAACACCTGATGAACTACTTCTGAGAATCAACCAATAAAAACTCTGTGGATTATACTGACTTGCTCCACAACCAGCCATGTGGGTGGAGGAAGACCAGGCAGTGCTTTGTTGCATTGTACACAGGCTCACCATGAGGTGGGGGTTGACATGGTGGCAAAGAACGACAAGAACTCTCCTATTTACAGAGTCAACATAACTTTTGGGGGGACATAATTCACTCCATAACACCACCGGAGTGTCCTTGCATTAGACTCAGGGCCAACCTTCAGGGAGCCTGAGACAGAGAAGGTTGTGTTCGGTAAGTGCTGCCAAATTGTGACTCTTGAAACCATAAGGCTTCCCTGTTATGGAGCTGTTGGCAAGGGGCAAAGGGTCCTGGGTAGGTCCTTCTTTCCTGACCTGAGGGCCCTTGCAGACAAAGGGATACACCACCTGCCAGCCCTATCCCAGCTAAGGATAGAGCTCCCGAGGTGCCATCGGCCCATTCACACACCTGGACACCAAGTCAAGGCCAGAACATGGGTGAGCAAACGCAGACACAGGAAGAGAAGACAGATGTCCAGAAAGTTCTCCACCTGGAAAAGGTCCTAGCCCCCAAACCTTGCCTGGAACACTGAGCATGGGCACCGCCTTTCTTGCAGAGTTGCATGAAGCAAAGGCTGCCAGTCTGACATCCACAGTGCACTTGGGACTCCTGGCTCAGTCCTTGCACTGGATGCGAAGGCCATGCAGGACATGCATAGTGTGAAGTCCAAGGTTGAGATCTAAAGTGTGCCTTTAAGTTCGCGGAACTGCAGTATGGGCAGCAAAGAGGGAGAAAAGAGCACTTACATCCTAGCCCCCTCTTCAAGTTGTACCCCAAGGTCCAGCCCAGGCCCTGCTATGGATGTGGCCAGGGCTGGGTAGATGGCAAAGGTCAGTGACGTGACCAATGTCACCCCACGGACATGTGGAATGGTGGGTCTGTACCTGGACTTCTGGACTCAGGGCAAGAAACCTTCCCCAACAGGACCAATGTCACCCCACTGGCACGAGGAGTGGTGGCTCTGTGCCTGGACCCCTGGATTTGAGGCTGGTAACCTTCCCTAACATAAGACCATCCCCAAGCTATGTTCAAACACAGGCTGCAGATGTTCACGCCAGAGGAAAGAGACCAGAGGGGAGGTTAGAGCTTGACCACATAAAGTAAGAGAAAAGACGACACCAAGAGGGGCCCAGCGGCGCCAGGGAATACAAAGACAGACCTGGGAAGGCATGATGCACAAAATGCACAAGACCTAGCAGACGCATTGGCTCTGAGGCAGACTCTGCTGAGCTCTCCAGCTGTATCCTCATCCTGATGGTAAATCACAGTCCTGCTCCTCACTATTCACTGCTGCCCAATTGCTGTGAGCATGCTTTCCCCCTGAGAGGAGGATACTCCTGCCACCACTAACACTGGCCTTGGTAGCCCACCCTATTTCCAAAGTGTGGCTCCACCATTGATCCTTTCTCTTGCTTGAGAATGGCATATTCCAGAAAGCACTTCTCCTTCAGCCTGGATCCCAGAACAAGAAAAGCACCCACACTAGAGCCACACAGTCAACTGCAGGGGACATAGACATGGGAGAGAAATAAAGCTATTATGCTGCAAGCCATTTTCATTTGGGGGTTGCTTGTTACCATGGCATATCTCTTCTAGCTCCTAGTGGCTGCCAGAAAACCAAGACAACGCTTGGCTTGCTACCATATCTGCCTCAGTCCTTCTGTCTCCCTTTCTCTATGTAAATCCTTTCTTTTTAGAAGATATCTTTCAGAAGGGATTAGGACTACAACACGCCTTACTCCTGTGTGACTTAATGGATACTATATTTTTAAAAGACCTTATTTTCTAAAACAGAATCTGTCACAAGTACAGGGGTTAGGACTTCAACATATCCTTTTAAGGGACACAACTTAATCCACAACAGAAACTTTTCTTTCATTTCATGCTGATAATACCCCCTAAGAAGTAGGCGTCACTGTCTCAATTTTACTGGTGAAGAAAGGAAGACTTTAAAGAGGCTTTAGCATCCTACTTGCAGGTAGGATGGAAGAACTTGAACTCAAGTATTTGGACTCCACGTTTCATATGCCTTCTACTCTCCCACACTGCCTTTTAAGAAGATTCCAGAAAACCATCCTGATCTCATTCCTGCCCAAGGGGGAAGGCAGGACTCAACCTAACCACTAAAATTCAGACCCTGAGGAAATTCCTCCAGCCCACAGAGGACAGAGGGCCCTAAGAAGTTCAGTGAGGACACTACCTATTTGTTTCTTAAACAAATATTTACCAAATGGCAACTTGGCACCAGATGCCACTAGGCATCAGCCACACAGACAAGGCTTCTGCCTTTCAGAAATTTGGAGTGTGGGGACACAGGCAGGGATCAAGTACATATTTCCACAATTATTTAAGTGCAATTGAGTAAGTGCTATAAAGGAAAATATGGGAGGCTATAAGGTCATCATGGACCAGAAAGAAGTGAACCCAGTATATGGGGTTAGAGAAGGCTTTCTGAAGGGAGTGCCCTTGAAGAAGACCCAAAGAGGAAGCATATGGTCGCGCTCTTAGTATCTGCTCATCAACTCCTGGCTTCCGGTCCTGGGCCAAAGGAGAATAAACCTGCTAGACACGGAGGTTGGGTAGGATCACATGGGATAAAACATTTACAACATATTAAAGGATTATTCTTGTTAAGGGTATAGTCATGACTCTCACATAGATGAATACATTTCAAAAATCGTATTTAACTCATTAATTAAGATGTTCCAACCAGTTCAAAGTAGAATTCAAAACACTATACTTACATAGTTAAATCAGGAATGCTAAAATAAATTTATAAATACAAATGATCTTTTTTTTCGTGGAAGAAGGAGAAGATTGAATTGTCCCTCCAACAAACAGGGTATATTTTGCTATCAATAATCTATAACCTATATAGTTGTGAAGTAGCTCAAAGACAATGAAAGACAGGCATAGAGCCCGCACAGAATCAGATAACCTGGAAGGGTGTGAAAGACAATGTCTTGTTTTTCACTGAAGACACCCAGTATTCTTTTGGCCCACTTCAAAGTCTTTCACAATTTTCACCTACAAACATAAGCTGATTAAAATATATCCAGAATATATAGAGCACCCCTGCAAATCAATTATAAAGATAAAACAATTCCATAGAAAAGTGGGCCAGAGCATTGAACACATGTTTTACAAAAGATAAGCTGAAGGCCATGAAACATATGAAAAAGATGTTGAACCACAGTAGTCACCAGGGAAATGAAAATGGAAAACCACACTAGAGAAAGTAGTTCTGATTCCAGCAATGGTGGAGGAGCTTGTATCAGACTAACCCTTTGACAGAGAACAGTTATAAACTCTGGGAAAACTATTTTTAGAATAACTATTTGGAGGCATGGAACGCGATCAAATGCAGGCAGACACTGGAGAGCATTCTTCCCTTTGAATATTTGTCTGAAGGCACTCTCCAGTCCACACAACCTGGTGCAACCAGAGCTCAAGCAGAACACTGAAGTCTTACTGGCTAAAGGAGTCAGATAATGAAACTCTGGACTGCATTTCCTGAGCTGCCAAGTTAAGGGAAGATACACAGTGAAACATGACAGAGCTGAAATTCGGCAGCACTGCCTTGTTTTTCTGGGTCTCTTAAGTTTTCCACCTTTGACAGAGTGAAGTCTTACCACTTTTCCCTCACTTATTTTAGCGGAAAATATTTGAGCATTCCTTCTATGACATGTTTCCACCTTACACAGGTTTTGGTTTTCACAACTTTTACTGTGCATAAAAGGAGAAAGTCCACTAACTGGAAGAAATCCATATTTACACTATTCCCAAGAAAGGTGATTGAACCAAAGGCGAAAATGATTGAACAATATCATTAATATCCCAGGGAAGTGAAATTTTGCTGAAGATCATTCCAAAGTGGCTGCAGCAGTATATTGACACGGACTGGCCAGGAATTCAAGCTGGATTAAGAAGAGGACATGGAACTAGGGATATCATTGCTGATGTCAGATGGACCATGGCTGAAAGCAGAGAACACCAGAAAAAAGTTGTGACGTTTAAGATTATGTGTCCACAGTCCTAGTCCATGGTTCTCACTGTTTGGCAGTCATATAATGTGATCACTTCCCTGTTCATATTTGATATGTGATCACCTCATGATGAAAACTGCTGTGAGTAGTTGATCAGTTGAAAGAAGATTTCCAGGGGTGTGTGGTCTGCATTCGAGTGTAAGTGGACATTCTGGTAAGGCTTGGGGGCTTTTTGCTCATTCTGGATCCTGCTTCTGGCACTTGTTCATCTGACCTCTGGTTCTTGGGGATTGAGCTAACAACTTACCTGTGCTCTTGCTGCCAATCTTGGGATTCAATGATCTTCACAGCCTGTGAGCAAGAGCCCTACTCCCTGACCTGCTGATCATGAGTTTGCCATCCTCCTCGGCTACATGGATCTTGCGAAGCCCCTATCCTAATCCATGGATGTGGGATGTCCCAGCCTCTACAACCGTGTGAGCCATGTTCTTGATATAAATCGCTCTCTCTCTCTGTATATATTATTTTATTTTTGCTTCTCTAGTGATCCCACTCTAAAACATTTGGTACCGAGAATGGTTCGAGACAAACAAAATTGTATGGATGAGTTTTCTAAATTGGTCCTCAAGTCTGGTTAGTCTTAAAGGTGTTGATGACTCTGCTACCAGTAACAAAGAGGACATTGCTAATCCATGGCATAAGACGACAATTCGAATACGCAAAATATCACCACCAATAGATCAGGTATTGGTGAAAGGCGAGGCTTTAGGTAAAGGCATGTGTGACACTTTCCTACAAGGAGGATGAGAAGTATAAGGAAGCTGGGTGGTTTGTCCTAATTTTGGTAGAAACTGGTGAAAGAAAAGGATAACCTCAGGCCTTCAGAGTCAAAGCTCAAGTGCTGCATAAATGCCCTCAAACTTTACACTACTGCCTTGAAAGAAAACCTTATTTCTTGTAGTAACGGAACTAACATTGCAGAAAACCAAACCCAGAGTCTAGCTGAATTACAATGGCAACTCAAGTGCCAACATCAAGAGATGTCTGAAGTTAAAGTGAGGACATTTATTGGGAAGAGATGGGATCCTGAAACTTGGGATGGTGACATATAGGCAGATAATCAGGAAGCTGGAGACACTAAGTCCCTAAATTCCATTGAACCACTCCTGCCAACAGAACCTGCCCACTCACTCCCATCTGAAGAGATTACTCCATGTTTGTCTGCTAAATCACCCTGCCCAGTAAAACCATTAGCCTACCCACTTCCATCTGATGAGATTAACCCCACTGCATCTAAAGCATTGTTGTCTGAGTCATTGCCTGGCGATTTACAAGACAAACCTGAATGTTCTCAAAACATTTTCCCACCACTTTTGGCTCCTAGACCTATAACTAGACTTAAGTCTCAGTGAGCCCCAAAGGGTGAAGCACAAAGTGTGAACCAGGAGGAAGTATTTATGCTACACTCCAAAAGAACTGCTTGACTTTTCTAATAAGTACAGACAGACACCTGGGGACTATGTGTGGGAATGGCTATTAAGGGTGTGGGATAATAATAAAAGGAATATAAAGATGGATCTGTCTGAGTTTATTGATGCGGGATCACTAAGCACAGATTCTTCATTCAATGTTTCAGTTCAGGAAGTTTGAAAAGGGTCTAATAGTTTATTCAATTGGGTTGCTGAAGCATAGATTACATGGTGGCCTACACTAAATCAAGTTGAAGTACCAGACCAGACTTGGTGTACTACAGAAGAAGGTATTCAAAGGCTTAGGGAAATTGGCACGCTAGAGTGAATTGATCAGGTTAGAACCACAGACACACACATGGAGCTCCCAGAGGACACACCTTTTACCAGAACTGTGAGGAACAAATTTGTGAAGGGAGCCCCAGCATCCTTGAAGACCACTGTGATTGCTAATTTATGTAAGAGAGATTTCACAGTGAGAACTGCCCTGGCTGAACTAAGACACCTAACTACAATGGGGCTGGTTGGACCCATTGGTGGAAGGGGCCAAGCGGCAGCACTCAATCAGCAAAGACAAGATGGGCGTGGTTACCGTAATGGACAACAGGTCAAAGCAGTAATCAGAGTAGTCTGACTCATACGGACTTATGATATTGGGTACTTAGTCATGATGCCCCTAGGAGTGAAATAGATGGGAAATCTACTAAATATTTACTTGATCTGTACAAGTGGATGGATTCTAGGTCAAGTGAACAGCACTCTAACTGGTATCTCCAGAAGAGAGAACCATGGCCCCTCAAGCAATTCCCAGACTTGAGTGAGTTCAAAGACCCTAAACCCCTTGATTGAAGGGGAGGCTAAAGTTCCCTTGAGGAAGGACTCCAACACACTGCCAAAAGCTTATACTGTTAATCTGTCACCCAGCCTTTCTTGAAGGGATCTATAGCCTTTTATGAGGGAATGTTCTTTGGGGAAAAAGGAAAGAATTAGAATTTTCTTGTATTACTGGATACCGGCTCTGAACTGACACTAATTTCAGGAGACCCAAAATATCACTGTGGCCACCAGTCAAAGTGTGCGCATGTGGACGTCAGGTTAATAATGGAGTCTTAGCTCATGTCCATCTCACCGGAGGTCCACTGGATCCCTGAACCCATCCTATAGTGATTTTCCCAGTTCCAGGATGCATAATTGGAATACATATACTCAGCAACTGTCAGAGCCCCCGCATTTGATCCCCAACAAACAAAGGAAGGGCTGTTATGGTAGGAAAAGCCAAGTGGAAGCAATTTCCTACATTGGAAAATAATAAACCAAAAGCAATTCCGCATTCCTGCAGGGATCGCAGAGATTACCACCACCATCAAGGATTTAAAGGATGCAGGGGTGGTGATTCCCACCACACCCCCATTCAACTCACCTATTTGGCCTGTGCAAAAAACAGATGGATCTTGGAGAACGACAGTGAATAATCGAAAACTTAACCAGGTGGTAACTCCAATCGCAGCTGCTGTTCCAGATGCAGTTTCATTGCTTGAGCAAATTAATACATCACTCGGTACCTGGTAAGCAGCTGTTGGTCTGGCTAATGCCTTTTTCTCCATACGTGTTTTGAAGGACCATCAGAAGCAGTTTGCCTTTGGCTGGCAAGGCCTGTCATACACCTTCAGTTGCCTGCCTCAGCACTACATCAACTCTCCAAGCCTTAGTCATAACTTAGTCTGAAGGGACCCAGATCACCTTTCCCTTCCACAAGATGTCACACTGGTCCATAACACTGATGACATTATGTTGATCTGATCTAGTAAGGAATAAGTGTCAATGACTCTGGGCTTATTAGTAAAACATTTGCGTGCTAGAGGGTGGGAAGTTAATCCCACAACAATTGAGGCACCTTACATCACTGAAATTTCAGGGGTCCAGTGGTGTGGGGTATGTTGAGATATTCTTCTAAAGTGAAGAACAAGTTATTACATCTGGCTCCTCCCACAAGAAAAAAGGAGGCACCATGCCCAGTGGGCCTCTTTGGATTTTGGAGACAGCGTACTCCTCATTTGGGTGTGGTACTCCAGCCTATTTAACAAGTGACATGTAAAGCTGAGAGTTTTCAGCAGGAGCGAGAACAGGAGAAGACTCTCCAACATGTCCAGACTGCCATGCAATTGCTTCGCCACTTGGGCTATTTGATGTGGCTGGTCCAATGGTACTTGAAGTGTCAGTGGCAGATAGAGATGTGTTAGGAGTCTTTGGCAGTCCCCTATTGGTGAATCAAAAACAGACCCTCAGAATTTTGGACCAAAGTCCTGACGTTCTCTGCAGATAACTACTCTCCTTTTAAGAAACAACTTTTGCCTTGTTACTAGGGCTTAGTGGAGACTGAATGCTTAAACATGGGACACTAAATCACCATGTGGCCTGAGCTACCCTTCATGATCTCGGTGTTGTCTGACCCACAGAGTCGTAAGGTTGGACACGCACAGCAGCTCTCCGTCATTAAATTAAAGTGATATATACAAGATCAGGCCCAAGCAGGACCTGAAAGAACAAGTATGAGGAAGCAGCCCAAATGTCCATGGTGTCTATTTCTGCCAAGTTAGTTGAAAAAGTCACTTTGGAAAACAGCTTAGTATCGTCTTCATATGTGACTGTTCTAGTTTTCTAGGGTGCCTTAAAAAGCCACCACAAAGCAGGTAGCTTTAAAGAACAGAAACCTATTTTCTTACATTTTGGAAAACTAGAAGCCCAAATCAGGGTATCAACTGTGTCAATTTTTTCCGAGGGCTTTGAGAGATGAACTGCTCTCTTGAATTCCCCTAGTTTCTGGGGGCTGCCAGGAATCCTTCGTGTTCCTCTGCTGCTTATAGATATATCTGCCTCCATCATCATATGATCTTTGTCTTACCCCTATGTATGACTCTCTCTCCATGTCTGTTCTCTCCTTTTATAAGACACCATACAGAAGAGGTTAGAACTATAACCTACCCTACCCTTATATGACTTAACTGATAATACCTTCAAAGAAAGACCATTTTCCCATTCAAGATCACATTCACATATTCAGGAGTTGGGATAGCAACATATCTTTTTGAAGGACACTATTCAATCCATAACATTTACATATCTACATACGATATGACCAAGCAATTCCACCCCTAAGTGTGTACTCAAAAGAATCCCTTGCATTTATAAACCAGAAAAACACATACAACAGATCATTTGGATCACTTGGTATTGTATCAGAAAAGCAGGACCACAGTTAATAATGAAGATTTATGTCAAGGGTTAGAATTTGTACAATTGGGAAAGCTGGGAAAGGAAAGGTGTGAAGGAGACTGGATCACTCAGGGCCCAGACAGAAACAGAGCCAGTAGGAGGAACACATTAAGAGATTTCTTGCAAGGAGTTGGCTTATGGAACTGTGGACTCTGGCTAGGCATGTCTGAAATCTGTAGGGCAGACCATCAGGAAAGACATGCTGGAACTCTAGGGCATGATCCAAAGCTGCTATTGTTGTTGTGAGTTGCCACTGAGTCAGCTCCAACTCATGGTGACCTTATATATAACAGCACAAAGACTTGCCCAGTCCTGTGCATAGGCAAGTTACGGGGCATGGTTTCTCAGCTCAGGAATAAGCTTTGCCTAGGTTCTTGCCTTCTACTGACCAAGAATGACCAGGAGAGGCTCAGAGGTTCCACACAAACAAAGGTTTATTAGCAGCAGAATGAAAGTGAATGTTCGCAAGCTGGGAACAGAGAGGGATCAAGCAACGCTACCTTCTGTTCCCCTGAACAAAGGTTTTCTGGGGCTTATTTGGGTTTAGTGAGGATAATAGGATAATGAATATTTAGTAGGTTTCTTTTAAGGGGCAGATATTTGCCAGAATGGCAGTGCATACTAAATAGCTACATGCATCTGGAATCCAAGATACAACCTGTAGCAAAGGCTCCTGGGACTGGATGGCAGGACTTATCATGGAGTGTCATGCCTGCACAGTCACTCCCCATGGTACCAGTTCAATTCCTGTCCCGGGTACTTGCATCAGGCGGAGGTCATCTGTAAATCACCTTGCGGATGTCTGCACATGCTCCAGGGACCAGATCCAGCCAGTCCTTCTGAAAGGCATCTTACAAGGGAGTGCATTGTTTGTTCTTTCCTTATCACACATTCCAGGATGGGGCTTTTAAGTCATTAGCCAAGCACATAATTTTTGTAAGTAAGTTGCAGGTGTTGCAGGGTTCCTTGCCTAGGGGCTCAGTCTCTTCCCTATCAGTCTCTGTATCTTCCCTATCTCAGGCAGAATTTCTTCTTCTTCAAGGAATCCTCAGCTCTGATCTGAAAAAAAATGATTCAGTCTGGATCACCCAGCTAAAACAATCTCCCATAAAGTCAACTGAAGATGGAGTTTGATCACATCTGCCAAATACCTTCACAGCAACAGATTGAAGAACTGGGGGCTGTAACCTATCCAAGGTCACACACAAAACTGACCTTCATAGGAACCATAGTAGAAACAGAGAAAAATCACTGACCAGGGACCATGAAAGGGAGCTGGTGCCAATGTCCATGGATGGCTCTAGCTTCTGCATCTGGTGTGGACCGAATGTCTCTGTAAGTCATCAAGCCAGGGACTTGAAGGAAAGCTGGACAGAAAGCAGTGAAAAACAAGAGCAAACAGGCATCTATAAAGGAAACTGAAGCTCATGGAAAAATTTTTGGAACCTGAGTTTCGCTAACCTCTAGAAGAAGTTGATGATCTTCACCACACACATACTCTGGCCTGGGACACAGAAGAGTTGAAGAAGACATGGTGGAAGCTGAAGAAGAACTAGTCTATGCCAACAACTTGAGTCTGCTGATCAGCAACGGCACACATGAGCAACACCTGGAACTCTATACCTGCCTCCTCTCAAACATAAGGACTGCAGCTTCATCTTTGTCTTCCAAATCTTCTCTTGTGATCATCCCTGACTTTAGTACACATTCAGAGAAGGAAATTCTAAGTAATGTAGTTAGAGCTTAGCTAAGTTGACATACTCCAAAACTACCACAGTCCATTCCTTGACAACCAAACATGTCTCTTTAAACCTTTTTTTCTTCCAGATACAAACAATAGCAAACTTATTTCCACCGAACATGTTGAAACTATCCCACATACATCTTTAACATGTTCACCATCTTCCCAAATAAAGAGATAAGTCAATCGATCACTTTAACTAGTTTTGAATGATGTTTATTTCTCTCCTTTGATGAGTTTCCTAGTACCACAAAGTGGCTGACTTAGAGGAATGGAAATTGATTTTGCCATAGTATGGAGGGTAGGAGTCTAAACCAGGGTGTCAGCAGGGCCATAACCTCTGACATTTTTAGAGGAAGATACTGTCTTGTGTCTCCCAACTTCTGGTAGCCTCAGGCGTTCTTTGGCTTGCAACTGAATAACTCCAATTCCACCTCCAATGTCACATGGCTGTCTTCAGTCTTTTATAGGACATTAATCATATAGGATTAGAACCCTGTCTTAGTTATCTACTGCTGCTATCACATAAGTACTGCAAGTGAGTGGCTTTAACAAACAGAAAATTTATTTTCTCACACTTAGGAGGGTAGAAGTCCAAATTCAGGGCACCGGCTCTAGGGGAAGACCCTCTCTATTTGTCAGCTCTGGGGGAAAGTTCTTGTCTCTTCAGGTTCTATTCCTTGGCTCCTTGGTGATCTTCATGTGGTATGGCATCTATCTTCCCCCATCTCTGCTTGATCACTTGCTTGTTTAATCTCTTTTGTATATCAAAAAAAAAAAGAGAGATTGACTTATGACACACCCTACACTAGTACTGTCTCATTAACATAACAAAGAAAAGCTATTCCCAAATGAGATTTTAACCACAAGTCTAGGGATTAGGATTTACAACACATACTTTTGAGTAACACAATTCAATCCATAATAGACCCACTTTACGGCAGTATGACCTCACCTTGTCTGTTAACATCTTCAAAGACTCTGCTTCCCCAAAAGATTACATTCAAATGTACTGGGGTTAGGACTTCAACATTCCTTTTTGGGCAACACAATCTAAACTAATAAATAATAGGCTACCCCAGATATCTTACAACTTAAATACTGAGACATAAGATAAATCTCTACTAATGCATTTTATGTGAGAAGTAGAGGAAAGAAAGGGAGAAAACAAGAAAAGAATTACAGACATACTCTATTTTGGTCCCATTGTGTAGCCACAACCCAATTACCTCCTTAGGTAATTGGTTTAGTCATGATCCTTTACCCCAGCTAGGAGACTAACTCCTCTTTTTTTTTTTTTTTTAAGTTTCTTTGCCGGCTGTTTTATTGATATGAGGAGCCCAAAGTTTCCGGGAGAGAGTTTCTACTTCCAGTTTAATGGAACCATTGCTAAGGCCCCTGGTAGAAGCACTCTCCCATATGTAATTATAACTACTATACTACTTTTTTTTTTATACTACTATCAGGATCCAATGTTGGAAGGAAAAGAATTCAAGATCCATGTAGGTTAAAATTCTATTTTTGGTACAAATTTCTATTTTGGTTATTTTTTACTGCATAACAAACCACTCCAAGCTTAGTGGATTTAAACCATATACTATCATTTTGACTTGGCTTAGCTTGGGATTCTCACCTGAGGCTTCTCATGTGGCAATAGTGAGATTTTGGGTGGAGCTGGAGTCATCTGATGGCTTAAATGGGCTGGAAGATCCAATGTGGTTCCCTCAAAAGGCTGATGGTTGATGCAGGTTGGTAGCTGGGAGTCCAGCTGGAATAACTGAATGGAGTGTCTACATGTGGCGTTTTCATAGGGCTGGGGCTTCTCACAGCATGACAGCTGAGTTCTAAGTAGGAAGAGCCCAAGTGTTAGTGTTCCAAGAGGCAGGAATTGCTATACCTGGAAATTGCAAAGCATCGCTTCTGTCTTGTTACTTTGATCAGAGCATCCCCAAACCCGACCCAAGATAAAGGATGCTGAGAAGTGGCACAGACACATTGTCTAAAAGCTTGTGGCATGGGAGAGACAATTGTTGCCAAGTTTGGGAAATGTAATTGGTCACATTTATAAATGTTTAAGGTACCTCTGTTTATAACGGCAGTCCTAGAAACAAGCCAAAAGCACATGTATGAGAAAAATTAAGAAATAAAGTCAGATCTTCAAAGACTCTTTTTATAAATAAGATTTACAGTGTCAGGGAATAGGATATGATATTTTGGGGGCCACCATTCAACCCAGTACACATACTCAGATACCATTACAGGCACACTATATAGAAACAAAATTAAGTTTTGAAAATACCAAATAGTAGCAAAATGTCGGTCACCTAGAACTCCTAGTAGTATTTTAAATTTGTAAAATCACGTCGATGTTTAATATTTTCTAACATAGTTGAATAAATTCAAACCATAAAGGATTCACTCCCAGCTACACACTCTAAGGAATTTCATATACAAGTGCACCACAAGACACATACAAGGACCTTTATGCAACAGTGTTCATAATGACCAAAAAATGGAGGATAAAACTAAAAATTCTATAAACACTAGAATGTATAAATATACTGTGGCATATGCATAAATTTAATTGAAGTGAGAATCAGTAACAAAATATAAATACCTTAGCATGGATGATTCTTGCAAACATGGCATTAAAAGAAACATGCCACAAAAGAGTATATGCAGTATAATTCCCTTTACATAAAGTTAACAAATAGAATAAACTAAAATATATTTGTTTGGGGATATATAATAGAGATAAAATTCTAAAAGTGGGGACTTTCACATATGACCACTTTGGAGTAACTGGCACTGGTATTGATCTTCTATAGTAAACCCTTCAGATCACTGTCGTGTCACTGAACTGACAAGAGATTGTGGTTTGGAGAGTCTAAAGTGGTTGGAATTAGTAGTAGAGAGAACTGGAGAGGAGGGAACAAGACAGAAGGAAAGTACCAGGCATATACACATAAATGTGATTGAGAATGCTGATGAAAACCAAACTGCACATGTAAAGGGTGTAACTCTATAAATTTGGGAAAAGTACTCCTAGGAGTCTGTAAGTTGACAAATCACCAGAGCATACACACGTCTGGGAGACATTGGAGTTTGATCCAGGTAGAGTGTAAAGACCACTGTTACTACCCAAGGCATTCAGGAGACACCTCAGAATGGCCACGCTTTAGTGGTAGACCTGCTTGTCCAAACAAAGTTCAATAGTCATGAAATCAATCAACAAAGTCTAGACACTGTAACATCCACAATATCCACCACCCAGTGAAAAATTACTAGATAAGCATAGATGCAGGAAACTGCAGCCCATAACAAGGAGAAAATTGGTGAACAGAACAGGTCCAGAAATGAAAGAGATGATGGAATTAACTATTATAAATAAATGCAAGATTTTTTAGAAAATAATATACATAATAATAAAGGCAATAAGACATGTAAGCAAAAGCCAATAGAATTTGTACAGCTGAAAAATGCAATATCTGAAAGAAAAAATTCATTCATACAGAAAGAAATAAAATATGCAAAATGAAGTACAGAATGAAAAAAGAATAAAACAAGAAAGAAAAGAGACTCAGGAATCCATACAACAATAGCAAGCAATCAATTTTATAGGAAATTGGCAAAGAAAATAGAAAAACCCACAATTAGAGTTGGAGATTTCAACTTTCTCACTAAATGATAAAACAATCAGACAGGAGAAAACAATGCATGGAGTATAATTACACTTTTACAAAATTCTAAAACAGACAAAATTTATCCATAGTAACAGAAAGAAGTTCAATGTGTGGGGCTGGGAAGTGAGGATTGACTGCAAAGGTGCATGAGGGAACTTTCTGGGATGATAAAAATGTTTGATATCATAAATGTGGTAGCGGTGATATGCGGGAATATCTAAAAAAAAAAAGAAATGTAAAGTGGGTAATAATTGTTCACAAAAATCCAGACACTGATTGCCTCCCTGAAAAGAGGCACTCGGATGTGCTTAGAGTAGGTACACTGTCAAGATTCTAGTTCTTCAACTCAAATATTTATAATAATTCTTTTCACTTTGTGTATTTGTTATATATGCTCTTTTGTATACCTGTTACAATTCACAAATTTTATGTATTTTTTTAATCAGACTAATGAATTTGTGAAGGTATTTATTCTGTAGAAAATAGAGGTATTATAGTTTTTATATACACAAATGTCCTAATCAGATTTATGCTTGCTTCAGGAAAATTAATTTACTAGTAACTGAAAATATCTTGGAACATTGAGAGAACAGAGGCAGAGAGATCACGAGAAAAGAAACTACCATAAAATGAAAGGAAAGAGGTTCCAAATTGATGCTCTTCTTGTCCCCCTGAGGCAGGCTTCCAAAATCTATTGATTGCGCTGCCCATTGTTCACCATTCCCTGTGTATTAGTTATCTATCACCGTGTAACAATTGCCAAAAGCTTAGCAGCCAAAACAACACACATTTATCTTCTCCCAGTTTCCATGGGTCAGGAGCCTCAGGAAGGCTTAGCTGGGTCATCTACTCAAAGTCTCACCAGGCTACAGTCAGGAATTAGTGAAGGCTGTGGTCTCATCAGAGGCTCAAAAGGGGAAAGATCCATTTCCAAACTCCCTCACTTGTTGGCAGAATTTATGTCCTTGCAACTAAGGAACAATGTCCTCATTCTCTTGCCAGTTGTTAGTTCTGGGTATCTATCTGTCCCAGTGGCCCCACAGTTCCTTGCCAGGTGGTCCTCTCACACGCCCTCTCACAACATGGCAGCTGACTTCTTCAAAGCCAACAGAAGACTCTGTCTCTCCAATTTGCTTAGAAAGAGTCTTATGTAACATAATGTTATCATAGGACTGACTATTCCCTCACCATTTCCATATAATATAACCTAATCGAAGGAGTGTTATGGAATAACAGTCTCTGTACTTGTGGGTGTAATACCATTTGGGAGTAAGGTTTTCACTGTTATGTTAATTAGATCATATCACTATAGAGTGTGTCCTAAACCTAATCACTCCTGAGTAATATAAACAGAATCATAGACACAGAGACATTATGGAACATCATAAGGAAGACAGGTTCCATGTGAGGACTGTCCACAAGTAAAGGAACCAAGGAATGCCTGGGGCTACTGACAAGGAAGGAATTGACATGGTCAAGACCCTGATTTGGGTTTTCAGCCTCCAGAGCTGAGAGAAACTTAATTTTTGTTCTTTAAAACCACCCACTTGTGGCATTTCTATTATAGCAGTACTAGGAAACTAATGGTCTGTTCCACAGTCGGCCCCTTGCCTTCTTCTGACTGATTATATTCTGTGGAACAGATCATCAATTTCTCATATGCAAGTTCAAGCTGAAACTGAAGAAAATCAGAGCAAGTCCACGAGAGCCAAAATATGACCTTGAGTATATCCCACCTGAGTTTAGAGGACATCTCAAAAATAGATTTGATGCATTGAACACTAGTGACCGAAGACCAGATGAGTTGTGGAATGACATCAAGGACATCATCCATGATGAAAGCAAGAGATCCCTGAAAAGAAAGAAAAGACCAAGGTGAATGTCAGAGGAGACTCTGAAACTTGCTCTTGAGCATCGAGCAGCTAAAGAAAAAGGAAGAATTGATGAAGTAAAAGAACTGAACAGAAGATTTCAAAGGGCCTCTCGAGAAGACAAAGTAAAGTATTATAATGACATGTGCAAAGAGCTGGAGATGGAAAACCAAAAGGGAAGAACATGCTCGGCATTTCTCAAGCTGAAAGAACTGAAGAAAAAATTCAAGCCTTGAGTTGCAATAGTGAAGGATTCCATGGGGAAAATATTAAACGACGCAGGAAGCATCAAAAGAAGATGGAAGGAATACACAGAGTCATTTTACCAAAAAGAATCAGTCAATGTTCAACTATTTCAAGAGGTGGCATATGATCAGGAACCGATGGTACTGAAGGAAGAAGTCCAAGCTGCTCTGAAGGCATTGGTGAAAAACAAGGCTCCAGGAATTGATGGAATATCAATTGAGATGTTTCAACAAACAGATGCAGTGCTGGAGGTGCTCACTTGTCTATGCCAAGAAATATGGAAGACAGCTTCCTGGCCAACTGATTGGAAGAGATCTGTATTTATGCCTATTCCAAGAAAGGTGATCAAACCAAATGTGGAAATTATAGAACAATATCATTAATATCACACACAAGCAAAATTTTGCTGAAGATCATTCAAAAACAGCTGCAGCAGTATATCGACAGGGAAATGCCAGAAATTCAGGCCGGTTTCAGAAGAGGACGTGGAGCCAGGGATATCACTGCTGATGTCAGCTGAATCCTGGCTGAAAGCAGAGAATACCAAAAGGATGTTTATGTGTGTTTTATTGATTATGCAAAGGTATTTGACTGTGTGGAGCATAACAAACTATGGATAACACTGAGAAGAATGGGAATTCCAGAACATTTAATTGTGCTCATGAGGAACCTTTACATAGATTAAGACGCAGTTGTTTACACAGATCGAGGGGATACAGATCGGTTTAAAGTCAGGGAAGGTGTGCGTCAGGGTCGTAGTCTTTCACCATACCTATTTAATCTGTATGCTAAGCAAATAATCCGAGAAGCTGGACTATATGAAGAAAAAAGGGGCATCAGGATTGGAGGAAGATTCATTAACAGCCTGTGTTATGCAGATGACACAACCTTGCTTGCTGAAAGTGAAGAGGACTTGAAGCACTTACTAATGAAGATCAAAGACCACAGCCTTCAGTGTGGATTACACCTCAACATAAAGAAAACAAAAATCCGCACAACTGGACCAATGAGCAACATCATGATAAACAGAGAAAAGATTGAAGTTATCAAGGATTTCATTTTACTTGGATCCACAATCAACAGCCGTGGAAGCAGCAGTCAGGAAATCAAAAGACGCATTGCATTGGGCAAATCTGCTGCAATGGACCTCTTCAAAGTGTCGAAGAGCAAAGATGTCACCCTGACGACTAAGGTGCGCCTGACCCAAGCCATGGTATTTTCAATCACATCATATTCATGTATAAAGCTGAACAATGAATAAGGAAGACCAAAGAAGAGTTGACGCCTTTGAATTGTGCTGTTGGCGAAGAATATTGAATATACCATGGACTGCCAAAAGAACGAACAAATCTGTCTTAGAAGAAGTACAACCAGAATGCTCCTTAGAAGCAAGGATGGCGAGACTGTGTCTTACATACTCTGGGCATTTTGTCAGGAGGAATCAGTAAATGGAGAAGGACATCATGCCTGACAGAGTGCAGGGTCAGCGGAAAAGAGGAAGACCCTCAATGAGGTGCATTGACACAGTGGCTGAACCAATGAGCTCAAGCATAACAATGATTGTAAGGATGGCGCAGGACCGGGCAGTATTTCGTTCTGTTGTGCGTAGGGTCGCTATGAGTTGGAACCGACTCGAGGGCACCTAACAACAACATCAACAAGGAAACTAATACACCATCTTACTCATAAGCCCTGCCCACACTCAAGCGGAAGGGATTATACAGGGCATGTACACCAGGAGGTGGGAAATTTAGTACCTTTTTTTCCCCAATTCTCCCCGCCACACTCTGGACCCACCCGATCCTATCAGTGGGGCACCCATGGTGAATGCTGAATGGAATACTACCCAGTTTACATAGAGACATAGCCCATGCCCTTAAGATGCGTGGGCTAATGAGGCTGGAGTCCAGAATTCTTTTTCAATCTATAAACAACCTTATGTAAGACTACTTCACACCCAGGAAAAAACAAAGCTGCGGTGCCACTTTTACCACCTAAGATGATGATTGTACTATCTTTGTCTATCTGCACCAAGAGGCCTCCTGCTGCTGTCCATAATGCCACTCTAGTTAGCCCTGGTGAAGATGTTCTGAACAGCTCTCCATGGTCTTGCTTTTGTTTGTCTCCACAGCATATTTTAATAATAGGACTACTTTTGATAGACTTCTTCCAATTGATTATTTTGATGGTGTTACCCATGGTTCTGATATTGTATAAGCTTTACTCTATAATTGGATGCAAATGTCAAAGGCAATTCTTGAAAGGTACAGTCAATTTGGTAAAAATGATAACATAATTACAGTAACCTATATGTTTCTCCAGAAACTGGTGCCTTCTGATAACATGACCAAACACCAGTCACTGGAGAAGGGCATCATGCTTGGTAAAGTAGAGGGTCAGTGAGGAAGAGGAAGACCTTCAACAAGGTTGACTGACACAGTGGCTTCAACAATGAGCTCAAACATAACAACAATTGTGAGCATGGTGCAGGGCTGGGCAGTGTTTCCTTCTGTTGAACATAAGCTCACCATGAGTCAGAATCAACTCGATAGCACCTAACAACAGCAACAACTTATATCTATACTTGGAGTCCCTGGATGGAATAAACACTTAATGTCCTCCACTGCTACCTGAAAGGTGGGAAGTTTGAGTCCACCCAAGGTACTTTGGAAGAAAGGCCTGACAAGCTCTTTCTGAAAATTTTACCCATAAAAACAATATGGACCACAGTTCTACCCTAACACACATGGGGTTCCCATGAGTCAGAATTGACTCAATAGCAGCTGGCTAGCTGGTTTATGTCTATATTCACATTTTAAATTAATAAAGATCAGAAAAGGTTAGGGCAGCCAGAGAAATATAAATATGCTGAGTTGTTCCTTTTTTGAGATTATAAAAAAGATACTCTTCGATTTTCAAGTTTGATAAGTACAGAAATAAATCTTTGATGTTTCTTTAGAATGTAAAATTACCATATTTACATTACACTTGGATAACGATAGACAATTGTCTTAGGCTGAGTTCTCTAGGGAAGCAAAATCAGTGAAGCATCCACATATATATATATATATAGACAGAGACAGAGAGACAGAGAAAGAAATTTCTATCAAGGAACTGAATCACATGGTTAGAGAGGTGGGAAACTTCCAAGTCTGTGATGTGGATCAGGATGGAGGCTTCTTCAGACTCATGGAGCTGCAGGGGCTGGCAAAGCCAAGATCCAGACTGCAGAGGCTGACAAACCCAAAGATCAGCAGACAAACTGCTAGCTCAATTCCCAAAGCCCAGAGGTCAGATGAATCGGAGCCAGCTAGAAGATCCAGCATAAGCAAAAGCCAGCGAGCTTTATCACAAAATCCTCCTATATTGGAAGCAGGCCAAGGAAAAGCCCTTTCAGCATATTGGCTACTCACAACAGATCTCATCATGGAGGTGATTACATCATTAAAAAACTGCAAACTGCATCCTGACTGCCAAACCACTGTGAATCATGGCCCAGCCAAGTTGACACACAACCTTAACAATCACAACAAGGAAGATTCTCCCTACAGGAGAAGCAGGGCGTAGTAAAAGAATAATTGAGACACCCAAGGTAGGGGCCTTCACATTGCCTGCCCAGCAGGATTTCAGAATTTCCATAAATCATGTGTGTCTTCTATTCTTGTTAAATGCCATTTTCCTGAACCTTTTCCATCACTGTATATTGTTTCACTTACAGGCTAGAGGGAATAATTTCTTGTTTATATCATAGTTCATAGGATTACAGGGCACCACAGAGGACCTAATGGAAATAAATGAGCACATCACTTATACATCTTGGCCTTTGGGTTTTTTCTTATAGAGTTGAAAAATGCAATATCTGAAAGGTAAAGAGCACCTGAACAGACAGCAATTTAAGTATCCAAAATGAAGCACAGAGAGAAGAAAGAAGGAAATAAAAATTAAAGAAGACCCGGTAGCGCATACAACAATAGCAAGAAGTGAATATACATTTCCAAGCCCCCTACTCTGTGACGAGTCCTGACCAGAGAAATGTCAGCAATCATATACCATTTCTGGGCCAGGCCCCTAAAACCTCCTCTGGGACCCACTAGTTAGAAAGAAACTGGGGCCCAGAGTGACTGTCGCCACCCATGATGGCTGTCTCAGGCCAGAGTGTGAGCATAAATAAATCAATGAAATGTCAAGCCACTGGGACTTGGAGGCATTATCCAATATCAGTTGGACTAGAGCAACGGCAAAATAAGTCACGCCGATCTCTTGAATCCTCTGAGCTCTCTGCAGGAGATACACTAGAGTGATAGTCAAAGAATAAAAAGGGTCATCAACCCATAAGAACAAGGAAATTTTAGAAGAGACAACAACAGGTAACAAAATTTCGTATAGTGGGAAGCAATGGGAAAGGTTTCCTGGGCTATTATCAGGACTATTGAGGATCTGTGACCCTCACACCCCAAAAAGAAGTGTGCTGAAGTCCTAGTCCCTGCACCTATGAATGTGACATTGTTTGAATATAGAGTCTTTCTTTTGGTATGTTAATGATTATTCAGGCTTTGAGCCTCCATAACTGTGAAACAATAAATTTTTGTTTATTAAAGCCACTCACTTCTGTTTTTTTTTTATTCTGGGAGCACTAGGTAACTAAGACTAAGATGGCACAAAGTAAAGACCCACAAAGAATACGGCGTGTGAAACCAAACAAGTAAATTCATCCTGGAAAGGAACATGAAAGGAGGGTGGCAAGTATTTCTGAAGTCCAGGGCAAATAAAAAAAGTCTAAAAACTATTTAAAAGCATTTATAAACAGTAACTGAGCTTCTGGAGACCCTCCCACCCTCGCCTCATTATCCATTCTGGAATAAGATGGAGATCGATATGTACAAGGCATCCATCCACTACTACTCAGGGAATCTGGTAGACATCAGGGAGAGAGGAGAGCTATGAGATTGGAAATAGGGTCACTGAGCGGACCATCAGGCCACAGTCCTTTTGATGTTGCCCAGAACACTGGAAACAAGGTCAATCCCCCAAGAGAAAAGACCTACTGATGTTTAGATTTGGAGTTTACCAACAAAACTGTGCATTCCCACTTAATCGCACTAGTTAAACCAACTGGTCAACAAACTCCACTCACCCACACAGAGCATTCGGCCATGATTTAGTGATGCTCCATTCCTAAAACAAAAGAAAGACAACATCTCCAGGCATTTGAGGAAATCTTTTAGCATGAAAAACAAACAGGAAATAGAGACAATTCAGGAAACAAAAGAAAACTTCCAAAAAGCTGTGAATAGTTGTTGCATTCAAAAAGCAAGAGTGAGGTGATGAAACTGAACATACATAGAAAAAGAAAGTGATCTTGAACATAAAATCTCTGTTAGCAAAAAATTTAAAATTTCAACAGATGCGCTTAAAGACAAGGTGGAAAACAGAATAAAAAAGAGTTGGAAAATGAGAAAGTTAAAACATCTAAATAATAGACATTCTCCAGAGGAATTGGAGGGGAAGGGATTGTTAAATAAACAATATCTGAAAATGTCCCAGAACCAAGAACAAGAGTTTCCATATAGTAAAAGTATAGGGAGCAGCCAGTACAATAAAAGAAAAAGATCCACAAAAGAGACACTTGTACCCCAGGGTTCACTGTAGCGTTATTCACAATAGCCAAAAGAGGAAACAACTCCAGTGCCCCTCAATGGATGGATGTACTAAGAAAATGTGGTTCTTGCATAAAAGGGAATATCATTCAGCCATAAAAAGAAATGCTGGTACATGAGGCAAAACGGAGGAACCTTAAAAACATGATGCCAAATGAAATAAGCCAGACACAAAAGGACAGATACTGTCTGATTCTATTGATGTGCAATGTCTGTAATAGTCAAATTCAGAGAGACAGAAAGTAGATTAGAGGTTACGAGGGACAATAGGGAGGGGAGAACAGGGAGCAATTGCTTAATGGGGGTGCTGAGTTTCTGTCTGCAGTAAAGTAAAAAATATAGAAATGGATAGTGGTGATCGTTGAACAGCATCAGGAATGTAATTAACCTCACTGAAATAAACATTCAAAATTCTTAAGATGGCAAATTTTATATTATATGTATTTGGCCATGATAAAACAAAAATTAAATATAAAAGTAAAGCGTGGTAACATTTCCAAATACCATAGATAAAAATAAAAGTTTCTAACAGGTGCCATTAAGAAAACGTAAGGTCAGCCATGTTAGGAAGCAAACTGCCCCACTCCTCACATTGCTCCTCCTGGGCCTTCAGTCCCCTATCCTACCCCACTCCTACCCTGGAAGTGGAAAGATGTTTACCTGATTGATTTGTTTGGGACCAAAAAGGTGGCCCCTTCTACAGACAGCTCTCTTTTGCCCATTATACAGTGGACAAACCTGTATCACTCCAGAATCAGTATTAGGAAGTGTATTGTTGGTGCACTTATGAGCACATCCTCCAAACATGTTCGTTTAGAAATAAAGCTGACCTCCTTCATCGGTGACAGAGTAGAATTCCTCCATAGCATTTACTGGGCTATAATCTTAACAGGCTGCTAACGGAAATGTTGCCAGTTAGAACCCACCCAGCATTTCCCCATGAGAAAGACCTGTCAGTCTGCCTCTGAAGATTACAGCCTAGAAAACCACATAGGGAAGTTCTACTCTGTCACATGGGATCACTATGAGTTGCAATCGACTTGATGGCACCTAAGAACATCAACAATCTTAACAGAAGTAGTTTGTCAGGGCTTTCTTTCTCAAGGCTGCTGACTGGGATCAAACCACCAATACTTAGATTAGCAGCCAATGACTGCAAACCAAGCTCCCATAAAAAAAAAAGGGAAGCATAATTACCTTAAAGTAGAAACTAGGACACAATGAAAAACAGTCCAAAAAAAACTGAAGAAAAATTATTTTCAATTTAAAATTCTACATGCTCTTAAACTAAATAAAATGTGAAGGTGAAATAAAGACATTCTCAGACACGTAAGATCTCAAAAACTTTTCCTTCCAGTCACTCTTCTTCAAAAAGCTACTAAAGGGTGTGCACCAACAGAATCACAGAGTAAATCAGGAACAAAGAAGACACGCACTTGAGAGAGCCAGGAATCCAAAACAGGAGAGAGAGGTAGGGAGACTCCTGGATGATGATAGGAGTGAAATCAAAGTTGATACTCTGTTATCAGGCCTAGAAAGTGACCAGTCCAAACAGAAGGAGGATTATGGGGAGTCCATGAAAAGTGTCCCCAGGGGAAAAAAATTACCTGCTGATAAATGAAATATATTCCTAGTAAATGACTTTCTCAGTTGGAAAATATTGAGACAGGAAATTGTTTCTCCTGTCAGAGTGTTTGATAATGAATTGCTGAAAGGTATAGAAAACTGAGAAAAAAGTGGGGGGAATAAAAACAATTCTTAAATCTATGGGTAATAAGAAGTTATGTATGAGACGTCCAATTTCAGAACACTGACAATGTACCTGTGTGGTACAAATGGTTAACAATCTCAGCTGCTACCTGAAATGTTGGAGGTTCCAGTTCACCCACAAGTGCCTTGGAAAAAAGGCCTGGGGCTATACTTACAAAAAATCATCCATTGAAAACCCTGTGGAGCACAGTTCTACTCTTGGTACTCTGACACATATGGGGTCACCATGAGTCAGAATCCACTTGAGAAAAACTGGTTTTTTTGTTTGTTTCATTTTGTTTTGCTTTTAGATAATTGCAAACACCACTCAAAACCCAGCACCAATGCCTAATTAAGTGAAAGAAAAATGTTTCAATAAGTATAAAATAAAAAAGTTAAGTAATAAGCTTTGGGTCTGTGCACTTGATAACATTTTTCTTTCTAAATGCTGCTTAAAATAACAGCGTATTGTAGAAGAAACAACATTCTGATTTTTAGAAATACAAGTGACACAGACCTGCCAATAAACTTTGTGGGTTCAACAGAGCAGTCCCATTCAGCTGTAGGTGTCTGGTGGGCACTGCTACTCCACTACAGCTCCCTCACCAGGGAGCTGATGGCAGCAGTGTCTCCTCAAGACCATGGTGAGCGTGTGATATTCCCACAAGGAGTCGTTCTCCACCTTTAGAGACAAAAATAGACAACTTTTCATAAGAAAGATTTACTCTGTCATCTGAGGTTATTGCACTTTGTTTGAAAGAGGCCCTATGTAGAATGAACTCACACCTCTATTGGCAAAGTTTAACACAACCAGGGGAAGGAAGGGAAAATGTGGCCAGGCTGATTCCAGTGCTTTACAGACATTCGTTCCATATTTCACATCCCCGTGTTGTTTCCCTAGCTCTTCACACTGCTGATGCTGCTACTCCTACTGCTGCTGCTCCTTGTCTCAGATTCACAGTCCAGATCTCTGCCACCAAAGATTACTGATTTACTTTAAGTTTAATATCCATTTACCATTTTCACTACTGCTGTTGTTTTAGTGAAAGACTTTTGCATGAATTAGCCAATTTTCTAAAAACAATACCAACATTTACCTTACCTTTTCTAATAACAGTTCCAACATCTAACGACATTTAACTAACTCTAACCCCTTATCTGAATGACAGGCAAGATGAAGAAATTCTTATAACACTGCATAGCCTTTAATCACAATGGGTTCCCCACTTAGTCCCTGGGAAGAATTCACCCGGGACGGTAGTCTTCAGTACGAGAAGTCTGTAAGCACCCAAGACCAGAATTCAACCAGAATTCTTTGCTCATGACCGCCTCCTTTCACTGCTTAAATCCACAAAAGCCTCCTCCCAGTTGCACACCTTCCCCAAGGAGAGCATTCAGGACCACCATGTCATCTGCCTCCAACTACCGCTATATCTATTAGCCTAAGCCTTTTCTTCTGACAATGGCAATAGTGTAAGGAGACACCCCTGTTACACACCGAATTGTGTCTCTCCCAAAATATGTGTTAGACCACCCATCAACACCAAAGTATACATTATTTTCCAATGCGCATGGAACATTCCCCAGCAGAGACCACATCTAAGGGCACAAAGCAACCCTCAGCAAAATCCAAAACGATGAGATAACACAAAGCATATACTCTGATCACAATGCCATAGAAGTAGAAATTAATAACAGGAAGAGCAAGGAAATAAATCAAATACATGGAAACTGAATAACACCTTGCTTAAAAACCACTGTGGAATAGAAGAAATCAAAGATGCAAGCAAAAAATTTCTAGACTCAAACAAGAATGCAAACACATCATACCAAAACCTTTGAGACACAGCAAAGGCATTGCTCAGTGCTCAGAGGTCAATTTATAGCAATAGATGCACACATCAGAAAAGAAGAAAGGGACAAAATCAAAACATTAGCTGTACAATTCAAACACATAGAAAGAACAGCAAAAGAAGCCCACAGACACCAAAAGAAAGGAAATAATAAAGACCAGAGTAGAAATACATGAAACAGAAAAGCAATAGAAAGAATCACAAAACCAAAAGTTGGTTCTTTGAAAGGATCAACAAAATTGACAAACCACTGGCCAAACTGACAAAAGGAAAACAAGAGAGGAAGTAAGTAACTCAATTAAGAAATAAAATGGGAGACATTACAACAGACCCAACTGAAATAAAAAGGATCATAACCGAGTACTGAGATACTGTACTCCAACAAATTTGAAAACCTAAAGGAAATGCACATATTCTAGAAACACACTACCTACCTAACTAATGCAAATGAAGTAGAAAATCTGAACAGAACTTTAGAAAGAGAAGAGATTGAAAAGATAATAATAATAAAACTCCCAACAACAAAAAGTCCGGGCCAAGATGGCTTCACTGTGCCCCTCTGGCAGAATTCTACCAAACATTCAAAGAGTTTGCACCAGCACTACTCAAACTGTTTCAGAACACAGAAAAGGATGAGGTATTTCCCAATTAATTCTGTAAAGCCAGCATAACCCTGATACAAAAACCAGGCAAAGACACCACAAAAAAAGAAAATTACGGACCCATATCTCTCACGAGTATAGATGCAAAATTTTTCAAAAAAATTCTAGACAATAGAATTCAGCACCATATCAAAAAAAATAATACACCATGACCAAGACAGATTCATAAGAGGTATGCAAGGATGATTCAACATTAGAAAATCAACCAAAGTAAGCCACTTCAGAAAGAAAAGAATTACATGATAATAATATCTCAATCAACACAGAAAAGGCATTTGTAAAGACCAACACCCATTCCTGATAAAAGCATATAATAAAATAGGAATAGAAGGGAAATTCCTCATCATAATAAAGGGCATCTATACAAAACCAAGAGGCAATGTCATTCTCAGCGGAGAGAGGCTGAAAAATTTGCCTTTAGAATGGGAACAAGACAAGGATACCTTTTATTACCACTCCTAGTTAACATTCTGCTGGAAGTCCTAGCTAGAGCAATAAGGCAAAAAAGAGAAATAAAAGGCATCTAAATTGGTGATGAAGAAGGAAAACTATCCCTATTCACAGATGGTGTGATCCTACACACATAATAGAGAACCCAAAAGACTCCACAAGAAAACTACTGGAACTAATAGGAAAATTCAGCAGAGTAGCAGGACACAAGATAAACACGCAAAACTCAGCTGGATTTCTAGACACCAATAAAGAGAACTATGAAAAGGAAATCAGGAGAACAACACCATTTATACTAGCCCCTTAAAAAATAAAATACTTAGGAATAAATCTAACCAGGGATGTAAAAGACCTATACAAAGAAAACTACAAAAAACTGCTGCAAGAAACCAAACAAGACCTACCTAAATGGAAAATCATACCATGCTCATGGATAGGCAGGCTTGATTTTCTGAAAATGTCCATTCTACCCAAAGCAGTCTACAAATACAATGCAGTCTTGATTCTAATACTAGCATCATTCTTTAAGCAGATTGAAAAACTAATCATTCACCTAATATGGAAAGGAAAGAGGCCCCAGATAAGTAAAATATTACTGAAGAAGTACAATGTAGGAGTCGGCACACTACCTGACCTCAAAAACTGATATATAACTATGGTAGTCAAAATAGCCTGGTACTGGTACAACGATAGACACATTGACCTATGGAACAGAATCGAGGACCCAGATGTATATCCATCTACCTACGGCCACCTCATCTTCACAGACACTCCCAAATGCCTTGAGAGACAGAGCTACTGGGCTGAGGGCTGGGGACCCCGGTCTCAGGGGACATCTAGCTCAATTGGCATAACAATGTATAAAAAAAAATTGCTCTACAACTGACTGTGGTGAGTAGCAACTGAGGTCTTAAAAGCCTATGAGTGGCCATCTAAGATACATCTACTGGTTCCATCCTGGCTGGAACAAAAGAGAATGAAGAAGAGCAAAAACGCAATGGAAAGATTATCCAAAGGACTAATGGACCACATGAACCACAGCCTCCACCAGCCTGAGCCCAGAATAACTAGACGGTGCCAGATTACCAACACTCACGGCTCGGGCAGGGAGCACAATAGAGGGTCCAAAAACAGAGCCGAAGAAAAATGCAGAACAAAATTCAAATTCACAAACACACACACACAAAAAAGATCAGCCTTGCTGGCCTGACAGAGACTGAAGACACCTGAAGAGTATGGCTACCGGTCACCCCTTTAACTCAATACTGAAGTCACTTCTGAGATCCACCCTTCAGCCAAAGATTAGACAGGTCTATAGTAACACATGTGAGGGACATGCTTCATAATTCAACCATGTATAGAAGACTAAACGGGCACACTAGCCCAGAAGCAAAGACAGGAAGGCAGGAAGGGACAGGAAAACTGGAAGAATGGGGTGGAGAAGGGTAGAGTGTTGACACATCACAGGGTTGGCAACCCATGTCACAAAACAATTTCTGTATTAACTGTTTCATGAGAAACTAATTTGCTCTGTAAACGTTTACCTAAATCATATTTTTTTTAAAAAATCAATCATCAATATAGTACAATGGAAAAAATATATATGTGTTAGAATCCTAGCCCCTATACAACTAATCTAATATAATGTAACCACCTTTCATAATGCAGTCTAATGTAATCGATCTATCAGTTGAGGTCATACCAGTGTTAGATGAGCCCTAAAACTAATCACTTCAGAGATTAGACACAGAGACAAAGGGAACACAGACACTATCTGACAACAGGGATAGATGCATTCAGAAGCTCAGGAATGCCAAGGATGGCTGGCAGCTACTAGAAGCTGAAATAGTTAAAGAACTGGCCTCTAGAGCCACATCCTGAGTTTGGACTTCCAGAGTCCTAAATGCTGAGACAATAAATTTCCTTTCCTTAAAGCCACCCACTTGTAGAATTTACAGCAGCACTATGGAACTAAGACACCGTCACGCCCAGGGTGCAGGACAAGGCAGTCTCATTTGGACAATCTTCAACTCTGTCAATCACATACTACATTTGGTGGTCCAGGAATGGAAACATTCCATTTTCCTCCTTCTACCCTCCCGGTCCCACAGTCCTGTAGACTTATCTCCATAATCCCCAACACTTGCCAAAAGCTCCATTCATCCTGCCCTGGATGCCGGCACCTTTCCCGCTCCAGGGCAAGTGCCCATCTGGTCAGTGGGACCTCCAGCCTCTCACAGAGTACCTCCTGAGATGTCCTTGCTCGTTTTAGATCAGGTGGGCTCTTTCTTGGGTGACAATGAGCTGCCAGAGGTGTGGGGGACAGCAGTGGCAGGGAGCCTGTGACCCCTATGGGAGGAGACACCTACAGATCACAAGATCAATGCTGGCTCTGCCTCCCATTGCAACCCACACAGCTCGACTGGAGGGGCCACCTGCATGAGTATCCATGGTCCCCTGGTCATAGCACCCCGCTTGGATAGGGAGGTGGGATGGCTTTCATGTTATAAAGACCCTGGCTCATAGCATTTGGCCATGCAAACTCCCATCAGGACCAAACCCCTTCCGTCCCCCCACCCAGGCTCAAAGTGATGGCCTATACTAGGGGGTCAGACCCTGCAGACCTTTGCATCCATGCCCCACATTCTCTCCAGGAGTTCTTGAAGGACAATGTCTCCTTGCAAGTTCACACTGAGATCCATGAACATCAATTTCCTGTAGGACCACCCTCTGATACTTGTGTTGGCAGAAATACCAGCAGGACCACTGCAGACTCCAGAGCTGGTACCAACACACTTGGCCTGAAAGAGGAGGGAGGGAGGGGCAGTTGCTGAAGCCTGGAGGTCACCTTGACAAAACAGAGCCAGTTCACTGAGGGAGAGAGCCCAGGTAAATCCTCTGCCTTGATGTCCCCCCCACCCCATCTGACCTCCTGCCAGGTCCCCCTTGACCTGACACCCCTTTCAGCAGCCAGGGAGTGGAACCTTTTATAGAGACAGCTCCAGAGCCAACCTGTGGATGCTGGCTGAACCAGACATTTCCTGGCACCACACCTGGGGAACAGAGTATCTGGCAGCTGGAACGGCCTAAGGGTTGCACCTGGAGAGAGGTGCTGGGGACAGGGGTTGCCAGAGCTGACAGCATAGAAGAAATGGAGGCTGTCATCAGAGATGCCTTGATCTTCCTCGCTGGCAGGCTAGGGGATGTCAGACTACCCTGTGCAGACCACACTAGGCCTCCCCATGTTGGGACAGTCTATTCCAGTTATTGGACAGGAACACTGGGAGAGGTTGTGGTAAGGTTCCATGGAGTCACCCCTCAACTTATAGTGACTCCGTCCACAGCGGAACAAAGCGCTGCCCAGTCCTGCACCATCCATGATAGGTTAGGTTTCAGATCACAGATGTGATCCACAGGGCTTTCGTTGGCTGGTTTTCAGAAATCCTTCTCCAGGCCTTTATTGCAAGTCCATCTGAGTCTAGAAGCTCTGCTAAAATCTCTTCAGTACCATAGTAATATGTAAGCCTCCGCTGACAGATGGGTGGTGGCTGCACATGATGTGCATTGTCTGGGAATCGAATCCAGGTCTCCCACATGCAAGGTGAGAACTCTACCGCTGAACCTCCAATGCTGCATACTGGGAGAACATCCTTTAACTGATCTCCTTTGGCACTTCTAGAATGTTTTGTCACTGAGTGGGGACATGGAATCAGACAGAAACCGATTTTCCATGTTCCTTCTAAGTCTGTCGGATCCCGGAACCCCACATTATTGTCTACCTCTAGGCATGACTTTGAGGGGCATGGATTGTCCTGGAAAATAGCTAGACCAAGGCCCTATCACTGAGGCCAGTGGAGACAGGAGGTACATATCCAGAGCTACCCTCTAGCTAAGCTGGGAGGATGTGCATCCACTCAGCCTGAAAGGCAGATGTTTACACTCACCATGACCAGGAACTGGCTTAAGGGTGTTATGAGATCAAACATAGCACAGCACAGGGATTTTGTCAAAACAATACCAACCACTTTGCATGAGTTGCCAAAAGAGAAAGTAAGGGTTCAAAAGCTGGAAACATATGTCCTACATTCCTAGGGGTTAGGGTAGAAAACTGGGTTGGGGTTGGTGGCTCAAAGGAAGTATCTCAGTTAAAGGGAAGGGGTCCTCAGTTGTTATCCTGATTTGTATCAGCACAAAATAAATCTCTTAAATATGCTTTGATTCTTAGTCAAAATCATCTAAATTCCCTGCACCATTGGAGCATGTTCCAGTTTCTATGGCTGATTAGGACAGCGGTTCCCAGGAAGGGGTTACCCTACGGCCTTCTCTCTTCCACCCCCCACCCATCCACCTGCCTGATGGCCTTAAAGGCAGGCCAGTGAGATTGAGAGCGTGTTGGAGATTTGGGATCCTGCCCAGTGGTTCTTATGGGCTTTCCTTTTAAGATACACTGGGTTGGGCTTATTTCTTAGAAGACACAAGGTTTTGTGATCACAGCTCATGATCATGGTTACAAACAGCCTAACTCTATTTTTGGACTTGGACTCAAGCAGGAGGCATACGTGAACCTGAAGAGGGCCTAGAGCCCCTTGGGGCACAGTGTGGACAAACAGAAGTTGGTTGCAGTCTGTGGAAGAGCATCCAGAATACAAGGGCTGGTCCAGGCAACCCTGTACCCCCTGCAAGCATGTCCCAGAGCTAGAAGGTTCCTGGAGACTCATACCTTTAACCAGGGCCTCCAAATGGTGAGGCAACTCAGGTCATTAACTTTCCACTCACTGTGTTGTTCCAGCCATGACAAGGTTGCCTGCAGGGTTCTGTTGTTGTAGCAGCTCATGTCAACACCATGCACAATGGTACAAAATGCTGCCCAGTCCATCCCCATGACTGGTTGCAGACCAGACTATTGGGATCCATAAAATTTTCATTGGCTGCTTTTCAGATGTAGATCTCCAGGCCTTTCTTCCTAGTCTGTCTTAGTCTGGAAACTTTGCTGAAATCTGTTCGGCATCATAGCCACATGAACGTCTCCACTGACAGATGGATGATGGCTGCACAAGAAGTGCACTATCTGGGAATAGAACCTGGGTCTCCCACATGCACAGTGAGAATGCTACCACGGAATCACCAATGAGTGTTGATGATGGGACTCGCTTTCACCTTCTTGTTTTGGGACATGTGCACACAATCATGCCAGCAGTCAACCCCATAGTGTGATCTGACCCACACCACAAGGAAAAGTGGATATGCTGTCTTTCTTTCAGATTTTGAGCCAGTGGACCTCACCCCAGTGCTCATCATTTTTACCATTATGGCAATTTTGAGCAGCCTCCTGGGAATCACCCACTTCGGTGTGGCAGGCAGTTGACCACTTGCTTCCTTGGGAATCCTGAGCCTCTGCGTTTCTGGATGGCAGCACTTTTTTGCGATCTTCACTCCCCCAGCTCATCCAACAAGGTTGTGCGCATTTGGTTCATCATGTCGCGTCCCTAACTCTTTGAAACACCTGGAGGGTCTTCTGTTTTCTTGATTCAATTCTGTTTTACAAAGTAATGAGCAACAAAGTAATTTCATGAGGCAGAACCCCAGAGATGGGAACTGAGATTGCTTATCTGATTAATTAATTATGACGTCTTTTGGAGGAAATGCTCATCAGTGGAAAGGAGACAGGGGCAGTCCCGGCAGACTGTGGCAAATCTGGCACATAAATGATCATCTACATTTGCCTGAAATGAAGTGGCAATTAACAGCGAGCCTTTGGGGAGACAGATACTGTTGCAAGACAATGTTAGCTTAGGAATGAGGACTGGAAGGACTGAGGAGCAGCTGGCCTTTCATCATTGCATTGGAGACTACACAATAAGAAGGATGATCTCAGAACTCCAAGCTCTCAGCTAGAGGCAAGGTCAGAGAGCAAGGGGCCCCATCACTGCCCTAAAAGCATTGATTTTCTCTCATAACCACAGGTTGAATGTGATTGTAGGGGGGAACGTATCTGAAAGTCAGACCCAATGTTTGCTACAACAGCTTGCCAAGTCTCAACACCAAATGAATTAATTCACAGCCTCACCAGGTGTCTCATGTGAAAGAATTTGTCTGGAAAGAATGTGACCTTGAGAACTAGAATGGTGACATTCCTACAGATTTTGATAAAGCCCAGTACCATAAATGCCCAAATGACCACTGGCCAAAGCAGTTTTTGCCCTCCTTGGTCCAAGGACAGTAGCCACCTGGTGCTTGTGAATCCTGTAATTACCTCCAGAGTTGCCAAGTTTCCTGGAGACCAGCCCACACCGCTGTAATTCAGGAGCAGTCCTGGGAGAGCCCAGGGAGCCAAGACAGGTTGGGACCAGAAGATGGTGAGCTCCACACCACATGCAAGAATTGTCAGCTGATCTTCCAGAAAGCTGGGCCTGGTGGTGGGTATGGACTCTATGGGATGCACACTCACAGGTCTGAACTAAGAAGACAGAAATACACTGAGGGACTTTGCCAATGTTATCAACGTGCATGAGCTGACAAGGGATGATACAGACTCAAAGTGTTTCTCTAGTGTCTGCAAATGTCCCTTGGGTGGATCTTGAGACCAACGTCCCCTCTGGCCAGGGCATTGCACCCATTTGGTGGTCAGGAAGATGGGCAAAGGATGGTGCCAAAGAGGCAGGAGGGAAGCCATCTGCAGGAACCAGAGGCAGGGATCAAAATGACAAGGTTTTCCTCCTGAGGCCAGTTGTGCTGGTAGCTCAGACAGGTGTGGAAAAGGATGGGGCTTGGGGCTGGGCTGAGGGTCTCAGCGGCACCAAGGACCAGGATCATCCAGAGGCACTGATCTGCCCACACTGCACCCAGGTAACAGCAGAGGGATGTGTCCATGGGGGTCAGGAGAGAGGCCCTGGAACCTCAGCCTGCTGGTGGGTTTTAGTCTGGGCACTTGATGTGGGGGACCTGAGAGGGACACAGTCACTGCCTGGCCAAGACTGGCCTGGGGATCCTGGGGGGGAGGGGGGAAGTAGCCAGTGCCTGATACCTGGTGCTTCTACCTGCCCCTCCCAGGCTCCTCTGGGTCCCAGGGCACCACGCCTCTCCCACACGCCCAAGTGAGAGGCTCTAGAGTGTCTGGACTGCCCCCAAGGCAGAAATCACCCAGACGAAAGGAGAACTTCAGGAAGCAAGCGGTGCCAGCCAGGTTTCAATCCCGTTCTTAGTTGTTGCAACCTGTGGAGGAGTTCACAACTCAGGGGCCAGGGCTGGGAGGGGCCAGGAGCCCCCTGGGCCAGGGCCAGCGCAGGGCACTAGCTCGGTGAGTCAGGTGGGCAGGGAGCAGCTTGTCTGCAGAGGAGAGGGGCTAAGGCCTGGATGCTAGGGGCTGGGAGCTGGGGCTAGGGACAGGGTGCTAGGAACTGGGATCTGGGAATAGGGGCTAAGAACTGAGAGTTAGGAGCTGGGGGCTGAGAGCCGTGAGCTGGGGGGTAGGGGAAGGGTGCTAGGAGCTGGGAGCTGTAAGTTGAGGACTGGGAACTGGGTGCTGAGAGCTGGCAGCTGAGAGCTGGGGCTAGGGACTGTGAGCCTGGGTCTGAGAGCTGGGGGGCTGGTGGGTGAATGCTGGTAGCTGAGAAGTCAGTACTAGGGCTGGGAGCTGGGTGCCAGGAGCTGGGGGCTGGGGATGAGAGCTGGGGGCTGGTAAGTGATGCTGAGAACTGAGTGGTAGGTGTTGACACTGGGAGCTTGTTTCTAGGAGCTGGGAGCTAGGGACTAGAAGCTAGTGGTTGAGAGCAGGGAGGCAGGAGCTGGGTGCTAGGACTTGGGGGCTAGGGGCAGAAAGCTAGGAGCTGGGTGCTAGAAGCTGGGGCTAGTACCTGGGGACTGGGAGCTGGGGTTTAGGAGCTGAGGGCTGGCAGCTGAGGGCTAGGAGCTCACAGCTGGGATATGTGGTCTAGGAGTTAGATGCTGGGACCTGGGTGCTAGGAGCTGACTGCTAGAAGCTGGAGGCTAGGAGCTAGGGGCTTGGAGCTGGTTGCCACAAGCTGGGAATAGGAGCTGGGGGCTGGGCACTGGGAGCTGGGGGCTAGGAACTGGAGAGTGCTAGGAGCTGGGGCTGGGGGCTGGGGGCTGGGGGCTGGGGGCTGGCTGCTAGGAGCTCAGGGCTGGGAGTGGTAACTGGTAGCTGAGATCTGAGAGCTGGGATCTGATTGCTAGGAGCTAGGGGCTAAAAGCTGGTGGATGGTTGCTAGGAACTGAGGGCTAGAAGGTGGCTGCTGGGAGCTGGGGGCTAGGAGCTGGATGCTAGGAGTTCGGGGTTGGGAGATGAGTGCTAGGAGCTGGGGACTAGGAGCTGGGGTCTTGTTCCTAGGAGCTGAGCTAGGAGCTGGGGGCTAGGAGCTGGGGGCTAGGAGCTGTGTGCTGGCAGCTTGGGGCAGGGAGCTGAGGGCTAGGAACTGGGTGCTAAGAGCTCAGGGCTGGAAGCTGGGGCTAGGAGCCAGAGGCTAAGAGCTGGGTGCTAGAAGCTGGGTACTAGGAGCTGGGTGCTAGCAGCTTGGGGCTAGGAGCTGGGTGCTAGGAGCTGGAGCTGGGAACTGGGTGCTAGGGGCTGGGTGCTATAAGCTGGTGGCTAGGAGCTCGTTGCTAGGAGCTGGGGGCTGGGTGCTGGGTCTTAGGAGCTCGTTGCTAGAAACTGGGTGGTAGGAGCTGGTTTCTAGGAGCTGGGTGCTAGGAGCTGGTTACTAGGAGCTAGAGGCTGGAGTTGAGTGCTAGGAACTAGGTGTTAGGAGCTGGGAGCTGAGATCTGAGGGCTAGGACCTCAGAGCTGGGGGCTGGGAGCTGAAAGCTGGGTGTTAGAAGCTGGTTGCTAGGACCTGGGTGCTGGGAGATGCAAGCTGAGAGCTGTGTGCTAGCAGCTGGGTGCTAGGAGCTGGGGGCGGGGGCAGCAAGCTGAGAGCTAGGGGCTGGTGGGTGAATGCTGGGAGCTGATAGATACATGCTAGGAGTGGGAGCTGGGTGCTAGGAATGGGAGCTGGAAACTGGGAGCTGGGTGCTGGGTGCTAGGAACTGGTTGCTAAGAGCTGGGGCTGGGAGATGGGGGCTCGCGTTGGGAGGGGAGAGCTGGGGGCTGGGACTGGGACTGGGAACTGGAGGCTAGGAGCTGGGGGCTGAGGGCTGAGAACTGGAGGCTAGGAGCCAGGAGATGAGGGCTGGAACCTGGAGGCTAGAAATTGAATGCTAGGGGCTAGAAGATAAAGAGTAGGAGCTGAGTCTGGTGAGTGAATAGTGGAAGATGAGAGGTAGGTGATAGAGCTGAGAACTGGGTGCTAGGAGCTAGAGGCTAGGAGCTAGGGGCCAGGGACAGGTAGCTGAGAAGCAGGGACTGGGATAGGGGTCGGGAGGCTGGGACTTGAAAGCTGGGAGCTAGGAGCTAGGGGCTGGGAGCTGTCTGCTCAGAACGGAGAGCTAGGGGCTGGGAGCTGAGGGTTGGGTTCTGGAGCCTGGGACTTGAATGCTGAGAGCTGGTAGTTGAGTGCCAGGAGCTAGGAGCTGGTAGCTGGGGGGTGGGTGCTACATGCTGGGGACTTAAAGCTAGGGACTGGGTTCTAGGAGCTGGGGGCTGGAAACTGAGAGCTAGGAGCTATGATTTAGTCGCTGGTTGCAAGGGGGTTGGGGTCAGAGAGCTGAGGCCGAGAGATGGGGGTAGCAGCTAGTTGCTCTGACAGGAGAGACTGAGAGCCTTGGCACCTGAACAGCTGGGCCTAGGGTGGGTGTCCTGGCGACCGAGGGAACAAGCCCAGTACTGGGAAGTGACACCTGGCAAGTCTGGCTGAATGTGCTGGGGCTGGCAGGGGGGCAGAAGGCCTGAGGACACTGAGGCAGGTCCTGGCCTCAGGGCCTGTGTAGGTGGTCTCAGGCCTGGAGAGCAGGGGGCGCGGGAGTCCTGCAGGAGCTGGGGAAGGAGTTCTGGTTACTCAGTGCTGAGGGCCCTGAGGAGGGCGAAGTGCTCTAGGCTGGGAAAGCTGGGAGGGGCCAGGCCTGAGCTGACCGATGGGGAACAGGTGGGCAGAGGCAGGAGACTGGTCTGGCAGGAGATCCAAGGCTGGTGCAGGGAGGGGACTCTGGGCAGCGGAGGCCCCAGGGCTGAGGGAGAAGCCAGTGGCTCTTCCAAAGGGCTCAGCCCTGTTTCAGGGGTGGTGGCAACATGGGGTGAGGTCACAAGGTGGCTGACCCAGCGGAGGGGCCTGAGCAGCGGCTGCTGGAACCTGTGGGACGAGTGGGCAAGGGAGAGGGGACAGCCAGGGGGGCTCATAGTTGGAAGGCACAGGCCTGGGAGGGGTGGGCTTGAGCTTCTGAAGCCTGAGGACTCAGGGACAGAGAGTGCACTCGACCTGCCTGGGGCTCACAGTACCGGCACAAACAGGGAAGAAGAGGATCCAAGGGCAGGTGCAGGGCTCCCACCTGGGCTAAGGGTGGGCTGGGGTGCCCTGGTTTCCAGAGCTGCTAGGCTACAAAGCAGGGCCTGAGGGTGGGTAGGGCTCGGGCTGAACTGATAGACCTGGGAGCCAGGTGGGCAAAGGCAGGGACAGGCTGAGTTTAGATTGTGGAGGGAGCAAGAGGTGTGCCTTGGAGCTAGCTCAGGAAGGACCATGCAAGGAGGAGGAAGCGTCTAGGTGAGCAAGGAGCTAGACAGTGGCCAGGAAGCATAGGTAGGCCACAGTGTGGGGAGTGTGGATGCTGGATTGGTGGAGTCACAGGGGGCCACAGGATCGCAGGCCCAGAGGAACAGACTAGAAGGAGCCTGGGCTCGGCACCTGGGCTGGGCTGGTGGGTGGGGAGTGGGACAGAGAAAGCCATGCCCATGCTCCCAGGGAATTGGTCCAGGACAGGGAGGGGCCTGGCCAGCAGTCACTGACATAAGACAAGGCCTGAGCAGCCTTCACTACAGAGAGAGATCCTTCCTGGAGGGAGGGGATGGACCCCAGGAGACCTGGAGACACAGAAGGCAGAGACAGGACTGGCAAGAGGCTCTGGGTGGAACACCCTGGACTGGAGTCCTGACAGAGTACAGCAGAGGCTCCCACTCCAAAGTACAGGCCCAGGCTGGGGCAAGAGGGGCCAGAGATGGTCACTGGCTGAAAGACCATAGAGAAGCTGGCTGGACCAGGGGCCCACAGTCTGGGGTCAGGCAGATGAGGTAGGGAACCTGGTGCCACCCACCTGAAGGCTAATGGATAAGCAAAGTGGGAGGAAGGGACTGGGAGACCCCAGGGCTGAACTGGCTCTAGGTGGTCTTAGAAAGCTGGCCAGCTGACCGATTCAAGCCTGTGGTCCTTGCATAGTCAGCGAGGCCACAGCCAAGGCTCCTGGTCCTGGAAGCATGTCAGATCAGAGACGTCCCAGGCCTGGCACCTTCCCAGGGGCCTGCAGAGACGGGGTGCTGAGGTGGGAGTGGGTGGGCCTGGCTAGCTGTGTGACCCAGGTGTGTCCAGATGTGCTCCTCAGGTGTATACCCCTGGTGCCTGTGAGCACAGAGGACACGTCTGGCAGGCAGGCAGCCTGGCTCGGCTTGCGCACATTGTCATGTGGGGTCCCCTCTCTTGCAGCCTCCACCACGGCCCCATCAGTCTTTCCCCTGGCCCCCGGCTGTGGGACCACATTCGAATCCAAGGTGGCCCTGGCCTGCCTGGTCACCAACTACTTCCCAGAGCCAGTGACGGTGTCCTGGAACTCTGGAGCCCTGTCTGGGACACACACCTTCCCGGCCGTCCTGCAGTCATCCGGCCTGTACTCCCTCAGTAGCATGGTGACCGTGCCCGCCAGCGGCTGGAACAGCCAAACCTACATCTGCAACGTCGCCCACTCGGCCAGCAACACCAAGGTGGACAAGAAGATTGGTGACCCATGACATGGTTGCAGTGGGAGACCCATAGCCTGCATCCCCAGCAGACAGGTTCCCCTGACACACCAAGAGATGCCAGCCTGCTCTCACAGTAGGACTCTGCCTACCCCATCCTGGGATCCTACAAATTCAAGCAGGGAGTCTTCTGGGGTCACGCACCAGGCCTAGGGCACATACGGTCTGGATGCCCATAATCCAGTTGCTGGGCTCAGAATTGGATGGTGGGTCTCAGAGCCGCCAACTGCTGCATGGAAGGGCTAACTTGACCTCGTCCCTGTCTGAGGGCCAAACATTCCCTCCTTCAGCTGGGAGGCCGAGAGATGGGGGTAGCAGTTAGTTGCTCTGCCCCCTGCCATCCCCAGCACATTCAGCCAGACTTGCCCGGTGGCACTTCCCAGTACTGGGCTTGTTCCCTCGGTCGCCAGGACACCCACCCTAGGCCCAGCTGTTCAGGTGCCAAGACTCTCAGTCTCTCCTGTCAGAGCAACTAGCTGCTACCCCCATCTCTCGGCCTCAGCTCTCCTCCAACCCTCCTTCCCACTAAGGTAACACTCCCTGTCTGTCTGCTCTCTCTGCAGTGCCACCCAAAGTGGGAGGAAAATGCAAGTGCACAGGTAAAGCAAGCTCCGCACTTGCTAAGTGGAGACAGCCCCAATGGGAGGACAAACCCAACCCACACCCAGCCCCCATAGCCCTGTCACTGATACTCAGCTCTTCCACCAGAAGCTGAGCTCCTGGGAGGACCCTCCGTTTTCATCTTCCCCCCAAAGCCCAAGGACACCCTCACGACCTCCCGAACCCCCGAGGTGACGTGCCTAGTGGTAGATGTTGGCCAGGAAGACCTGAACGTCCAGTTCACCTGGTACGTGGATGGTGAACAGATGAACACAGCCAAGACGAACGAGCCGGAGGGGCAGTACAACAGCACGTACCGCATGGTCAGTGCACTCCCCATCTCGCACCAAGACTGGCTCGAGGGCAAAGAGTTCAAGTGCAAGGTCAACAATACTGCCCTCCCATCACCTGTTGAGAAGGTCATCTCCAAGGCCAAAGGTGAGGCAGCAGGTGGGCGAGGGCAGGTGGGCGAGGACAGGTGGGCAACCCATTCCTCTACACTGGGAATAACTCTCTCCACCTTCATCCCTACAGGCCAGCTCCATGAGCCACAGGTGTATGCCCTGCCCCCACACCGAGATGAGCTGACCAAGGACAAGGTCAGCCTCACATGCCTGGTGAAGGGATTCTACCCATCTGATATTGATGTTACATGGCAGAGGAACCTGGAGCCAGAGCCTGAGAACAGCTTTGCAAACACTGAAGCCCAGCTCGAGGCTGATGGGACCTTCTCCCTGTACAGCAAGCTCACACTGCCCAGGGATAGCTGGCAGCAAGGAAACACCTACTACTGTGTGGTTCTGCACGAGGCACTGAACGAACACCGCATCCAGAAGGCCGTCTCCATGTCTGCCGGTAAATGAACGCTGGCCAGCACGTCCAGCAATTGCCACCCCCACTGCCGCTTGCTGGGGCCCTGAGCACACCTGGAACCTCGCCTGTAAATACTCCCAGGCCATCCACCCCGAAAATAAAGCACCCAGCTCTGCCCTGGGGTACTACAAGACTGGCATGGTTCTTTCCAAGGCCTACATGAGCCTGAGCTCTCCCAGGCTGTGGAGTCAGGTGAGGCCTGAGACCTCCACTGTCACCATTGGGAAAGACCGTAGGGGTCTGTGTAGGCCACCCTGGGGAAACTGTCCATGGGCAGCCTGCTACAAGGACAGGTCCTTCACCAATAGTGTCTGCTTTCTGGGTCCCTCCTCCAGCCAGCAGCTACTCTGGGCTGGAGTGGGGGAGGGAACAGGTAGACACACCTAGGGAAGCTGTGTGGTGGAGAGAGTGTCTGACTTGTCCCCAGGGGTCCCTGTCCACAAGGCCTTGCAGGAGCTCCTACGGTGGCTCTGCGTTCACATTGAGGCCCCTGGATATGGGGATGGGCCCTTTTTTTCTGCTGGGGCTCCAAGAATAAATCACTCCACAGAACACACTCAGGTTCCAGGTGGTCTGCCCAGGAGAGGGAGGGCACCGACCAGACACCCACCTGGACACTGAGCTCAGACCCGTGAAACACAAGCCTCTCCTGCTAAACAACACTACGGCACCTACAGATCACCTTCACACACACCGCACACAGGCATGCAGGAATACATGGACCACAGTGCACACACACACATATACACACATACACACATAAACACATGGGCATATGAGTACACATGCACTCTCACATACAATCACACATACACACACAAACACATGGCACACACGCAGTCACTCATATTCACACACACACATATACACCCAAGTACATACACATGCACACATACACACAAGTAAACACACACAAAAACGCAGGCACACATGCCCTTAAAAGCACACACATGCACCCACAGACGTGCATACATGGGCATGCATGTACACACAACACATGGACATGCTCACACACTCACAAACTAGCACACCCCTTATACACTGGGGCCCCACACAGGGCAAACTGCACAATGCCTGCGAGCACAAGCCCAGGTCACATGAACACACACACCAGCCTCATCCCACACCCTCCAAAGCTGCAGGAGTGCCCCGTGGATTGCTCCCAGCTCATCTGTACCTGACCAACTCAGACAGGTCCCTAGCTGCAAGGACCAATGTGCTTCCTCCCAGGCCCACCCTGCAGAGCTACTCAAAGGGGCAAGACTCCTGCTCTCCTCACATCACCACAAGCTCAATCCGTGATGACAAAGACTGTCACCAGCATCCTGAACACTCACACTCCAGCCCCTCACACATGGGGTGAAAGCTCTTCACTGTCCCCAACATCACTTCTTACCACTGTGCTTCCACGGGGAGGGCAGGCTGCCCTCCAGAACTTTTCTCCCAGGGGAGATGCAATGGAAGGCCTGGGGTCCAGGCAGGCTACAGGGATTCTTGGGTTGGACATGTCCCAAGATGGCCCCTTATGCTACCCTGACCAGCCCAGAGCAGGTGGGCAAGAAAAAGCGAGTGGTTCTCACAGCTGGCTGGGCCGTAAGCAGGGACAGGGGTTCCTAGCCATGCTGGGGTCCAAGCAGTAGGAGAGGGATGGGACTGAGGACAGTGCCCAAGGCTGGGGAGAGGTCCCCAGCACTGTCCTGAGAAACCATAAAAGAGGCATAGCCAGGGACAGCTGACCATGGGGTCCTACTGCCTCAGCTCTTCCTGGGAGGGGAGAGGCAGGGAGGGCAGGGTGATGGGACTGGAGGGCCATCCCTTGCATAAATGGAGCCCTTCCTCCTGTACCTTCTTGTCCCCCATCTCTGCTCCAGCCCCCAAAGCCAGGACACCCTCACTGATCCCTCATCCCCTTCCCAGAGCTGCACCCAGATGAGAGCTGTGCAGAGGCTCAGGATGGGGAGCTGGACGGGCTGTGGACCACCATCTCCATCTTCATCACTCTCTTCCTGTTCAGCGTGTGCTACAGTGCCACCGTCACCCTCGTCAAGGTCTGATCCTGGGGGCCTCTACCCTGTGCCAGTCCCCAGCCCCCAGCCCATCGCCCCCCACAGCAGGCTACTCTGCCAGTAGGGTTCCCATGCATGGAGCAGCCGGACCCCAGGCGGGTAGGCAGAAGGAGAGAGGGGGCATCAGGGCTCAGGGCCTGAAGCCACAGGGGCCTGGGGTGGCCTGCTCACTGTTGCCACGCTGTCACCCGCAGGTGAAGTGGATCTTCTCCGCAGTGGTGGAGATGAAGCGGAACATCGCCCCCGACTACAGGAATATGATCGGGCAGGCTACCTAGGGGCTGCTGAGAGAGCAAAACACATAAGCCGAACCGAACAACAGGCTTCAGGTGTCTCCACCTCCACCCAAGCCCCAACCTGCCCTCTGACCCCACCGTTCCAGACACCTCACTGCCCTCTGACCATGCTATCTCATATCTCTCCTGTCAGAGAACCTGGTGGACAGCAGGTTCTCCCACAGACCCAGCAGCCTGGATGCCCTGCTACCCCATACCTAAATAACATTTACAGCAGTACCAGGAGCGCCAGTGGGGTCATTGCACTGGGAGACCCTCAGAATCAGCTGTGCATGTCCGTTCTGGAGGAGGGGATGGGCCAGTATTCCCCATGTCCATTTAGAGCAGGGACCTGAGTACAAGCCCCACCCCAGGCCTGGCTCAGAAAGACACCAAATCTCAAAGATCCTTGGTGGGGGCATCATGCGCCAAGGCAGGGGAGCCACTGACCATCACCCCCAGAAGGGGCGCTCCCTGGGAAATGCTGCAACCTTCACTGAATGGCCCTTCCTCCAACCCTCACTTGGCCAGTTCCTCCCTGGGAGACCACAGGGATTCCCCCACCACTTCTACGGCCCTGGCCTGAGGAATAGGCTCCTTTTCATTTTGAACTGGAAAATTGGTCTCTGGCTCTTGGGAAGGGGCTTTCCATCCAATCCTGGCCTCCTACACAATGCTCTTAGATATGGGGTTCAACCCAAGGGACAGAAGCTCACAGCCTCTACCTGCATGGGGGCCAAGCAAGGGGATTGGCCCAGGATACCCACCATCTCCCAGCCACCAACTCAGTTCTAGCTAAAGGCCCAGCCTCGCCACCACACAAGAGACCACGTGAGAAGGCCTGGGCCATACCCACGGACACTGCAGTGTCTGGAAGGTGCAAGGGCAGGGCTCCTGGGGTGAGGGTGGGCAACTGTGCCAATCAGGAAGGGCATCAGATCTTGGGGGTCAGTGGCCAGACAGCCTCCTAGAAAGAGGACTGGTGACCAGTGCCCCAATTGGTCAGGGCATGCCATGGGAGGCCACCTCCTTGGGCCCCTGGACAGAGGTGGCCGAAGGCAAACAGAATAGAGAGGAAAATGACCAGATGCTGGGAGCCAGGCCAGCCCAGCCACAGGCACTGCACAGAGGTCCCAGGGCCAAGCATTGCCTCCCCTCTGGGATTCCTCTCTCCCATCTTCCCTTCCAGCAAATACTCAGCAGAGTCACACCACAAAGGAGCCAGAGTGCTGAGCCCGCATCTTAAGGTGGGAAGAAGAAATGGAAGCAAACCACACCAAAGAAATGCCACATCCATTAGCTTTGTAGCTTCTTACCTCTTTTTAATTTTCTGAATTTCCTTGATTTTCTTTCATGTAAATGTGTTGTTCTTGTTTTTTAATTACAATATAATGGACTTAAACTGTATGATTTATCATGGTGGTAGTCTTTCTATGGTGACACCTTTTGAGCCCTTCAAGTGCCAGCCCCAGCAATGAGATGAGCCAAGCCATGAGTCCCAGAGCACCCTGTATGCACTCAGCTCCCACCACTGGCCAGGGTCCCTTTGGTGTCCCAGCATCGGTGTCCTTTCTTCTCCGGCAGACTTCCACCTTGCAGCTAGGGGGGCATCAGATTTGCCTGCCTACTTGCTCTGTGGTATAGACAGGACAAAAGAGTCTGATGACAGCCTCCACCCTCACTGGAGGGACTGTGGCTGGCACTGTATAGACCCAGGCCCCCAGCCAACCACCGTGGGCTCAGGAGTTTGAGGACAGCAAGTCAGGAATAATGACCTCAGCACCTGAAATGGATGGATCCAGTAGGTTCCAGGAAGTTCAAGGAGGCTGTTGAGGGAGTCAGCTGAGGCTTGGGGAGCAAAGCCTCAAAGGACAGCAGAGGAGGCATGTCTAGCCTTGGCCATCACTGAGGGAGAAGCCCCTGCTGTGCTGGAAGGCAGCCAGAACTGGGTGGGATGACTAATAAAGGTCCAACGAAGAGCCGGATCAAAAGCGCCTTTGAGTTGCTGACCCATGTCCTGGAGACTGTAGAGAAATGCAGGTAATTTTACACATGGAAGGGGTATGGAGGGCCTCATTGGATGGTGCTGCATGGGAGCTGCTCTGAAGACAGGGAAGCCAGGAAGGGCAGCTATGAGAGTCCAGGTCCAACTTCTGGAATGGCTGTGGGTGGGATGCATGGGCCATGGCACTGACATGATTGGGTCCTTGCCACTTGGCTTACTTCCATAGTACTGCCTTATGAGAAATACCACAACTGGGAGGCTTTAAAGAGCCAGAAATTATTGTCTCACAGTTCTGGAGGCTAGAATCAGAGCATCAGCTCTAAGGGGGGAAGGGGACCTAACTTTGTTGATAGCCCCAGCAATTCCTTGGCATTCCTTGGTGTTTGTCTTCACCCTGTGTGTGTCTCTGTGTCTATCCTGCTCTTTTTATAAGACACCAGTCAGAAATGATAAGGTGTAGGACCCACCTTACTCAGTATGACCTTATTACATGACAAAGAATACCCTGTTTACAAACAGGGTCACATATACAGGCACAGGGTTAAGACTTCAACATAATTTTTTTTCTTAGGGGGAGGGAGGGTGAAGAGGTTGGGGAGGGTATTGGTGGTTCAGTGGTAGAATTCTCACCTTCCATGCAGGAGACCTGGATTCAATTTCTGACCAATGTACCACCTGTTTGTCAGTGGAGGCTTGCATGTTGCTAGGATGCTGAACAGCTTTCAGCGGAGTTTCCAGGCTAAGTTGGACTAGGAAGAAACACCTGGTGAACTACTTCTGAAAATCAACCAACGAAAACTCTGTGGATTATAACGGCTTGCTCCACAACCAGTCATGCGGGTGGGAGAAGGCCAGGCAGGGCTTGGTTCCATTGTACACAGGCTTGCCATGAGTTGGGTGCTGACATGACAGCAAAGAATGACAAGAACTCTCCTATTTACAGAGTCAACATAACTTTTGGGGGGACATAATTCACCCCATAACATGACCAGAGGGTCCTTGCATTAGACTCAGGGCCAAGTTTCAGGGAGCCTGAGACAGAGCAGGTTATGCTCGGTAAGTGCTGCCAAATTGTGGCCCTTTAAACTGTAATGCTTCTGTGTTGTGGAGCTGCTGGTGAGGGAGGGGCAAAGGGCCCGGGGTGTGTCCTTTCCTGGCCTGAGGGCCCTTGCAGACAAAGGGGTACGCCACCTGCCACCCCTATCTCAGCTGTGGAGAGAGCTCCCAAGCTGCCATCAGTCCAGTCACACACTTGGACACCAAGTCGAGGCCAGTACACGGCCGAGCAAATCCAGACACAGGCAGGTGTCCAGAGATTTCTCCACCTGGAGAAGACCCTGGCCCTCAAACCTTGCCTGGAACGCTGGGCATGGGCACCCCCTTTCCTGCAGCTCTGCATGAAGCAAAGGCTGCCACTCTCTGGGCTCTACAGTGCCCTTGAGACCCCTGGCTCAGTACTTGCACTCAATGGCCAGGCCATGCAGGAAATCCGTGGTGTGAAGTCCAAGGATGGCATCTAAAATGTTCCTTTGAGTTTGCAGAACTGCAATATGGGCAAGGAAGGGGGAGAAAAGAGCACTGACATCCCAGCTCCTTCTTCATGTTGTACCCCAGGGTCCATCCCAGGCCCTGGTATGGATGTGGCCAGGGCTGGGTAGATGGCAAAGGTCAGTGACATGACCAATGTCATCCACTGCCATGTGGAAAGGTGGGTCTGTACCTGGACCTGTGGACTCAAGGCTAGTTACCTTCCCCAACATGACCAATGTCACTCTACTGGAATGTGGAGTGGTGAGTCTGTACATGGAACTCTGGATTCGAGGCTAGTAACCTTCCCCAACATATGGCCATCCCCCAAGCTCTGTTCAAATACAGGCTACAGATGGTCAGGGCAGAGGAAAGAGACCAGAGAGGAGGTGAGAGCTGGTCCACATAGGATATGAGAAATGCCCACACCAAGAGGGGCCCAGCAGCACCAGGGAATACAAAGACAGACCTGGGAAGGCATGATGCACAAAAAATGCACAAGACCAAGCAGACGCATTGGCTCTCAGGCAGACTGTGCTGAGCTCTCCAGCTGTATCCTCATCCTGATGGTAAATCACAGTACTGCTCCTCACTATTCACTGTCCCCTACTTGCTGTGAACATGCTATCCCCCTGAGAGGGAGATACTCATGCCACCACTAACACTTGCCTTGGTGGCCCACCTTGTTTCCAAAGTGTGGCTCCACCATTGATCCTTTCTCTTGCTTGAGAATGGCATGTTCCAGAAAGTACCTCTCCTTCAGCCTGGATCCCAGAGCAAGGAAGGCACCGACACTAGAGCCATACAGAGTCACAGACAACTGCAGGGGACATAGAAATGGGAGAGAAATAAAGCTATTACGCTACAAGCCATTTTCATTTGGGGGTTGCTTGTTACCATGGCGTGTCCTAGCAAAAGCATTGTCAAAATGCTTCTCCAGTACTTGAGGTAACTCAAATAAGCAGTAAAATATGACAATAACCATGCCTGATGTTTGCACAGTGTTTTGGCTTTTCGGAGTTTTCTGAGACTGTCTTAGTCTTCTAGGTCTATCATAAAAAATCTCACAAAATGGGTGGCTTCAAAGAATACAAATTTGTCTCACAGTTCTGAAGGCTGGAAGTCCAAAGCATGGTCTCGACCATGTCGACTGCCTCCAAGGGCTCCCTCCATGTCTCTCTCCTAGCTTCTAGTGGATGCCAGAAATCCATGAGAATCCTTGGCTTGCCACCATAGCTGCTTCATTGTTCTTCTGTCTCCCTGTCTCTGTCTAACTTCTTCCCTTTTCTAAGACACCTTTCAGAAGGGATTAGGACTACGACACATCCTACTCCTGTGTGACTTAACTGACAATATATTTCTTAAAAGACCTTGTTTTCTAAAACAAAATCACAGTTACAAGTACAGGGGTTAGGACTTCAACATATCCTTTTAGGGGACACAATTTAATCCACAACAGGAACCCTTCTCTCATATCATGCTGATAATACCCCCTAAGAAGTATGAGTCACTGTTTCAATTTTACTGGTGAAGAAACAAAGACTTTAAAGAGGCTTCAGCACCCTAGTTGTGGGTAGGATGCAAGAACTTGAACTCAGGTATTTGGACTCCAAAGTTCATATGCCTTCTACTATCCCACACTGCCTTTTAGAACATTCCATAAAACCATCCTGATCTCATTCCTGCACAAGGGGAAAGGCAGGGCTCAACCAAAACACTAAAAGTCAGACCCTAAGGAGATTCCTCCAGCTCAGAGAGGACAGAGGGCCCTTGGAAGTTCTATAAAGACACCATCTATTTGTTTCTTAAACAAATATTTACTAAAATTAGAGTTGCAAGGACTGTGGAGTGGGCTGGCCTTTCATCACTGCATTGGAGCCTACAGAATGAGAAGGATGACCTCAGAACTCCAAGCTCTCAGCTAGAGACAAGAACAGAGGGCAAGGGGGCCCATCATTGCCCTAAAAGCATTTGTTTTCTCTCATGACCACAGGATGAATGTGATTGTGGGGCAGGGTAGGGGGGAATGTTTCTGGAAGGCAGACCCAAAGTTTGCCACAACAGCTTGCCAAGTCTCAACACCAAATGAATTAATTCACAGCCTCACCAGGTGTCTCATGTGAAAGAATTTGTGTGGAAAGAATGTGACCTTGAGAACCAGAACGGTGACATTTCTGCAGATCCTGATAAAGCCCAGTACCATAAATGTCCAAATCGCCACTCGCCAAAGCAGCTTCTCCCCTCCTTGGTCCAAGGACAGAAGCCACCTGGTGTTTGTGAATCCTGTAATTACCTCAAGAGTTGTCGATTTTCCTTGAGACCAGCCTGCACCACTATAATTCAAGAGCAGTCCTGGGAGAACCCAGGGAGGTAAGACAGGATTGGAACCAGAAGAAGGTGGCCTCCACACCACATGCAAGCTTTGCCAGCAGATCTTCTAGAAACCTGGGCATCATGGTGGACATGGACTCTATGGGGTGCACACTGTTGGGTAACAACCCAGCGGCACCTGAACCCAAGATAAGCTGTATCTCCAAGAGACCAAAGAAAGACTCTGGAACCAGCAATCATGACATATGGATGGTTTATTCGGAAAGCTTACTTACAGGACTGTGGCGCAGGGCAGTGTCTGGACCAGTTTAGTGCTCCACAACCACCCAGCAAGGGATACAAGCTTATATACCATTCGAGCTGGGACCAAGGCTCATTGTTTTTCTGCCACATCCTTGGGCAGTCAGTGTTCCCAAGAAACTTCATGTCCAGGCCCAGATGTTTTCCTTCTTGTTGCTAAGGCATTCCTTGGACTTGGCCTTGGCCACTGGCCCTGTCATGCCACTCCCGGTATTGTACCTTAGCCTGAATCCACCACAAATTCATCCCTAGCATGCTTCAGGAAAGAGTAAAGCTGATTCCGTCAGAAGGGAATGCATATAGCTGAATAGCATTACCCTACAACACTCACAGGTCTAAACTAAGAAGAAAGAAACATGCTGAGGGGCTTTGCCAAAGTTATCAATACGGATGAGCTGACCAGGAATGATATGGACTCAGTGTGTTTTGCACCTGCAAATCCCCCTTGCACTGAATCCTGAGGTCAAAGTCCCCTCTGGCTAAGGCATTGCACCCATTTGGTGGTCAGAGAGATGGGCCAAGGATGGTGCCAAAGAGGTAGGAGGAAAGCCACCTGCAGAAGCCAGAGGCAGGGCTCAAAATGACAAGGTTTTCCTCCTGAGGCCAGTTGTGCTGGTAGCTCAGAAGGGTGTGGAAGAGGATGGGGCTTGGGGCTGGACTGAGGGTCTGAGCAGCACCAAGGACCAGAATCATCCTGGGGCATTGATCTGCCCACACTGAACCCAGGTCAGGGCAGAGGGAAGTACCCATGGGGCTCAGGTGAGAGGCCCTGGGAACTCAGCCTGCAGGTGGTTTTAAGCTCCAGGCACTTGATGTTGGGGGCCTGAGAGGGGCACAGTCACTGCCTGGCCCAGACTGGCCTAGGGATACTGTCAGGGACAGAAGGGGATAGCCAGCATGTGATGACTGGGCTTCTACCTGCCCGCCCCCCCCCCCGGGCTCCTCTGGGTCCCAGGGTACCACCCCTCCCCCACACGCCCACATGAGAGGCTCTAGAGTGTCTGGACTCCGCCCAAGGCTTCTGAGGAAGAAATCACCCAGACAAAAATGGAACTTCAGGAAGCAAGCAGTACTAGCCAGGTTTCAATCCCGTTCTTAGTTGTTGCAGCCTGTGGAGGAGTTCACAACCCAGGGGCCAGGGCTGGGAGGGGCCAGCAGCCCCCTGAGCCAAGGCCAGCACAGGGCACTAGCTCGGTGAGTCGGGTGGGTGGGTTAGAGCTGGTCTGCAGAGGACAGGGGGCCAGAGCCAGGGGAGAGGGTGAAACTGCCAGATCCGGGCAGTGAAACAGCCTCAAGGAGTCTGGGATGAGCAAAGGAGGGAACAGACCCTCAGGGTCAGGGAGACCGACTGGCCACTAGGGCTGAATGGGTGACCACATGAGGTTGGGAGCTGCTCACTGCAGGGACCAAGGGACGGTGGCAGGGGTACGGCCACGCCAGCAGAGCTGTATGCCAAAAGCAGGCAGAGGCGGGCTGTAGGGGCCCCTGGGCCCTTGGAGACAGTGCCAGGGTGTGTGGATGGAGGTCTGGGAGCTGCACAGTATCTGTGTTGGGCTGGGGGCACAGTGCAGAGCCAGCTGGGGCTGAGCGTGACACAGGGTGGGGAACAGCAGGTATGAATTGGGGGGTCAGGGATGGGGTGGGCTCAGCACAGGGGAGGGACCTTCCAGTGGCCAGAGGGTTCAGTCCAGACTCATGGAACAAGTAGGAGCCCCAAGGGAGGGTCAGAGAAGGTGGCAGGGAGGGGCATCCTAGGTTACAGCCAGGGCCAAGGGTAGGAGGGGTCAGAGTGGATGTCCATGTGCCCAAGTTCAGTGGGCCAGGGGCTGGGCCCAGGGCAGGTATTGAGTGGACAGCAGGATGGGCTTCAGGAAGAAAGGGTCAGATCAAGGGACCTAGGGGCAAAAGGGAGATGTCGGGCCCCCCAGAGTAGATATAGGGTTGGGAGAAGGGGATCCAGTCATGGTTGGGGATCAGCACTGGTCCTGCCAGTGGGGAGATCAGGGGCCTAAGCTGGGGTTGGGGAAGTCAGGGTGAGGTCTGGCAGGGGCCAGGAGCTCACCTGGGAGGGAACTAGGGAAATGGGGCTGGGGGTAGAAGGGTGAGAGGAACTGGGGGCTATAAGCTGAAAGCTGGGGGTTGTGGGCTGGGAGCTGGGGCTAGAGGCTGGTTGTTAGGGGCTAGGAGGTAGGGGCTTGGATCTGGTGCTACGGGCTAGTAACTGGGTGCTAGGAGCTAGGACTACATGCTGGGGACTTGGGGTTGGGGGGATAGTAGCAGAGAGCTGGGGCTGAGAGCCAAGAGCTGGGAGCTGGGTGCTGGGAGATAGGGGCTGGGGGCTGGGTGTTAGAAGTGGAGAACTGTTTGGGGCTAGGGGCCAGGAACTGCAAGCTGGGGACTGGGGGCAAGGAACTGGGTTCTCGGGGCTGCATGGTAGGAAGTTGGACCTGAATGCTGGGTATTAGGAGCTGGGAGCTGACAGCTAGGTGATGAAAGCTGGTGCTGGGATCTGGGGAGTAGGGGTTAGGAGCTGAGATCTAGGAGCTGGGGACTGAGAGCTGTGAGCTGGGGGCTAGGGGAAGAGTGCTAGGAGGTGAGAGCTATGAGTTGGGGACTGGGAACTGGGAGCTGAGAGCTGGCAGATGGAAGCTGGGGCTAGGGACTGGGAGACTAGGTCTGAGAGCTGGGGGCTGGTAGGTGAATGCTGGTAGCTGAGAAGTCAGTACTAGGGCTGGGAGCTGGATGCTAGGGGCTGGGGGATGGGGGCTAAAAGCTGAATGCTAGGAGCTGGGACCCTGGGGCTGGGAGCTGGGGGCTGGTAAGTGATGCTGAGAGCTGACTGGTAGGTGCTGACACTGGGAGCTTGGTGCTAGGTGTTGGGAGCTGGGGTCTAGAAGCTAGGGGTTGGGAGCTGGGGGCCGAGAGCTGGGTGCTAGAAGCTGGGGACGGGGAGCAGAGGGCTAGGAGCTAGGGGCTGGGAGCTGGGACCTAGGAGCTGGGGGTTAGGAGCTGGGCACTGAGAGGTGGGGTTTAGGAGCTGGGGGCTGAGAGCTGGGTGCTAGGTGCTGGGGGCTGGGAGCTGAGGGCTAGGAGCTCAGGGCTGGGAGCTTGGGCCTAGAAGCTGGAGGCTGGGACCTGGGTGCTGGGACCTGGGTGCTAGAAGCTGGCTGCTAAGAGCTGGAGGCTAGGAGCTGGGGCTTGAAGCTAGTTGCCAGGAGCTTGGAACTAGGAAATGGGGGCTGGGAGCTGGGGACTAGGAGGTGGAGGCTAGGAGCTGGGGGCTGGGGGCTGGGTGCTAGGAGCTCAGGGCTGGGAGTGATAGCTAGTAGCTGAGAGCTGGGAGCTAGGAGCTGATTGCTAGGATCTGGAGGCTGGAAGCAGGGTGCTAGGAGATGGTTCCTAGGAGCTGGGGACTGGGAGCTGGGTGCTGGGAGCTAGGGGCTGGGAGCTGAGGGCTAGGAACTCAGGGCTGGGAGCTTGGGCCTAGGAGCTGGAGGCTGGGATCTGGGTGCTAGGAGCTGGGGGTTAGGAGCTGGGAGCTAGGAGCTGGGGGCTGGGGGCTGGGTGCTAGGAGCTCAGGGCTGGGAGTGGTAGCTGGCAGCTGAGAGCTGGGAGCTAGGAGCTGATTGCTAAGAGCTGGGGGCTAGGAATTGGGTGCTAGGAGCTTATTGCTAGGAGCTGGGGGCTAGGAGCTCGAGGCTAGGAGCTGGGTGCTAGGATCTGGGGGCTGGGAATAGGGTGCTAGGAGCTAGTTCCTAGGAGGTGGGGCCTGGGAGCTGGGTGCTAGGAGCTGGTTGCTAGGAGCTGGGTTCTAGGAGCTGGGGTCTGGGAGCCGAGTGCTAGGAGCTAGAGGCTTGTTGCTAGGAATGGGGTAGGAGCTGGGGCCTGGGGGCTAGAAGCTGGGTGCTAGGAGCCGGGGCTGAGAGCTGGGTCCTAGGAGCTGGTTGCTAGAAGCTGATTGCTAGGAGCTAGAGGCTAGCAGCTGGGGGCTAGGAGTTGGGGACTTGTTGCTAGGAGCTTGGCTAGGAGCTGGTGGCTAGGAGCGGGGTGCTAGGAGCTGGGAGCTGGGTGCTAGGAGGTTGTTGCTAGGAGCTGTGGATTAGGAGCTGAGTTCTAGGAGCTGGGGCTAGGAGCTGGGGGTTAGAAGCTGCGGGTTAGGAGCTGGGGGCTAAGAGCTGGGTCCTAGGAGCTCGGCTAGAAGCTGGGTGCTAGAAGCTGGGGGCTGGGAGCTGAGTGCTAGCAGCTGGTTGCTAGGGGCTAGGAGCTGGGGGCTTGTTGCTAGAAGTTGGGCCAAGAGCTGGTAGCTAGGAGCTGGGGGCTATGAATTGGGATCTGGAGGCTGCTTGCTAGGAGCTGGGAGTTGAAGGCTGGGAACTAGGAGCTTGGAGCTAGGAGTTGTCTGCTAGGAACTGAGAGCTCTCTGCTGGTAGCTAGGGACTGAGACCTAGGGAATGGGGGCAGGGGACTGGGAGCTGAGATCTAGGAGCTTGGGTCTAGGGGTTGGAGGCTGGAAGCTGGGGTCTGGAAGATGGGTGCTAGGAGCTGAGGGCTGATGGTGGGGTGGGGGGCTGGGTGCCAGGGCTGGGGAATGTGAGCTGAGGGCTGGGGAATGTGAGCTGAGGGCTAGGTGCTAGGACCTGGGAGCTGAACGCCGAGAGCTGGTAGTTGGCTGCCAGAAGCTGGGGTCTGGTACCGGGGGGGCTGGGTGCCAGGAGCTGGGGACTGGGAGCTGAGGGCTAGGTGTCAGATGCTGGGGGCTGAAAGCTAGGGTCTGGGTTCTAGGAGCTCAGGGCTGGAAACTGAGAGCTAGGAGCTGTGATTTGGGAGCTGGGCGCAGGGAGTTGGGGTCAGAGAGATGAGGCTGAGAGTTGGGGGTGGGAGCTGGTTGCTCTGACAGGAGAGACTGAGGGCCTTGGCACCTGAACAGCTGGGCCTAGGGTGGGTGTCCTGGCAGCCCAGGGAAGAAGCCCAGTGCTGGGAAGTGAGTGAATAGAGGAGGACCTCCTGGCAAGTCTGGGCTGAATGTGCTGGGGCTGGCAGGGGGGCAGAAGGCCTGAGGACACTGAGGCAGGTCCTGGCCTCAGGGCCTGTGTAGGTGGTCTCAGGGCAGGAGATCAGGAGGCTCAGGAGTCCTGCAGGAGCTGCAGCTGGGGTTCTGGCTGGTCAGTGCTGAGGGCCCTGAGGAGGGCAAGGTGCTTTGGGCTGGGAGAGCCCAGGACTGAGCTGACCAATGGTGAGCAGGTGGACAGAGGTAGGAGACTGGACTGGCAGGAGCTCCAGGGCTGGTTCAGGGAGGGGACCCTGGGTGGTAGAGACCCCAGGGCTGAGGGAGAAACCAGAGGCTCTTCCAAAGGGCCCAGCTCTGTTTCAGGGCTGGTGGGGTTATGGGGTGGGGTCACAAGTTGGCTGACCCAGCAGAGGGTCCTGAGCAGGGGCTGCTGGAACCTGTGGAATAAGTGGGCAAGGGAGAGAGGGCTGCCGGGGGGCCCATAGTCAGAGGGCAGAGACCTGCCAGGCGGTGGGCTTGAGCTTCTGAAGTCTGAGAACTCAGGGACAGAGCGTGCACTCGACCTGCCTGGGGCTCACAGTACTGGCACAAGCAGGGAAGAAGAGGATCCAAGGGCAGGTGCATGACTCCTATGTGGGCTGAGGGTGGGCTGGGGTGCCCAGTTTCAGGAGCAGCTGGGTTAGGAAGCAGGGCCTGAGGATGGGCGGGGCTCAGGGTGAACTCAGGTGGGCAAAGGCAGGGACAGGCTGAATTTGGTTTGTGGAGGGAGCAGGAGGTGGTGCCTTGGGGCTAGCTCAGGCAGGACCATGAAAGGAGGAGGAATCATATGGGTGAGTAAGGAGCTGACAGTGCCCTGGAAGAACAGGTAGGCCACAGTGTGGGGAGTGAAGGTGCTGGATTGGTGGAGCCACAGGGGGCCACAGAAGCTCAGGCCCAGAGGAGAAGATTAGAAGGAACCTGGGCTGGGGGTTTTTGCTGGCCGGTGGAGGGGAGGAGAGCAGAGAAAGGGATGACTATGCTCCCAGGGGGTTGGTCCAGGACAGGGAGGGGCCAGGCCAGCAGTGACTGGTAGGAAACAAGGTCTGGTCAGCCTTTGCTACAGAGAGAGCCTTCCTGGAGGGAGGGAATGGACTCCAGGAGACCTGGAGGCACAGAAGGCAGAGACAGGAGTGGCAAGAGGCTCTGGATGGAACACCCTGTACTGGGGTGATGACAGGGTGAGGCAGGGGCTGCCACTCCAAAGTACAGGTCCAGGCTGGGGCAAGAGGGGCCAGAGATGGTCACTGGCTGAAAGACCATAGAAAAGCTGGCTGGAGCCAGGGCCTACAGTCTGGGGTCAGGCAGAGGAGGTAGGGAACCCGGTGCCACTCACCTTAAGAATAATGAATAAGCAAAGTGGGAGGGAGACCCCAGGGCTGAGCTGGCTCTAGGTGGTCTTGGAAAGCTGGCCAGCTGACTGAGCCAAGCCTGTGGTACTGGCATAGTCAGCGAGGCCACAGACAAGGCTCCTGGTCCTGGAAGTACATCAGATCAGAGATGTCCCAGGCCTGGCACCTTCCCAGGGGCCTCCAGAGAGGGGGTGCTGAGGTGGGAGTGGGTGGGTATGGCCAGCTGTGTGACCCAGGTGTGTGTCTAGATGTGCTCCTCAGGTGTGTACCCCTGGTGCCTGTGAGCACAGAGGACAAGCCTGGCAGGCAGGAAGCCTGGCTCGGCCTGGGCACATGGTCATGTGGGGCCCCCTCTCTTGCAGCCTCCACCAAGGCCCCAGCAGTCTTTCCCCTGGCCCCCGGCTGTGGGACCACATTCGAATCCAAGGTGGCCCTGGCCTGCCTGGTCGCCAACTACTTCCCAGAGCCAGTGACGGTGTCCTGGAACTCTGGAGCCCTGTCTGGGGCACACACTTTTCCGGCCGTCCTGCAGTCGTCTGGCCTGTACTCCCTCACCAGCACGGTGACCGTGCCCGCCCCCTGGACCAGACGACCCTACGTCTGCAATGTCGCCCACCCAGCCAGCAACACCAAAGTGGACAAGAAGATCGGTGAGCCACGAGCACAGTTGCAGTGGGGGACCCACAGCCTGCATCCCCAGCAGATAGGTTCAGGGTCAGCCTGAGGCCCCTGACACACCAAGAGATGCAGGGCAGCTGGTGGCCCCTGCCTGTCTCCTCCCACTAAAGGGCTCTGCATGCCCCACCCTGAGGTCCCACAGATTCAAGAAGGGAGTGTTCTGGGGTCACCCGCCAGGCCCAGGGGACACAAAGGTTGGATACCCATAATCCAGCCCCTGAGCTCAGCGTTGGATGGTGGGTCTCAGAGCCTCCAACTGCTTCATGAAAGCCTAACTTGACCTCATCCCAGCCTGAGGGCCAAACATTCCCTCTCCCAGCTGGTATGCCCACTCTTTTTCCCACTAAGGTAACGCTCCCTGTCTGTCTGCTCTCTCTGCAGTGCCACGCCACCCAGATGTGTGCTCCGAATTCAAATCCAGGTGCCTAGGTAAAGTGACCCCACTCTCGCTAAGAGGATCCAGCCCCAATGGGAAGACAAACCCAATCCATGCCCCAGCACCCATGGCCCTGTCACTGACTCTCAACTCTTCCCACCAGCTCCTGAGCTCATAGGAGGGCCGTCCATCTTCATCTTCCCCCCCAAGCCCAAGGACACCCTCATGATCTCCCGATCCCCTGAAGTGACATGCCTGGTGGTAGACCTGGGCCAGGACAACCTTGAGGTCGAGTTCAGCTGGTTCGTGGATGGCGAACAGGTACACAAAGCCAAGACCAGCGTTCAGGAGGAGCAGTTCAACAGCACATACCGTGTGGTCAGCACACTCCCCATCACACAGCAGGACTGGCTCAAGGGCAAAGAATTCAAGTGCAAGGTCAACAATAGTGCCCTCCCCACACCTGTTGAGAAGGTCATCTCCAAGGCCAAAGGTGAGGCAGCAAGTGGGCAAGGAGGGGTGGACAACTCCTCCCTCTGCACCAGGAATAACCCTCTCCACCTTCGTTCCCACAGGGCAGCCCCATGAGCCACAGGTGTATGTCCTGCCCCCACACCAAGATGAGCTGACCGAGGACAAGGTCACCCTCACATGCCTGGTGAAGGGATTTTACCCATCTGACATTGATGTTACATGGCAGAGGAACCAGCAGCCAGAGCCTGAGAACAGCTATGAGAATACTGAAGCCCATCTTGAGGCTAATGGGACCTTCTTCCTGTACAGCAAGCTCACAGTGCCCAAGGACAGATGGCAGCAAGGAGACACCTACTCCTGCGTGGTGCTGCATGAGACGCTGCCCAGCCACCGCATCCAGAAGACCATCTCCCTGTCTCCTGGTAAATGAGCCTAGCCAGCATGCCCAGCAAGTGCCTCCCCCGCTGATTGGCGGGGCCCCTGAGCACACCTGGAACCTCACCTGTAAATAACCCCCAGGCGATCCGCCCTGAAAATAAAGCACCCAGCTCTGCCCTGGGGTCCTGCAAGACTGGCATGGTTCTTTCCGAGGCCCACGTGAGCCTGGGCTCTGCCGGGCTGTGGGGTCAGGTGGGGCCTGAGACCTCCACTGTCACCATTGAGGGAGACCGTAGGGGTCTGTGTAGGCCTCCCGGGGGGAAGCTGGCCACGGGCAACCTACTACTGGGACAGGTCCTTCACCAACAGTGTCTGCTCTCTGGGTCCCTCCTCCAGCCAGCAGCTACTCTGGGCTGGAGTAGGGGAGGGAACAGGTAGACACACCTAGGGAGGCTATGTGGTGGAGAGAGTGTCTGACTTGTCCCCAGGGGTCCCTGTCCACAGGGCCTTGCGGGGGGCTCCCCGTGGTGGCTCTGTGTTCATGTGGAGGCCCCTGGATATGAGGATAGGCCATCTTTTTTCACTGGGGCTCTAAGAACAAACCACTCCACACAACACACTCGGGATCCAGGCGGCCTGCCCAGGAGAGGGAAGGCACTGACCAGACACATGGACACTGAGCTCAGACGCATGAAAAACAAGCCTCTCCTGCTAACACCAATCCAGCACCCACAGATCACCTTCACACACACCTCACACATGCACGCACAAATGCATGGACCACAGCTCATACACACACACAAACACAAGTAAATACATGGGCACATGTGTACACATGCACTGTCACATAAAATCACACATACACATACAGACAAATGCATGGCCCTTATGCACGTACTCATATTCACACACATGTACATACACATGCACACAAACACACAAATAAACACACACAAACACGTGGACATGCATGCACACATATGCACCCGCACACACATGTATACATGGGCATGCATGTACACATGAACACATGGACACACTCACACACACACATACAAGCACTCCCCTTATACACTGGGGCCTCACACAGGCAAAATGCACAATGCCTGCGAGCACAAGCCCAGGTCACATGAACACACACACCAGCCTCATCCCACACCCTCCAAAGTTGCAGGAGTGCCCCGTGGATTGCTCCCAGCTCAACTGTACCTGACCAACTCAGACAGGTCCCTACCTGCAAGAACCCACATGCTTCCTCACAGACCCACCCTCCAGAGCTACTCAAAGGGGCAAGACTCCTGCTCTCCTAACATCACCACAAGCTCAATTCTGTGACGACAAAAACTGCCACCAGCCTCCTGCACACTCACACTCCTGCCCCCTCATACGTGGGGTCAAAAGCCCTTCACTGTCCCCAACATCACTTCTTAGCACCGTGCTTCCCTGGGGAGGGTGGGCTGTACTGTCCCTCCTGCCCTCCGGACCTTTTCACCCAGGGGAGTGCAATGGCGGGCCAGGGGCCCAGACAGGCTGCAAGTGGGCTTGGGGGTGGCCATGTCCCAAGATGGCCCCTTATGCTGCCCTAATCAGGCCAGTGCTGGTGGGCAAGCAAAAGTGAGTGGTTCTCACAGCCGGCTGGGCTGTAAGAGGGGACAGGGGTTCCCAGCCATGCTGGGGCCCAAGCTGTAGGAGAGGGATGGGACTGAGGACAGTGCCCAAGGCTGGGAAGAGGTCCCCAGCACTGTCCTAAGAAACCATAGAAGAGGCATGGCCAGGGAGAGCTGACCATGGGGCCCTGCTGGCTCAGCCCTTCCTGGGAGGGGACAGGCAGGGAAGAGAGGGTGAGGGGGCTGGAGGGCCATCCCCAGCATAGATGGGGCCCTTCCTCCTGTACCTTCCTGTCTCCTGTCTCTGTGCCAGCCCCCACAGCCGGGACACCCTCACTGATCCCTCATCCCCTTCCCAGAGCTGCACCCAGAGGAGAGCTGTGCAGAGGCTCAGGATGGGGAGCTGGATGGGCTGTGGACCACCATCTCCATCTTCATCACGCTCTTCCTGCTCAGCGTGTGCTACAGTGCCACCATCACCTTCTTCAAGGTCTGATCCTCAGGGCCTCTACCCCATGCCAGCCCCCAAGCCCCAGCCTCCAGCCATCACCCCCCACAGTGGGCTACTCTGCCTGTAGGGTCCCCATGCATGGAGCAGCCGGACCCCAGGCGGGTAGGCAGAGGGAAAGAGGGAGCCTCAGGGCTCAGGGCCTGGGGCTGTCGGGGCCTGGGGTGGCCTGCTCACTGTCACCACCCTATCACCCGCAGGTCAAGTGGATCTTCTCCTCGGTGGTGGAGCTGAAGCGGACCATTGCCCCCGACTACAGGAATATGATCGGGCAGGCTGCCTAGGGGCTGCTGAGAGAGGAACACATAGAAGCCGAACCCACCACAGGCTTCAGTGGCTCCAACCTCCACCCAAGCTCAACCCGGCCCTCTGATCTCACTGCTCCTGACCGCTCTCTGCCCTCTGACCATTCTGTCTCATTTCCCTCCTGTCAGGGAACCTGGTGGACAGCAGGTTCTCCCACAGATCCAGCAGCCTGGATGTCCCGCTACCCCATACCTAGATAGCATTTACAGCAGCACAAGGAGCACCGGTGGGGTCATCGCATTGGGAGTCTCTCAGAGTCAGCTGTGTATGTCCATTCTGGAGGAGGGGATGGGCCAGTATTCCCCATGTCCATTTGGAGCAGGGACCTGAGTTCAAACCCCACCCTGGGCCTGGCTCAGAGAGACACCAAATCTCAAAGATTCTTGGTGGAGACATCATGTGCCAAGGCAGGGGAGCCACTGACCATCACACCCAGCAGGGATGCTCACTGGGAAGTGCTGCAACGTTCACCAAAAGGCCCTTCCTCTGGCCTTCACCTGGCCAGTTCCTCCCTGGGAGGCCACAGGGATTCCCCCATCACTTCTATGACCCTGGCCTGAGGAATAGGCTCCTTTTCATTTTGAACTGGAAAGTTGGTCTCTGGCTGTTGGGAAGGGGCTTTCCATCCAATCCTGGCTTCCCACACAGTGCTTTTAGAAGTGGGGTTCAACCCAAGGGACAGAAGCTCCCAGCCTCTGCCTGCCTGGGGGCCAGGCGAGGGGCTTGGCCTGGGATGTCCACCATCTCCCAGCCACCAGCCCAGTTCTAGCTCATGGCCCAGACTTGCCGCCATCCGAGAGACCACCTGAGAAGGCCTGGGCCATACCCATGGACACTGCAGGGTCTGGTTGAGTGTGGGCATCTGTGCCAATCAGGAAGGGCATCAGGTCTGAGAGGTCAGTGGCTGGACAGCCTCCTGGAGAGAGGCCTGGTGACCAGTGCCTCAGGTGGTCAGGGCATGCCTTGGAAGGCCACCTCTATGGGCCCCTGGACAGAGGGGGCCAAAGACAAAGAGAATGGAGGCAAGGAAAGTGACCAGATGCTAGGAGTGGGCATCTGGCAAACAATACTGATGGGGAGCTGGGCCAGCCCAGCCACAGGCACTGCACAGAGGTCCCGGGGCCAAGCATTGACACGCCTCTGGGCTCCCTGTCTCCCATCTTCCCTTCCAGCAAATACTCAGCAGAGTCACACCACAAAGGAACCAGAGTGCTGAGCCCGTATTAAAGTGGGAAGAAGAATGATGCAAATGGAAGCAAACCACACCAAAGAAATGCCACATCCATCAGCTTTGTAGCTTCATATCTCTTTTTAATTTTCTGAATTTCATTGATTGTCTTTCATGTAAATGTGTTGTTCTTGTTTTTTATTTACAATAAAATGGCCTTAAGTCGTATGATTTATCATGCTGGTAGTCTTTCTATGGTGACACACTTTGAGCCCTTCAAGTGCCAGCCACAGCATTGAGATTAGCCAGCCATGAGTCCCAGAGCACCCTGCACTCACTCAGCTCCTGCCACTGGCCAGGGTCCCTTGGGTGTCCCCAGCATCGGTGTCTATTTTTCTCCAGCAGACTTCCACCTCGCAGCCAGGGAGGTATTAGATGTGCCTGCCCACTTGCTCTGTGGTGTAGGCAGGACAAGAGGTCTGAGGACAGCCTTCACCCTCACTGAAGGGACTGTGGCTGGCACTGTGTGGGACAAGGCCCCCAGCCAACCCTCGTGGTCCCAGGAGGTTGAGGAGAGCAGGCCAGGATTAATGATCTCAACACCCAAGACAGATGGATGCAGTAGGTTCCAGGAGGTTCGAGAAGGCTGTTCAGAGAGGCAGGTGAGGCTTCGGGAGCAGAGCCCCAAGGAACTGCACAGGAGGGGTGTCTAGCCTTGGCCATCGCTGATGGAGAAGCCTGGGGCTGTGCTGGATGGAGGCCAGAACCAGGTGGGATGACCAAGAAAGGGCCATCCAAGAGCTGGGTCAAAAGCATCTTTGACTCGCTGACCCATGTCCTGGAGGCTATAGGGAGGTGCAGGTAATTTAATGCGGGGAAGGGGTATGGAGGGGCTCATTGGATGGTGCTGCGTGCGAGCTGCTCTGAAGACAGGGAGGCCAGGAGGGGCAGCTATAAGAGTCTAGGCCCAACTTCTAGAATGGCTGTGGGTGGGAAGCAGGGACCATGGCACTGATTGGGTCCTTGCCACTTGTCTTCCATAGTGCTGCCTTTAGAGGAATACCACAATTGGGAGGCTTCGAAGAGACAGAATTTATTGTCTCACAGTTCTGGAGGCTAGAATCAGGGCAACACTCTAAGAGAGGAAGGGTGTCCATCTTTGTTGGTAACCCCAGGAGCTCCTTGGCATTCCTTGGTGTTTGTCTTCCCCAGTGTGTATCTCTGTGTCTATCCTGCTCTATTTATAAGACGCTAGTCAGAAATGGTCAGGTGTAGGACCCACCCTACTCAGTATGACCTCATTACATGACAAAGAATACCCTGTTTCCAAACAGGGTCATATTCACAGGTACAAGGTTAAGACTGCAATATAATTTTTGTCTGTTTATTTTTGGGGGGAGGGAGGGTGGAGAGGGTGGGAAGGGTATTGGTGGTTCAGTGGTAGAATTCTCACCTTCCATGCAGGAGACCTGGATTCAATTCCCTGCAAATGCACCATCTGTCAGTGGAGGCTTACATGTTGCTAGGATGCTGAACAGCTTTCAGCGGAGTTTCCAGGCTAAGATGGACTAAGAAGAAACACCTGGTGAACTACTTCTGAAAACCAACCAATGAAAACTGTGTGAATTATAATGGCTTGATCCACAACTCGTCACGGGGGTGGAGGAAGACCAGGCAGCGCTTTGTTCCATTGTACACAGGCTCACCATGAGTTGGGGGCTGACATGACAGTAAGAACAAGAATTCTCCCATGTACAGAGTCAATGTAACTTTTGGGGGGACACAATTCACCCCATAAAACCACCAGAGGGTCCTTGGATTAGACTCAGGGCCAAGCTTCAGGGAGCCTGAGGCAGAACAGGTTGTACTCATTAAGTGATGTAGCCCTTTAAACTGTAAGGCTTCCATGTTGTGGAGCTGTGGGCAAGGGGCAAAAGGTCCTGTAACTCTCCTTCGTTCCTGGCCCAACAGCCCTTGCAAACAAAGTAGTGCACCACCTGCCAGACCTATCCTAACTGTAGAGAAAGCTCCCAAGCTGCCATTGGTCCATATACACACGGACACCAAGTCTAGGCTGGACAAACCCAGACACAGGCAGAGGGGAGAGAAGTCCAGAGAGTTGTCTTCCCAGAGAAGGTCCTGGCCCTCAAACCTTATCTGGAATGCTGGGCATGGGCACCCCCTTTTTGCAGCTCTGCATGAAGCAAAGGCTGCCACTCTGACCTCCACATTGCCCTTGGGAACCATGGCTCAGTTCCTGCACTTGATGGCCAGGCCATGCAGAATGTCCATGGGGTGAAGTACAAGGATGGCATCTAAGCGTGCATTCGAGTTTGCAGAACTGCAGTATGGGCAGGAAGAGGAGAGAAATGAGCACTGACATCCTAGCCCCTTCTTCATGTTGTATCCCAGGGTCCAGCCCAGGCTCTGCTATGGATGTGGCCAGGGCTGGGTAGATGGCAGAGGTCAGTGACGTGACCAAAGTCACCCCACTGGAATGTGGAGTGGTGAGTCTGTACCTGGGCCTCTGGATTAGAGGCTAGTAACCTTCCCCGACATATGGCCACCCCCCAAGCTCTGTTCAAATGCAGGCTACGGATGGTCAGGCCAGAGGAAAGAGACCAGAGGGGAGGTAAGAGCTAGTCCACATAGGATATGAGAAATCGCCACACCAAAAGAAGTCCAGCGGCACCAGGGAATACAAAGACAGACCTGGGAAGGCATGATGCACAAAAAATGCACAAGACCAAGCAGACGCATTGGCTCTCAGGCAGACTGTGCTGAGCTCTCCAGCTGTATCCTCATCCTGATGGTAAATCACAGTACTGCTCCTCACTATTCACTGCCCCATACTTGCTGTGAGCATGCTATCCCCCTGAGAGGAGGATACTCATGCCACCACTGACACTGGCCTTGGTGGCCCACCTTGTTCCCAAAGCGTGGCTCCACCATTGTTCCTTTTCTCTTGCTTGAGAATGGCATGTTCCAGGAAGCACTTCTCCTTCAGCCTGGATTCCAGAACAAGGAATGCACCAACAGCAGAGCTACACAGAGTCACAGACAACTGTAGAAGACATAGAAATGGGAGAGAAATAAAGCTATTACGCTGCAAGCCATTTTCATTAGGGGGTTGCTTGTTACAATGGCATGTCCTAGCAAAAACATCATCAAAATGCTTCTCCAGTACTTGAAGTAACTCGAATAAGCCATAAAATGTAATAACTATGCCTGATGTTTGCACACTGTTTTGACTTTTCAGAGTTTTCCGAGACTGTCTTACTGTCCTAGGGCTATCATAAAAAATATCAAAAAATGGGTGGCTTCAAAGAATACAAATTTATCTCACAGTTCTGAAGGCTGGAAGTCCAAAGCAGGGTCTTGACCATGTCGATTGCCTCCAAGGGCTCCCTCCATGCCTCTCTCCTAGTTTCTAGAGGCTGCCAGAAACCCATGACAATCCTTAGCTTGCTACCATATCTGCCTCATCCTTCTTCTGTCTCCTTGTCTCTGTGTAACTTCTTCCCTTTTCTAAGACACCTTTCAGAAGGGATTAGGACTACAACACATCCTACTCTTGTGTGACTTAACTGATAATATATTTTTTAAAAGACCTTATTTTCTAAAACAAAATCACAGTTACAAGTACAGGGGTTAGGACTTCAACATATCCTTTTAGGGGACACAATTTAATCCACAACAGAAACCCTTCTCTCATTTCATGTTGATAATACCCTCTAAGAAGTAGGAATCACTGTCTCAATCCTACTGGTGAAGAAACGAAGACTTTAAAGAGGCTTCACCATCCTACTTGTGGGTAAGAAGCAAGAACTTGAACTCAGGTATTTGGACTCCAAAGTTCATATGTCTTCTACTACCCCACACTGCCTTTTAGAACATTCCATAAAACCATCCTGATCTCATTCCTGCCCAAGGGGAAAGGCAGGGCTCAACCTAACCACTAAAAGTCAAACCCAAAGGAGATTCCTCCAGCTCAGAGAGGAAAGAGGGCCCTAGGAAGTTCTGTGAAGACACCATCTGTTTCTTAAACAAATATTCACAAATGGCAATTTGGCACCAGGTACCACTAGGCATCAGGTACACAGACAGGGCTTCTGCCTTCAAGAAATTTGGAGTGTGGGGACACAGGCAGGGATCAAGTATGTAATTCCACAATTATTTAAGTACAATTGAGGTAAGTGCTATGAATGAAAAGTATGGGAGCCTATAAGGTCACATAACAGAAAGAATTGAACCCAGTATATGGGGTTAGAGAAGGTTTTCTCAAGGGACTGCCCTTGAACAAGACCCACAGAGGAAGAATGTGGTCGAGCTCAGATCTGCTCATGAACACCTGGTCTCCTGTCCTTTTGGGCCAAAGGAGACTAAATCTGCTAGACACTGAGATTGGGTAGGATCACATGGGATAAAACATTTACAACACATTAAAGGATAATTTTTCATAAGCGTATAGTCATGACTGTCGTATAGATACACAATGAACTCATTTCAAAAATTGTATTTAACTCTTTACGATGTTACTCCCAGTTCAAAGTAGAATTCAAAACCTATACTTACGTAGTTAAATCAGGAATGCTAAAATAAATTCATAAATACAAATGATCTGTTTTTTTCCATGGAAGGAGGGGAAGATTGAATTGTCCCTCCACCAAACAGAATATATATTGCTATCAATTATCTATAACCTATATAGTTGTGAAGTAGCTCAAAGACAATGAAACACAGGCATAGAGCCCGCACAGAATCAGATAACCTGGAAGCATGTGAAAGACAATGCCTTGTTTTTCCCTGAAGACACCCGGTATTCTTTTGGTCCACTTCAAAGTCTTTTACAATTTTCATCTACAGACATAGGTAACTGACTAAAATATATCCAGAGTATATACAGAGCTCCTGCAAATCAATTATAAAGATAAAACAATTCCATAGAAAAGCGGGCCAGAGGATTGAACAGGTATTTTACAAAAGATAACCAGAAGGCCATGACACATACGAAAAAGATGCTGAACCACAGTAGTCATCAGGGAAATGAAAATGAAAAACCACACTAGAGAAAGTAGTTCCAATTCCATCAATGGTGGAGTAGCACAAGCTAACCCTTTGACAGAGAACAGTTATAAACTCTGGGAAAACTATTTTTAAAACAAATATTTGAAGGCATGGAACATGATCAAATGCAGGCAGGCACTGGAGAGCATTCTTTCCTTTCAATATTTGTCTGAAGGCACTCTCCACTCCGCACAGCCTAGTGCAGCCAGAGCTCAAGCAGAACACTGAGGCCTTACTGGCTAAAGGAGTCAGATAATGAAACTCTGGGCTGCATTTCCAGAGCTGCCAAGTTAAGGTGAGATACACAGTGAAACCTAACAGAGCTGAAATTCAACGGCACTGCCTTGTTTTTCTGGGTCTCCTAGGTTTTCTGCCTTTGACAGAGTAAAGTCTTACCACTTTTCCATCACTTGTTTTAGTGGAAAATATTTGAGCTTTCCTCCTTTGACAGGTTTCTACCTTACACAAGTTCTGGCTTTCACAATTTTACTGTACATAAAAGGAGAAAGCCAACTGACTGGAAGAGATCCATATTTACACCTACTCCCAAGAAAGGTGATCCAACCAAATGAAGAAATTATCGAACAATATGATTAATGTCATAGGCAAGTGAAATTTTGCTGAAGATTATTCAAAAGCGGTCACAGCAGTATATTGACAGGGAACGGCCAGGAATGCAAGCTGGATTCAGAAGAGGACATGGAACCAGGGATATCATTACTGATGTCAAATGGATAATGGCTGAAAGCAGAGAATACAAGAAAAACCTTGTGATGGTTAAGATTATGTGTCAACAGGGCTAGTCCATGGTTCTCAGTGTTCTGGCAGTCATATAATGTGATCACGTACCTGTTGATATTTGATACGTGATCACCCCCATGATGGAATCTGCTGTGAGTAGCCAATCAGTTCAGAGAAGTTTTCCAGGGGTGTGTGGCCTGAATCCAAATGTAAGTGGACATTCTGGTAAGGCTTGGGGGCTTTTTGCGTGTTCTGGATCCTGCATCTGGCTCCTGTTCATCTGATCTCTGGTTCTTGGGGCTTGAGCTAGCAACTTAACTGTGCTCTTGCCTGCCAGTCTTGAGATGTGCTGATCTTCACAGCCTGTGAGCAATGCCCTGCTCTCTGACCTGCTGATCTCGGGTTTGCCAGCCCCTTCGGCTACATGGATCAGCAGAAGCCACTATTCTGACCTGTGGATTTGGGATGTCCCAGCCTCTACAACTGTGTGAGCCAAGTCCTTGATATAAATACCTCTGTATATATTTACACGCTTTACTGCTTTTGCTTCTCTAGTAATCCCAGTCTAATACATTTGGTTCCAAGAGCCGTTCGAGAGAAACAAAATTGTAAGGATGAGTTTTCTAAATTGGTTCTCAAGTGTGGTTAGTCTTAAAGATGTTGACGACTTCGCTCCCAGTAACAAAGAGGGCACTACTAATCCATGGCATGAGATGACAATTCAAATATGCAAAATATCACCAACAATAGATCAGGTATTGGTGAAAGGTGAGGCTTTGCGTAAATGCATGCGTGACATGCTCTACAATGAAAAGGAGAAGTATAAGGAAGCTGGTTGTTTTGTCCTACTTTTACTAGTAACTGGTGAAAGAAAAAGATGAGCTCAGGCCTTCAGAGTTAAAGCTCAAGTGCCACATAAATGACCTCAAAATTTCCACTTGTGCCTTGAAATAAAGCCTTATTTCTTGTAGTAACAGAGCTGGCATTGCAGAAAACCAAATCCAGAGTCTGGCTGAATTACAATGCAACTCAACTGCCAGCATCAAGAGGTGTCTAAAGTTAAAATGCCAACATTTATTGGGAAGAAATGGGATCCTGAAACTCGGGATGGGGACATATAGGTAAATAATCAGGAAGCTGGAGACACGAGTCCCTAAATTCCATTGATACTCTCCTGCCAACAGAATCAGCCCTCTCACTTCCATCTGAAGAGATTATTCCATGTTTGTCTACTAAATCACCCTGCCCAGTGAAACTATTAGCCTATCCATTTCCATCTAATGAGATTAACCCAGCTGCATCTAAAACACCTTTGTCTGAGTCATTGCCTGGAGATTTATCAAGACAAAACTGAATGTTCTCAAAACATTTCCCCACCGATTTTGGCTTCTAGACGTATAACTGGACTTAAATCTCAGAGAGCTCCAAAGGGTGAAGCACAAAGTGTGAACCAGGAGGAAGTATGCTGCACTCCAAAAGAACTGCTTGACTTTTCTAATATGTACAGACACCAGGGGACTATGTGTGGGAATGGCTATTAAGGGTGTGGGATAATAATGCAAGGAATATAAAGATGGATCAGTCTGAGTTTATTGATGTGGGATCACTAAGCACAGATTCTTCATTCAATGTTTCAACTCAAGAAGTTTGGAAAGGATCTAATAGTTTATTTGATTGGGTTGCTGAAGCATAGATTACATGGTGGCCTACATTAAATCAAGTTGAAATACCAGACCTGCCTTGGTATACTGTAGAAGAAGGTATCCAAAGGCTCAGGGAAATTGGCATACTAGAGTGGATTTATCAGCTTAGACCCACAGATCCACACATGGAATGCCCAGAGAACACACCTTTTACCACAACTCTGAGGAACAAATTTGTGAAGGGAGCCCCAGCATCCTTGAAGACCCCTGTGATTGCTAATTTATGTAAGACAGATTTCACAGTGGGAACTGCCCTGACTGAACGAAGACACCTAACTACAATGGGGCTGATTGGACACCTAGGTGGTAGGGGCCAAGTGTTGGCACTCAATCAACAAAGACAAGGTGGGAATGGTTACCTCAACATAAAGGAAACAAAGGTCCTCACAATTGGACCAATAAACAACATCATAATAAATACAAAAAATATTGAAGTTGTCAACTATTTTGTTTTACTTGGATCCACAATCAACACCCATGGAAGCAGCAGTCAAGAAATCAAAAGACACATCGCATTGGGCAAATCTACTGCAAAAGACCTCCTTAAAGTGTCTAAAGGCAAAGACATCACCTTGAATACTGAGGTGTGCCTGATCCAAACCATGGTGTTTTCAATTGTCTCACATGCATGTGAAAGAGCTGGACAATAGATAAGGAAGACTGAAGAAGAATTGATACCTCTGAGTTGTGTTTGTGAAGAATATTGAATATACCATGGACTGCCAAAAGAACAAACAAATCTGTCTTGGGGAAGTACAAATGGGATTCTCCTTAGAAGCAAGGATGGTGAGACTATATGTCACATATTTTAGACATGTTATCAGGAGGGATCAGCCCCTGGAGAAGGACATCATTCTTGGTAAAGTAGAGGGTCAGCAAAACAGAGGAAGACCCTCAATGAGATGGATTGACACAGTGGCTACAACAATGGGCGCAAGCATAACAACAATTGTGAAGATGGCGTAAGACTGGACAGTGTTTTTTCTGTTATACATAAGGTTGCTGTGAGTAGGAACTGACTTGATGGCACCTAACAACAACAGGAGGGGAACTCTAAAGTCTTTATATAAAGCCCTCTCAAACTGTTACCTATCCCTTATCTGTGCATGTACAGGAGAAATGTCAAAAGAGTGCAGCAGAGAAAAAAAAAAAAATACTGGAGTGTTGACAGAACAACTTTGTTCCTGCCAACCACAGGACAGACAGATTTTAGAGTTTGACTTCAGTCAAATTAACTGCCTCCTAGCATAAAAGTCAATACTCTTCAGAAGAAGATTACAAAATCCATAGTCTGTACTGTATAGCATCCACAATGTTCAATATGCATTCAGAAATAACGAGATTTGCAAAGAAATAAGAAAATGTGACCCATAGTCAAAAGAAAAAGTAGTAAATGGAAAAAACCCAAAGATGACCCAGATGCAGGCCCAATTAGCATTCAAGAACCTTAAAACAGCTGTTTTAAATATATTTAAAAGCTTAAAGGAAAATATGGTCATAATATGTGACTAGATGGGAATATCCTCAAAGAAACCAAAACTATTTAAAAGAACCAGGTGAAAGTTCTAGAACTGAAAAGTACACTTCTGAGAAGAAAAAAAATCACCTGATGAACTTAACAGCAGATTGGAGAAGGCATAAGAGAGGTCAGGAAACTCAAAGGTGAGTTAATAGAAATAATCCAATCCAAAGAACGGAGAGAAAAATACTGGGGAAAAAATGAAAAAAAAAGACTCGAAGATGTGTAGGACAACATTCTAACATATGTGAAACTGGAGTTACAAAAGGAGACAAGCATTTGAAGAAATAAAGCCCAAAAGTTTCCCAATATGGTGAGAATATCAATTTACAGATCCAAGAAACTCAGCCAACTCCAAACATAAAGAGAGAGAAAACTGTGCCTAGGCACACTGTATCAAACTGATAAAAAAAAAAAAAAGGATAAAGAGAATATCTTGAAAGCAGCTAGAGAAAACGACACATTACATACAGGGGAACAAATTATATCTGGCTTCTCATTGGAAATAGGAGCCCTGGTAGCACAGTGGTAAAGCACTCGGCAGCTAACTGAAAAGTCAGTGGTTCGAATTCCTCAGCCACTCCTCAGGGGAAAGACGTGGCAGTCTGCTTCCATAAATATTACAGCCTGGGAAACCCTATGGGGCAGTTCTATTCTGTCCTATATGGTCACTATGAGACAGAATGGAATCATCAGCAACGGGTTTGGTTTTTGGGATTTTCCTCATTGGAAAAACCAGTGACCAGAAACAATGAAATAACATCCTTAAAGTGCTATATATACAGTGATAATATTTTTCAAAAATGAAAGTGAAATAAACATTGTAAGATACACAAAAACTGAGTGAATGTGTTACCTGCAGACCTGCAGTAAAGGAAATGCTAAAGGAAAGTCTTTGTAATACCAAATGGAGGTTCAGATCTACAAGAAGGAATGAAGAGCACAAGAAATATGAAATATGTGCATATAAATAATTATATTTTGTTTATTTCCTCTTAATTTCTTTAAAAGATGATTGTTTAAAGTGAAAATTATAACAGTGCTTTGTGGGGTTTATAACATGTATTGAAGAAAAACATATGACAATAGCACAAAAGATGAGTCCACAAGTGAAACTATATGTCTTACTTATCTAGTGCTGCTATAACAGAAATACCACAAGTGGATGGCTTTAACAAACAGATTTATTCTCTCACAGTCTGGGAGGGCTAGAAGTTCAAATTCAGGGTGCCAGCTCAAAGGAAAGTCTTTCTCTCTGTGTCAGCTCTGGGAAGAGATCCTTGTCATCAATCTTTGCCTGGTCTAGGAGCTTCTCAGCAAGGGACCCCAAGCCCAAAGGATGCACTCCACTCCCAGTGCTTCTTTCTTGGTGACACAAATTCCCTTACTTCTCTGTTGCCCAATTCTCTGTTTTATATCTCAAAAGAGATTGACTCAAGATACAACCTAATCCTATAGATTGAGTCATGTTTCATTAACATAAATGCCTCTAATCCTACCTCATTAACATCATAGAGGTTAGGATTTATAACTCATACGACAATCACATAAAATCACAAAAGAATGGATAACCACACCATACTGGGAATCATGGCCTCGCCAATTTGACACACATTTTGGGGGAACAAAATTCAATCCGTGGCTTTCTACCCTTTGGCTCCCAATAATTCATCTCCTTGTTACATATAAAACACTTCACCGCATCATATCATCGCAAAAATCTTAAATCAACTCTAAGTCCAAATTCAATCCTGGGGCAAAATTCCTGTTCATCTGTGAAATCTAGAATACAAATCATCTTCTTCTAAAGTACAATGATAGAACAAACACAAGGCAGATATTTTACTACACATGGTAGAAATTGGAGGGAAAGAAGGGATAAAGGGAAACAAGCAAGTCAGCAGAACACGTTACGTTAGTTCTCAAGGCTTAAAAATACTCCTCTGTTCTCTGAAACCACTTAGGCAATGGACTTGCCCTCCAGACTCTGGGTGTTGGACACACTCTCTGGATTCTGTGTGGAGACCCCTGGGCCCTGGGCTTCAGCTCCACCTTCCAGGCCCAACTGAATGACAACTCTGCTGCTTTGGCTTAGAGCAGCCACATTGTCCTAGTCCATCTGAGGGAAGACTTCAACCCCTCATAGCTGGCAGGCCCCAGGGACATGGCAGATCTGTCCCCTCAGTTTTGGGCAGTGGATCTGGCCCCAACACATTGGCACTTGTGAATAGTAGCCCCACTCCAGAGCCATGTTGGTGAAGATCGAACTCTGCAATCCAGGAGGTAGTGGCCCCACATTTTGAGACCCCGGTAGTTGTGGCTCTACCCTATGCTATTTGTTCTGCTCTGCTTCCTGTGCTCTTTATTTTCTCAGCTTCTGCTTCCTGGTTCCTTGGGCTCTTGGCACCTCGGGACCTTGGACTGGCCCTGCATCTGCCCTGCTCGGACAACTGTCCCAAAGCTCTTTAGCTCCACCAATAGCATGTGGAGGCACCCCACTCTGCCAATAAGCCTCAGCCGAGAGGCATTCAGCTCTCTTGCTCCATGTGTCAGCAAACCTAATTCCATCAATGAGTGCCTGGAGGCACCCCACTCTGCAGGAAGCCTCCTGTGAAAAGCCATTCAGCTCTCTTGCTTTGTGGGCCAGCTCCCATGCTGTCTCATGCCAGTCTCCTGGTTCTGCTGTTCCTGTTTCTCTGCTGCTGCTTCTGTCCATCAGCACCATCTCCAGCATTACAACTCTCCTCGCTTCCTTCTGAATCCTCACCAGAATTGTCTTTGATGTCTATAATTCCACCAAGAGTCTCTTCAAGGCAATCAAGACTTTAACTATCAGGCACTTTAAAACTCGTCCAGCTTCTATCCACTCACAGTTTCAAAACCCCTTCCAAATTTTAAGTATCTGTTAGAGCAGCATCCCACTCCTGGAACCAATTTCTGTCTTAATTATCTAGTGCTGCTATAACAGAAATACCACAAGTGGAAGGCTTTAACAAAAAGAAGTTTATTTTGTCACACTCAGGAGGCTAGAAGTCTGAATTTAGGACACCAGCTTCAGGGGAAGGCTTTCTCTCACGTCCAGCTCTGGGGGAAGGCCCTTGCAATCAACGTTTCCCTGGCTTAGGAGCTTTTTAGCACAGAGAACCTGGGTTAAAAGGATGTAGCCCACTTCTGGTGCTTCTTTCTTGGTGGCATGAGGAGTCTTTTCTCTCTGCTCAATTCCTTCTTTTATAGCTCAAAAGAGATTGACTCAAGATACAACCTAGAGACAGAGGCCAATATGGCACTATAGACAGAAGCACCATGCTATCCCTGTGCAGCAAAACCTGAAAATCTAAGTAAAACAGAAACAAAGGTCCATCCTGGAACCCTAAGCATCAAAAGAAGTGATAAAGAATTCTATCAAGCACCAAATGGAAAAAGAAACTGACAGAGAACAGAAGAGGAGGAGTGGTATGAAGTGATGGTCTCCTGCCAACTAATGAAGCATGGATTCACCATCTTGAACCTCAGCCACCAAGGACCCCAGATAGAGAGTACAGGATGGCAACTTCACCAAGCTTCTAACAGAAGACAAAGTACCCACTCCACACATTACATCTTAATTCTCTCCTGCCTATCTACACCACACACTGAGTACTACACCCCTAAGCAGCACCTGCATGGACCCCCAGATCCTAGGCCCCTGAAACTCACCCTATGGTGCTCCCCAGCCCCACCCTCTGGCCCAGGTCATGCTGCAAATGACCCATCCTCACCTTCCCCCCACACACCTGGACGTGCCCTGCTGCACCATAGTTGAGTGCCTGGCCCTGCACAGCTGGTCAAGGGGATGAGAAGTATCATGCCCACGGATGAGCAAGCAATGAAACGCGCACAGCCCGTGTGCCCAGACATGACCAAATTAAATATATATATATATATATATCAGGATGAAACAAACAAACCTGCAATCAACAAAGAAAATGATTCCTGAATGTCCCAAAGACGCAGAAAATACCAAAACATGTCTTAAAAAAGGACAGGATATCTCCAGAAAGTGACCAAAATAAAACACCAGATGGCCTTCTGGTAGAAGAAAAGGCATTGGAACTACCTGATAGGGAACTTGAAACTCTAATATTCAGGACTCTCCAAGAGTTTAGAAAAGAAATAAAAGAAAATAGAGATAAAACTAAGGAAAAAATAGACAAAACCATGGAAAATACAGACAAAATCAGGGAACACCAGACAAAGCAATGGAAGAATTCAGGAAAACACTACAGGAACAAAATGTCAAAATAAATAAACAACTAGAAATCATATAAAAACAGCAATTAGAAACCCAAAAAATAAATGATGTTTCAGAAATGGACAATGCAATCGAGTGTTTTAGGAGAAAACATAAAATAATGGAAGACAGGGTCAGTGAAATTGAACACAAATCCTTGGATACCACTTTGTTGGAAGAAAAATCAAAGAATGAAAAGAAATAAAGAAAAACAGGGGATACAATCAAGAGCAAAAATGTGCACTTGACCAGAGTTCCAGAACAGGGGGAGAAAACAGAGAACAGTGAGGATCACTGAAGATTTGCAGGCAGAAAAGTTCCCTAATATCATGAAAGAGATTTCCTCAAGACACAATCCAATCCTGCAGATTGAGTCCTGCCTCGCTAACACTACTGCCACCCATCCTTCCTCATTAATATCATAGAGGCAGGGTTTATAACATACAGTAAAAACACACAATACTGGGAATCATGGCCCAGCCAAAATGATGCACACATTTTTGGGGGGACATAATTCAATCCATGACACACAGTAATAGCAGGAGATTTTAACACTACACTCTTGCTAAAAAGCAGAATATATACAGAAAGAACTCAACAAAGATACAGAGCATCAAAAAGCCACAATCATCTAATTTAACCTCATAGATCCATATAGTCACTCCACTCAACAGCACCAAAGAATACATCCTTTTCCAACACACATGGAACATTCTCAGAATAGACCACATCTTAGGCCACAAAGCAACCCTCAACAAAATCCAAAACACTGAGATAATACAAAGTATCTTCTCTGATCACAGCACCATAAAAGTAGAAATTAATAACAGTAGGAGTTAGGGGAAAAAAATCAAATACGTGGAAACTGAATAACACCTTGCATAAAAACTTTTAGCCAATAGAATTCAGTGTCATATAAAAAAAATAATACACCGTAACCAAGTGGGATTCATACTAGGTATGCAAGGATGGTTCAACATTAGAAAATTAATCAACATAATCCACCACGTAAATAAAGCAAAAGAATCATATGATCATCTCAGTTGATATACTGCTGCAGCCATTTTTGAATGATCTTCAGCAAAATTTTGCTTGCGTGTGGTATTAATGATATTGTTCTATAATTTCCACATTCAGTTGGATCACCTTTCTTGGGACTAGGCATAAATATGGATCTCTTCCAGTCAGTTGGCCAGGAAGCTGTCTTCCATACCTCTTGGCATAGAAGAGTGTGCACCTCCAGCACTGCATCTGTTTGTTGAAACATCTCAAATGATATTCCATCAATTCCTGGAGCCTTGTTTTTCACCAATGCCTTCAGAGCAGCTTGGACTTCTTCCTTCAGTACCATCGGTGCCTGATCACATACCACCTCTTGAAATGTTTGAACATTGACTAATTCTTTTTGGTATGATGACTCTGTATATTCCATCAATCTTCTTTTGATGCTTCTCGCATGGTTTAATATTTTCCCCATGGAATCCTTCACTATTGCAACTCGAGGCTTGAATTTTTTCTTCAGTTTAAAGTCAGGAAAGGTGTGTGTCAGGGCTGTATTCTTTCACCATACCTATTCAATCTGTATGCTGAGCAAATAATACGAGAAGCTGGACTATATGAAGAAGAATGGGGCATCAGGACTGGAGGAAGATTCATTAACAACCTGTGTTATGCAGATGACACAAACTTGCTTGCTGAGAGTGAAGAGGACTTGAGGCACTTACTAATGAAGATCAGAGACCACAGCCTTCAGTATGGATTGCACCTCAACATAAAGAAAACAAAAATCCACACAACTGGACCAATGAGCAACATCATGATAAACGGAGAAAAGATTGAACTTGTCAAGGATTTCATTTTACTTGGGTCCACAATCAACAGCCATGGAAACAGGAGTCAAGAAATCAAAAGATGCATTGCATTGGGTAAATGTGCTGCAAAGGACCTCTTCAAGCTGTTGAAGAGCAAAGATGTCACCTTGAAGACTAAGGTGTGCCTGACCCAAGCCATGGTATTTTCAGTCGCATCATATGCATGTGAAAGCTGGACAATGAATGAGGAAGACCAAAGAATTGACATCTTTCAATTGTGATGCTGGCGAAGAATATTGAATATACCATGGACTGCCAAAAGAATGAACAAATCTGTCTTAGAAGAAGTACAGCCAGAATGCTCCTTAGAGGCAAGGATGGTGAGACTGCATCTTACATACTTTGGACATGTCAGGAGGGATCAGTCCCTGGAGAAGGACATCATGCTTGGCAGAGTACAGGGTCAGTGGAAAAGAGGAAGACCCTCAGCGAGGTGGATCGACACAGTGGCTGCAACAATGAGCTCAAGCATAACAACGATTGTAAGGATCGCTCAGGACCAGGCAGTGTTTTCTTCTGTTGTGCATAGGGTCACCATGAGCCAGAACCGACTCGACAGCACCTAAGGACAACATACAAAACCAACCACCAACATCATTCTCAACAGAGAAAGCCTGAAAACATGCCCCCTGAGAACAGGAACAAGACAAGGATGCCTGCCTTAGTTATTTAGTGCTGCTATAACAGAAATATCGCAGGTAGAGGGCTTTAAAAAACAGAAATTTATTCTCTCACAGTCTAGTAGGCTGGAAGTTCAAATTCAGGGCATCAATTCCATGGGAAGGCTTTCTTTCTGTGTCAGCTCTGGAAGAAGGTCCTTGTCATCAATCTTCCCCTGGACTGGGAGCTTCTCAGCAGAGAAACCCAAGGTCCAATGGACACACTCTGTTCCTGGCACTACTTTCTTGGTGATATGAGGTTCCCTGTCTCTCAGTTTGCTTCTCTCTTTTATATTGCAAAAGAGACTGACTTAAAACACAACTTAATCTTGTAGATTGAGTCCTGCCTCATTAACATAACTGCCTCTAATACTGCTTCATTAGCATCATAGAGGTAGGATTTACAACCCTTAGGAAAATCATACCAGATGACAAAACTGTAGACAATCACATAATGCTTGGAATCACTGCCTGACAAAGTTGCCACACATTTTGTGATCTGATGTGATTTTCTATCTTGTGCCTGTTCCATCATTGCACTTTGGAAGCAGATAACTTGTATTTCTAGACTTAGAGGTGAATTAAGATTTGTGCTATGATATGATGGGGTGAAAATGTTTTACAAGTGGCAAATACACGAATATTTGGGGGCCAAAGCGTGGAACATCATGGATTGAATTATGTCCCCCAAAAATATGTGTCAACTTGCCTAGGCCATGCTCCCACTATTGTGTGATTGTCCACCATTTTGTCATCTGACGTGTTTTTCTCCACGGGTTGTAAATCCTACCTCTATGATGTTAATGAGGGAGAACTAGAGGCAGTTATATTAATGAGGCAGGGCTCAACCTACAAGATTAGGTTGTATCTTAAGTCAATCTCTTTTGAGGTATAAACAGAGGAAGTGAGTAGAGAGACAGGGGACCTAATACCACTGAGAAAGTATTGCCAGGAGCAGAGTGTGTCCTTTGGACCCGGGTCTGTGCACTGAGAAGCTAGTAGTTCACGAGAAGATTGATGACAAGACTTTCCCCCAGAGCTGACACAGAGAGAAAGACTTCCCCTCGAGCTGGCACCATGAATTTGGACTTCCAGCCTCCTAAACTGTGGGAGAATAAATTTCCCTTTGTTAGAGCCATCTGCTTGTGGTATTTCTGTTATAGCAGCACTAGATAACTAAGACAATGTCCTTTAACACCACTCCTATTTAACATTGTGCTGGAAGTCTTAGCTAGAGCAATAAGGCAACAAAAAGAAATAAAGGGCATCCAAATTAGTAAGGAAGAAGTAAAACTATATTTGTGGATGATACAATACTATACTTAGAGAACCCAAAAGACTCCACAAGAAAACTACTGGAACTAAAAGAAAGATTTAGCAGAGTAGCAGGATACAAGATAAACAAGTAAAAATCAGTTGAGTTCCTATACGCAAATAAAGAGAAGTATGAAAAGGAAATCAGGAAAGCAATACTATTTACAATAGCCCCTAAAAAAAATTAAATACTTAAGAATAAATCTAACCAGGGACATAAAAGACCGATACAAAAAAAACTACAAAACACTATTGCAAGAAACCAGATGAGACCTATATAAATGGAAAGACATACCATGCTCAAGGATAGGTAGACTCAACTTTGTGAAAAAGTCAATTCCACCCAAAGCAATCTGCAAATACAATGAAATCCCGATCCTAAAGCAACAGCATTCTTTAACCAGATGGAAAAACTAATCATTAACTTTGTATGGAAGGGAAAGAGACCCCAGATAAGTAAGGTGTTACTGAAGAAGAACAAAGTAGAAGGCCCAGCACTACATGACCTCAGAGCTTATATACAGCTACAGTAGTGAAAACAGCCTGGAACCGGTGCAACGACAGACACATTGACCAATGGAACAGAAATGAGAACCCCATTGTAAATCCACCCACCTACAGTCACTTGATCTTTGATAATGGTCCAAAGTTCATTAAATGGGGGAAAAGATAGTCTTTTAAATAAATTGTGTTAGCAAAACCGGATGTCAATACACACACACACACAAAAAAATTAACAGGGTCCTTACCTCACAACACACTCAAAAACTAATTCAAAATGAATCAAAGACCTAAATATAAAATCGAAAACTATAAAGATCTTAGAAAAAAAAATAGGGTCAATGCTAAAGGCCTTAATAAACAGTATAATTGGAATACAAACCATAACTAACAATACACAAACACCAGAAGATAAGCTAGATAACTGGGATCTTCTAAAAATTACGTATTTATGCTCATCAAAAGACTCCACCAAAAGAGTAAAAAGAGAACCTAGGTGAAGGGAAGGACAACACACAATAAAGGGGGAAGTCAGCACAACTGGACTTGAAAAAAAAAGCTGTTTCCTGAACACAACCAAACACTTCTAAGAACAGGGTAGCCATCGCAGGGATCTGGGAACCATCTTTTGGGGGGACAACTAGGACAACTGGCATAACAAAGTTTATTAAGAAAATGTTCTGCATCCCACTTTAATGAGATGTGTCTGGAGTCTTAAAAGCTTTTGAGCAGCCATCTAAGATATATCAATTGGACCCAACCCACCTGGAGCAAAGGAGAATGAAGAACACCAAAGACACAAGGAAAAAATTAGCCCAAGAGACAAAAGGGCCACATAAACCAGGATATGAACAGACACTCACCAAAGAAAACATTCAGGCAGCTAACAGACACATGAGGAAATGCTCAGAATCACTAGCCATTAGAGAAATGCAAACCAAACCTACAATGAGATACCATCTCACCCCAACATTACTGGCATGAATCAAAAAAACAGAAAATAACCAATGTTGGAGAGGTTGTACTGCAGTATGTATTAGGAACGCTTACGCATTGCTGGTGGGAACACAAAATGATACAAATATTTTGGAAAACAATGTGGCAGTTCCTTCAAAAGCGAGAAGTAGAAATACCATACAATCCAGTAATCCCACTCCTTGGACTATAAACTAGAGAAATAAGAGCCATCACATGAGTGTATGTACACCCACATTCATTGTAGCATTATCCACAATAGCAAAAAGATGGAAACAACCTAAATGTCCATCAACAAATGAATGGATAAACAAACTTTGGTACATAGATACAATGGAATACTATACAACAGTAAAGAATGATGATGAACCTGTGGAACATCTCATAACATGGATGAACCTGGAGGGCATATGCTGAGTGAAATAAGTCAATCATAAAAGGACAAATATTGTATGAGACTGCAATTATAAAAACTCATGAAAAGATTTACACACAGAAACAAACTTTAACGATCATGATGGAGGTGAGGGATGGGAAGGGAAAAACTCTAACTAGACAATAGATAAATGGTAACTCTGGTACAGGGTAAGGCAGTACACAATACTCAGGAAACCAGCACAACTTGACCAAGGCAAAGTCATAGAAGCTTCATAAACACACACAAACTCCCACAGGGATTGAGTTACCGGGCAGAGGGCTGGGAACCATGATCTTGGAGCCATCTAGCTCAATTGGCGTAACATAGTTTGTAAGGAAAGTGTTCCACATCCTGCTTCGGTCAGTAGTGTCTGGGGCCTTAAAAATTTGTGAGTGGTCATCTAAGATATGTCTACTGGTCCCACCCTGTCTGGAGCAAGGGAGAATGAAGAAAACCAAAGACACAAGGGAAAGATTAGTCCAAAGTACTAATGAAACACAACTACCAGAGCCTCTACCAGACCGAGTCCAGAACAACTAGATGGTATTCAGGTGCTCTGACAGTGATCAAAATAGAGGGTCCTAGACAGAGCTGGAGAAAAAATATAGAACAAAATTCAAACTCACAAAAAAAGACCAGATTTACTTGTCTGACAGAGACTGGAGAAACCCCAAGAGTATAGCACCCAAACACCCTTTGAATCCAGTACTGAAGTCACCCTTGAGGTTCACCCTTCAGCCAAAGATTAGACAAGTCTCTAAAGCCAACGGAAACCCTGAGGATGTAGTGGTTAAGAGCTATGGCTGCTAACCAAAAGGTCTGCAGTTTGAATGGCCAGGAGCTCTTTGGAAACCCTATGGAGCAGTTCTACTCTGTCCTTTAGGGTCACTATGACTCAAAATCAACTCAACAGCAACAGGTTTGTTTTTTTTTGGCTTTATAAAACAAGCAATAATACATGTAGCTCAATCGTGTATAGGAGGCTAAATGGGCACACAAACCCAGGGGCAAGGACCAGAAGGCAGGAGGGGAGAGGGAAGCTGGGCAAATGAAAATGGGGAACGCATGGTCCAGAAGGGGAGATTGTTGACACATCACAGGGTTAGCAACCAATGTCCCCAAACAATACGTGTATTAATTGTTTAATGAGAAACTAATTTCCTCTGTAAACCTTCACCTAAAGCACAATGAGATTGAATTCTACCTTATTAACATAACTGCCTCTAAGCTTGCCTCATTAACTTCTGAGTGGTTAAGATTTACAACACGTGGGATAATCACATCAGATGACAAAATGGTGGACAACCATACAACACTGGGAATCATGGCCTAGCCAAGTTGACATACAGTTTTGGGGAACATAATTCAATCCCTAACACTATACTTTTTCAAGGTTCTTCCAACTTATATGAATTAATAAAATATTAAGTCTAAACAGGTTGTGATAAGCTAAGGATACATATTTTATTCCCTAAAGCAACCACTGAAATCATAATGCAAAGAGCTTTACTTAAAAAGCCAATAGAGAAATTAGGATGAAATTCTAATTTATTAATTAATTAATCCAAAAAATGTAAGAAATGAGTGGAAAAACTACAGCAAACAGATTAATGGAGAAACTTCAAGGTATTTCCATAAGATCAGAGACAAGATAAGGATGCACCCTATCACTGCTGCTCTATTACCACAGTGTTTTTCAAATATGTGAACTAATATATTTGCAGATTGTGAAGTCATATTAGGGTTACGGCCAGCCTTTTTTATAAAACAAAATGGAAGAGGAAAATGTATGCATTGTGCATAATAAGTGTAGATATTTCTCATGAAAATTGTGTTTCAGTTACATAAATATACAGAGTATGTATACTAAGAGTTGTGGTCAAAACAGTTTAAAAAATACTCACCTAATACGTTACTGGAGATCCTGGCCAATGCTACATGACAAGGAAAAAAAAAAAGCTGTAAGAATTAAAAAAGAAGATGTGGTCATTTTTTGAAGATGATATTATCATTTACATGGAAACCCCAACAGAATCAACAGACAATCTATTACACCTAATGAGAAAAATCAACTAGATTTCCAAAAGCAAGACGTACTTAGCAAAAGCAACTGTACTCTTCCATGTCGGCAGAAGCCTAGTAGGAAAATATAATAGAAAACGTGACACTGTTGAGATGGGATGCCCAACACCTTTATGGAAAATAATTTCAAACTCTATTAAAGGACATAAGAGAAATCTGAATAATGGAGAGATACATTGTGCTTAAGGATGGAATGGCATTTCACAGTAAAGATATCATATGTCTGTCAGTTTGTCGTACTGTGGGGGCTTGTGTGTTGCTGTGATGCTGGAAGCTATGCCACTGGTATTCAAATACCAGCAGGGTCACCCATGGAGGACAGGTTTCACCTGGCTTCCAGGCTAAGACAGACTAGGAAGAAGGGCCCGGCAATCTACTTCTGAAAAGCATTAGCCAGTGAAAACCTTATGAATAACTGCAGAACATTGTCTGATATAGTGCTGGAAGATGAGCCCCCCAGGTTGGAAGGCACTCAAAAGATGACTGGGGAAGAGCTGCCTCCTCAAGGTAGAGTTGACCTTAATGACATGGATGGAGTAAAACTTTCAGGGCCTTCATCTGCTGATGTGGTATGACTCAAAATGAGAAGAAACAGCTGCAAATATCCATTAATAATCAGAACCTGAAATGTACGAAGTATGAATCTAGGAAAATTGGAAATCGTCAGAAATGAAATGGAACTCATAAACATCGATATCCTAGGCATTACTGAGCTGAAATAGACTGGTATTGGCCATTTTGAATTGGACAATCATATAGTCTACTATGCTGAGAATGACAACTCGAAGAGGAATGGTATTGCATTCATTGTCAAAAAGAACGTTTCAAGATCTATCCTGAAGTACAACGCTGTCAGTGATAGGATAATATCCATATGCCTACAAGGAAGACCAGATAATACGACTATTATTCAAATTTACGCACCAACAACTTGGACCAAAGATGAAGAAATAGAAGATTTTAATCCGCTGCTGCAGTCTGAAATTGCTAGAACGTGCAATCAAGATGCACTGGCAATTACTGGCAATTGGAATGCAAAAGTTGGAAACAAAGAAGGATCAGTAGTCGGAAAATATGGCCTTGGTGACACAAACCATGCTGGAGATCGAATGATAGAATTTTGCAAGACCAACGACTTCTTCATTGCAAATATCTTCTTTCACCAACATAAACGGCGACTGTACACATGGACCGCACCAGATGGAACACACAGAAATCAAATTGACTACATCTGTGGAAAGAGATGATGGAAAAACTCAATATCATCAGTCAGAACAAGGCCAGGGGCTGACTGTGGAACAGACCATCAATTGCTCATATGCAAGTTCAAGCTGAAACTGAAGAAAATCAGAGCAAGTCCACAAGAGCCAAAATATGACCTTGAGTATATCCCACCTGAATTTAGAGACCATCTCGAGAATAGATTTGATGCATTGAACACTAGTGGCCGAAGACCAGACAAGTTGCGGAATGACATCAAGGACGTCATCCATGAAGAAAGCAAGAGGTCCATGAAAAGACAGGAAAGAAAGAAAAGACCAAGATGGATGTCAGAGGAGACTCTGAGACTTGCTCTTGAGCATCGAGCAGCTAAAGCAAAAGGAAGAATTCATGAAGTAAAAGAACTGAACAGAAGATTTCAAAGGGGCTCGCAAGAAGACAAAGTATTATAATGACATGTGCAAAGAGCTGGAGATGGAAAACCAAAAGGGAAGAACATGCTCGGCATTTCTCAAGCTGAAAGAACTGAAGAAAAAATTCAAGCCTTGAGTTGCAATAGTGAAGGATTCCATGGGGAAAATATTAAACGACGCAGGAAGCATCAAAAGAAGATGGAAGGAATACACAGAGTCATTTTACCAAAAAGAATCAGTCAATGTTCAACTATTTCAAGAGGTGGCATATGATCAGGAACCGATGGTACTGAAGGAAGAAGTCCAAGCTGCTCTGAAGGCATTGGTGAAAAACAAGGCTCCAGGAATTGATGGAATATCAATTGAGATGTTTCAACAAACAGATGCAGTGCTGGAGGTGCTCACTCTTCTATGCCAAGAGGTATGGAAGACAGCTTCCTGGCCAACTGACTGGAAGAGATCCATATTTATGCCTAGTCCCAAGAAAGGTGATCCAACCAAATGTGGAAATTATAGAACAATATCATTAATACCACACGCAAGCAAAATTTTGCTGAAGATCATTCAAAAATGGCTGCAGCAGTATATCGACAGGGAAAGGACAGAAATTCAGGCCGATTTCAGAAGAGGATGTGGAACCAGGGATATCATTGCTGATGTCAGATGAATCCTGGCTGAAAGCAGAGAATACCAGAAGGATGTTTACTTGTGTTTTATTGACTATGCAAAGACATTCGACTGTGTGGATCATAACAAACTATGGATAACATTGTGAAGAATGGGAATTCCAGAATTCTTAATTGTGCTCATGAGGAACATTTACATAGATCAAGATTGGTTTAAAGTCAGGGAAGGTGTGTGTCAGGGTCGTATTCTTTCACCATACCTATTTAATCTGTATGCTAAGCAAATAATCCGAGAAGCTGGACTATATGAAGAAGAACTGGGCATCAGGATTGGAGGAAGATTCATTAACAACCTGTGTTATGCAGATGACACAACCTTGCTTGCTGAAAGTGAAGAGGACTTGAAGCATTTACTAATGAAGATCAGAGACCACAGCCTTCAGTATGGATTACACCTCAACATAAAAAAAAAAAAAAAAAAATTTTTTTTTTTTTTTTTACAAAAATCCTCACAACTGGACCAATGAGCAACACCGTGATAAATGGAGAAAAGATTGAAGTTGTCAAGGATTTCGTTTTACTTGGACCCACAATCAACAGCCATGGAAGCAGCAGACAAGAAATGAAAAGACGCATTGCATTGGGCAAATCTGCTGCAAAGGACCTCTTCAAAGTGTTGAAGAACAAAGATGTCACTCTGAAGACTAAGGTGCGCCTGACCCAAGCCATGGTATTTTCAATCACGTCATATGCATGTGAAAGTTGGACAATGAATAAGGAAGACCGAAGAAGAGTTACGCCTTTGAATTGGGGTGTTGGCGAAGAATGTTGAATATACATGGACTGACAAAAGAATGAACAAATCTGTCTTGGAAGAAATGCGGCCAGAATGCTCCTTAGAGGCATGGATGGTGAGACTGTGTCTTACATACTTTGGACATGTTGTCAGGAGGGATCAGTCCCTGGAGAAGGACATCATGCTTGGCAGAGTACAGGGTCAGCGGAAAAGAGGAAGACCCTCAGCAAGGTGGATTGACACAGTGGCTGCAACAATGAGCTCAAGCATAATGATTGTAAGGATGGCGCAGGACAGGGCAGTGTTTCGTTCTGTTGTGCATAGGGTCGCTATGAGTCGGAACTAACTCGGCGGCACTTAACAACAACAACAATGTACTCTCAATCAAAACTCCAGTTAAATTTTTTTTTTGAGATCCATATACAGCTTAGACATTTTTGAAAAAAAACAAAGGAGGGAGGGTTTCAGGGAGACTGTCCACTAAACATTAACACATACACAAAACCATAATAAAACAGAAAGTATGATAAACAGAAAGTATAGTACTAGTGCATGAACAAACAGACGAAAAGAAAAAAAGAGCTTAGAAATAGGCCCAAGTATGTATATTGATCCACCATTCATCTTTCAATTTGTCCTATTGTAGTGGCCTGCATGTTGTTGTGATGCTTGAAACCATGCCACCAGTAGGTATGTCAAATATCAGCAAGCCTACTCATGATGGGGAATCTTCCAGACCAGGATAGATTAGGGAGAAAAGCCTGGTGATCTACTTCTAAAAATTAGGCAAGGATAACCCTATCAATCACAACAGAATACTGTCTGATATAGAGCTGGAAGATGAAAAAAAAAAAGCCCCTCAAAATTCACAATGCCTGCAACAACAGACTCAACCATAACAGTGATGGTGAAGATGGTGCAGGACTGGACAACATTTCATTCTGTTGTATACGGGGTCACCATGAGTCAGCGCTAACTTAAAAGCAACTGGCAACCAGTATATTAATATACAATCCAAGTGGCAGCAAAACACCAAGAAAACCAGTAGAAACATGGCAACACCAAAGAATAGAAGACCAAATGGCCCCCAAGTTTCTGAAGAGATGCTCAAGCTCATCAGTAATTGGAGAATTTAAATTAGAAGGAATAGATGACATGCTACACTCTTTAGAATGGCAAAATTATAACAACCCATTGGCAAGGGTGTCCTTGCTGGGAAGGCAGGCATGGAGCTGGAGTTGAGTGAACAACATAAGGGGCAGGAGGCTGAGCCTGCCTTGGGGTAGAGAGGAATTGAGGCCAGGAAATGGCAGGAAGGCAGGAATGAGCAACTTCTCATTGCCCATGTTGTCTGATCAGGCCCCCTAGGATCCTGCTGGTTCCCAAAGCCTTCACCCCCTGGACTTTCCAACCCAGGTCAGATCCTGCCCTTGGGCCCACCCAAGCCAGCTAGCTTAAAGAGCACCCTGAACCAAGGCAGGCTGAGCTGACGGCCCTTCCCAAACCGAGTCTCCCAGATCTGTGCCTTGCCATGTCCTCTGCTAAGTGGTGGCCAGCAGGGAGGGCTCATGTGGACATCCCAGGACAGTGGCACCCACCCAGGTCAGCCACATGCCAACAGGGAAGCATACCTCCCTTTTACATCCTGCCCCTCCTCCTAGGTCAGGGGGCCATTCAAGAGCTGGGGTAGAAAGGCAGACACGCACGTACATGCACTCACGCACATACATATGTGCTCACACAAACATGCACACACGCATAGGCACACGTTTAGGTGCAGAATCTGTCTGGAGATGCTGAAGTGAAGAAGCAGCACAGTGGCCCCTCAGGGGTGGGGCAGCTGGACACAAAGCCAGGCCCAGGCACTAGGCATGCACAGAGCTGCGGCAGAACTGGGTGTGGACAAGGCCAGAACAGAATGGCAAGGAGGGCTGGGCTATGTGCCTGCTGGACTAGTCCAGGCAGACACTGGGCAAGAAGGAGGCAGCAAGGCCCACTCCCTGGACTGGAAGGGAGCAGGCAGAAAGGAAATTCCTGGAGTCTGGGCAAGCACACAGCCCCAAGGAGGTACAGAATATGAGTGAGTTGAGGGGCTAGCCTGGGCACGATGGGAACAGGAAAGAGGTGAACAGCATTCTCTTCCAGGAACAAAAGGTCCCAAGAGCACCAGAGTAGAAATTTGAACCCCCTTCTCTAGGGCCCACCCACTGCCACTCACAACACCTGCCCGCCCCCCCCCCCCAGAAGCCTATATGTAACAGGATGTCAGGCGAGACCCAGGGGCAGGCTGCTGGGCATTGAGGCCTTGCTCCCATGCCCCTCGGCCTAGGGAGAACAAGGAGGGAGGTGCTGGGGGCTCCCACCCCCTCTGAGCGCTACACACTCACACATGTGCACGCTGGGGGCCTGGCATCCCTGCCTTGGGCCCAGACTGGGCAGAAGACACTCCCTGGGCTGGCTTTGCGCCCTTCCTTCTGTGGTTTCTCTCAGAAGCATGAGTCCTTCCAGGGAACACAATGCTCCCCATGTGCCCTCCCACGTGGCATCTGTCACTGGGGTGGGGATGAGGGCAGGGTGGCACAAGCCAGGACAGCCTGCCCAGAGAAGCAGACAGGTCAGGCTGAGCCCTGGCTTCCCCAGCTTCAGTTTCCCCAGCCTGTGTCAGTGCACTGGGTCAGTCCCACCCAGCCCCTGACATCTAGCAGGTAGCCTTTCTGGAGTTTCCTGAGGAGCCTGGACACCCCTACAGAGGTGGCAGGCCTGAAAAAGCTGTCTCTGCTCAGTCACCAGGCCCAGGAACAGGCTCCAGACACTACCCAGCTGCCCACCCTCCTCCAGAGCCCTTGTTGATCCCACATTCGCCCACCAGTCCTGGCAGGTCTCCCTAGGCAGTCAAACAAGGATGCACACAGCCCTGGGTGCTTTCAGGTACAAGGCGTTCAGCACATCAGCAACACTGAAGGAGAACCCAGACCCACCATCATTTCGCTCACCAGATACTAGTGGAGAATTCATGCCAGGCCAGCCTCCGTACAGGTCCAGGCCCGAGGCAGTGGGGGCCTCCAGGAGGGCCACCAAGTCCAGCCTTCCTGTGACCCCAGCACCACACAGCACAGTCTCTGCTGTACCACGACACACAAGTGTCCCTGGGCTCAAGGCTCCTGTGGATCCCAGCCAGCCCCCATTCCCCTCCCTGCCCTGATGTTCTCTACCCCCATCTCTGTGCCTTCGGCAGAGCTCACCCAACTGGGACTCTCAGGCCACCGGACAGTAAATTGAGGGCCTATAAATGGACAATGGAGGAGGCCACATGCTAGCAGGGTGCCCCAGGAGCAAGTGGGGGACCAAGGCCTACCTGACCCTAGTGGATTGACCCCCAGCTAACTCACACCCAGAGCGTCTCTTGGAGGCAGCCTCACACCAGGAACACCAGCGGGAGCACTGAGCATCCAAGGTTGAGACACACACTGCTGTTGTGCCCGATTTCCTAGTGCAAGAAGTGACCCCACCCTTTCATTGCAGTCTCCTAAGGAGTAGATGTGGCCAGGACAGATTCTTCTGTTAATCCAGGCTGCAGGCAGGCCTCCATGCTTTAGGGTGATGTCTATCTGTGCTTGCTGCCAAGACCACCAAGTCTACACCCGGCATCAGGGGTAAGAGGCCAAGAATGGCAGGGGCAGAGAAGCAAAGAGGGATGCCTCACCAGGACCCCCATGCAGTTCCAGCAACAAGACTCACCTGGACCCCACCACCCTCAGTTGACTTCCCAAGAACAGAGAGAAAAGGGAACTTCCAGGGCTGCTGAGCCCCCGGGGGTTCCCGCCCCATTTTTAGCTGAGCGCACTGAGGCAGAGCTCCCTGCCCCAAGGCCCTCTTCTCTGGATGTAAAAATAACAGCAAGGGTTTCTAACAATTGGCTCTGTCTGGGAGCCACCCACAGGGCAGGAGTCTACAGAGTATCCAGGGAGCCAGCGGACAGCCACAGCCAGTTGGGATTCAGGCCCTAGGATCCTGCACCTAAGGTATTCTGGTCTTCTGGGAGTTCGACATAGGGGCTGGAGCAAATGGCAGTGAGGACCAGACTTCCCGCCGCTGGAGAGAAAGCAGACACCCAGGCTGCCCCCTCACGTGGACTGAGCCTCTTGGTCATTGCTGGTCCTTCTGCTGTTCCTCCCCTGTATGGGGACCCAGGGCAGCAGGGAGTCAGGAGACTGCCTAATGCTAACCTGGAGAGAGCAAGGGGCCAAGGCCTTGACAGGACAGGAAAGGGCCCAAGGGGGAGGCTGTCAAGGATGGCTCCAAGGTCCTGCAGGGCCCAGGCTAGGCTGGGGCAGTGAGGGGAGGATCTGTCTACAACAATCTGGGACAGGGGCCTGCCTGCCCAGAGTCCTCGCAAGGGGTGTAGCAGCAGGGAGCTGTCCCTGTGCTGAACTGCATAATGGAGGCAGGCCTGAGCTATGGCTTCTGTGCTGGGCTGATCTGAATGGACTAGGCTGAGCCTGGCTGGGCTGACTCATACTAACTAATAACAGGTTGGACTGAGTCCGGCTGGGCAGGCCTGGTCTGGCTAGGCTCAGCATGACTACCAGAGTGGACCGAGCTGTGCGAAGGGAGATATGCTGTCCTGGGCTCAGATGGGCCAAACTGACCAATCTGGGCAGTCCTCAGCCATGCCTGACTGAGCTGTGCTGTACTGGACTATCCTGGAGTGAACTGTCCTGGGCTAGGCTGGACCAAGCTGGGAGAAGCTGGACTCTGCCTGGCTGAGCTAAGCTAGGGTGAACTAGATGGAGCAAAATGGGCTATAGTCAACTGGGTTGGGCCGGACTAAGCTGGGCTGTTCTAACCCATACTTAACAGAGCTGGACTGAGCTGAGAGAGCTAGACTTTCCTAAGCTGGGAGGGCTAGTCTGGGCTGGCTAGGCAGGGCAAGGTGAAGCTGGTGCAGGAATTGCTGAGCTGAGGCCTCGATGAAATGTTTAGGGTTGAGCTGAGCCAGGCTGACCTAAGCTGAGCTGGGCTGAGTCAGAAGAAGTCTAGACACAATTGGATAGGGCTAGATGATCTGAAATGGACTGTCTTGGTCTGCTTGGTCTGAGCTGAACTACACTGGGTTATTCTTGGCTGAGCTGGGCTGAACTGGGCTGGCCTGGTTGGGTTGGGCTGGTCTGGGCTGGCTTGAGCTTGGCTTAGTTGGGCTTACCTGGGCTAGCCTGAGCTGGACTGGCCTTGCTGGCCTTGGCTGGTTTGACCAAGCTAAACTGAGCCTGCTTGCTGTGTAATAGGCTAGTCTGGGCTGACTAAGCTAAGCTAGGCTAGGCTTGAATAAAGTTGACTGAATTGAATGAAGAGAGCTATGGTTAGCTGAGCAGAGTTGAGCTAAGCTGAGCTGAGGTGAGCTAAGCCGAGCAGAGTTAGGCTCGGTTGGGCTGTGCTGGGCTGACCTGGGCCAGGCTGGATCAAGCTGGACTGCCTTGAGCTGAGCTTGATTAAACCAGGTTCAGCTAGGCTATCTTGGCTAGGTTAGGCTGGACTGTGGGGAACAGTACTCAGCTATGTTGGTTTGTCTTCCATGGTCTCGACTGTCTTAGGTCAAGATTTTCTGGACTCTGTTTAGCTGGATTTCATGGACACAGCCAGGATGGACTGGGCTGAGCTGAACTTGGCTGAGCTAGGCTGAGTTGGGCATGAGCTCATATGAGTTTAATTGGGTTAACCTGTGCTGGGCTGAGCTGGGCTGAGCTGGACTGAGCTGGGTGAGTCAGAAGAACCTGGGCTCAACTGTGTAGGAGTAGACCCATTCCTGGCCCTGCTGTTCTACCTGGTCTGAGCTGAACTACACTGGTTTATTCTCGGCTAAGCTGGACTAAACTGAACTGTACTGGCCTGGTTGGGTTAAACTAGCCTGGACTGGGCTGCCCTGGGCTAGGCTGAGCTGGGTTGGGTTGTTCTGGGCTTGGTTAGCTGGGCTGGACTATGGTATTCTGGGCTAAGCTAGCTGGACTAGGCTCAGCTAGTTGGGCTGAGCTGGGCTGAGCTGGGCTGGCCTGATTGGGCTGGTGTGTGCTGGCCTGGTCTCAGATGAGCTGGGCTGGGCTGAGCTGTACTCAGCTGTGCTGAGCTGAGCTGACTGGCTTGGGCTAAAATGGAATGGCTTGGGCTGGCCTAGGCCAGGCAGGGTTGGGCTGGCCTGGTTTGGCTTGGCTGAGCTGGGCTGAGCTGGTGTGGCCTGGTCTAGGCTGATCTGAGTTGGGCTGAACCAAGCCGGACTGGGCTGGGCTCAGCTGGCCTTCGGCTGGGCTAAGCTGGGCTGAACCAAGCTGGACTGTGCTGCACTGGGCTAGGCTGAGCTGAACTCTGCTTGAATGGGCAGAGTGTGGATGTGTTGGGCTAAACTGGGCTGGACTAGGCTGAAATGGGCTAGTCTGAGTTGGCCTGGTCTGGGCTTGCTAGGGCTGAACTGGCCTGGGCTGGGCTGGCCTGGGCTGGGGTGGACTGGGCTGAGTCAAGCTGGACTGAACTAGGCTGGACTGAGCTGGGTTGGGCTGGGATGTGTTAGGTGAGGTGGACTGAGCTAGGTCTGTGGGCTGTAATAGGCTAGGCTGGGCTAAGCTTCGTTTAAATAAAGTTGACTGAGTTGAGTGGACAGAGCTATGGTTAGCTGGGCTGATCTATGTTGAGTTGGACTGAACTGGGCTGGTTGGGCTGACCTGGGCCAGGCAGGATCAAGATGGGCTGCCTTGAGCTGAACTTGACTGATCTGGCTCAGCTGGTCTATATGAGCTGGACTGGGCTGGACTGTGGGAAGCAGGACTCAGCTGAGTTGGCTTGACTCTCCTAAGACAAGGTCATCTGGGCTCTGCTTAGCTGCACAGAGCCGGGCTGGGCTGTGCTGAGCTGGGCTGCCCTGAGCTAGGCAGGTCTGGCCTGGGGTGGGCTAAGCTGGGCTGAACTGAGCTGGACTGAGGTGAGTTGGGCTGGGTTAGCTGAGCTGGGCTGAGCTGGGCTGGTCTGAGCCTACTGGTCATAATGGGCTGGACTGATTTGGCTAGATTGAGCCTGAATAAAATTGACTGAATTGAATGGACAGAGCTCTGGTTAGTTGGGCTGATCTGTGTTGAGCTGGACTGAGCTGAGATGGGCTGGACTTAAATTGGATAGGCAGGATCAAGCTGGACTGACTTAAGCTAAGCTTGACAGAACTGAGTTCAGCTGGGCTTTTTAGGCTAGGTTAGGCTAGGCTGTGGGGAGCAGGACTCGTCTGAATTGGCTTGTCTTCTCCATTTTTGACTATTATAAGGCAAGGACTCTGCTCAACAGGGCTTCATGGACAGAACCAGGGTGGGCCAGGCTGGGCTAAGCTGGCCTTGGCTGAACTGGACTAAGCTAAACTGAGCTGGCCTGGTTTGAGTTGGGCTAAGCGGGGCTGGGCTGGACTGCACTGAGCTTGGTTGAGCTGAGAAGCCAGGGCTCGGGTTGGCTGGGCTCGGCTGGACAGAGCTGAGCAGGGTGGATAGAGCTGTACTGTGGTTTAAAAAAAAAAAAAAAAAAACTTGCAACTAACTTCAATACTGAGCTAAGCTGGCAATCAGGATTAGGGTGGGCCAGTGGATCTGGAGCTCTAAGGCCAAGTGAGAGGGCCAGGCATGTATACCAACCAGTGTGCTGTTTGGGGAGGGACTTATGGTGGGTGCTGGTGAGGACTTTGCCCTCTGTACATAGGTGTCAGGGCCAGGTCTGCCCCTTCCTGAGAGGTCAGTAGTCGGGGTCTCCTTGGAGGCCAGTAGGGGAAGGTACAGCACCAGGAGTCCTGGCTGATCAGGTGAGGGCAAGATAAAGGAACCAACCAAGGCAGAGGAGCCTGGGGACTAAGAAGCTGAGCCCAAGGATCTCAGCAAACAGGAGTCCCAGAGTGGCAGCAGTAGGACCTGTCTACAGTAAGCCCTACAAGGACATTGGGGTAGGGGCAGAGAAGGGACATCCTGGTGATTCTTGAGGGAGATCTCTGGCCCCTGCTCCCTAATGAAGATCGATGAGTAGTAGGCAAAGTGGACAGCCTGTTGCTTCCTGGTAGGGTCTCTGGGTCCCCAGATTCCAGCAGGGATCTATAGGCTGGTAGATAGAGGGAAGGGCCTGGTGATTCCTAGAAAGGGGGTTTCTGAGTTTCCAGGTCCCAATGGGGGTCTGTGGGTGGAGTTTGGGAGACAGTCTGGTGTTTCCTGGGGGTTCTCAGGGCCCCAATGGGATCTACGGGTGGATGGGCAGAGGAGACAGCCTGGTGATTCCTGGTGGGGAAGTCTCCAGTCCCCAACTGAGGTTTGTGTGTAGGTGGGCAGAGAGGACATCCTGGAGATCCCTAGGAAAGAGATTTATGGATTCCCAGGCTTTAATGGGGGTCTAAGTGGGACAGCCTGGTGAATCCTAGTGGGGGTTTCTGGGGCTCAGTGAGGCTGTATGGGTGAGTGGACAGAAGAAACAGCCTGGTGATTCCTGGGGAGCGGGGCCTCCAGGCCCCAATGAGGATCTACAGGTGGGTGGGCAGAGAGGACAGCCTAATGATTCCTGGGAGGTTTCTGGGCCCCATTGGTGGTCTATGGGTGGTAGGCAGATGAAACAGCCTGGTGATTTCTGAAGGGGTCTCTGGGCCTCAGCGGGGGTCTACAAGCTCTGAGCCTCAGCCTTGAGTAGTGAGCCAGCACCTCTGCTCCTCAAGGGGAAGAGTCTCGCAGTCCAGTCACTTAGGGCCAAGGGTGGGTATGTCCTAGGAACTACCCCTGTTCCTGAGCGTGGCCTGAAGGTAGTGATGAAGAAATTTCTTCTGATGGGGGTACAGGGGCAAGTCGGATGGCATCCTGGGACTGAGGTTTGTAGGGGAAGTGGCAGCATCAGACAGTGGGGAAAGCATCCAAAATGATCCCTTAGGCTGGAGCAGGAGAAACATACCTCAGCCCTTCCACCATGTCATAGTCAACCCCACCTCTGCCCCAAGTCCTCATCTCACCCAACACACAGGCCCAGGGAGCAGTCATCCTGGTACCTGGGGGTGACAGTTTCATCCAGTGTTGACCCTCAGCCTTGTCCCCACAGCCTCAAGCCAGGACCCCACCATCTTCCCCTTGGCCCACTGCTGCAAAGATGAAATCAAAGACTCCGTGACCCTGGGCTGCCTGGTGACTGGCATCATCCAGGGGCAAGTGTCCGTGAAGTGGGACACTGGTCCCCTGGACAGCAGTGATGTGACTTTCCCTGCTACCCTCCACAATTCCTCCAGCCTCTATACCACCGTGAGCCAGGTGACTGCCTCAGGCAAGTGGGCCCAACAAAAGTTCACCTGCAGCGTGGTACAAGAACCATCCAAAACCAGCCTCAATAAGACCTTCACTGGTGAGCAAGGGCTGGGGTCATCACAGTACACCAAGAGGGACCACAATTACAGAAGAGGAAGGACTTCCAGAATGTGTCAGCCTGAACCTGAGCAGTCTCCCAGGGCTTGTCCCCACAGAGGGCAGGAGAAGAGGGGACTTGCCCTGTGGAGGCAGGGAATGAGAGGCTCAAATGCCACTGTTGCTGGTAGCTCCCCAGTGTGTTCGGGGCTCTGGGCTGGGATGTGGGGGCAGTAGGGACTGAGAGAAGGGGACATAGGCTGGGACACAAAGCTCAGGGAGGTTAACAACACCCCTGTTAAAGCTGGCTCGTTTACTCACACCCAGCCCTCTCACCCCTAGCATGTTTCAGGGACATAACCTCACCCACTGTGAAGCTCTACCACACAGCCTGTGACCCCCGTGGCAACTCCAAGTTCACCATCCAGCTGCTGTGCCTCATCACTGGCTACACCCCAGGGGACATAGAGGTCACCTGGCTCGTGAATGGGGAGAAGACCCGGGGCCTCTACCCTACCACAGCCCCGCCCAAGCAGGAGGGCAAGCTGGCCTCCACCCACAGTGAGCTCAACATCACCCAGGACCAGTGGGTTCCTGAAAAGACCTACGCCTGCCGCGTCACTGTCCATGGCAGGTCCTATGAGTCCACTGCCCAGAGGTGCCTAGGTATGGTCCTACCCTGACACAGACACTCACAGTCTGAGAGGGAGCAGGGTTTCATACACTCCTCCATGCCACCCCTCTCGCCCTCAGATTCTGAACCCCGAGGAGTGAATGCCTACCTCATCCCACCCAGCCCCTTAGACCTGTATGTCAACAAGGTGCCTAAGCTCACATGCCTGGTGGTGGACCTGGCCAGCGAAGATGGGGTGAAAGTGATCTGGTCCCGGGACAGGGGGACCGCTGTGCATGCTGACCAACATACTGCCAAGAAGCAACACAATGCAACAGTTAGCGTCACGTCCACCCTGCCAGTGGACACCAGGAATTGGATTGAGGGTGAGACCTACCATTGCGTAGTGTCCCACCCACACCTGCCCAAGAAGATTGAGAGGTCTATCAACAGAACCCCCGGTAAGCCAGGGGCTGGTGGGGGTTGGCTGGGACCAGGTGGGCTGAATGGGGCGAGGCAGTCAGGACAGGTCTGCTGACCCCAAGTGCTCTCCCACAGGCAAGCGTTTGCCCCCCGAGATCCACTTGTTCAAGCCACCTGAGACGCAGAGGAACAATGACAGGCTCACCCTTACCTGTCTAGTCCAGAACTTCTTCCCCCCCGACATCTCGGTGCAGTGGCTGTACGATGAGAGGCTCGTGCCTTCAGACCAGTTCTACATCGCCGAGCCCCAACCAGCTAGCGGCTCCAGCCGCTCCTTCTTCACCTTCAGCCTCCTGGAGGTCAGCAAGTCTGACTGGGAGCAGCAGCAGTTCACCTGCCGTGTGGTCCATGAGGCACTGTCTGAACCAAGAACTCTCGAGAAATCGGTGTCGATTAAAGACTCCGGTAATTGACACCCTCCTGTCCTACCCCTCCCGGGCCCTGTCTCCTGGGGTGGAGTGGGAGGGTGGGGAAGTAGGGGAACTGCCAGACCCTCCATCTGCTATGTAACAACCCTGGGAAGCCACCCCAATAAACACCGGGAGCCTGCCGAGAGCCCTGGGCCGTTTTTGGAGGGTGGGCTGACATTGGCCCTGGGACCCCTGATGAAGGGGTCCCCAGGAGAGGACCAGGAGGAACTGGGTACACTCTGTCCACCTGGGTGTCTGAGAGTGTGTGTCAAACTGTGTCTGTGGGGACTGCCCTCCCCACTCCACTCTGGACCTAGCCCACTCACAGGACTCCTAAGGGCCAGGGCAAATGGTCCTCTAGGGAGCAGCCCAGGAGACCCCGGCCCAGCCACTGCAGCACCTCTCTCTCCTGGAGACTCTGGGGTCTCAGCCGCAGCTCCAGCCTGCTGCCTACCTCTGCCAGGCACAGACAAGCTCTGCACTCACGGGAGCCTCACCCAGTCTGGATGAATATACACGGCTCCTTCTGGGTGGAGAAACCCAGTGAGTTCAACCCTCTCACAGATGCAGACACATAGGACCCTCACCCGTGACCCCACCTCCATTCACAACTGCAGAGGGCATCACACATGTACACGCATCATGCAAACACAGACACATGCCAACCCCATCACATACATACACCCCAAACCTGTCATACCTACGCACACCCCAGATCCATCAGACACACACGCAACAAACCCACCACACACCCTCAGCACAGGACAGGCCCTCCAACCCTGCCCTGCCCACAGTCGGGTCACCCAGTGGCCTGTCCTGTTGCTTGGGCCCCACCACGGGCCACACCAGCTCATGGCTGGGGGTCACCCATGGTCAGGCTCACAAACTCAGTTCATGCCACACATGTCCCCACACCCACACCGAGCCATGTGCCCCTCCATCCACAGCACTGGCAGCTGCAACCATTAGGAGCCAGGCATACTCACATAGGCCGCTTTCAGCCCTCCCTCATGCCATGCCTGAACCACCAGCTCCCTGTGATAGTAACTGCCTCTGAGACAGACGTGCAGAAGCTTCATGCTGGCCTGGAGCCCACTGGCCCCTCACGGCCCTCTCCTGTAATCCCAGCCTCCCCCACCAGACTGCTCTTGTCTGCTGCACCTCACAGACACACAGTCACACATACACACAACCAGCATTGTCTGGGCCTTGGGTGTGTGACTGGAAATGAGGAAGCCAACCCACAGCAGGCTGCAGTTTCATGGTAGTTCCAGGGGTCCAGAGCTGAGGGGCCAAGGCTTCTACCCACCGCCCAACTGTGTTCACCTCCAACACACACACACACACACACACACACACACCAGACCCACCATGCAGACACACATGCTCCCCAAACCTGTCACACACATACACACATCAGACCCACCACACAAAGACACTCCCAACCATCACACTAACAGCAAACTCATCATGCACATACACACATCACACAAACACACACACAACAAACCCATCACACACACACCAAGTTCATCATACACACATACACACCCCAGACCACCATACATGCACAGTCCTAGACCCATCACATACATGTACACCAAGCCCATCACATACACACACACACTCCAGACCCACAATGCAAACACACACACGAGTTTAGCACACATACACATGCCCAGCCCATCACACACACACACGTACACATACTAGACCCACCACACAGACATAGCCAAAATCCATCACACACACTCAAAACTCATTACAGAGACACACACACTCAAACCCATCACACCCACATATACCCCATCACACACACACACCAATCCTACCACACACACACACACGGACCCCACAACACACACAGCCCTAGACCTATCACATATACGCACATCAAGCCGATCACACACGCACGCACACACACACTGCAGACCCTTACACACACACACCAAGTCTATCACACATATATACCCCAAACCCGTAACATATATACACATCCCAGACCCATAATACTCAAACACCCACAGCAAACTCGTCACACATATACTCATATCACAAAACACACTCACATGCCAAGCCCATCACACACACATCCCAGATGTTTCACACCCACATATACCCCAGACTCTTCACATACCCACATGCTAAGCCCATCACATGCACAAATACACATATACCTCATTATACACACACAGCCCCAAACTTATCACATACCCGCACTCCAAGTGAATCACACACACATACACACTCCAGACCCACTACACAAACACACACCAACTCTATCACACATACACACATGCCAAACCCATCACACACACATGTATACACACATTCTAGACCCACCACACTCTCACACCCAATATCTATCACACACATCCCAAACCCATTACACAGACGCACATCCCAGACCCATCATACCCATACACCCATAGCAAACCCATCACACAAATACACACATCACACATACACACACCAAGCCCATCACACACATCCCAAACCCACCACACCCACACATACCCCAGACCCCTCACACACATAGACAGCAACCCCACCACACAGCAGACCCAAACACACCCTTCACATGTGCACAACAGAGCATACAACACATATACACAAACACACTTCCAAGCACACACCAAATACAAATAGGAAACACAGGAATCTTGCATACCACATACACACTGCTCATATCGAAGACTGTCCAAACACATGCAGACCCAGGCCCGTGCACTGAAATACTACTTCGCTCTCCCCATGGGAACCTGGACACTCCTGGGCCCTGTGCACACCCTCACTCCTCAGAGCTGAGACCCCCCGGGTCCCTCACCCTCCCTAATCCCTCCACCCTGCCCTGTGCCAGGAGAGGCAGAGACACCCCCACCCTGTACCAGGAGAGGCAGAGATGAGATGACCCCACCATGGCCAGGAGAGGCAGAGGGGAAGGTTTGGCCTGGCCTGGGCAGACAGTCCACTGGTTGCCACCTCCGTCCTAGCCCGTGGGGATGAGAGATGATTGTGACAGCAGAGGCGAGGAGGAGGGAAGGGGGCGCTGTGGGTCCAAGACATTGAGAGGAACAGCCAGAGCAGGATGCCCAGGCCCCAAGCAGGGCCATGGGAGTAAGAGACAGCAGGGCCAGTGTGGACCGTGGCCCAGGCAGCAGCTCTAGGCTTGCCCAGGTCTGGCTTTAATGTCCATTTGCCCACTCAGCCTTGGCCTCACTCAACAGGTACCTCCAATCCCCTGAGAGACAGATCCAGCCCCACAGAGATCCTGGTCAGATGATTCATGGGGCTGGAGCCTGCCTCGTGTCCTGTGATCAGCTGCAGGGTTCAGAACCCACTCCTGGGGCCAGGGAGCTAGCTGTGTGCCTTCACGGGGACCTGGGGCTGGCAGGAGCAGAGCTGAGGCAGCACATGATAGGGGTGGGAGGTACAGGTAGAGGAAATGCTGACTCCAGGAACCTCCATTGGATGCATGGGTGAAGGAACCACTGACTCTGAGACCTTCCTGCCATGGGCAGTGCAGTGCCCTTCTCAAGGAGGGGAGGGGAAATGGGAGGGGCAGAGCTAGGGCTGAGCAGAGGTTACTAGCAGTGGGGAAGGAGAGAAAATGCCAGGCCACCTAGAGGGAGGGCAAAGTAAGGAGAGGTCAGAAAAGGCCCCTGGCTTGGTACACCCTGGGGCCCACGGAGTGGTGGGCTGCTGGCTTAGGAGAAGGAAGAGGCTGAGGGTTGCTCCCACAGGGACATGGCCAACCAGGGGGCTTTGGTCACAGCTGGCTGTGACTGTGGGGGTGCCAAAGGAGGCCAGACAGGGAGCTCCCACCACTCCAGGCACCAGTGAGGAGCTCTGACTCACCCCAACCAGGACATGGGACTCCAATTCTCTTCACCTCCTGAGGGTGGCCCAGGTCTTCTCTCCCTGGTCACTGTGCAGAGGCTGGGGCTAACTGGTCCATCCCTCCAGAGCTGGACCTTCAGGACCTGTGTATGGAGGAGGATGAGAGCAAGGAGCTGGACGAGCTATGGACCAGCACCTACATCTTCATCACTCTCTTCCTGCTCAGCATCAGCTACAGTGCCACGGTCACCCTCTTCAAGGTGGGGCCAAGGGTGGCTGGAATGGGGAAGGGTGGAGGGGGGGAACCACCAGTCTGATGGGCCAGCCTCACTTCTGCCCACTTGCAGGTACAGTGGGTCTTCTCAGCCCTGATGCAGGGCAAGCTCGAGGACTCCCATGAATACAGCAACATCATGTAGCCAGTGGCTTGGACTGGGAGACTGAGCTGGTACCAGCCAACTGGAGCACCGACCAGGGCCAGTGGCTTTCCATGGGAGCCCTCTCTCCCCTGTGTCCTGGCCTGAAAAGTCAACCACCCAAAGGCTGCCCACTCTTCCCAGAGAGGGAGTAGGACAGAGAGGGGGCAGGCGAACCCCCAAAGGCACCCCTATGGACTGTGACCAGCCCCAGGGCTCAGGGCATCCAATGGTACCCTCCAATGACAGCTCTCACATCCCCCACTTTGAGACAGGCCCCAGAGTAGTGCCTGTCCCTTCTGTAGAGTAACCTGGGCTGGGGAGGTAGGGTGTTGACAACCTTGGTTCCTACCTAGTCACTCCTGTTCTGATTGAACAACCACCTGAACACATGAGGGCCCAGAACCCAGTCCACCATCCAGAGCCCACAGACCAGCCCACCACACAAAGCCCACAGCCCAAACCAGGACCCAAAGCCAAACCAAGGACCTAGAGCCCACAACCCACAGCCCAATGCAGGACACAGAGCCTGGAGCCTGGAGCCCAACCCAGGATTCACTGCTAAACCCAGAACCTACAGCCCATTCCAGGACCCAGAATCCAGAGTCTCTCCAAGCCTTGGCAATCCTGTTTTCTTCCACTTGGGTTTCTCAATAAAGTTCCCCTCCACAACCCTCCTTCCCCTGACCACCTGACCATTCTTTGGGGAGGGTGTCTGCATTCCTGGTTGAGTCAAAACTGGAGAGTATGCTTTATTGTCACCTTATGACAAGGATTACCTTACACACAGAGAGCCCTAAGGACAGTGGGTTCCACAGAAGGAAACCCAGTGGTCAGCAGCAGGAAGAAAATGTTCCAATAATTAGAAAAGTGGCAGTAAAGAAGAGACTGGGGGAGAACCTTCTCAGCTCATCTGAGGTCTGTGAGCTTCTAGGGCCATTTCTCAGGGAAACTGGCCACATCCCCAGTGCACAAGTACCCAGACCCTTAGCACAAGTGGACCTGAGGGGACAGCCTCCCATGACATTGAGGCAGGTACAGGCCCACCCTGAGGATGTGAGAGCAGTGACAGGAATGGACCTGGAAATGAGCTCAGTATGTCCAGCCTTCCCAGGATCCATCCAGTAACTTCCCAGCCTCCTGGCCAGGGAACTCTCAACCCACCCTCCTCACATTGCACAAGAAGGCTTGCACTAGACCACCACTGCTACTGCTGGGACAGCCTGGACCTTACCTGAGCTCCCATCCTGGGAAGGACTGACCTCTCCTCAGGAGACAGGATTCCCTGTTATACCTGCCTGTTCACTGCCTCTGCCTCCCAATGGTGCCATTCCTGGGGCATGAGCTGTCCAGGTCCTGTGTGTGGCTTCAGAGCTCAGCTGTGAATGGATGGATGGACGGACGGACGGGTGGCTGGGTGGGTGGGTGAGTGGGGGGGTGTTGGCAGATGGACGGACGGACAGACGGATGGATGAATGGGTGGGCGGACGCATGGATCCATGGACGGATGCGTGGATGATCGATGGATGGATGAAAAGATAAATGGATTGATGGATGAGTGGAAAGATGGATGTATAGACCAATAGAAAGAAGAGAAGAAGGAAGGAAGGAAGATAGGCAGGAAAAAAGGAAGGTAGATGGATAGATGAATGTTGGTATGAACCGCCCCGTTGTGTGCCCAAACAAGGTGGCCTCCAGAGGAGGAGACCAGGGACTGGGTGGCCGGGTGGACAGGAACACACAAACGGACAAGCCATGACATAGGCAGCCTCTGAGGGGCCTGCAGGGTGAGGACAACACAGCGGAAAAGCCTTGAGCAGAAAACTGGGGGGGACAGCAGGCTGGATATGGAAAGAGTCTCTGTCTTGGCACCTGGCCCCATCCACTGGTTTTCCAGGCCTCTGAGACAGGTGCAGCCCCCATGTGCCCTGGGATGTAGACTGTTCTTGGGGCTGATAGAGGAAAAGCAACCACACCATGGCCATGGCTGAAATGGTTCCAGCCCCATGGCCCCAGGGCTCGGTCTCCCCATCCTGCAGGTCTCACTGAAGGTCTTCCCTGAAGCCTCCATGCTGGAGGCCTTGTCCATCTGTGTCTCCCACCCCTGCCAAAAGTCCTGTGCTCCTGTCCAGCCCTGGCTCCATTTCTGTATCTACATCTTTGGGCCCATCTCTGTCTCAGTGTCCCTGAGCCCCTAATCCTCTGTATTTCCATCGCTTCTTCCTGGCATCTACCCCTTGGCCCACCATGTGGACAGTGACCTGGGCCATGGTCCACCCATACCCTTGCCCTCCAACTCACAGAGTCTCAGACCAGGCTGGGCTCCTGTGGGGTCACACAGCCCTGGCCTCACACACCTGGCCCTGCCACAGCCAGACCACAGACCAGACATGACGTGGAGGTGCGGCCACGTCTGTTGGAGCAGGAAGTGGGAGAGTGACCCCAATGACCCAGACGAACAGCCACACAGCCCCTCCCCAGCCTCCCCCTCTCATCAGGCTGGGACCTAAGCTTGCGCCATCCAGCCTTGCCTGATCAGTGGAGAAACAGCCCATTGTAGGACAGGAAAATGTTGGCTGAGGCAATGTGGCCTTCAGAACAGGGCCTGGACAAGGCCTGGGCCTCCCACCCCACTCCAGCTACCTCTGGGGCAGGCAAACCGTGGGCTGTGAGGATGAAACTGCAGTGTGGGTGGCGTCCGGCCAGAGGGAGACCAGGATCCCTCTCAGCAGAGGGTAGACCTCCAGCAACCTTGAGCAGGTGGGTCCGGGGTCCCCATCTCTATTTCTGAACAATGAGGAGCTTGTGCAGCCTGAGCCAGGCCAGTCCTGAGCCTTCCTGAGGCAGGAGAATGGAGCACACCCAGGCTAGACACCCTCACCAATGGGAAAGGGGGAGAGAGATGGCACAGAAACCCTGGAGGACCACAAGTCAGGTGGGTGTGAGAAGAGAGTCAGAGCTGGTCAGAGAGGGGCTAGACAGAGTAGGGATAAACTGGAAAAGACTTGGCTGAGATAAGCTGACCTGGACTGGGCTGAACTGGGCCAGGCTGGACTAGACTGAGCAGGGCTGACCAGAAAAAGTGGGGCTGGACTTGGATGGGCTGGCCTGAGCTAGGCTGGGCTAGGCTGCTCTGGGCTGAGGTGGCTTGGGCTGAGCTGAGCTAGGTGGGGCTAGGCTGGGATGAGCTAGGCTAACTGGTCCTGGGCTGGGCTGGGCTGGGCTGGGCTGGGCTGGGCTGGGCTGGGCTGGGATGGGATGGGATGGGATGGGATGGGATGGGATGGGATGGGATGGGATGGGATGGGATGGGATGGGATAAGGTTGGCTGGGTTGAGCTGGGCTGAGCTGGGCAGGGTGGGGCTGGGCTGAGCTCTGTTAGATGGGCTGAACTAGGCTGACCAGGGCTGGGTTGGGCTGGGCTCAGCTGAGCTGGGCTAGGCTGGGCTAGACTGAGCTGAACTGGGCTGAGCTAGGCTAGGTTGAGCTGGTCTAGGCTGGACTGAGCTGGGCTAGCTAGGCTGGGCTAGGTTCTGCTGGGCTAAGCTGGGCTAGGTTGGCCTGGACTGAGCTGAAGTGGGCTAAGCTGGACTAGGTTGAGCTGGACTAGGATGGACTGAGCTGGGCTAGCTGAGCTGAGCTGGACTAGCTTGGCTAGCTGGGGTAGGCTCGGTTCTGCTGGGCTGAGCTGGGTTAGCTGGGCTGAGCTGGGCTAGCTGGGCTGAACTAAGCTGGAATGGGCTGGACTGGGCTGGGCTGGGTTGAGCTGGGCTGAGCTGGTCAGGGTGGCGCTGGGCTGAGTTTGGCTAGTAGGCTGAGCTACAATGACCAGGGCTAGGCTTGGCTGGACTGGGCTGGGCTGGGCAGGGCTCAGCTGAGCTGGGCTAGGCTGGGCTAGACTGAGCTGAACTGGGCTAAGCTGGGCTAGGTTGAGCTGGTCTAGGCTGGACTGAGCTGGGCTAGCTGGGCTGAACTGAGCTGAGCTGGGCTGGGCTGAGCTTAGCTAGCTGGGCTGGGCTAGGTTCTGCTGGGCTGAGCTAAGCTAGGCTGAGCTGGGCTAACTGAGCTGAGCTGAACTCAGCTGGACTGGGCTGAGCTGGGCTGGGCTTGGCTAAACTGGGCTAGCTGGGTAGGGTGGGACCTGGGCTAAACTGGACTGAACCAGACTGAGCTGGGCAGGGTTGAGCTGGCTGAGCTGGGCAAGGTAAAACTGGGCTGGGCTAAGCTATACTAGATGAGCTGAGCTAGGCTAACCAGGGCTAGGCTAGGCTGGGCTGGGCTGGACTGGGGTCAGCTGAGCTGGGCTAGGTTGAGCTGGACTGAGCTAAGTTGGGCTGGGGTGAGCTGGGCTGGGTTCAAGCTGAACAAGGCTAGATTGAGCTAGGTTAGTGGGGCTGAGCTGAGTTAGGCTGAGCTGAGCTGAGCTGGGCTGAGCTTAGCTAAGTGGGCTGGCCTGGGTTCTGCTGGGCTGAGCTAGGCTGGACTGAGCTGGGCTAGCTGGGCTGAGCTGAGCTGAGCTGAGCTGGACTGGTCTGGGCTGGGCTGAGCAGAGTTGGGTTGAGATGGACTAGCTAGGGTGAGCTGTGTTAGCCTGGGCTTGAATAGCTGGGCTGAGCTAAATTCTACTGGGTTGAGCTCAGCTAGGCTGAGCTGGGGTAGCTGAGCTGAGCTGAGCTGGTCTGTGCTGGACTAGGCTGGGCTGGGCTGATCTGGGCTGGCCTAGGTTTTGCAGGGCTGAGCTGGATTGGGCTGAGCTGGGCTGGGCTAAACTGGGTGAGCTGGGTAGGGTGGGACCTGGGCTAAACTGTACTGGACCAGACTGAGCTGGTCAAGGTTGTGCTGGCGGAGCTGGGCAAGGTAAAGCCGGGCTGGGCTAAGCTATACTAAATGAGCTGAGCTAGGCTAACCAGGGCTAGGCTGGGCTGGGCTGGACTGGGGTCAGCTGAGCTGGGCTAGGCTGGGCTGGACTGAGCTAAGCTGGGCTGGGGTGAGCTGGGCTGGGTTCAAGCTGAACAGGGCTAGATTGAGCTAGGTTATTGGGACTGAGCCAAGCTGAGCTGAGTTAGGCTGAGCTGAGCTGAGCTGGGCTGAGCTGAGCTGAGCTGAGCTGGGCTGAGCTTGGCCAACTGGGCTGGGCTGGGTTCTGCTGGGCTGAGCTAGGCTGGACTGAGCTGGGCTAGCTGGACTGAGCTGAACTGAACTGGGCTGGGCTGGGCTGGGCTGGGCTGAGCTGGGCTTAGCCAGGCTGAGGTGGTCTAGATTGAGATGAGTTGGACTGACCAGGTCAAGCTGGGCTGGGCTGGGTGCTGTTGGGCCAGGCTGAGCTGAGCTGAGCTGGCTTGACTAGGGCAAGCTGGGCTAGGCTATGCTGAGATGGGCTGAGCTAGGCTGGGTTAGCTGGGATGAGCTGGGCTTAGCAGGGCTGACAGGGCTGGGCTGGACTGGGCTGACTGGAATGAGCTAGGTTAAGTTGGGCTGAGCTGGACTGGGCTGGGATGAGCTAAGGTGGGCTGGGCTGAGCTGGGCTGCGTGGGGCTGGACTAAGCTGGGCTGACTGGGCTGAGCTGGGTTTAGCTGTTAGCTGGGCTGAGCTGAGCTGAGCTGGGCGAGTTGGGCCAGGGCAAGCTAGGCTGGGCTCTGCTGGGCTTGGCTGGACTGTGCTGGGCTTGGCTGGGCTCTGCTGGACAGGGCTGGGCTGAGCTGAGCTTAGCTGGGCTGAGCTGAGCTTAGCTGAGCTAAGCTGAGCTGGGCTGGGCTGCTCTGAGCCAGGCTAGGCTGGGCTGAGGTGAGCTGGACTTTGCTGGGCTGGATTGATTGGGTTGAGCTGGGCTGCACTCACTGGGCTGAATTAGACAGGACTGGCCCTGGTTGGGTTGAATTGGACTGGGTACTCCAATGAGTACAAGACAGTGATTGGAAGGTAGCATCTGAGACCCAGCATTCTGTGCTCTGTCTCTCTCTGTGGCAACCCTGAAAGCCATGCAATCTTAGATGCATGTGTGACACTCTCACTGTTTTTTTCCCTTGGCTCTGAAGGAAGTCTGGTTTTGGCCGACCATCTTAGGTCACAGGCTGAATGCCGCTTATTTGAGGGTGACAGGTAGGGCGGTATGTTGGAAAGGTCGGCCTCGCAGCCTGGCAGGCAAAATGGGAGGTAGAAACAGACATAAAGGCTTCCTCTACTCCCCAGGGCATGCTGCCCCCCATGATGGCTAAGCTTCAGGCACAGGCCTCTCTGCCCTAGACTGTGTCTGTACCCCCAGGATCCTTCTCTCATGATCCTCCTCAGTCCCAGGTACCATGGGGTGTCCACTCCATGGTGGGAGCTGAGGCTCAGGGCACCTGGGGACTCAGCCAGTAAGTGGCAGAGCTGTGTTTATCAACTAGGACTAATAGCTTGAAAGCATCCTGCACCAGAGACATGTCCATGGATCATGTCCAGGCCATTTGCAAAGGCTCTGTCCACAGATCATGTCTGGGCCCTGTCCAAGAGCTCTTTCCATGGATCGTGTTCTATCTGAGGGCTCTGTCTGAGGACTGTGTTAATAAACAGTGCAGCTGGAACAAGAGAGTTGGGTTCATATTCCAGGCCCGTGGCGTACAAGCTATGTGACTTTGGGGCAGCCACTCAGCCTCTCTGTACAGCCCCTGGGGGTGTCTTGGGGAGCATAGGAGCAGTAACAGTGGGCTGGCTGGTGGCACGTGCTAGATGAACAAGTGTCCACAGACCATCTTGTGCACAGACTCGAGGGCCAGGCCTCAGGACCGTGTCTGTCCTCTCTGACAGCCTGTCTTCTTTGCTCCAGCAACCAAGACCAGCCCCAGCGTCTTCCCGCTAAGTCCCCAGTGTGCTACATCCAATGAGAAAGTGACCATTGCCTGCCTAGTCCAGGGTTTCTTCCCACCGGAGCCCTTGAATGTGACCTGGAACCACAGTGGAGAGAGCGTGACTGTCACGAACTTCCCCCCGATCGAGGCCGCTTCCGGAGGCCTGTACACCCTGAGCAGCGAGCTCTCCCTGCCTGCAGCCCAGTGCCCGGAAACCGCATCCTTCAAGTGCCAAGTGCAGCAGGATTCAAGCTCAGTGCTGGAGGCCACGGTGCCTTGCAAAGGTCAGAGGGCAAGGCCAGGCAGGGTCTGGAAACCTAGGAGCCACCCTCCCCATGCCTGGGAGGAGAGGCCGCAGGTGGGAGAGCACAGAGGGCAGGAGGGGCCTAGGGACTGGAGCTGGAGAGAAAGACGAAGGAGGGGCAGTGAGGAGGGTGGACTGACCCACTCTGGTCTCTCTCAGTTCCAGTCCCTTTGCCTCCACCCTCTTGCTGCCAGCCACACTTGTCACTGCACCGGCCAGCCCTAGAGGATCTGCTCCTGGGCTCGGATGCCAATCTCACATGCACGCTGAGTGGCCTGAAGGACCCCAAAGGTGCCACCTTCACCTGGCAGCCCTCAGAAGGGAAGGAGGCCGTGCAAAATTCACCTGAGCGTAACTCCCACGGCTGCTACAGCGTGTCCAGCGTCCTTCCTGGCTGTGCGGAGCCCTGGAAGAGCGGGAAGACCTTCTCCTGTTCTGTTACCCACCCCGAGGCCAAGAACCTACAACCTGTCACCATCTCCAAAACCTCAGGTAGGCTGGAGTCCTAGTTGGCAGAGCACATCCCCAAGCCTGCCCCCACCCCAGCTCCTCTGGCTTGGGGGCTCCCTCCCCAGTTTACAGAGCAAAAACTAAGGCCCGAGAGGGTCAGGAAGAGGCCTGTGTACCCACTCCACCCAGCTCCTGACCTGTTCTCTCACCTGCAGTGGTCAACTTCCGACCCCAGGTCCACCTGCTGCCACCGCCAGCAGAGGAGCTGGCGCTGAATGAACTGGTGACACTGACGTGCCTGGTGCGTGGCTTCAGCCCCGAAGATGTGCTGGTGCGCTGGCTGCACGGGTCCCAGCAACTGCCCCAAGACAATTATGTGACCTGGCCCCCACGGCAAGAGCCAGGCCAGAGCGCTACCACCTTCGCTGTGACCAGCGTGCTGCGTGTGGATGCCAACGACTGGAAGCAGGGTGATAATTTCTCCTGCATGGTGGGCCATGAGGCCCTGCCCCTGGCCTTCACCCAGAAGACCATCGACCGCTTGGCTGGTAAACCCACCCACGTCAATGTGTCTGTGGTCATGGCCGAGGTGGACGGCACCTGCTACTGAGCCCCTCCCTCACCCCCCAAATAAACTCTGTCCTCCACCAGAAGCAGCCCCACTCTTCCATCCAGTGGCCTGTCTGTCCATCCTGGGTGTCGGCGGCATGCCTAGGAAGGGCAGGGGCAGGGAAGAAAAAGCAGCCTTCTGCCCTGACCCTGTCAGGCCTCAGTTTCCTTGCTCAGCCAGCACCTTGGAGTGCCATCCCACCCATGAGTGTGTGAGAATCAGTGTGTCCACATGTGTGTGCATGCATGTGAGTGCATATGTGTGTGCGTGTGTACGTGTGTGTGTATCTGTACATGGCCAGTGAAGCCAAGCTAGGAGCAAGATCAGAGGTTAGCAGACATAGGCCAGAGAAGGCACAGCCTGGAGTTGACCCCTAGGGCAGTGGGTGCCATGGGAATGTTTTGAGTGGACAGATGGTGTGGCTGTTTGGGTCTTAGAAAGCTCCCTCTGGCTGTACCAGGTTGCAGGGGGAGGTCATTAGAGACGGTGAGATGAGAACAGAGCATCCAGGAAATAGGGAGTGTCAGGGGAGGGTGGCCAAAGGAATGAGCAAAGCTGGATTCCCGGGGCACCCCCTGAAAGAAGCAAACACCCAGGCAGCCCCACAGCTGCCTCAGTGAGTGTAGGCTCAGGCCACGAAACACTCAGAAGCCAAGTCTGCTCACTGACTTGTGTAGAACGAGAACCAACCCCAGTTTCAGCACAACCTTCCCCACCTCCCCACATCACACCGCTCTATGGATACACACACATACACACATGTACCTACATATGTCCACACATACCCACACACACACGGTTACATGCACACACACACATGCAAGCAAAATTCACTTACATGCATGCACAAGTGCCACATGCATACATGCATGGCTACATGCACCCACACGTGTATATATATGCACATATATGCATGCCAACACACACATCAGAGCCCCTGCAGGTACAGGAAGTTCAAACACAGGCCTCAGCTCCAGCAAGGCAAGGGGGAAAAATATATATGTATATATGCATGCCAACACACACATCAGAGCCCCTGCAGGTACAGGAAGTTCAAACACAGGCCTCAGCTCCAGAAAGGCAAGGGGAGTCCCCGCCAAATCACCCCCAGCTGGATTTTCCCCTAGCCTTGCCCCAGAGCCTGGGGTTTGAGGCCCAGCTCCACTGCCCATCGCCCCTCCTGGGCCCTCTCCAATCCCTCCCTATGTGCTCACCTCCACATAGCTCAGAGCTCCATTCCTTTGCTCCTCCCAGGAAGTTCCTGCACCTGTCAGGACCCCCAGACTCAAATGTTCCATCTTTTCCTGAGCTAAAGTAAGGTCCATACAGTAGACAGGGTAGGGAGCAGAGCTGTGGAGGGGGGTCAGAATCAGGCCAGAGAGAGCTTCCAGCCAAGGACTTCAGTAGGCCCGCAGCTTCTGCTTAGGGCTCCCCGTAGAAGGGGGACACCTGGAGAGACAGAGCACAGAGAGGGCAACCCCAGACTACAACAGGGACACCTGACACCACCACTCCCACAAGGGGGCAGTGGGGCTCCTGCTCTTGTTTCTGAAACTTCCTGGCCTCTCCAGGGGGACCCAGCCATGTGGCTGCCTCTCTCTGCTCTCAGGGCCCATACCCACCCTGGCCACTGCTCCCCCTCAAGGGTTTAGTAATCCAAAGAGTGATAGGGAGAACGGCAGGTAAAGTGGGGAAGTACTATCCTAGAGAAGGTGCTCCAGCCATCCCTGGGGATCTAGCATGGAGCCTGTCTAAACAGAGGGAATTTCCAAATGGGAGGGAGGGAGGATCAACAATAAGGAGCTGGTCAGCAGGTGGGCAACAAGCAAATAAAAGGGTGGATCATAGGATGTACAATGAATGTATGGGTGGGTAGACAAATGGGTGGATGGATGGATGGATGGATGGATGGATGGATGGATGGATGGATGGATGGATGGATGGATGGATGGATGGATGGATGGATGGATGGATGGATGGATGGATGGATGGATGGATGGATGGATGGATGGATGGATGGATGGATGGATGGATGGATGGATGGATGGATGGATGGATGGATGGATGGATGGATGGATGGATGGATGGATGGATGGATGGATGGATGGATGGATGGATGGATGGATGGATGGATGGATGGATGGATGGATGGATGGATGGATGGGTGAGTTGATGAATGGATGGGTGGTTGGTGAGTGACTGGCTGGATGGATTTATGGATAGAAGGATGGATGGATGGATGGCTTTACAGGTGGCTGAGTGGATGAATGGGTAGGTGAAGGGGTGGGTAGTTGGTGGATGGGTGGATGGATGGATGGAGGATGGGTGGTAAGTGGATGAATGGGTGGATGGGTGGATGGATGGTAGATGGATAGATGGATGGATGGATAGATGGATGGATGGATAACTTTTTGGATAGATGGATGGATGGATTTATGGATGGATCAGTGAGTGGATGGGTAGAGGATGGATGGGTCAGTGAGTGAATAGATGAATGAGTAGATGGGTGGTGGGTGGGTGGATGAATGATTTGATGTATCAGCATATGACAAACAACTCCAAGCCCCTTTTGACGTGGGTGATCTGTGCCCTGGGACCCTAAAGACAGCCAGGGCTGCCTGTACTGGTGTCTTCACCTGGTCTTCCCTAGTGCTCCCTGTGGTCCCTCAGCCACATACCCTGGGAAGGCAACAGGGGCCCTGGGCATTCCCCAACCAGCCCTTGGCACACTGAACTGGAGACTCAGAGCTGTGTCTCAACCTGGAGCTTCTTGAGGGCTGGCTGTGTCTAAGTCCCCCATGGCCCTGTGACCCCAAAGCAAGCCTGAAAATGGCCCTGGGTGAGTGCTTGCTGAGTATGTGGGGCTGAGACCCAGGGGCCCTGGGTGGAGCATCAAAGATAGTGCTCACCCTCTAACCCTGTGCAGGTCTTTCTCACCAAGGCACTCTGAGACCCCCAAGACACAGGGGTCCTGTGGGTATCTCAGGGTCTTCAAGGCCCAAGCCCCTTTCCTGTGGACCTCCTGCCTCCGTGTCCTCCCTGAGGTGAGTCTCAGACCTGTGACAGGGGGCCCCTGCCAGTGACTCAGGCCCCAAGAAGCCTGGGAGGAGAGTGTCTGGGCCCCTGACCACTCGAGTCTGGGCCTGGCAGGCCTTCCTGTCTTGCAGGTTGGCGGAAGCCATGCCCGTGGCTGGTGTTGGACCTGTCACAGGACAGCCTGGAGGAGGAGGCATCAGGGGCCAGCCTGTGGCCGACCACTGTCACTCTGCTCACACTCTTCCTGCTCAGCCTCGTTTACAGCACAGCACTGACAGTGACCAGCATCTGGGGCCCCCAGGGAAGCAAGGAGGGCCATCAGTACTGACCAGAGCTGCAGGCCCAGGTGTGTCTTAGGCCCAGGAAGGCTGGGTGGGGGCCTTAGGGGCAGGGCAGCACAGCCCAGCCCAGGGGGGTGAGGATACTGCCCACTGTAGTAAGCCATGCTCTGCCCAGAGGTGGTCCTATAACAGACACTGAGGACACAGGCAGGTGCTGAGGTCAACATTTATGTTACCCAGCTAGGGCCAAGGCATGCGCTTCCTGGTGCAGGAACACCAGACTCCTCCAGCCTCCTGGGAGCCCTACCTGGAGGGGGATGGCCATTGGCAGGACCCTGCCCACCCTCAGGACCACCCCTGCCTAGACAGTAGCTGCTGCCTCTGTGTCCACAGGTGGAAGCACCATGGAGCCCTGGAGAAGTCTGCTCTGGATGCCAGAAATCAGAACTGCTGTGAAGTTCCCACTACCCCTATACCACGTGCCCCATGCAATAAACAGATCCTAAAGCCAAACTCTTTCAGAGACCTGGATGAGAGTAGCAGGGAGGGGGCTGGGATTCAGTCTTGGCTTTGCATGTCTGTAGGGAATCGGATAGGGAATACAGACAACAGAGAGGAGTGTGAAGCACGTTTAGAGGACCTGATGAAACCAAAGGCAAAAACCAACAGAAACCAGGGCCAGGTGTGGCATTGCCCACAGAAAAGTGTCCAAAAAGATAGTCCCATGACCTGAGGTCCCTGTCCTGATCACTGGTTCCGGTCCTGATCACTCGACCCAGACCTGATCACTAGACCCCTGTACTAATCACTAGGTCCATGTCATGATCACTGAGCCCCTATCCTGATCACTGGAATCATGTCCTCATCACTGTGACTGTCCCAATCACTCCTCACACTGATTACTGGATCCCTGCAATGATCCTTGGGCTCCTGTCCTGACTACTGGGCCCCTGTTCTGATTGCTCACCCTTGTCCTGATCAAAAGGCCCATTTCCTGATCACTGAGCCCTATTCTAATCAGTCAGCCAATGTCCTGAATATTGGGTAACTTCCCTGATAACTGAGCCCCTGTCCTGATCACTCAGTCCCTGTCCTGATTACTTGGCCCCTGTCCTGATCATGAGGCCCCTGTCCTGATCATGAGGCCCCTGTCCTGATCATGAGGCCCCTGTCATGATCATGAGGCTCCTGTCCTACCATGAGGCCCTTGTCCTGATCATAAGAGAGACCTGGGCAGATATGATACAGAGCAGACCAGCCCCAGAACTCAGGCCATTTTGGGCCATATCTAGATCCCCCAGGCCTTGAGGGTCACCAGGCTTAGTGGTAGTAGTGGAGGGTTTGGGGAGTTAGAGACTGTAGGAGGGAGGGGTAATCAAAAGTATTTGTGTTCTCTTGTTTTTCTTTCTTCTCAAGCCTTCTGCATCCCCATCACCTGCTAGAACACCCAAAACAGCCCCGTATGCCTCTGAGTCATTGTGAGCCCAGCCCAGGTGTCCCGAAGAGAGTGCCTGCGGTTCTGAGAATCGTGCCTCAAAACTGGGACCTAGCCAGGTGGCCTGTCCCTGGCTGGGAAACGTGCTGGGGCTGGGGCTGGGACTGGGGGCTTTCCAGGGTAGTGAGCTGCCCCAGGACCTGCTGAAGGCCTTAGCCCGCATTCCACAATGATCTTCATCAGTCCAGGGTTACCAAGGGTCAACCAGTGTTTAGCCCAGGGTCAACTAAGTTGAGCCAGTGTCTGCCCAGATTCAGTCAAGGTCAGCCCAGGGTCAGCCAGAGTCAGCCACATCCAGCCAAGGTCAGCCCATAATCTGCACAGGGTTACTCTGGTGTCCACCTGAGTGGGACATCAGCCAGAGGCAGAATGTTCAGCTTGCAGCCCCCAGAACACGGTCCCACTCCACACTCTCCTCCCTCCTGCTTCTTTCTCCCCTAGCCCCCAGAATGGGGCAGGATGTGGGGCACAACCCAGGGATTTCACTAGACACTGGCCTCTGCTGCGTCTGGGACAAACATGCCCACAAGACTCTCAGTCACTCAGAACCGGCTCAGTGAAGGACCTGTACCCCACGTGCAGTCCGTGAGGGTCCAGGATGGGATCACTGGGCAGGGTCAAAGAGAGAGAGAGAGAGATGGAATGGGGTCAGAGAAAACAACATTGAGAGAAATGAGGACAGCAGGAGAGACAGAGACAGAAATGAGGGAGAGACAGAGAGATAGTAAGAGAAATGGGAACAGTGAGAAAGGGAGAGAGACCAAGATGAGGGAGAGACACAGAGAGAGATGAGACAGGGTCAGAGACAGACAGAGACACTGATAGAAACAGAGACAGTGCGAGAAGAAGAGAAGATGGGGAGAGACAGAGACAGTGAGAGAAACAGGGACAGTGGGAGAGACAGAGTCAAAGACAGTGAGAGAAATGGGGACAGTGGGAGAGGCTGAGACACTGAGAAACACGGGGACAGGAGGAAAGCCGGGGACAGAGATTAGGAAGAGACAGTGAGAGAAATGGGGACAGTGAGAGAGGCTGAGACACTGAGAAACACGGGGACAGGAGGAAAGCCGGGGACAGAGATAAGGAAGAGACACTGTGAGAAATAGGGACAGCAGGAGAGGCAGCGATGGGGAGACACCGAGACACTGATAGAAATGGGACAGCGGGAAAGACAGAGACATGGAGACAGCAGGAGAGACAGAGAGGGAGGACAGACAGAGACACTGAGAAAAACAGGCACAGCAGGAGAGACAGGGACAGAGAGGAGGGAGAGATATTGAGAGAAACAAGGACAGCAGGAAAGGCAGAGATGGGGAGAGACAGAGACACTGAGAGAAATGGGACAGCAGGAGAGACCGAGACAGGGTCAGAGAGACAGAGACGCTGAGAGACAGGGGGACGGCAGGAGAATCAGAAACAGGGGAGAGACAGAGACACTGAGAGAAACAGAGACAGCAGGAGAGGCAGAGATGGGAAAGACAGAGACATTGAGAGAAATGGGACAGTGGGAGAGATAAAGACAGGGTCAGAGAGACAGGGACACTGAGAGACATGGGGACAGCAGGAGAGACCAGGACAGGGATGGGGAGAGACAGAGATAGGTTTGGGGACAGAGATAGTGACAAAGGCAGAGACAAGGAGAGCGAGGTGCACATGGAAAGATACACAGGGGAAAGACTAAGGAGACAGAGACACAGACAGAGAGGAGCAGCAACATGGGCACCGGGATTCAGTGCAAACCCCTCTCATGGCCATGCACTCACACAGATGAAAACACATGTCCACAGAGATAAACACAGACATCCACATACACTCACACATAGAGACAAACACACAAACAGCCTCACATACTCACACCAACACTCAAACCTTACCCCCATACCCCACACACTCACACACAGCCATACCCCACATACACCTACACCCCTGCACTCACACACACTCACACTCACACACTTACACCAACACCCACACCCCACACACCAGCACTTAACCCCACACACCCACACCCTACGCTTACCCCTATACACATACAGATGAACACACACACCCACCAACACACCCATTCCTAAAATCCCCTAACACATACTCACCTCCCCCCACACTCACACACACACACTCACTCACACACACACATTCACTCAAAACACACATATTCGCATGCACTCACACTCTCCCACATGCACACTCACACTCAAACACACATGAACACTCACGTATATGCAAAAACTCACACACACACACACACACACCCACACACATAATCCATGCTCACACACACTGACACACACACACATCCTCCCTCCAGGCCCCCTGGGCTCAGGGCTCACACTGGGGCTCTCTCTCCAACGTGTGCTACGAGGCTGAGCAGCATGCCTGACGTGGGGTCCGAGTCGCAGACCCAGGCAGCAGCCCTACCACTCACTGGCTGTGCCTGCCACTTCCTGGGAGGGGGCCTGGTCCCATTGGGTGGTGGGCACATGCCTCTGCTCCAGGGATGGACGGCAGTGTGGGGGCAAGGCCCATCAGAGTCTGGTCAGGGGAGGGCCTCAGATCCACACAGAGGCAGGACAGATGGCAAAGTGTCCCCAGTCAAACCCTGGGCTGTATGCAGAGGGAGGACAGAGCACCAGGACACCTGCCCACTGAGGTCTGGCCTGGCTGCCCCCGAGGTCTTCAAACACCCACCCTCTCTGCCTGTCACTGCCCCTCTGCCACAAGGTGCTGCCTGTGAACTGAGAGAAAACCCACTGCCATTGAGTCAATTCCGACTCATAGTGACCCTACAGGACATAGTAGAGCTGCCCCATAACGTTTCCAAGGAGTGGTTGGTGAATTTGAACTGCCAACCTTTTGGTTAACAGCTGAGTTCTTAACCACTGTGCCACCAGGGCTCAGAAACCCATAAATCTCCGTGGGACCCCTGGACACAGGCAGGACAGTGGGGGGAGGGAGGGCAAGAAAGGCCAGATCCCGGGGGTGCAGAGATCCAGCTCTGGGGCTGATCCCTCGGGGCTGATGCAGGGCCCCCAGGAGGGCTCGACAGCTGGGTATGGAGGACTCTCTGCCAGCAGCCATATGGCAGAGCACCCCTAGGGAGCCTAGGGATTTCCCAGACTCTGAGGGGTAGATGGTATTAGGCCCTTGTCCTCCGCAAGCCGCAGGCCTGAGGCATATCCTGACCCCCTGCCCACCCCTGATGCCTCTCAGGGTTCCTCAGACTGTCCTAGGCTGAGGGGGGTACTGGAAGGGACACCTGAGCCCCATGGGCCCACCTAGGCTTACACAGAAGGCAGAGCCATGGGAGCCATGGGTGTCAGGGAAATGCTTGCAGTCAGGGCATACAGACACCTCTCTGCAGGCTCGGCCTCGATGTTCATGTCAGTCTCTGTCGCCCCTTTCCTGACCACGAGTGGCCAAGGTGCCTGCGCCTCCTGTCCCTGCTGTATGCAGAATGACCCCATGCTTGGGCCCTCGGGAGGGACCAGATGACAGCCCTGCCCTGGGGCCACAGTACAGCCACCTGGAGTGATGGGAGCTGCCAGGACAAGGAGCCAAGGAATAGGGAGTGGTGTGATTTTACAAGGGATGGGAAGACCCCCAAGAGGAGCCACGTGTGGGGACTGGGTGTCCTGAGGATCTGGCCAAGGCTCACCCTACCTGGCCCAGGAGCAGAACTGGGGGCAGGGGGAGAGGGGGCAGCAATGGGAAGGAGCTGCGAGTGACAGGAACTGGGGGCAACAGGGAGGTTGGGGCCTGGGAGTGAGGACATTGGCTTTGTTCTGTCTAGGCCTAGGGGCACAGGGTCTGACATGTTGTGACCTTGTCTCTCTGGCTGCTGCATGGAGAAGGGCTCATGGGTGCAGGTTGAGGTGGAGGAGTAGGGGGGAAAGGGACTGGGCTTGGAGGGAGAGTGGAGGTGGGAGAAGGGGTTGACCCACTCATCTTGGACTGGTTCACATGCACACAAAAGACCAGCAGAGATGCTGGCTGCCTCCCAATTGTATTCGTGTCAATGTCACCCATGTTCAACCTGCCTAGTTCCGTGGTCCCCAAACTCTTGTATATGGGACTCCCCAGGGAGCTCTGAGACATACTGGCCTTTCCCAGCCTTCTAAAAGAATAGATCTGGGTGCTGCCCAGGCTTCCTGGGTCCTTGCATGCTAAAGAGTGGGGACCACTGGCCTGATTTCACCTCAGATCAGGGTTGAAGATGGCAGTTACCTAGTCCCCTCCTTCCCTCCTCACTTGTAAGCTGGGGTCTGTCTTGAGAAGAAACAGCCCTCAGCAGCTGCCTGGTGCCTGTGGAGCACAGCTCACCCTGGTTGTGTACAGGGAGGCTGCATTTTGCTGTTAGCCCCCATTTTTCAGTTCCCAAGTGTCAGAGGGATGTTTCTGAAATGTCAACTGCACAGTGCTGCTCTGCACAAAGCCCATGACCGCCCTCCTGCTGCTGACTCCCAGCGTCCTCTCTCCCTTGGCCCTGACTCCCCAGCCATGCTGACCTAGCTGGCCTCCCGTCCTACCAGCTACCACCACACTTGCCTGCACCACCCTCGGGGTCCACCTGGCCCTCCCTCCCCTAGCCACTTGCTCCCTGTGCCCCAGCCCTGCTCCCGGTCCTGCAGAGCAGTCATCCAGCACAGCTCACAGCCATCTACTGCCAGGCCTCTGTCGCCACCCATCTCCTTACCTGCAGGGACACCCGCAAGGATACCCGGTGTGGACACCTGCAGGGATACCCACAGGGACACCCAGTGTGGACACCAGCAGGGACACATACAGGAACACCCACAGGGACACCCAGTGTGGACACCGGCAGGGACACGTACAGGAACACTTGAAGGGACACCAGCAGGGGCACCCAGTGTGGGCACCTGCAGGGACACCTGCAAGGACATGTGATGTGGACACCTGGTGTGGATACCCACAGGGACATGCAGTGTGGAAACCTTCATAGACACCCAGGGTGGACACCCCCAGGGACACCAGTGTGGACACCTGCAGAGACACCCAGTGTGTATACCTAGTGTGGACACTCACAGGGACACCCAGTGTGGACACCCACAGGCACAGTTAGTGTGGACACATGCAGGGACACCCAGTGTGGACACCTGCAGAGACACTCGGTGGGGACACCTAGTGTGGTCACCCACAGGGACACCCAGTGTGGACACCCACAGGGAGTCCCAGTGTGGACACTCACAGGGACACCAGGTGTGGACACCTGTGGTGACACACAGAGGAACATCTGAAGGGACACCGACAGGGACACCCAGTGAGGACACCTGCGGGGACACCCAGCATGGATATCTGAAGGGACACCTGGTGTGGACACCTAGTGTGGACACTCACAGGAATATGCAGTGTGAACACCTGGTGTGGACACCAACAGGGCAGCCAATGTGGATACCTGGAGGGACAACCGGTGTGGACACCTGCACAGATACACAAGATACATAGCATGGACACCTGCAGAGATGCCCGGGGTGGACACCCACCGGGACACCTGGTGTGGACACCTGCAGAGAACCTGGTGTGGACTCCCCCAGAAACACCAAGTGTAGACACCCCTAGGGACAGTTGGTGTGGACACCCTCAAGGAAACCCGGTGTGGACACCTGCAGAGACATCCAGTATGGATACCTAGTGTGGACACTCACAGGGACACCCAGTGTGGACACCTGGTGTGGACATCCACAGGCACACCCAGTGTGGACATCTGCAGGGACAGCCAGTGTAAACATGCAGAGGGACACCCAGAATGGACACATGCAGGACACACAGGAACATCTGAAGGGACACCCACAGAGGCACCCACAGGGACACCCAGCATAGACACCCACAGGAACACCCATTGAGGACACCTGCAGGGACACTTGGTGTGGGCACCCATAGGGACACCCACATGAACACCCAGTGTGGACACCCAGTATGGACACCTTTAGGAACACCACAGGGTCATTGGTTCTGCCATCTCTCTGACACAGGGACACATGGCAGCACTACCCACACCACACTAGGTGCTTCACAAACACCTCAAGCAGCCCAAGGTGTCCTACCAGCCCTGTGCAAGGTCTGTCTCCCCCTACCCTGTCCAATCCTTGGGATCCCATTCCTACAGCGCCTGTGAGCCCCCAAGGGCAAGCTGGTCTCCTCACAACCTGCTCCACTGCCCACACAAGGCCTGGGTCCTTGATGTGCCCTATGCCTGCTCACTGAGAGCAGAACCACAGAGCCAGGCATTGACCACCGCTGACCTCCAAGCCCCAGGCCTCTGTGTTCTCCCCTTAGAGGCAGGACCTGCCCATAGGCTGCAGGACTCCCCAGGAGTCCAGCAAGAGTGTTCCATGGAGCCATTGCCATTACAGGTGTGGGGCTGCGTCTTCGGGGTCTCTGGGCCCTGCTGCGGGGCCTGCTCCTGTTGTCCCCACCCCCACCTCAAGACAGGTGCAGGGGCTCCAGTCTCAGTTTCTCTCAAGATACTCATTTTGGGCAAACTTGGCCCTCTAGGGCACATGCAAATGCCTGTTTGTTCCACACTGAAAAACATGTTTCTAACCCTCTGGGCTGTTTCCAGAAATAGTTTGTACTGATTCCTCACCTGCAGCCACAGCCCCACCCCAGCCCCCCAGCAAGGCCAGCCTGACCCAGACCCCAGGATTCAGGGACCCTAAGGGTGGGGGTGTGGCACTAACCTCCCTGGGGTAGACCCCACCTGCCCACCAGGCCCACCTTGGCCAGTGGCACAGTGGTGCCTGAAATTTCTGACTTGGTTGAATTAAAATGGTGCTCAACTGTGTGCTTCCGTGAGACCCAGGCCCCGGGGGGGAAGCTCCGGCCTGCTGAGCCACCTCCTCCTTTGCTTGGCTTGGGATGGAAGGTCCAAGCCCCAAATGCTGGCAGGCACTTAGGGGGGTGTAAATGGAGCTGGAAAGAATCAGGAGTGGGTATCTCAGGATATCACAACACCCTGAGACCATCCCCACACCCCCAGGAACCCCAGAGGCAGTGAGGGCAGAGATGGACCGCAGGGGCCCAGTGCCTATGGCCCACCCTCACTGGTCAGGGGCACAGTGGTAGCACCAAGGACCACCCTGTTGGAGAAGTGCATGCCTGTGCCAGCCCAGGTCCCCACTCTGTGGACAAAAAGACACTGAGGCTCATCAGGGATATGGGGCCAGCCCAAGGCCACACAAGGATGGGTAGTGGGGACAGGGTCCCCCCAGGAACTGAAGCCCCCAATCCTTTAGGCTCATGGGGTGGGCAGGCCCCTGAGTCCTCAGTGGCCTGTCCCTGTCCTGTTGGTATCCTTTCCTGCCCCTACCCGGTCCCTGTTCTTGTCATATCCCAGTCCTTGCCTCTGCTCCTATCCCTCTCCCTAACCCTGCCCTGTCCATGCCTCTTTCCCTGTCCTTGTCATGTCCCTACCCCTGCCCCTGCTCCTGTCCCTTCCCCTCTCCCTGTTCTTGTCATGTTCCTGTCCCTGCTCCTACCCCTGTCCTTGTCATGTCCCTGTTCCTGCCCCGTCCTTGCCATGTTCCTGTCCCTGTCCCTGCCCCTGTCCCTTCCCTTGTCCTTGTCATGCCCCTGTCCCTGTCCCTACCTATCCTTGTTATGTCCCTTTCCCTATCCCTGTCCCCTTTCCTATCCCTGTCATGCCCCTGTCCCTTCCCTTGACCTTGTCATGCCTCTGACCCTACTCCTGCCCTTGTCATGTTCCTGTCCTTGTCATGCCCCTTCCCCTATCCTTGTCATACTCCTTTCCCTACCTCTGTCCCTACCCCTTACCTTCTCATGCCCCGTCCTTGTCCCTACCCCTGTCCCTGCCCCTGTCTTTGTCATGCCCCTCTCCCTGTCTTCTGAGCCTTGGGATCCATCTCTCCCATGCCCACCACTCTGGCCACCTGTGTTTCTCCCTGTCTTACCCTATTTCTGTCTCTTCATGTACTTCTCTCTGTCTCCATCAATGTCTCTCTTTCTGCCCCCCATTAGAGTCTCCCCCATGTCCCTTCTCTGTCCTGTCTCTGTCCCTTGTTGCCATGCCCTCTGCTCCTGTCTCCATCTCTGACTGTTGCTCCCATCTTCGTCCCTCTCTCAGGGTATGTGTCTCTCTCTGTGTGTCTCTGTGCTCCCTCTCTGTCTGTGCCCAGCCTGCCTCCAACCAGAGTTCTGCCATTTCTCTGTCAGCATCGCTGTCTGAATGTCTGTCTTCACATTCTCTCCTTCTGTTACTGTGTTGAGCTGTTTTTTCACTTCTGTCTCTTCCATTGTGTCCATCTCTCTCTGGCTCTCTCCCTATCTGTTGGTTTTCTCCTTTCCCACCATCTTGTCTTTCTCAGACACTCTCTCTCTTTATCTCTATCTCTCTATATTTCCCTCTCTGTATCATTCTATCCCTATCAATTCCTCTATCTCTATCTCTGTGTCTCTATATATCTTTCTATCTCTCCATGGAGTCCAACATGCACGGGTCTGGGGACCACAAAGCCAGGTGGGATGAACACATGTGATACTGACAGGCATGTAGTTGGGAGGTGGCCCAAGTCCCCCATTCTCCACCAATGTTTTTGTGCACTTGTGAACCAGTCTACAATGAGTGGGTCAACCCCTTCCCCCATCTCCACTCTCCCTCTTAGTCCAGCCGCATCCCCTCATCCCCACTCCTCCACCTTCACCCTGGACCTCAGAGCCCTCCTCCATGCAGCAGAGGGACAAAGGTCACAGTAGGTCATACCCTGTGCCCCCCAGACCCAGTAAGAGCAAAGCTAATGTCTCACCGAGGCCCATCCACCCTGTTGCCCCCAGCTATTGTCACTTACTACCTCCTCCCACTGCCCCTCCCCCAGCCTCCGCTCTGCTCCTGGGCCAGGCAGTATTAGGCTTGGCCAGATCCTCAGGACACCCAGTACCCACACACAGCCCCTCTTGGGGGTCCTCCCACCCCTTGTAAAATCACATCCCTCCCTGTTCCTTGGCTTCTTGCCCTGGCAGCTTCCATCACTCCAAGGGGCTGCACAGTGGCCTCAGGGCAGGGCTCTCCTCTGACCTCTCCTGAGGACCCCAGCATGGGGTCATGCTGCGCACAGCATGGACAGGAGGTGTGGGGACCTCAGCCACTCCTGGTCAGGAAAGGGGCAGCAGAGCCTGTGACAGGAAATTGAGGCCTCAGAGAAGAGCCTGTGCACCCTGACAGTGAGTGTTCCCCCTGACACCCATGGCCCCCAAGGTTCTGCATCCTGTGGAAGCTGAGCTGGCACCACAAGGCCCAGGTGTCCTTAGCTGGTGTTCTCCCTCAACCCAGGACAGTCCGAAGAACACTGAGAGGTAGCAAGAGTTGGCAGAGAGACAGGGGATCCCTCTGGACTGGGGTGTGGGGAGGCCGAGGGCCTGAACCATCTACTCCTTAAAGCCTGGGAAGTCCTTAGACTCTAGGAGCACTTTGCCCCAAGACTACAAGCCCAGAGTCCTCACACCCAGCTGTTGAGCAGTCCTGGAGCCCTGTATCAGCCCAAGGCCTGAGCATCAGAGCTGGGCTCCTGGGCCCCAGGGATCTAGCCCCTCCAGCTTCCTGCCTGGAACAGGGTCTCCGGCCCTCCCTCCACTGCCCAGCCTATGTCAGGGGTTCCATGGTGATTTTGGGGTTTATCTCTTAGTTCAGAGGCAGCACCTGTGGCAGAGGGGCAGTGACAGGCAGAGAGGGTGGGTGTTCGAAGACCTCGGGGGCAGCCAGGCCAGACCTCAGTGGGCAGGTGTCCTGGTGCTCTGTCCTCCCTCTGCATACAGCCCAGGGTCTGACTGGGGACACTTTGCCTCAGGCAGCAGTCAGACTGTCCTTGGCCATCTGTCCTGCCTCTGTGTGGATTTGGGGCCTTCCCCTGACCAGGCCTGATGGGCCTTGCCCCCACACTGCCGTCCATCCCTGGAGCAGAGGCATGTGCCCACCACCCAATGGGACCAGGCCCCCTCCCAGGAAGTGCCAGGCACAGCCAGTGAGTGGTAGGGCTGCTGCCTGGGTCTGCGACTCAGACCCCACATCAGGCATGCTGCTCAGCCTTGTAGCAAACGTTGGAGAGAGAGCCCCAGTGTGAGCCCTGAGCCCAGGGGGCCTGGAGGGATGATGTGTGTGTGTCTGGGCACTGGGCTCAGGTGCCCGGCCCTCTCCCAGGCACAGGTGAACTCAGTGTGTGTGAGTGTGGATTATGTGTGTGTGTGATTGTGTGGGTGTGTATGTGTGAGTTTTTGCATATACGTGAGTGTTCATGTATGTTTGAGTGTGAGTGTGCATGTGGGAGAGTGTGAGTGTATGTGAATATGTGTGTTTTGAGTACATGTGAATGTGTGTGTGTGAGTGAGTGTGTGTGTGTGAGTGTGGGGGGAGGTGAGTATGTGTTAGGGAATTTTAGGAATAGGTGTGTTAGTTGGTAGGTGTGTGTGTTCATCTGTATGTGTGTGGAGGGGTGAGCATAGGGTGTGGGTGTGTGGGGTTTAAGTGCTGGTATGTGGGGTGTGGGTGTTGGTGTGAGTGTGTGTGAGTGTCAGTGTGTGAGTGTGAGGTGTGGGTGTGAGAATGTGGGGTATGGTTGGATATGAGTGTATAGGGTATGGGAGTGTGGTTTGGGTGTAGGTGTGGGTGTGTGGTATGTGGGTGTGAGATTGTGGGGCTCCGGTGTTGTGAGTTTGTGGGGCCTGAGTGTTGGTGTGAATGTGTGGGGACTGGGTATGAGTGTGTGGGATGTGATTGTGAATGTGTGGGGTGTGAGTATGAGTCGTGGATGTGGGTGTTGGTGTGTGTGGGGTGTGGGTGTTGGTATGGGTGGATGTGAGTGTGGGTGTTGGTGTGAATTATGGGGTGTGAGTGTGTGAGCGTGGATGGGGTGGGGTTCACCTGTGCCTGGGAGAGGGCCGGGCACCTGAGCCCAGTGCCCAGACAGCAGCAACTCCACCTGTGCTTCATCTCTCCCTGTGACTTTCTGTGTCCCCTCTGTGTCCTCTCTTTGCTAGTGTCTAGCCTCTGTGTCCCCTGTCTTCCTTTGGGTCACTCTTTGTGTGTCTGTCTTGGTCTGTCTCAATCCATGTCTGGGATCATCAGCCCAAACCCTCCCCAACTCACCTCCCACAGAGTTGCCAACCCCAGCCCCGACCCCTGAGGGGCTTTGCAGGCCTCTCTCTCCCTAGATTTCCAGGCACTTGGCCTTCTCTCCTAGGGTCGGGGGCTCCATTCAGGGTTGGGTGTCTGGTGGCTCTGTCCAGCCCAGCAAGCATTCACAAATCCACCTGCCACATGGAGCCCCATATACACCCTGACCTCTGACCCACAAGTGCACACACAGGCCCTAGCTTGGTGGCTCCATACCGCATGGGGTCTCCACACCCACCAGGGTAGCTCTCTCCTTCTCCAGCCCTCCTCCCTATCATTGTGCGTTGTAAGTGTGAGTCTCCTTTCCTGGAACCAGGTTGTGTGGGTATCACAGGCAACACTGATCTAGCCATGGCCCTGTCCCACCAGCCCAGCCCATGTCCTTCACTGCCCCCAGGATGAGGCGATGGGGGTTCTGGGGGCTGGGTCATTGTCCTGGAGGAGGTGATGAGGAGCAGGGCCTGGAAGGGTGAGAAGAGCTTGCAAGTCTCCTGGGAGCTCCTATCACATGCCTGTACATACTCACACATGCTTACATAGTTAGCACATGTCCACTATAGAGCCCTGGTGGCACAGTGGTGAAGAGCTCAGCTGCTAACTGAAAGGTCAGCAGTTGAATCCACCAGCCACTCCTTGGAAACTCTAGGCGGAAGTTCTACTCTGTCCTATGGGGTCGTTATGAGTCGACATAGACCCAACGGCATAGGTTTTCTTTGTTTGTTTTTTACACATGTGCCTACAAGCCTCTGCAAATGCCTACACACACCTACAAATGTACACACATCTACACATAACTACACAGCCTACACATTTACACACATAACCTATACATACACCTACACAAGTACTTGCTCACAGCTCAGGCTCACACCATGCACCTTACATACACACTCATGAAATTACACACCTTCACTCACTTCCATGTGGACACTCACACACTTAGATCCACATGCTCTCGAACTGATGTGCTCATACACTCATGCTCACACATGTGCTCACACACTCACATAAGTGCTCAAGGTTGTTATGCTCACAAACTCACATGCTGACATGCTCATGAATTGTTGCATCCTTGCTCACACACACATGCTCACATTTTGACATGCTCATGCACTCACACACACTCACACGCTCACACTCACATGCTCACACACTCACTCTCACACATGCACTTATGCTCACACTCTCACACATGCTCACACATTCATGTGCTCACACTACACATGCTCTGACATTCGGACACACATGCTCACATGCTCATCGACACACGCACTCACAGGCTTAGACATTCACACAGGCTCACACACACAGCATCGTACATTCACACAGGCATGCATAAACACAGGCTCACCCACTCACACGAGGAGCACTGTTGAGTATGGGCTTTGGCAATGGGGGTTCTAGAAGTTTCACAGAAACACATCACTGTGTCCCTGTTCCTGGGAAAGGGAGGCAGAGTTATTGGCAGTGAGCATGCTTGCTTGGTGGTTGGAGGCCCTGGGAACACGCAACCCAACAAAGCAGCTCATGAGGGTCAGCTCTTGTTACTGTCACCACGTGTCTGCGTAACAAAGACACTGTAGGCAGTACTGGGGGTCACAGCGAGTGTGTGTACCATGAGGGCATAGAGGGGTATGCAGGGGTATGCCTGGGGGTCGAACCTCTGATCATCCCAGTGCCCACCAAGAGGTCTGGGCATCACCTGGCCTGGCCTCTGTGCCTGGCCTCCAGAGCCCACCCTGCCCCTCTCTGAGCCTCAGTTTCCTATCTGTGTCCTTTTTTCTCAGTGAGGCAGTGGTCTGGAAGGTGCCATTTGGTAGCTGACAAGCTCTGAGGGCCCTGGGCCACACTCTGGACTGGTCTCCACCCAGCATCTTGACCCCCTGGGACCTCTCTCTATGGACACTAGCCAAACCTGGGCTCTACACACTGCCCAGAGCAGGGGCCGTGCACCCTAGGAGTCCAGAGCAGCCCCCAAAATGGAAGCTCCCTGTTACTCCCCCTCCCCCACCCTGGCCCACTCTGACAAACAAGACCCCATGGGTGCCGGCTGTGACTTGCACCCCCACGCCTGCACACATGCACAAACACAGGTTTGCAAATATTTCTAAAAATGCTGAGAACAGGAACCACAGAGCAGGTGGGAGACTGGGTTGGAAATCCCCGTGGCCCCTGAGATGAAACTCCAGCCCAGCCAGAACCAAGAGGAAATTTGCATTAGGGTGTGGGGGAGGGGAGGTGGGCGCTGGGCCTAGGCGTTCGGGAGGATTCCTGACCTTTCCCCCCCTCAGCAGCACCCCCCCACCCAAGGACCCCAGGCCTGCACTGAGCTACACTGCTGTCAGGCCCAGAGTGACCAGGCCCCAAGGATGCTTTCTCAAGGGCTGCCTGGTGGAGGAGGCCTTGCCTAGCAGTGACCTTGCAGAGACAGGTGATGGAGGGGCCAGGCTCAAGCCCTCAGGAGCAGGGGTTTTCAGTACTTTGTGGAATGGGCTCCGTATATGCCCTATGGACAAACCCCCAGACCCACAGCCAGGTCCCAGCCCCTCATCCTCACCTGCACACCACCCCCAGGTGCAGACCCACCCAACCCAGGCCCACAACTCTCAGTGGGCTTCAGAGGACCCCTACCCATAGGAAGTGAAGCACCAAGGCTCTGCCTGGCCCCAAGACCCATGTCCACGTTCTCCCTGCTCCTGGAGCAGGCAAGCTTCCCAGCTTTGGTGACCAAGTTCAGAGGGGACCTGTTCTGAGATTATGGCTCACCCAGGGAGAAGACCCTTTTTCCCACCTGGGCACCCCATGAAACTTGTCCCACACACAGGGGTGGCTGCCTCTGGATCCATGTCCTCACAGGCAGAGCATTGTACTCATACAGGGACAGGAATATTCACAGAGACATACAGAAATACACACAGAGACACACACAGCAACACAAAGGCACACACAAAAAGGCAAACACACTAACATACTCAAGCACTCAAACACAATCCCAGATTCTGCACACAGACACACACACACAGGTACACAGTCTACAGTGGCATTGCCATACAGTTATACCCACAGACCTTCACAGACTCACACATGTGCACACACACAGGCCTCTCAGATAAACATGCGTTCACATTGGCAAACAGATCAATAGACAGATGTCCCTTACAGAGGCACGTTCTACACCACAGTCACCCGGACACATGAGCACATGCAGGTTCACACAGATTCACACAGACACATGCAGAACACAGGCAAACGAACACACACAGGCACATGGACACACAGGCAGATTCACACAGACAAACACTGGCACACACAGAACACAGACACACACATACAAACAGAGAACACAGACACAGACACAAACACAGAACACATGGAAGACAAGCTACTGACTAGGAGAGTATCTTCTGAATCCTTATATCCTACAGACACGGAACACAGAAACAGACACACGAGCATACACAGACACGTAGGCACAAAGGAACACACAGAACACAGAAACACACAGGCACACAGACACACACATGCACAGAACAGAGACACAGACAGACACAGGCACACAATCACATGCAGGCATACACAGAACACAAACACAGAGAGCACAGATACAAGCAGACACACACAGGCTCACAGTCACATACAGGTACACGCATAACAGACGCACACAGATACACACAGACATATGAATATCCACAGGCACACAAAGATCCACAGACACACAGGTACACAGAGACACACAGAAAACACAGGCACAGACACACAGAGAACAAAGGCACACAGACGCACAGGAACACACAGAAAGGAGAAACGCACAGGCACGTGGACATACACAGACAGATATGTGCAGGCACACACAGAACACAGACACACACACGCAGGCACACAGTCACATGCAAACAAACACAAACACACAGAGATACACACAGGCCCACAGACACACACAGAACACAGATACACTCACAAGACACAGACACAGACAGACACACACAGGCACAGAATCACATGTAGAGCACAGATACAGACAGACACACACAGGCACACAGAACACAGACACACACACAGAACACAGACACAGACAGGCACACAGTCAAATAGAACACAGACACAGAGAATGGGGACACAGACAGACACACACACATAGGCAAAGGCACATGTAGGCACACACGGAACACAGACACACAGAGATACACACAGGCACACAGACACTCACAGACAAATACAGAACACCAAAACACAGAACACAAACACACACAGGCAAATACAGAGCACACAACACAGAACACAGACACGGAGAGACACACTTAGGCGCACAGTTACACACAGAACACAGACAGAAACAGGGACACAGTCACACAGAGCACAGACACACACAGCAACAAAGTCACTCAGAGAACACAGAAACACATACACAGACAGACACACATGGGCACATAGTCACGCACAGAACACAGACAGACACGGACAAACACAGAACACAGAAAAGACAACTTACTCACCAGGAGAATACCTTCAGAAGCCATATATCCTACAACACAGAAACACACAGACACACAAGCACACACAGACACACATAGGCACAAAGGAACACAAAACAAGCATACAAACACACACCTACACAGAACACAGATACAGACAGACACACACAGGCACGCAATCACATGTAGGCACACACAAAACACAGATACACAGGCAGACACACACAATCTCAAAGTCACATACAGGTACAAACATAACAAACACACAGATACACACAGGCATATAGACAAGCATAGGCACACAAAGACACACAGAAAACACAGACAGAAACAGACACACACAGAACAAAGGCACACAGACACAAATGAACACACAGAAAGGAGAAATACACAGGCACACAGTCACATACAGGCACACACAGAACACAGACACAGACAGACTCACAGGTACAGAAGCTCACCCAGAACACAGACAGACACACACAGGCACACAGTCACACATGGAACACACACACGCACATACAGAACACAGACACACATACACACAGAACACAGACATAGACAGATACACACAGGCACATAGTCACACAAAACACAGACACAGATGAACACACCCAGGCACTGTCACATGCAGGCACACACAACACAGGTACACAGGCACACAGACACACACAGGAAAATACAAAACACAGACACATACACAGAACACAGACATAGACAGAGACACGCAGGCACACAGTCACAGAACACAGAGAGACATACACAGATACCCAGAAACACACAGAACACAGATACATACAGGCACACAGACACAGAGAGAAAACACACACAGGGCATATATACACACATAAGAACAAACACTGAGACTTACTTGGGTACACACATGTAACACAGACACATAGGCATACAGACACACACAGGAACACACAGAAGGCAGAAACATACAGGTACACGGACACACACAGTCAGACAGGCACACGCAGAACACAGGCATACGTACAGACATACACAGGCACACAGTCACATGCAGGCATACACACATACACAGATACACATAGGCACACAGGCACACACAGAACACAGGCACAGACAGGTTCACACAGGCACTCAAACACATGCAGGCACACACAGATCACAGAAACACACACAGAACACAGGCACAGATACACAGAAGCACACAGTCACACACAGAACACAGACATACACCCACAGAACACAGGCACAGATAGATACACACAGGCACACAGACACACACACAAACAGACATGAACACAGAACACAGACACAGACAGATACACACAGGCACTCAATCACATGCAGGCACACACTGAACACAGACACAGAGACAAACACACAGAACACAGACACAGACAGACACACACAGATACACAGGCACACAGTCCCACAGAACACAGACACACACACACACACACAGAATGGAGACACAGACAGGCACACATAGGCACAGTCACATGGAGGCACACAAGGAACACAAACACACAGAGATACGAACAGGCACACAGACACACAGGAAAATGCAGAACCCAGACACACACACAGAACACAGACACAGACGCATGCAGACACACAGTCACACAAGGGCACATAGACACACATACAAAGAACACAGACACACAGAAACACACAGAACACAGACACATACAGGCACACAGATATAGACAGAAAACAGACACACACAGGGCACACATACACGTATAAGCACAAACACTGAGACATACTCAGGGACACACCCACAGGCACACACACACAACACAGACAGACACAGGCATGGAGACACACACAGGCACACAGACACACAAGAACACACAGAGAGCAGAAACACAAAGACACACGGACACACACAGTCACATAGACACATGCAGGCACACACAGAACACACACACACATAAACACACACAGGCACACAGTCTTGTGCAGGCATACAGACACACAGACGCACATGACACAGACATAGACACACTCAGAACACAGAGAAACACACAGAACACAATCACACACAGAACACAGACACACACAGAACACAGACAAACACGCGAACACAGACACACACATACAGGCACACAGTCACACACAGAACACAGAGAGACACAGGCACACAGTCACACAGAGCAAACACACACAAATAGAACACAGACACAGGTAGACACATACGGGCACACAGGCACACAGAACAGACACACAAATAGAACACAGACACAGGCAGACATGTACAGGCACACAGTCACACACAGAACACAGACACAAACACACACAGACACAGACACACAGGCACAAAGTCACACACAGAACACAGAAACACATACACAGAACACAGACATGGAGAGACACCACACAGGCACTCAATCACACACAGACCACAGACGCAGACACACAGAGAACACAGACAAACACACACAGAACACAGGCACACAGTTACACACAGAACATAGACATACACAAACAGAACACAGACACAGACAGACACATACAGGCACATAGTCACACACAGAACACAGACACACACACACAGAACACAGACACACATGCACAGAACACAGACACTGAGAGACACACACAGGCACACAGTCATAGGCAGACACACACAGTCACACACAGAACACAGACAAGCATACACAGATACACACAGGCACATAGTCACACACAGGACACAGATAAGCATACACAGATACACACAGGCACACAGTCACACACAGAACACAGACAGACACACAGGCACACGGTAACACACGGACCACAGACACACATACATACAGAACGCAGATACAGACAAACACACATAGGCATAGTCATACGCAGGCACACACAACACAGAAATACACACAAGCACACAGACACACGGGAAAATACAGACACACAGAACACAGACACAGACAGACACATGCAGGCACACAGTCACACACAGACACACATACAACACAGGAAGACACACACAGACACAGGCAGACAGACACAGAGAGAAAACGGACACACAGGCACACATACACACATAAGCACAAACACTGAGACATACTCAGGCACACATACACGTAACACAGACACACACAGGCATGTAGACACACACAGGCTCATAGACACACAGTTACACACAGAAAACAGAAACAGGCACACGGGCACACACAGTCAGATAGACACATGCAGGCACACACAAACACACACACAGGCACATACAGGCACACAGTCATATGCAGGTATATACAGACACACAGAGGCATACAGATACACACAGAACACAGACACTCACATAGAACCCAGACAGATACACACAGGCACACACAGAACATAGCCACACAGAGGTAGGTACACAGTCAAACAGAACACAGACACACACACACAGAATGGAGACAGAGACAGGCACACACAGGCACAGTCACATGCAGGCACACAAGGAACACAGACACACAGAGATACACACTGGCACACAGACACACACAGGAAAATACAGAACACAGATACACACACAGAACACAGACACAGACAGACATGCAGTCACATGGTCACACAGGCACATAGACACACATACATAGAACTCAGACAGACAGAAACACACAGAACACACACATACAGGCACACAGATACAGAGAGAAGACAGAAACACACAAAACACACACATACAGGCACACAGATACAGAGAGAAAACAGACACATACAGGAACACACAGGGCACACATAAGCACAAACACTGAGGCATACTCATGGACACACACAGGCACACTCACACAACACATGCAGACACAGGCATGTAGACACACAGGCACACAAACACACAAGAACACACAGAAAGCAGAAACACAAAGACACACAGACACATAGAATGCAGACACACACAGTCACATGCAGGCATACACAGATACACAGGCACACAGACACATGCAAACACAGACAGTCACAGAATGCAGACACAGATTCACACAGGCACTCAATCACATGCAGGTACACACAGACACACACACAGAACACAGACAGGCACACACAGAAAAGAGGCACAGATAAATACACTCAAGCACACACACACATAGACATACACATGCACACAGAGACACACAGGAAAATACAGAACACAGATACATAGGCACACAGTCACACAGAACACAGACTGAGACAGACACACATAGGCACACAGTCACAGAGAACACAGACACATGGAACACAGACACAAACAGAAACACACAGGCACACGGTCACGCACAGAACACAGACATACATACACAGATTGTAGACACAGAGAGACACCCACAGGCACAGTCACATGAAGGCAACACATAACACAGACACACAGAGATACACATAGGCACACAGACACACACAAGCAAATATAGAACACAGAACACAGACACACACAGGCAAATACAGAACTCAGAGCCACACGCAGGCACACACTGCCATACACAGAACACAGAGACAGACACACAATCACACACAGAACACTGACACACACACACAGACACACACAGAACATAGACACACTCACAGGCACATGTTCATACAGAGAACACAGACACAGGCACACAGTCACACAGACCACGGATATACACAAACAGAACACAGACACAGACAGACACAGGCTCACAATCACACACAGACCACAGACAAACACAGAACACAGATACACAGCCACACAGTCACACAAAGAACAGAGACACAGAAAAACACAGAACACAGAAAAGACAAGCTACTGACTGGGAGAATATCTTTGGAAGCCATATATCCTACAAACACAGAACATAGAAACCCACAGACACACACAGGCACAAAGGGATACACAGAACACAGGCACACAGTCCCACACAGAACATAGACACACACAGAGAACACAGACACAGGCACACAGTCACACAGAGCACAGACACACACACTCAGAACACAGACACACACAGGCACATAGTCACACAGAACACAGACACGCATACACAGAACTCAGACAAACACACACAGTCACATGCAAGCACACACAACACAGAGATACTCACAGACACAACACAGACATAGACACACACAGAGAACACAGAGAGACATACACAGACACACAGAACACAGACACATACGGGCACACAGGCACGCAGACACAGAAAACACACAGACAGGGCACACATGCACATATGAGCACAACACTGAGACATACTCAGGGACACAGGCACACATACGCATAACACAGACACACACAGGCATTTAGACACACAGGCACATAAACACACAGGAACACACAGAAACCAGAAACACACAGGCACACAGACACACATGAGCAGATAGACACATGCAGGCACAAAAAAAGTCACACACAGAACACAGACACACACACACATACTGAAAGTAGACCCAGACACACATAGGCACAGTCATATGCAGGCACACACATAACACAGACAGAGATACACACAGGTGCACAGATATACACAGGTAAATACAGAACACAGACTTACACACACAGAACAAAGATACCATCAGACATATGCAGGTACACAGTCACACACAGGCACACAGAAATATGCAGAACACAGACATGTACAGGCACACAGACACAGAGAGAAAACAGACACACACTGGGCATACATACACACATAAGCACAGACACACACAGGGCATACATACACACATAAGCACAAACACTGAGACATACTCAGGGACACACACAGGCATATAGATATAGGCACAGAGACACACAGGAACACACCGAAAGCAGAAACACATGGACACACATGGTCAGATAGACACATGCAGCCACACACAGAACACAGCTACACATACACACAGGCACTCAGGCACACAGACACATGCAGGCATACACAGACACACAGATACACACAGGGACACAGACACACACACAGACACTCACATAGAACACAGACACATAATTACATGCAGGCACACAGAACACAGATACACAGTCACACACAGAACAGACATACACACAGAACACAGACACACAGGCACACAGATACACACAGAGCACAGACACAGACACAGGAACACAGTCACACAGAAAGCAGAAATACACAAGCCCATGGACACACAGGCACATAGACACACACACAGCTATGCACAGACACAAAAAAACACAGCCACAAGCAGACACACACAGAACACAGGAACAAGACATACAGGAATACACAGAAAGCGAAAACACACAGGCACACACGGAAGACAGACACACAGAGATACACACAGGCACACATTCACACAGACACACAGGGTAACACATGCACACATACACAGAACAGTCACACACAGGGACACACACAGGCACACACAAAGGCACACAGAACAGACATATATAGGCACAAATAGATACACATAGGAATACACATAGGTGTACAAACACAGATATACAGAGGCACACACAGGCATACACAGACACACTGACCCACACTGACACATACAGGCACGCAGATACACACAGACACACAGGCACACACATAACACAGAGACACACTGACACAAAGGCACACAGACACACACAGAAACACCTAGACCCACACAGACCCATGTTCATCAAAGAGGCACACACACACACACACGCCAACGTTACAGACACACGCACATTCTCAGCAGGGACCGCTGAGCAACACAAAAGAGCTGTTCCAGGGCTCCTGGGGCAGGGGCCTGTTCTGGAGCACGTGTGGACTTGGGACCAAGGCTCTGCACAGAGAGGCACATCAAAAAAGAGACACATGTACACCCCAGATGCCCTCCTGTGGCACACAGCCAGACACACTGTACACAAACAGCACTCCTTCCTCAGGCCCGCTCCGGGAGTTCAACTCAGACACCCAGGGCGCGTGACAGCCAACGTGGGAGACGCAGGCACAGCAGCACTGGCACATGTGTCATGTGCCAGGAGAGCAGCAGGCGGCTCAGCCGGCGAAGACAAACTCACTTTCACACACACAGACACACACTCATGTACATACACACACTCACAGACACAACCTGGGCAGCTGGCCAGGCAGCTCCCACTTGGACCCCCACACCCAAGCTGAAGGGGACCCAAGGCCTCGCAAGTGGGTGGCATGTGTGGTTGTGATCATCCCCCAGGCCGCACGTTTGGGTTTGGGCAGTTTTCAATACTTATGTTACATTCACAATGAAAAGATTTTTTCCTTCAACTGGGAGGGCAGGTGGTGTCATGTTGTACTGGATGAAGAGGGTGGGGCAGGCAGTGAGGACTCCCCTCCACACGCTATGGGGGCAGGCAGCAAAGACACCCCTTCAGTGAGTCTGGGCCCAGGTTGTACGTTTGTGTTCAGGACATTTTCTTGTTATGTTTTCAAGAAAGGGGACTTTTTTCTTCAAGAAGGAGAAAGAACCTGCCTGGCTAAAAAGGGATAAGGAAGGAGATGGCAATCAGTCTTGCACCCCTTCCAGTGGAAAGGAAAGGGGTGGGAGCTGGGAGACCAGGCCAAGGGAGAGGGGAGCTGGTCAGAAGGAGGCCCAGGGGGTTTGGGGGGGACACCCACACCACCTCCTGGAGATCACCCCAAGACAGGAGGCCACAAACTAGGCTTGCCGAGGGCTTGGGGTCCTCTGTGGGCTGGCAATCCAGGCCCCTCCATCCTCCTGCTTCCCCAGAGAAACCCCCACTCCCAGGATGTCTCCCACTCCCCAGCCCATCCATCCATGGGCCTAGGCTGGAAGGGAGCAGTGGGAGTCTGGCCCGGGAGGAGGCTGGGGTCAACTGTGAGATGCTCCCCTCCCGGACCCCCACCCTGTACCCCAGGCATGCCCCTACTCAGGTGAGTCCCGGATGGGGGATGGTCAGGAGAGCCCTGAGGAGGCCTGAGAAGGCCAGACACACGGATATTCCCAGGACAGGAGGGGGCAAAGGAGCCTTGGTCCTCTCTGTCCACTTGGCCTTCCTGACTGCCCCAGGTGCTGCCCTCCCCAAGGTCCTGCTCTTAGACCTCAGCCAGTTATATGCTTCATATTTTTCTCTGTTCCAGGCATTAATCTCAACATCATTTCTATAGAACGTTAAACAGTGCACACATGAAGGGTAAAGCTATACTAAAAAGAAGAGGGTTAAGCCCGGGACAACTCCCATAAAAGGGGCATCAGCGCCCCCTGGGGGCCACTAGGCCACTCCGCAGGCTGGGAGAGCCTCCTGGGGCTGCACCAAGGGCAGGGAGATGAGACAGAGATAGGGGGATACGCTTGGGGGCAGGTGTGATGATGGGGAGATGAGGGAGGTACCCCCTATCCCAGAGTCCCTGCTGCACCCCTGTGGGGCCGAGATCCCAGGACTCTGCCTTTGGGGCACAGCCCCCAGCCCTCCACTCCCGCCCTCAGAGTCTGCACCTGCCCACCAACCCCTGACTTCACAGCCCAGCCTCTGAGGACTTAGGGCTCCAGGCTTCTGGTTTTTGGGTTTTTTGTGTGTATAATTGTGTGTTCTCTCTCCTAAGGCCTGGGAGAATCTTCCAGAAAGGATGGGCAGGACAGGCTAACCCAGGACCACTTTAAGCCAAGCCCTGTGGGCACTACACCCTGGCAGCAGGAGTCTCCTCAAACTCTGGGCAGTTTCCTCCTGCTGTCTCTGCATCTCCCAGGGGACACAGTTCAAGGCTAGGGCACCACAGAAAACTGCAGGTAAAGGTTTCCCTTGTGCAGAGCGCACCCTGCTGGCGCTCCTGCCTTCTTCCTTGGCAAGTTGGCCTGCCCTTACAACGGAAGGGTTTTTTAAAGGGCTCCCCACACAGGCACGCAAGTATTTTTAGCATTTTTCACCAGAAGAGAAGTTCAAGGTACCTACTCTGCCCTGATGCTGGAAACAAAATCCCCATGCGCTGCTTTTTCCCTTTAGATTTTACTTTATGGAGACTACTTACACTCCCTTCCCTTCCCTTCTGGAGCTGGCAGCAGGCCAAGGGCCTAGGAAGCAGCAGGTCAGGAGATTGTTAGTAAGTGAATACATGGAGGCTCACAGGGCTGGCTTCACTTCACACTGTCAGAGGGGCCACAAACACTGATGAGAGAAGACTGGGGGAACTCCGAGGGGTCAGGCTGGAATTGGAGTCACCAGTGTGAACTCGCAAGGTTTTAGATACATCCAGCTAGAGAGACACACGAACAGACATAGGGGTGTACGTGTGTGTGCACACGCACGCCTGCACACACGGGCAAGCACACGCACACATATGTAGGCATGCGTAGTAGTTAAGGACTACAGTTGCAAACCAAAAGGTCAGCAGTTTGAATCCACCAGGCACTCCTTGGAAACCCTGTGGAGCAGTTCTACCCTGTCCTATGGGGTCACTGAGTCGGAATCAACTCGACGACAACAGTTTGGTGGGGTTTTTTTGTTTTGGTTTGTTTTTTAATTTCCTAGTTCTGTTCATTGAGTGGGCCTAGAAGCAAAAAGAGAGAGAGAGACAGACATGGGTGTTTTCCCTGGGTGGTGCAAACAGTTTTTATGCTCACTGCTGATAGGAAGGTTGGTGGTTGAAGTCTGCCCAGAGGCACGTTAGAAGCAAGGCTTGTGACCTACTTCCAAAAAATCAGCTATTGAAAACGCTATGGAGCATAGACCCTGACACACATGGGGTTGCCGTGAGTCAGGTTGACTCCACAGAGACTCTTTTGTTTTTGTTTACAGATAGATGACAGACATCAACACATAGACAAGAACAAAGACACAGATACAGATGGGGGAGCGCATGGGCCAAAATGTTAACAACTGGGTAGTAGGAATAGTTTTTGTACTGTCTGTACAACATTTTTGAAAATTTTAAACCATCTCAAAATGGGCAGACATATGTGGCTATTCCACCTGACTGGTCACTGTGAGTGAGGATTTCAAATTTAGTAGCATTCAGACCATGAAAAGGAGCCCCCTGTGGAGGGTTAAAGTCGGGGAGGGGTCAAAGTTACCCTGGGCCAGTGCCCAGCAGGGAGGGCCCCAGATGCCAGGCCTTGGGGTGGGGGCACATCAGAGCCCAGCCAACACCTGGTTCCTGATCCATGAAACCTGAAATGATTTAATGGACAATTTAAAAGAGCCACTAGTTTGGAGCTGTTGGTTACACAGCCCTGGAGAGCCAGCATGTGTTTCTGGCCCTCAGCCCAGGACTTCCAGGGAAGATGAGAAAGACCTTGCTCTTTGCAGATACGGAACAATTACGAGTGCCATTGTCAGCATCATTATCAATTTCAGAAGCTATTACTTATGATTGTTGTTCTAAAACTGATGGCACCCAACCCCATAGTGTCTGTGGGTGTGAAAAGCTTGAGAAACTGCCCCACAGGGGCTTCCACTGACCCGCACAACCTGAAGTATGATTCCCAGAGAAGGCGCTAGCCCCCCCACCCCCAGCCCAGCACCACTAGATCCTCCCTGAGGAACGGCCCCCAAGGCACAGGCTTCCCCCTGGGCAGGGGGCAAAGGCACCCGACTAACCCCCCCTGGAATCACCCATGGAATGAGGGAAGGCGCTCAGGCCAGAACGAGCAGAAACCAGGAGAGAGAGTACAACTGGAGCAGGCCTTGCACCCATCTCCCAAGGCACCCAGAGGTGTCCAAATGCTGACCTCAGGTGTCACAACATGAACACAGCTGACTCAGCCCCTGGTTGGCCAAGGGCCACAGGTGTTAGCTGTTTCCTTGACTAGTCTGAAGCCAGGGTCAAGCCTCGGCCTGGGGTCGGGTCTTGGCTTGGGGTTGGGGCTTGGCATGGGGTCTAATGTCAGCCTGTGGCTCATCCTTGGACCATCTTCACTGCAGGGCTCTGCTCTGGCCTAGTTTCTCAGTGAGTGTGAGCAACTCTGAGCACAGCCCTGGATAAAGCCAGGGCTCTGGTGCCCCCATGTGGTAATCAGGAGCACTGCAGGCACACCTCCAGCCAAGAGGCTCTTCCCCAGCCCCTTGGGTAGGCGGAGAGTGGAGGCAGAGCCAGGCATCACCTGGGTCCAGGTCCCAAGGGTCACCTTGGGCTCCAGCTGGGGCCCTGGTCAGTGTATCCAGGACTGGAATCATTTCCTCATTCCACACCATTTATGGTGGTGGTGTTTGGGGTCCCTAGAACAGCCTTAAAGGAAGGTCTCAATCATATGCCAAATCCTCCACCTGGAGGCACCACGCTGGCGACAAACCCGTGTCCTGTGCAGCAGTGTTGTGTGTGTCACAAGTGCATCCGCCTAGATGGTGATGGCTCTGTTCCAGGCTCCCAGGCCATATCCCAGGGTGTGATGCCTGCCTGCACTGGAAACTCCTGTCTCTGCTGTTTGGTGGGTGGTGGTGGGAGCTCCCATCCCCCTGGCTGGGTGGGTGGTCGTGAGAACTCCCATCTCCCCCAGCTGGATGGAGCGCTTGTGCACTGTATTGATAATTAGAGTTTGGGGAGAGGACAACGCCCAAAGCTTTGCTGCCCCACATAGTACCATACCCAGGTTCCACTCAAGGATTCTTGTCCACCAGTAAATCTCAGCGAAGTCAGCTCCAGGACAGGTGGATATTTCCAGGTCCTCACTGTGGAGGTCAATGGGCAATACCGGAGAGAAAATAAATGTTTCTGCTAAGAAAAGTGAGGGAGTATTAGGGTGATTGCAGCAGAGTGAGGGAGCATTCAGCTTCCCCACTTACGTACCCACAGCCAGCCTGAAGGTGATCAGGGATAAAGACTCGTCTCAAGCTTCCCTGAGTCTATACTCCCACTGCCTCCCACCACTTTCTTACGGAATGTTGGGTTCTTCTGATCCTGTGGCAGAGCTGCAACCCCAGGAAGCCAGGAAATCCAAAATTCTGGAAGACATATGGGAAAAGGCTGAAGACCTGAGACGTCAGGAGCACACACAGGAAGATTACACCAAGCAGGAAGCCCTCACAGGGTAAAGGGAGAAAGTTTCCAGGGCAGCAGGTTCACCCTTTCCCCGGTGAACCTGACTCTTGAGATGGTGGGACGAAGGTGTGGTCTTAGGAGAGACCAAGCCTGGAACCTTGGCAGGAGTGAGAGGAGCTTCCTGGTCTGCAGAGGCTGGCAGCAAAGCCCCTAACAAGATTCCAGGCCCCACCCTGACCTTAGGGCCATGACAAGTAAAAGATCTTGGTCCAACAACCCTTCAAGACCAGGTTCTGGGCACCAACAGAACCAGGGCTCAGGCTCAGTCCGTGGTGCTGCTCAGGGCTCAGCCGGGGTCAAGGGTCAGACTGGCAGGTAGCCTGTGCCAGTTGCAGACCCTCACAGATTGCCTAAAAAAAAAAAAAAATTTTTTTCTAGGTTCCTACAATTGCCTGTCCTGGACAGAGTTGAGGCTCTGGAGCCCCCTTGTGGCCATCCTGAACCACTGTACGTCTGCCAGACCTGGGTCCTGGAGATCAGCCCTGCCCCACCACATGAACCCTGCACAGTGGAATTCTGTGGGCAGTTTCATCTGCTAGGAAGAAATGTTGCCATCTCTTCTCCCAATGGTTCAGAATTGGAAAAAATGTGCAGCAGGGATGTATCCTTTCACCGTCCTTATTCAGTCTGTATTCTGAGCAAAGAATCCAAGAAGCTGGACTATGTGAAGAGGAACACAACATCAGGGCTGGATGTCTGTGATATACAGATGACAAAACCCTGCCAAAAGTGAAGATGACTTGAAGCACTGATGAAGGTCAAAGCCTTCAGTATGGATTACACCTGAACATAAAAAAAAAAAAACGAATATCCTTACAAATAGGCAGGTCAACAACATCGTGATAAATGGTGAAGAAATTTAAGTTGTAAATGATTTCATTCTACTTGGATCAACAATTAACTTCCATGGAAACAGCATACAAGAAATCAAATGATGTATTCCATTGGGCGAATCTTCTGCAAAAGGCCTCTTTAAAGTTTTAAAAAGCAAAGATGCCACTTTGATGACTAAAAGGTGCCTGATCCAAACCATGGTCTTTTCAATTGCCTCATATGCATGTGAGAGCTGGACAATGAATAAGGAAGATCAACGAAGAATTGATGCACTTTACTGTGATGCTGGTGAAGAACACTGAATCTACCACGGACTGCCAGAAGAATGAACAAATCTGTCTTTGAAGCAATAGAACCAGAAATCTCCTTAGAAGTGAGAATGGCAAGACTTCAGCTCATTTAAGTTGGACACATCACCAGGAAAGACCAATCGCTAGAAAAGAGCATCATTGTTGGTAAAGTAGAGGGTCAGCAAAAATAACAGAAACCCACAATAGCCACAACAATGGACTCAAACTTACCAAAGATCGTGAAGAGGGTGCAAGACCGGGCAATGTTTCATTCTCTTTTTCATAAGGTCACCAAGACAGAAACTAACAACAACCTCTCCCAATCTGTGACAGGAGCCAGGCTTTCGGGGCATCAGCCAAAGCCTGGTCTGGGGTCAGGATCACAGCTCAGTCTGATTAACATCAAGGTTCAGGATGAAGCTCTGCTCGGGGCTCAGTCTATAACCAAGTGGACTAGTAAGTAAGGCCAAGCTACGTTACAGTAACAAACAGCACCCAAAGCCCGGTGGCTTTAGCAACAAACGTTTGTATCTGGCCCTGTCTGACATGGGCCTGTGGGGATCTGCTCCAAGCGGTCACTCAGTGGCCTAAGATCAGGAGCCTCCACCTTCCTCAGCTGACCCCAGGGTCTGTAACCTTGACACTCCCTACAGCAGGGGGAAAACAGCTGATGAGCTATATGCTGGCTCATCTGTGCTTCAGCCCAGGAGAGACACCCCCACTCCTGCCCCCAGCCCATGGGCCAGGATCTTACTGCCCTGGCAGGGAGATGTGGGAGATGAGAGTTCAATGAGCCCACCGCCCCACCAGACTACAGTCAGGCTCACTCCATGGTGCTGCTCAGCTCCTAGTCAGGGTCAGGGTCAGATGGCAGCCACAGTCCCTCACAGACTGCCTCTGTTCCCACATGGCTCCTGTAGCTTGCCCTGGGCAGAGCTGAGGCTCTGGAGCCACCTTGTGGCCATCCTGAACCATTGCATGTCTACCAGACCCAGAGTCCCAGGGACAGAGTCAGCTCCTGTGACAAGGGCCCCAAGCAAATGGTCAGCTTGGCAGTGTCTATGACAGGGTCAAGGGCTCACCTGGGGCTTCCACCAGGATTGGGACTCCATTTGGGGCTCACCTGGGGCTTCCACCAGGAGTGGGACTCCATTTGGGGCTAGCTTCAGGGTTCAGCCTGGGGCTCCGTCACGGACTGACTCAGTTAGGCCTCAGAACTCAGTTATGGCCTGGGTGAGCAAGTTCATCCACAGTCATTCCAACTGGACAAGACTCATGCTCTGGCACCCCTACCACCACAGCCACTGGGCACCACCACAGGTACAGTGACCCCACACCCAGAGCGCCTAAGCCCATCTGTGACTGGTAGGACCACACCTGGGCCATCGGTCAGGATCAATCTGGCACCAGGGTCAGGACCAGTCTGCAATGAGGGTCTGGGAGGAAGGGAATCCTCAGAGTGAGTGCTAAAGGACACTGCCCCAAGCCCAGGTGTCAGGAGTCTACAGGCCAGGGAGCAATGGTAGGCCAGAAGCCCCTCAGATGGAGAGTCAGGTGCCCAAAAGTTGCACATCCAGAAAGTGAACTCGAAAAAACCCACCTCAGAGGGTGCAACAAGGACAGTGGCCAGGACTGTCTCAGACCTGGCTCTGGGCAGAGGGCAAGTCCCCTCCTCATTCCCAACAGCCGGCCTGCATGGTGGGGTCCAGGCTTCACATGATCCCACTAAAACCAGTTCCGTGGAGTTGATTTTGTCTTACAGTGACCCCATGTGTGTCAGAGTAGAACCGTGCTCCATAGGGTTTTAAATAGCTGTTTTTTTCAGAAGCAGACCGTCAGGGCTTCCTTCTGAGGCGCCTCTAGGTGAACTCAAACCGCCAACCTTTTGGTGAGCAGCAAGTGCGTTAACTGTGCCACTCCAAACCAAGCCAGTTGCCACTGAGTCGATTCTGACTCACGGAGACCCCAAGTGTTTCCGAAAAGATCTGGGTGGCCCTAAATGCCCAGGCAGCAATTTGGCTCAGTACAGTCCTGGTGAGTAGCAAGCTGGAGGACAGGACTTTAAAGCCAGGCCTCAGGAAATTTGGACAGATGAGGGTCTGAGGAATTGGAGCTCACAAACAAAAATCATAATGAAGCAAAAAAAAAGTTACCGTGAACAAGAATCAGTGAGACAACAAACTGTCTAAGACCCCTCCCCCCACAAAAAAAAGAAACCAAGTATTTGAATTATCTGATACAGAATAAAAATGTGAGCTTAAGATTTTTAAAACATAAAAGATAATGTCTAAAGTATGAATTATAAATAAGAAAATATTTTAACAAACTTGATAGATTTAAATAACTTTTGAATTGAAAAGTATGAGACTTGACATTAGAATCAAAATGGTTGGGATAAACAGCACATGAGACAGCTGAAGAGAGAATTAGTGAAGTGGTGACAACTCAAGATGTAGTACAGAGAGCCAAAGAAAGAGAGAATAACACAGGAGGCTACAGTCGGGGAGGCCATGGCTGAGAATTTTCCAAAAGTGATGAAAGACAGGGCTTACCAGATTCAACACTACCAGCGGATCCCAAGCAGGGTAAATAAAAACAAAATCCACGTATGTCAGTTTTTAGTTGAACCTGCAAAAAATACCAAATCTTAAAAACATCAGAGACAAGGACAGCTGGCCTCCCTAGTAACTTTCCAATACCAACAACAAAAGTGACAGGTCATGCTATAATAGCCTCAAAGTACCAAGAAAAAAACAATCATCCATTTAAAATTTACACCCAGAAAAAGCACCTTTCAAGAACCAGAGCAAAATCTCAACATTTTCATACAAATGAAAAGTCATTTAACATCAGCAGATCCTCTAGAAGAACTTCCAAAGAGTGTGTTTCAGAAACAAGGAAAATTTTCCAGAAGAAAGGTCTGAGATGCAACAAGCAATTATGAGAGAAGAAAGTTAAAACATGCAAGTAAATCTAAGCAAACACTGATCTAAATAACTGCAACAACAATAATAATAATAATAGTCTGTGCGACATTTCCAAAGATACAAATATAATACTGGACATGTCTAGACATTGGAAGGGATTAATCACAGTTGAAGGGTGTAATGTAGTCGAGGCTAAGACTAAAGACTCACTTTAGACTTAATGTAAATACTCATGTTATGACACCAGACCCAACTGAAAGAGCTCCCAGTGGTCAATTCTGAAACAATTTGAGCAATAAAATAATGTAGCATTGGATTGCAGCCCAAAGTATAAAATAAATATCCATGAGTCTACAATGATATATAAATAAACCACTGAATAAATAAATAAATGACGGAAAATAGGCAAATACTTCATGCAGAAGAATTCCAAGTAATTTATGTATCTACTCTGCCCTCGAGAAGGTGTAACGTAACTCCTCACTCCTTAAGTGTGGCTGGGCAGACTGACTTCCTTCCAAAGACCACACAACACAAAGGGAGAAAAGAGTTGCTTTCTAGAGAAAACCTGACAAACATAACCTCAGCCAGGTGACCAAGGTCAACATCAACAGTGATAAGTCATGTTGATAATATGTTCCTTTGATATGAAAGGATGAGAAGGCATATTAACTATTTGGTCTTCTTCCAAAAACCCATAATCCCAGTTTAATCATGAGACAATATCAGACAAATCCCAACTGACAGACACTCTGCAAAATACCTGACCAGAACTCCTCTGAACTGTCACGGTCGTCCAAAACAGGTCTGAGAAACTGTCACAGCCGAGAGGGGCTTCAAGAGACAATGACTAAATATAATGTGGGTTGCTGCATAAGACATAGGTTCAAAAATAGGGATATCTGAATAAAGTGTGGACTTGGGTTAATAATAAGCATCTATATGGGTTCATTAATTGTGACAAACATATCATGGTCACACACAAAAAAAATAAAAACCCAGTGCCGTCAAGTAATGCAAGATATTAACATAGAGGAAACTGGGTGTGGTGTACATGGGCACTTTCTGTGGCTGTCTTTGCAATTTTTCTATAAATCTAAAAATACTATAAATTAAAATTTGAAAAATTTTAAGGACCTGAAAATAACCAAAAAAAAAAAATCATGTTAAAATCTCTAAATTTAACTACTAAAAGAATAGAAATTGTGTAACTTCTAATTTAGAAGAAAAATTTAATGAGGGCAATAATCCCAAAACAAATGAGGGGATTTCTGGAAAGATGGCAAAGAGGAGAAGACTTCCAAACTCCCCCACTAGAACACAGAGAAATCCAGCTAGGATTCCCTAGCAGACCCAGCAGAGACCCTTGAAGGTGGGCATAGGACCACAGCAAAGACCTGCAGAAAAGAAAAAGGTGTGCAAGCTACCTTTCTTCATCTTCACACCGCCTTCTCAGTGCTGCAGTTCTGCTGAGCTCAGCATTACCACCTCCTCCAGGAGCAGCCTGATAACAGACTCTGAGGGGCTTACATACGGCAGGAGTCAGGCCCGAACCCCCAGAGACCTCACAGCTTATCTTGCACATAAAAGGGCCCCCCAAACATAGATAGAGCTCGTTAAGGTATATCCCCAGAAAGTCCCTGGAGTTGCCTGGTCCCTTTCGCCCTGTGCACCCCCCACCCACTTCACACTCTTTGCAGCTCGGACACCTGAGCCTTGCCTCAAGGTGGGAGACGGAGCTCAATCTGCTACAAAGATGGGAGAGCTAGCTGTGTGCAGTGGCGGGGGGAGGCCCGGGAGAGGAGCGGCAGGACCACTGTAAGCACCCTGCAGATCAGCATATTAGGTGGGCTATAGTTTTTGTTTTGTTTTGTTTTTTTATGGGTACAGGGACTCACGACCCTTCCCAAGACGAAAAGTAGACAGAAGCAGTTCTGGTTATCATTCCGCTTCACCCACATTTTAAAAATTCAGCTCTGTTCTGATTTTGCTTCATCGACCATGACTGAACAGGTTTGAAATCCTGGGGAAAACCAAGAAATTAAAGCAGCGCCATCTAGTGTACATATCAATTGATGAGTGCAACTGAGAGGAAAAAAAAAAAAAAAAAAACTGGTCCTGAAGAGAGAAGGGGAAGGAATAACAAGCAGACAAGCAGGCTGGAAGACTCTACCCACCCAGCAGTTTCCTATGGAAAACAGTGCAGTTGATACAAATACTTGGAAGAGCTGAGTAAGATACCACCAAGCAAAAGCTAATGAATGCCCCCGCTCAAAAAAAAAAAAAATCAAGAATCAATCAGAAAACAGAAATGATGATTCACACGAAGATGATAAAATGTGAGACATAATGCCCACGGAAGCCCAATTCATCAACAGAATGCCAGAATATAATACAAGCATATTAAACAAGCTCAGAGAACTAAAAGAAAACACAGACCAAAAACTCAAGGAAAGTAGGAAAACAATGAACCAATGAAATTGGAATACATCCTTTCCTCACTTATCGACTCTCTCATTATCCAATATTTCCCATTTTTGACACTAGTAAAAAAGATCTCTACCCAGCTGTTTTGCACATTAATGACATACACCTGGCAGTAATGAATACTGAAGTTCCAGGCAAGAGTAACAATGGCTGTGATTTAAGGTTATGTGTCAATTTGGCAGGCCATGATTTTCAGTAATGATATAATTTGGCAGTTATGTAATGATGTCGTCATCCTCCACTCTGTGATCAAGTGTGGTCATCCTCCGTTTTCACATAACACTGATTTTCACATAGTGACTTGGTCTTTGAAACCTAACCATGTCGATAAGTGAGGAAAGGATGTATAAACAAAGAGATAGAGACAATAAAAAGAAACCAAACAGAAAAAGACAATAACTGAAATGAGGACCTCAATGGAAAGTTTGAATAATAGAGTCCAACAGACAGAATACTAGAGGCTGAACAACAAGAGGAAAGAATCAACAACACTGAGTACAGTCAAATGGAATTGTGGGACAACATCAAACAAACCAGCATTCTTGCCATGGGAATTTCAGAAGAGCGAGAACAAGAATTAGAAAAAAAAATTTGAAGAGACCATGTCAAAAAATTCCAAATCTGATAAAAAGACATAAATTTAGTTATTCAAGAAGCTTACGGAACTCCAAGTAGGTTGAATCCAAAGAAGCACACACCAAGACACATCATAATCAAGCCATCAAAGTTTAAACATAAGCAGAAGATTCTGAAATTGGCAAGAGACGAGAAAAAGGTGACATACAAAGGAGCCCCAACAAGATTAAGTGCCTATTTCTTCTCAGAAACCCTGAAGGCCAGAAAGCAATAGAATGATGTTTTTATTATTGCTGGCGGGGCGGGGAGGTGGGGGAGGAAGCTTTTTAAAAATAATATTTTATTGTATTTTCAGTGGAAGTATACATACCAAAACAGGTTCCCATTCAACAACGTCTACACATATTGTTCAGTGACATTGATTACATTCTTCATATTGTATCAGCATTCTCATTATTTCTGTTCTAGTTGTTCCATTCCTGTTCATCTAGTCTCACAGCCCCCAACCTTCTCATCTATGCTTTATTTATTGTCCATTTGGTCCTATATAGATGATTTTTTAAATGGGCGTAATACTCAAGGGTGAGATCCATTACTTTATGAACCAACCTGCTATTATGTTAAAAGGTGATTTGAGGGGATAATTTTGACTGGTTTGGGTACTATAGCTCCTATTTCCAACTTAGAGGGCATGGCAATTGTTGAATAATGCCAGACTGGTATCGGAGCAGAGCGGGGAGGAGAGAGGGTAACAGGAAAAGAGGCCATTTCTCCACTACAAAAGTCTCAGAGGGAGAGGGGCTATTTTGACCCCACTTGGTAAGTTAGACGCTTGTGCTTAAACTCTCACAGATCCAGCTCCACTTCCCCTTGGCTCCAGAGGTTTGTGCCAACTCTCCGCTGCCCGGTCTGTCCCAAATGGCAAAACGCATCCCGAGTGCTACTGCTTGCTTCAGCCCTTGGGCACCAGCTCATGCAGCCCACCAGGTGCTGGCTAGCTCAAGTCTGGCACTTCTTCACTGCTTCTGAACTGTCTCTCTCAACCTCGACTGCTCAGTCTGACTCCTCAACTTTGTCTTTGATGTTCAGGTCTCCTAGATTGTCATATATAATTGATTCACTTGTTTTTTCAGGTCTTTGTTGTAAGAAGGACCACAAGACACATCTGACTATTCTGCCATCTTGGCCCTGCCTCCGTTGCCCTCACGTCTGAATGACTACTTTCACTGGGTATATATTTCTTGGCTGACAGTTTTTTTCTTTCAGAACTTTGTATATGTCAGCTCATTGCCTTCTTGTGTTCATTGTTTCTGACAAGAAATCAGTACTTATTCTTATTTAGGATCCTTTGCAGGTGATAATTCATTTTTCTTGTGCTGCCCTCAAAATTGTTTGTCTTCGGTTGTGGAAAATTTGGTTATGATATGTCTTGGTGTGTTTCTCTTTGGGTCTATCCTATATGGAGTTTGTTGAGCTTCTCAGGTGAAAATCTGGTCTTTTATCATATTTAGGAAGCTCTCTGCCATTTTTGATCAAAAAATGTTTCTGTACTTCTTTCTCTGCTTCTTCTGGGATTCCCATTATGCATATATAGTTCCTTTTAATGGTGTCCCACATACCCTTCAGCTTTGTTTTTCTTCATTCTCTTTTCTATTTGTTCCTCAAACTGAGTAATCTCGAAGGTTTTATCTTCTATTCACTGATTCTTTCTGCCATTGTTTCAATTCTACTTTTGTGTCTTTCCATGGAGTTTGTTATTTTATTATTAAGCTTTGTAATCTCCAGTTGTTTTTTTTTTTAAAGATTCTATCTCTTTATTGAATTGGTCATTTTGTTCTTGTATTGTTTTCCTGAATTCTAGACTTTTTTATGTGTGTGTTTTCCTTTCTCACTATGAGAAAACTTAGTACTAGTTTTTTGAAGCCTTTATTGGATTTTTTTTTTTTTTATTGGATAGTTACATTATTTGCTCTTCCTCAATGCCTGATTCTGTTCCTTTATTTTGTTCATTAGTTTGGGCTATTTTTCCCTGTCTCTTCATCTGCTTTGTAACTGTCTACTGTCTTCAAGCCACTAGTGTTTTCAGTTTTTTTTTCTTTTGTTTATGTGTTTGTTTTCAGTTTTACTTTGATATATCAGAAGTTTAATTTATTTTTCTCTTAAATTGCTTCCTTTCTTCATATTGTTTTAATTGTTATTGTTTTGTGTTACTGAGGTATGTATGTCTTTGGAGCTACCAACTGGATTACTATGGTTTCCCTTTACTGGTGGGTATGGAGATTCAAGTACACATGGGAAGTCTATGGCATTAAGCCCTTGAGATCTCCCTTGGAGGGTCATGATGAGGCACCAGGTATCAGGTGGCCGGAGTCCCTCCACAGTGTTTGAGGGATAGTGCAGTCTCTTCATGTTGGTGCAAATACGTGACCCAAGCCCTGGTTTGCTGGGTGGGTCATCTGCACACACAGAGTTAGGCAGCAGAGATTAGCGGAGCAGGGTAAGACCTCCACACAGTTGCAAGTAGGTGGCACAATGGGGAGAGAGCTGGAGCCTTCAACGCATTTACATTGGGTAGGAGAAGATGGGTGGGGTAGTCCCAGCGGGGTGGCAAGGGGCCTCTGCACTTATACAGGTGGCCCAGGAGGCTTCCATCCAGGCATGGATGTGTGAGGGGGCCGGTACTAGGCCTCTGCATGTGAACAGATTGCCTGGTCAAAGCCGGGGAGGGGAGCCCTCCACTCAGGTCGGTGGGGGGGGTAGGGAGGCGAGTATCCTCCATGCTAATAACCTAGTTTTGGTGGTGAGAGGGAGCCCTCTGAGTGCATGTGGGCAGCTGCACTAGTAGCCTGGTCTTAGAGGGGAAAGGGAGCCCTCCATGCAAGTGTGTATAGGAAGCTTCTCTCTCTCCCTTCTCTGCACTCACCAGGGACACAGTAGCTCATGACCTCTCCTGTACCTTCCCTTTGCTCCTCTGTAAATGTGCACTCCCTGATTGTTCTGTCTCCTGGCATGAAGTTTCTATAATCCAACCCGCATCACTTTGCTGCAGCAGCTCTTCCTTGCGGTTCCTTGGTTTCAATGCTATGTTGCTCCAGGTGTCTGTCTTTCTCATGTGCCCAGGCCCAGTGCACTACTTGGCCAACTCATTGTTCCTTTCCAGGACTGTTTAAACAGCACATCTGTCTCTGGCTGTGTTTTTCTTGATGATCTTTTCCTGGGCTCCTTACTCAGGGATGTTGCTTGTAGCTGCCCCAAAATGGCCATGTTACTCCAGGCTAGTAGGTAGGGTGTGGACAATCTGTGAATCTTCCTTTTCCCATTGTCCTTGTTCTATCTCTCCTTCCAATTGTTGTTCAGTTTGTTTCTTCAACACTTCATTTGATGTTCAGACGTCCAAGGTCATCATTGGTTGTTTGTACAAGACTTTTTTGTAGGACGTTACAGTGCGTCTAACTACACCGTCATCCTGGCCCCCTTCTCCTTGAATGATATTTTTAAAGTGCTGAAAGAAAGGAACTGCCTGCCAAGAACATCTATCCAGCAATGTTAGCCTTCAAGAACAATGTTGAAATTAAAACATTCACAGACAAACAGAAACTACAAGAATTCATTTCCACAAGACCGCCTCTACAAGAAATACTAAAAAGAGTACTTCAGACAGTAAAGAAAGAATATCAAAAAGAAACTTGAAGCCATATAGACAAATCTCCAGTAAAGAAAATTCCCTGGGGAAAAATAAGGGCAATTTTTAGGATATCCTTACTTGATAATTGTAAGGGATATACCATTCCTACTTTATAATGACAAATACACAAAAATAAACAAATATAAATTTAAGTTACATTACAGAATATGACTTTATGAAGATACAATTGAAGGATCAACAACATAAAGTGGAGAAAGGAACTGTAGGGATACAGAATTTTTTTCTCTTATGGAAGTTAAGTTGGTATTAACGTAACACAGGATTGGAGGAAGACTCAATAACAACCCGTGACATCCAGTATTGCACATATGTTATATGGAGATGAAACCACCTTGATTGCCAAAAGCGTATTCGACTTGAAGCACTTACTGATGAGGTCAAGTACAATAGCCTTCACCATGGATTACACCTGTACATAAAGAAAATGAAAATTCTTACAATTGGACCAATAAACATCATGATAAATAGCAAAGAAAGTAAAGTTGTCAAGGATTTCATTCCACATGATTCAACAATCAATGCCCATGGAAAGTAGCAGTCAAGAAATCAAATGATGCACTGCATTGGGAAAACATGTTGCAAAAGACCTCTTTAAAGTCTTCTAAAATTTAAAAATCAAAGATGTCACATTGATGACTAAGGAGAGCCTGACTCAAGCCATGGTCTTTTCAATTGCCTCATATGCAAGCGAAAGCTAGGCAATGAAAAGGAAGATCAAAGTACAATTGATGAATTTGGAGTTCTGGTGTTGGCAAAGAATATTGAATATACTACGGACAGTCAGAAAAATGAACATGTCGGGGTTTCGGAGGAACTACAGCCAGAATGCTCCTTAGAAGCAAGGATGGGGAGACTTCATCTTACTTACTTTGGATATGTTATGAGGAAAGACAGATCACTAGAAAGACATCATGTTTGGTAAAGTAGAGGGTCAGCAAAAATAAGGGAAATCCTCCATGAGATGAATTGACATGGTGGCTACAACAGTGGGCTCAAACATACCGAAGATTGTGAGCATGGTGCAGGATGAGACAATGTTTCATTCTGTTGTGTATAAAGTCTCCATGCATCTGAGCTGACTTGACAGCAACTAACAATAGCTTATTTCTATCAGAAAGAAGTGGATCTAAAGCATGGTGGATCTTTCTTCTTAGATCCCAGAATGGCCCATGTTTTTTTTTTTTTTTGTAACAGAGGGAAGGAGGAGACAGAGGGTACAGGTGCAAGCAAGTTTGTGGGTTCTTATCTATTGTATCTATCATCTCTGAGAGAAGCCCAAATCATCTGCATAGAGACATCCCCTGTTGGGGCCCAGTTGTGACCAAGTGGGTGAGTTCCTGAACCTTCTCCCTTGTTCCATAGAGGCTTTCTGATAGGAGGATATGTGCCCATCCTGAACCCCCAGCCTCTCAGTAGCTCTGGCCTGTGGGGCAGCCTAGGCCCTCGCAGGGCAGAGAGAGGCAACCAAGAAAGTCACAGAATCTCCTGGGGCAGAAAGATTGGGGTTTTGCATAAGAACTATGTCAAGTAGGATTCACCCAAACCAAACCAAACCCAGTGCCGTCAAGTCAATTCCAACTCATAGCAACCCTACAGGACAGAGTAGCACTGCCCCATAGAGTTTCCAAAGAGTGCCTGGTAGATTCGAACTGCCAACCTTTTGGTTAGCAGTCATAGCACTTAACCACTATGCCACCAGGGTTTCCAGTAGGATTCACAGAGAATGGAAATCAGAGACATCATGGGGACTCTTGAGCAGCTGGGAAAGTGATACAACTGTGAGGATAGCACGGGCTGGGCAGTGTTTTGTTCTGTTGTTACACATAGGGTCACTATGAGTCAGAACTGACTCGACAGCACCTAACAACAACAAGTAAAATATAAATGTATTAAAAATGTTGTACATGTTAATAAGATTCTCATAAATAGCAAAAGAAAACCATAAGAGTGGGTATGAAAGTAAGTAATTATTGGATCAGTGTTCAATACAAGAGAATGCTCCTTAGAAGTAAGCATGGCAAGACTATGTCTCATGTACTTTGGACATGTCATCAGTCCCTGGAGAAGTACATCATGCTTGGTAAAGTAGAGGGTCAGTGAAAAAGAGGAAGACCCTCAACGAGATGGACTGACACAGTGGCTGCAACAATGGGCTCAAGCCCAGCAATGATTGTGAGGATGGCGCAGGACTGGGTGGTGTTTCATTTTGTTGTACGTAGAGTTAGAATCAACACCTAACAACAAATAGGCTTTGACTGATCCTACCCCGCAGGGCTGAGATGCTCACAGACATGGGGACCAGGGTCTAGCCCTGCAGGTGATGTCCCCTGCTTTGGAGACCTGCAACCTATTGCTGGCCCTCAGGCAAGGCACAAGACTTGCTCTTAGGGAACGGGGTATGCTTCAGGTCCCAGAATAGCCAGAGGGGCGACCTCCTTGCTACCCCATCCCACAGGCCCCACCTCCGGGTGACTCTGGGAGGGAAACCACATGGGAGCAGGACAGTCCTGTGCATCTGGCTGGTCAAGTAAGTGCAGGGTAATCACTAAACTCCCCAAATCCCAGCTTGGGACTCAAAGTGAACACAACACCAGCCTCCCCCTTGATGAGTTTACCGTTGAATGGCACAAATCAAATGCTAAGTTGTCATAAACGGTAAGCAAGGAAGATGTTCTAGAAGGGAGAGATGGAAAGTTCGTTTTTGAAAGGGTGGAAAAGGTCTCATTGGAAAGAAAAAATTCTCTGACTTCACAGTTTATATGTAAGTTTCTGCAGGAGTTAGGCAGAAAGATAAACATTTCAGCGTTTGTTCAAGTGAACATCTAGAAACAATCCAAGCACCTGATAGAAATTTGCTAAATAAACCAGGGTTCATACAAAGGTTATTAATAATTATACTGAGGAAATACTTATTGACCTGGGTAGATGAGCATGATACGTTGTACAACAAAAAATGTCATGTCACAAGACAGAAGAATATGAGTTCGTTTGGAAAGTATAGAGATAAATGATATACACCAGCACATTGTTAAACACTGATTGTCCCTAGGGTAATAAAATAATTATTTTATTTATTATTTTTATCAGGCTTTTTAATTTTCTTTTTCCTTTATCCATATTTTCTAATTAATATAATATGATATACTGGTTTTCTATTATTTCATCTATTTTTAAGGAGTGGAAAGAGAAAGAGAAGAGGACAGGAATGAGTGGGCTCAATGGGGGTCAAATATACTGAGGCAGGGACCACTGGGTCAAGGGTGGAGAACAAATAGGAAGTTAGAGATTGTCAAGTTCCTTGTGAGCATCTCTTTTTGTTGTTGTTAGGTGCCGTCAAGCGCATTCCACTCATACTGACCCCGTGTATAACAGAATGAAACATCGCCCCGCCCTGAGCCATCCTCACAATCGCTGCATTGAGTCCATTATTGCAGCCACGTGTCAATCCTTCTCACGGAAGTTTTTTCTCTCTTTCGCTGACCCTCTACTTTCCCAAGCATGAAGTCCTTCTCCAGGGACTGGTCCATCCTGATGACATGTCCAAAGTAAGTGAGACAAAGTCTCACCAATCTCATTTCTAAGGAGATCCTGGTTGTACTTCTTCCAAGACAGATTTGTTCCTTCTGGCAGTCCGTGGTATATTCAGTATTCATCACCAAAACCATAATTCAAAGGCACGAATTCTTCCTCAATCTCCTTTATTCATTGTCCAACTTTTACATGCATATGAGGCAATTGAAAATATCATGGCTTGGGTCAGGTGCACCTTAGTCCTCAAAGTAACATCTTTACTTTTCAACACTTTGAAGGTCTTTTGTAATAGATTGGCCCAATGCAATACATCATTTGATTTCTTGACAGTTGCTTTCATGGGTTTTGATTGTCAACCCAAGTAAAATGAAATCCTTTGACAACTTCAGTATTTTCTCTGTTTAGTATGATGTTGCTTATTGGTCCAGTTGTGAGGATTTTTGCTTTATGTTGAGGTGTAATCCATACTGAAGGCTGTGGACTTTAATCTTCATCAGTAAGTGCTTCAAGTCCTCTTCACTTTCAGCTAGCAAGGTTGTGTCATCTGCATATTGCAGATTGTAAATGAACTTTCCTCCAGCCCTAATCCCCTGTTCTTTTTCATATCATCCAGCTTCTCTTTTCCTGCAGCAAATTCTCCCACTTACAGTGAAATCTTTCTGGGGATGCAATCCTGGGCCCTTTCTCCAGGACATACTAGATGCTTAATGAAAACATAACTGATTAGGTATCAGTATATTTGAGAACTCAATGGAATCTGTCTAAAATGTCAAATAAAGTGCCTACGTTATTAAATTTAGTTTAAAGGTAATTCAATGCATTTTATGGCCTAATTCACTGTTGTAAGATTATTTATTTTTTTAATTTTATTTATTTATTTTGTTGTTGTTGTTGAGAATGTACTCAGCAGAATGTACACCAATTGAGCAGTTTCTACATGTGCAGTTCAGTGACATTCATTACATTTTTCAAGTTGTGCACCTGTTCTCAGCCTCCTTCTCTGAGTTGTTCCCTTGACATAAACTCACGGCCCCCGAAGCCTCCCATCTAAAATTTGGAGTTACTATTGTCAATTTTATCCCATACAGACAGTTCTTAAAGGAGCTCAAGGCAGACATTTTTCACTAGTTAAGCTAAACTATTGTTTGGTTTTAAGGAGACTTCAGGGGATATTTTTGGTTTATATTTTAAAATTATCTCAGGGCAAGAGCTCCTGGGGTTCATCCAGCCTCCATAGCTCCAGAAAACCTGGAGCCTACAAAAAATTGAAATTCTGTTCTGCATTTTCTCCCTTTTTATCAGGATTCCTCTATAGAATCCTTGATCTAAATGTTCAGTAATGGTATCTAGGCACCATCCAGTTCTTCTGGTCTTATGGCAAAGGTGGCAGTTGTTCATGGAGACAATTAGCCACACATTCCATACCCTCCTTCTATTCCTGACTCTCCTTCTTCCTCTGTTGCTCCAGGTGAATGAAGACCAATTATGCCTTGGATGGCCACTTGCGAGATTTTAAGACCCCCAGGCACTACACAACAAACTAGGAGGTAAAACAGAAGCACAAAACACAATATTAGACCAATTAACTGGGATGGCCCATGAAAGCATGACACTAAACCTCCAAACCAAGGCACCAAATCCCATGAGGTTTTTGATTGTATATAAGCAGCCTCAGCAGCTAAAGTTGTGTGATGGCTATGTTTACAATGACAAAAAAAGTAATAATAACTGCTGAGGCTGCTTATGTACAAGCATAAACCTCATGGGATTTACTTTTTTTGATTCCCTCTTACTGAACACTCCACCTCACTTAACCTCAACACTTCAATGTTTCAGTTACAAGTACTCCAAATCAAGACAAACTCTTCATAAGTTTCATTTTTAACGGAGCTTGATACGCCAGTAAAACATAGTGTCAATACATGATTCACCAATGCCCTTTGTAAATATTGTTTCTCTCTCCTTTTCCTCCATGGCCTCCGATGTGAAATGCAGCCATTAACACACAATACATTCTTATGCATACTTTGCAAGTATGCATAAGACCACCAGGGTGGATACAAAGTTCGATTTCATAGCTGTGTGACCTTGGGCAAGTTACTTGCCCTCTCTGTACCTTCCCTCCTCTGTATAAAATGGGGATAATGGGACCTCCTTCTTTATTGAATTGAGGTAGTTAAATGTGTTAATACTCAAAAAGTGCTAACTATCACCATCATTGTTTTGTTTCTTGTATATACTGTTTTTAACACATTCAAAACCTGGTAGATCTCCCTTATTACTTTTCATTTTTGGGAATTTGCTGACTATTCCTGCACTTTCCCCCATTATAGTTAGCTGAACACATTTTAAAAAAAAAAGAATCCCGATCCATAGAAGGCTGGAAGTCCTAATACACTGGCCTCCAGATGAATCTCCACTTTAGCTCATATGCCCCTCTCCTCTCCATGGAATCGTCTTCATCACCAGTGGTGCCTCCAAGGGAGCCCCTTCCCCACTGCCCTGCCCCATGAAGCCTTCTCAATGGCCCCAGGGTCAGTACCCCTCAGGTAGATTAATCTATTTGCTACTAGGGAAGTTTCACAGCTGTTGGGACCAATCCTTGGGTCCCTTCAGAATCATAAGGACCCAGGCTTCTCAGGAGCTTCCCAGGAAATAGACTCCTGGCAGGAAAGGAAAGCAGAGTCTAATTTGCAGGCTCCATTTGGAGAAGGACAGGGGACACAAACTGGAGCTCAAGAGGGATTCAGCTCACCCTTTTCTCCTTGGAGCTGGGCAGAGTCCTCAGAAGGCGGATGCTAATGGGGCCCAGGAATGGGGAACAAGGAGCCTCAATTAATGCCCATTCCTCACATAATGACACAGAGGAGACAGGAATGGCCTCTTTTTTCCTGCTAGGATAGAAGCTATTCTGAAGACTCAGAGCGCTACTGTTTATTCACAAGCCTGGATGCTTCTGAGGAGTCTGTATCCCCATCTGGAAACAGAAAGCTTCAGGGAGGACAAAGCTCTGCAGGGCCCCCTGCCCAATGGGGCATGGTACAGGCCTCCTCCAGGAAGTGCTTCCCCTGCCACCATGGGCTCTAGTCTCACCTCCCAGGGCAAGGTCCCAGCAGAAAGAGAGACCAGCACTTCTTGAACATGTTCTCCCAAACAAGGGTGAAGCGAGTGAGACATCCCAAAACGCAACAATCAAGATAAATATTTTAATCCAACGTTTTTAAAAAATAAAAATTAATGCCAAAAAATGTCAACGTTTTGAACCAGACAGGATCAGTATTACTGATTTTTTCTTTTGTCTCAGGCTGCCAGGTGGCTGGGCAGTGACGCTGCACCCAGAAAAGCCCCACTTCACCAGGTACAGTCCCTCTTTCCTCTGGTCCTAAATCAGGTGCGGACAGGGACAGCAGCCCAGCACCCTGGTGCTATGTATCGAACGTGTGCAAGACACCACTCAGGTCACCTAACACTCACAGTGGGTATTTTGTCACTGTTTCCAAATGAAAAAATGCCCATTAGAGAGGTATAGTCACTGATCTAGAGTCACACTGCTGGTAGAGGGTGGGTTCAGGTTCAACCCACTCCCATCAGTTTCAAAGTGTGTGCTTTGTTCAACATGACCTGACCCAGTCAGTGCCTCTGCAGTTCAGGCTTTCTGGGACCAGGTCTGCCTCCAGGAAGCAGAGGACTTCGGTGTGTGCTGCATTTTCATATCACCCAGCATCACAGTGAGTTGGAGGATGGGAGAGGAGTCTCAACTTAACCTGCATTCTATTATCACTTGGCAAGACTTTCCTGATGCCGTTTATGCTCCAGACACTGACCTTAGAGATGAATGATACATAGTCCCTGCCTTTGGGGAATTCAACCCCTCAAAACATAGTTGCTAACTGCATATATGTGTTAAAAAACCAACCAAAACAAAACAAAACAAAACCCTGTTGCCCTCTAGTCGATTCTGACTCATAGCAACCCTACAGGACAGAGTAGCACCTCCCCATAGAGTTTCCAAGGAGCTCTTGGTGGATTCAAACTGCTGACGTTTTGGTTAGCAGATGTAGCTCTTAACCACTGTGCCATCAGTGTTTCCAGGGCAGGAAAAATCCATTTACTTACAGATTTTTATTTTTCAAAACAGTTCACTGGCAATCAATAAAATATATTTAACCAAAAACATTTTCAGTTAGTATAACATGTGAAAAGTTGAATACATATATAAGTCCAAGACCATGAAGGTATAAAGTGAAATTTTTGAATATTAAAAGTATTGATTTTGCATTTTTTTATATTGAGGTATAATTTACAGTAAAGTGCTCACATTTTAAGTGTACACCTCTGATGTTTATATACTTAACATGCTTGTGGCAACATCATTTCCAGCATCCTATTAGATTCACTTTTATGCCTGTTTGCTGAGAGCTCAGGCTGCTAACCAAATCGTTCAGTAGTTCAAATCCACCAGCCATTCTTTGGAAACCCTATGCGGCAGTTCTACTCTATGCTATAGGGTCTCTATGAGTTGGCATCGACTCAACAGCAGTGGGTTTGGTTTTTGGTTGTTATGCCTGTTTCCATTCATAATCCCCATGCCACGCAAGTGTAGCTATTCTTCTGAATTATATCACCATAGATTAATTTTGCTTGCTTTACTCCATATAAATGGAATCGTCCATCAGCACTCTTCACCCTGAAAGGCATTACTGCTCCCCCTTCTGGTCAGTAGTATCCTCCAAAGACAATCCCTATTCTGACTTCTAGTATCATAGATTAGTTTTGCCATTTCTTAAATTTCATATTAAAGGAATTTTATAGTATGTCTTCTTTGAGTCTGGCTTCTGTCACTCAAGAGAGTTTTTGAGATTTGTCCATGTTGTTACACACATCAATAGCTCATTAATTTTTATTGAGGTGTAGAATTCTGTGGTTTGAATATACCACAAATTGTTTATCCATTGAACTGTTGATGGACATTTGAGCTGTTTGCAATTTGTATGTTCCCAGTGAAGATGTTATGGACATTCGTGTAATGTTTTAGTAGACACACTCAATTCTCTTGGTTATTGTTATATATGCCTATATAATGTTCTCAAATCACATAGGCTTTCATAATGCTTTCAACATTATTATGCTTTCAAACTGCATATAAGCCATAACCCGTTGCCATAGAGTCGATTCCAACTCATAGCAACCCTACAGGACAGAGTAGAGGTGCCCCATAGAGTTTCCAAGGAAGGCCTGGTAGATTCAAACTGACGACTTTTTGATTAGCAGACATAGCACTTAGCCACTACACCACCAGGGTTTCCACAACTCATAATATGAAGTTATTAATTACATATGTGTGTGTATGTATATGTGTGTGTGTGTGTCAAGTCAATTCCCACTCATAGGGACCCTATAGGACTGAGTGGAACTGCTCCATAGGGTTTCCAAGGTGTAATCTTCACAGGATCAGACCACCAGGTCTTCTCTCCTGCCCTGGGTCCCATAAATGTTAGGGCCAGGATTTTAACTGTTTTGTGCATTTCTGTATCCCCAGCACTTATAACCGTGCCTGGCACAGAGCAGGTGTTCAGTAAATAGTTGCTAAATGAATGAATTAAAAAAAAAAAAAAAACGGGCAACACACTCAACAGGGCCCCAGAAGAGCTTGGAAATGCTGTGGATTCTCTGTGTCAGGGTGAATCAAGGGGGTGGTCTCAGGGTCAGATGGGGACCAACTCTGCCTTGGGACGCCCTATGCAATATTTGAAGAGCCTCTTTTGCCTCCCAGCCCCTGCCCCCCAGTTGGAGTGTTTTATTCTTAGTAGTAAAAAGAGCCAAGTGCTTGGGAATCAAGGAGACCCGCACCCCACAACTCTCTCTGCCACCTGCTGGTTGTGTGTAACATATAGTCTCTCTGCTCTTCAATTTCCTTTCAAAAGGCTGTGAGAGGGGAGAATGTATGTGACTGACTCCATGCACGTGAAGGGCAAAGCCAGTCACTGTCTAATAGATACTTACCTCTGCAGCTGCCGCTGCGGCCACCACCATCAGCATGATAATCAAAGTGTCCAGGCAGTTTATGCCACACGGGGGAACCTCGGACGTGGCAGCCAGCATGATGGTTCTGTCTTCAAGCTCCCTCCCTTTCTGCTGTGGCTGTGATTCGGGTGAACGGCGCCCTCTGCTGGGCGCAAGGAGAAAGAACCTTTGGGGAAACCCACAGCTGCCCTGAACACTGAAAAGGTTCCCAGCAGATTAATGTCCTGCTTCAGTGGGTTGGAGAGGGATGCTGGTGAGCTACTTGGTTCGGGTGGACAGTTGAGACAGTGTTGGCAACTCCTGCCTGGAGGGGAGATGCGAGAGTAGAGGGGCTTAAAAGCTGGCAAAATGGTCACAAAAAGAGAGAGTAGAAGGAGGGAGCGGGCTGTTTCATGGTGGAGAAAGAATTGGAGTATGTAGCAAGTCGTGTATGGGTTTTTGTGTGAGAGACTGACTTGATTTGTAAACTTTCACTTAAAGCACAATAAAAATTATTTTAAAAAAACGATAATGACAAATATCATATGATCCCATATGAAATATCTAGAATAGGCAAATGTGTAGAGACCAAAATTCATTAGTGGTAACCAGGGGAAGTAGAGAGGGAGAAATGAGAGTTATTATTTAAGGGGCGCTGAGCTTCTGTTAAGGGAGATAGAAAAATTTGGAAACAAGAGTGGTGGAGGTTCCACAGCATGATGAATGTAATTAATGTCACTAAATTGTGTGGTGGCGTAGTGGTTAAGTGTTATGGCTGCTAACCAAAGGGTCGGCAGTTCAAATCCGCCAGGCGCTCCTTGGAAACTTTATAGGGCAGTTCTACCCTGTCCTATAGGATCACTATGAGTCGGACTCGACTCGATGGTAGTGGGTGGGTAAATTGTGCCCATAAAAAAATGTTGAAATGGCAACTGCTTTGTTGTATATGTTTTTACCACAATAAAATAATAATGTTGATGATAAAAAAAATAATAATAATGTCCTGTTTAAGATGAGAAGTACAGTTTCTACCCAAGGTGTGAGCGTGGAGATAAAGGAGCAGTACCAACTGCTCCTATGAGCCCCTCAACAACCACAATAGCAATAGAAATAACAATAACATTTATATAAAACTTGTATTCCAGGTACCCTTCTACGCACTTTACAGATATTAACTCATTTACTCCCCCATTTTACGTACATGAAAACTGAGGCACTTAGGGATTAAATGACTTGTCCAAGTCCTCTTGTCTGGAAGTGCTGGGATTTGAACCTATGCCCTGTCCCATGATTCCTTGGTGGATCATTTTAGTGGGAGGCAGGAAGGTAGGCTCTGCCTTTAGCCGGAAAGGAGTTGGCAGCGTGGAGTTCCCCAGTGACCTTGGAACTGGACGTGCAGGGTGTGAGCTGCCAAAGGGGCTTCCCAGGGTGACTGCCCCACTCTCTCAGCAGCAGGGCCATCACCCAGCGGACCTCAGGGCCACTGTCTGTCTGGCTGCCCCTCAGCAGCTCCCTGACCAGGTCTTCTCACTGCATCCCTTTATGGGCCCCAGTGATTAAAGAAGTGCCTTGTCCAGCATCAAGGCTCAGCTACTCACCCACCTTCTGGGGATGAGAGTCATCCCCTTTGGGACCTTCAAGAGCCTGAGTAAGGTCCTTGGTGGAGGTGGGTCCCAGCTGCAGCCCCTTGGGAGGAACAAGGATTGTTAAGCTTGTGACAACAGAAAGGCATGGCCTGAAGTGAGGCCTGAGAGTCCCTTCTCTTGGAGCCTCTATCATTCCATCTATAAAAAACAATAGAAGTGAGTTAAGGCAATTTTGAAACACTCTGTGTTTGAGAGTAGTTAGACACTTTAGAAAGATGAGGCCAAGGGGGCAGGTTTCTGGGCACCCCAACCAAAGTTCCACTCTTATTATCTTTTCTGTTGAATTTGGATCCTGTGACTCTAGGTAATAAAAGCCTGGGGGGAAAAAATCACTTAATACAATGAGCCCTAGTGGTCCTTTCAGCCCCAACCTGCCATCCTAGACTGAACCCTTTAGCCTCGACCACGTTCCCCCTCATCATCCCCTATAGATTGGAGGGTTAGCTTGGAAGCATCTGCAAAAATGGGTGATCAAGAAAGTAAGTTTTAGCGTTGTTAGGGGCAAAAAAAATAGAATTACCAATGCCCATGGGTGGTAGTGAGATTAAACAACACATCCAACTGTGGGATGCCATTATGAAAAGGTGTTAATACAAAATGTGTGTGTAAATGCATAGGAGAAAAAATATTGGAAGGATGTTCATGAAACTGCTCACAGTGATTACTTCCAGGCAGTAAAATTTAAGTGGGAAGATGAGTCCATGATCATGTTTTGTTTTATATATTTGTGTATGCATGGGTCCTTTTTGAGAATGTACTCAGTTACTATACAGTCATGGATTGAACTGTGTACCCCAAAAATACGTGTCAACTTGGTTAGGCCATGAGTCCCAGAATTCTGTGATTGTCCACCGCTTTGTCATGTGATGTGATTTTCCTATGTGTCGTAAATCCTACCTCTGTGGTGTTAATGCTCCACTTGACTGTGTGGATCATAACAAATTATGGATACCATTGCAGAGAATGGGAATCCCACAACACTTAATAATGCTCATGAAGAATCTGTACATGGGGAGGGGGCCAAGATGGCTGACTAGGTAGACACTACCTCGGATCCCTCTTGCAACAAAGACTTGGAAAAACAAGTGAATCAATCACATACATGACAATCTACGAACCCTGAACAACAAACACAGATTTAAAGAGTTGACCTGAGTGACAGAGGTGGAGAACGAAAAACTACGGGGAAGCAGCGACTGTTTTCGGAGCCTGGAGCCAGCGTCCCAGTCAGGTAACCTTGGCCCCGGGCTTAGGACTGGGCGCAGGGGAGCTGAGCAGGACATCCTGTGAAGGTGCAAACAGGGGGCACAGCCCTACCCCCCGAACTGACTCTGGGAGGGGGCCCAGCCGGTCCGCGTGGGCAACCCAGCTGGTGGGAGAAGAAGTCCCAGGAGGCAGCGACTGGTTTTGGAGCCGTGAGTGCAGCATCCCAGCCGGGGAACCTTGATGCTGGCTTTGGATTGGCAGCGGAGGAACTGGCCGTGGCTTCTGCGGGCCAGACCTTCAGGGGCAATCTTTACCTAGCCAGCACACATAGGCGACACGTCCCTCAGGAATCTCTAAAATAGTCATCCCAAGCAAGATAAGCAACTTTGTCTATATTCTGGGGTGCTACTCTCTCCTGTTTTTCTGAACCCTCCCCTCCCCTTCCCAGGCGGCTTCATTAACATTGGAATTTCCTGAGCCAGAGGGAGAACGGCTCTCTGGCTTTTTTTTTCCCCTTTGTTTTTTTGGTCTTTTCCTAACCCATTCTTCTGGCCTGAGAGAAGCAACCACAAAAAACCCAGGGACCAAAAATCCTTCCCTATTGGACTAAAAACACAGAACTAACTCCAGCCAAGCATATGTGATCCATATCTCGGGCTTTCATCCCTACAGAGAACGAGGTGGCTATAATAATGCAAAGGCATTTCTGATAGGGATCTGACTGCATTTTTTTTTTTTTTAGCGGATTTACTGGAAGAAAAAGTTTCCCAGGTCTGATATCTCTGCGTATTGAACAGAGCCCTCACTGACCCACAACAGGGAACTGAGGGCTGAAGCTCCCCCCAGACCACCTAGCCTCCTGCCTTAGGGGTCTAAGGAGGGTGACACCTACCAATCTGTAGAGGTACTTGCATTGGTGGCCTAAGGTACAGCTGCAGAGCCCTCCCACCAAGGTGCCTTAGGAGTAGAGACACACCTATCTCACTGACACTTGGTGGAAGCCTGTCAGCATCCTGCCCCCTCCGGAGTGTGAACCCCAGCTGCTAATAGAATCTGGTGCACACAACTATCACCACTACTTCTCAAGGTGGATAGGTGTTAGGGTGCAGCACACACTTGATGACCCAAAATCCGATTCTACTCAAGAATAGTGAATAGACTCAGGCATATATATCTGGCAACAGCCCTAACCAGCTGGTAATAGGTCATAAGTAAGTCAAGGGCTACAACAATCAAGACAGCACAATCTAGTAGCCCATCCACGTATATTGAAAGAAAACAAAACAAGATAAGACTCAGTGAGCAAATATAGAATAAATCACTACAATATCTTAGTGCTGGCTCGGAGACAGCAGTCGATATCAAACCACATAAAGAAGCAGACCATGACAGCTTCTACAACCCCCCAAACAAAAGAATCAAAATCTTTCCCAAATGAAGATACAATCCTGGAATTATCAGATACAGAATGTAAAAAACTAATTTACAGAATGCTTCGAGACATCAGGGATGACCTCAGAAATGAAATAAAGCAAACTGCAGAAAAAGCCAAGGAACACACTGATAAAACTGTTGAAGAATTCAAAAAGATTATTCAAGAACATAGTGGAAAAATTAATAAGTTGCAAGAATCCATAGAGAGACAGCATGCAGAAATCCAAAAGATTAACAATAAAATTACAGAATTAGACAACTCTATAGGAAGTCAGAGGAGCAGACTCGAGCAATTAGAATGCAGACTGGGAAATCTGGAGACCAGGGAATTAACACCAATATAGCTGAAAAAAAATCAGATAAAAGAATTTAAAAAAATGAAGAAATCCTAACAATCAAGTGGGACTCTATCAAGAAGGATAATTTGCGTGTGATTGGAGTCCCAGAACAGGGAGGGAGGACAGAAGACACAGAGAGAATAGTTGAAGATCTGCTGACAGAAAACTTCCCTGACATCATGAAAGACGAAAGGATATCTATCCAAGATGCTCATCGAACCCCATTTAAGATTGATCCAAAAAGAAAAACACCAAGACATATTATCATCAAACTTGCCAAAACCAAAGATAAACAGAAAATTTTAAAAGCAGCCAGGGAGAAAAAAAAAAGGTCTCCTTCAAGGGAGAAACAATAAGATCAGACTACTCAGCAGAAACCATGCAGACAAGAAGGCAATGGGATGACATATACAGAGCACTGAAGGAGAAAAACTGCCAGCCAAGGACCATATACCCAGCAAAACTCTCTCTGAAATATGAAGGCGAAATTAAGATATTTACAGATAAACACAAGCTTAGAGAATTTGCAAAAACCAAACCAAAGCTACAAGAAATACTAAAGGAAATTGTTTGGTCAGAAAACCAATAATATCAGATACCAGCACAACACAAGGTCACAGAACAGAACATCCTGATATCAACTCAAATAGGGAAATCACAAAAACAAATTAAGATTATTTTTGAAAAGAAAAAAAAGCTCAAAACAGGGAATCATTGAAGTCAATATGTAAAAGATCACAATAATCAAAAAGAGGGACTAAATACAGGTGGCATAGAACTGCCATATGGAGAGGGATACAAGGCGATATAGGACAATAAAAGTTAGGTTTTTACTTAGAAAAATAGGGGTAAATATAAAGGTAACCACAAAGAGGTATAACAACTCCATAACTCAAAATAAAAACCAAGAAAAACGTAACAACTCAGCAAACATAAAGTCAAATACTATGAAAATGAGGATCACACAATTTACAAAGAAAAATGTCTCAGCACAAAAAAGTAAGGGGAAAAATGAAATTGTCAACAACACACATAAAAAGGCATCAAAATGACAACACTAAACACTTACTTATCTATAATTACGCTGAATGTAAACGGACTAAATGCACCAATAAAGAGACAGACAGTCTCAGACTGGATAAAGAAACACGATCCATCTATATGCTGCCTACAAGAGACACACCTTAGACTTAGAGACACAAACAAACTAAAACTCAAAGGATGGAAAAAAATATATCAAGAAAACAATAAGCAAAAAAGAAGAGGAGTAGCAATATTAATTTCTGACAAAATAGACTTTAAAGTTAAGTCCACCACAAAGGATAAAGAAGGACACTTTACATAATGATAAAAGGGACAATTGACCAGGAAGATATAACCATATTAAATATTTACGCACCCAATGACAGGGCTGCAAGATACATAAATCAAATTTTAACAGAACTGAAAAGTGAGATAGACACCTCCACAATTATAGTAGGAGACTTCAACACACCACTTTCGGAGAAGGACAGGACATCCAGTAAGAAGCTCAATAGAGACACGGAAGACCTAATTACAACAATCAACCAACTTGACCTCATGGACTTATACAGAACTCTCCACCCAACTGCTGCAAGGTATACTTTTTTTTCTAGCACACATGGAACATTCTCTAGAATACACCACATATTAGGTCATAAAACAAACCTTTGCAGAGTCCAAAACATCGAAATATTACAAAGCATCTTCTCAGACCACAAGGCCATAAAAGTGGAAATCAATAACAGAAAAATTAGGGAAAATAAATCAAATACTTGGAAACTGAACAATACCCTCCTGAAAAAAGACTGGGTTATAGAAGACATTAAGGAGGGAATAAGTAAATTCATAGAATACAATGAGAATGAAAACATTTCCTATCAAAACCTCTGGGACACAGCAAGAGCAGTGCTCAGAGGCCAATTTATATCGATAAATGCACACATACAAAAAGAAGAAAGAGCCAAAAGCAGAGAACTGTCTCTACAACTTGAACAAATAGAAAGTGAGCAACAAAAGAATCCATCAGGCACCAGAAGAAAACAAACTAAAAAAATTAGAGCTGAACTAAATGAATTAACAAGTGAGAGCAGAAAATCAATTGAAAGAATTAACAAAGCCAAAAGATGGTTCTTTGAAAAAATTAACAAAATTGATAAACCATTGGCCAGACTGACTAAAGAAATACAGCAAAGGAAACAAATAACCCAAATAAGAAACGAGAAGGGCCACATCACAACAGACCCAACTGAAATTAAAAGAATCATATCATATTATTATGAAAAATTGTACTCTAACAAATTTGAAAACCTAGAAGAAATGGATGAATTCCTGGAAAAACACTACCTACCTAAACTAACACATTCAGAAGTAGAACAACTAAACAGAACCATAACAAAAAAAGATTGAAACGGTAATCAAAAAACTCCCAAAAAAAAAAGCCCTGGCCCGGATGGCTATACTGCAGAGTTCTACCAAACTTTCAGAGAAGAGTTAACACCACTACTACTAAAGGTATTTCAAAGCATAGAAAATGACGGAATACTACCTAACTCATTCTATGAAGCCACCATATCCCTGATACCAAAACCAGGTAAAGACATCACAAAAAAAGAAAATTAAAGACCTATATCCCTCATGAACATAGATGCAAAAATCCTCAACAAAATTCTAGCCAGTAGAATTCAAAAACATATCAAAAAAATAATTCACCACGATCAAGTGGGATTTATACCAGGTATGCAAGGCTGGTTTAATATTAGAAAAACCATTAGTGTAATCCACCACGTAAATAAAACAAAAGACAAAAACCACATGATCTTATCAATTGATGCAGAAAAGGCATTTGACAAAGTCCAACACCCATTTATGATAAAAACTCTCACCAAAATAGGAACCGAAGGAAAATTCCTCAACATAATAAAGGACATCTATACAAAGCCAACAGCCAATATCACTCTAAATGGAGAGAACCTGAAAGCATTTCCCTTGAGAACGGGAACCAGACAAGGATGCCCTTTATCACCGCTCTTATTCAGCCTTGTGCAAGAAGTCCTAGCCAGACCAATTAGGCTAGACAAAGAAATAAAGGGCATCCGGATTGGCAAGGAGGAAGTAAAATTATCTCTATTTGCAGATGACATGATCTTATACAGAGAAAACCCTGAGGAATCCTCCAGAAAACTACTGAAACTAATAGAAGAGTTTGGCAGAGTCTCAGGTTATAAGATAAACATACAAAAATCACTTGGATTCCTCTACATCAACAAAAAGAACATCGAAGAGGAAATAACCAAATCAATACCATTCACAGTAGCCCCCAAGAAGATAAAATACTTAGGAATAAATCTTACCAAAGATGTAAAAGACCTGTACAAAGAAAACTACAAAGCACTACTACAAGAAATTAAACAGGACATACTTAAGTGGAAAAACATACCTTGCTCATGGATAGGAAGACTTAACATAGTAAAAATGTCTATTCTACCAAAAGCCATATGTACATACAATGCACTTCTGATCCAAATTCCAATGTCATTTTTTAATGTGATAGAGAAACAAATCACAAACTTCATATGGAAGGGAAAGAAGCCTCGGATAAGTAAAGCATTACTGAAAAAGAAGAAGAAAGTGGGAGGCCTCACTCTACCTGATTTCAGAACCTATTATACAGCCACAGTAGTCAAAACAGCCTGGTACTAGTACAAAAACAGACACATAGACCAATGGAACAGAATTGAGAACCCAGATATAAATCCATCCACATATGAGCAGCTGATATTTGACAAAGGCCCAGTGGCAGTTAATTGGGGAAAAGATAGTCTTTTCAACAAATGGTGCTGGCATAACTGGATATCCATTTGCAAAAAAATGAAACAGGACCCATACCTCACACCATGCACAAAAACTAACTCCAAGTGGATCAAAGACCTAAACATAAAGACTAAAACGAAAAAGATCATGGAAGAAAAATAGGAACAACGTTAGGGGCCCTAATAAGGCATAAACAGAATACAAAACATTACTAAAATGACAAAGAGAAACCAGATAACTGGGAGCTCCTGAAAAACAAACACGTATGCTCATCTAAAAAAAAAAAAAAAAGACTTCACCAAAAGAGTAAAAAGACCACCTACAGACTGGGAAAGAATTTTCAGCTATGACATCTCCGACCAGCACCTGATCTCTAAAATCTATATGATTCTGTCAAAACTCAACCACAAAAAGACAAACAACCCAATCAAGAAGTGGGCAAAGGATATGAACACGCACTTCACTAAAGAAGATATTCAGGCAGCTAACAGATACATGAGAAAATGCTCTCGATCATTAGCCATTAGAGAAATGCAAATTAAAACTACAATGAGATTCCATCTCACACCAAAAAGGCTGGCATTAATCCAAAAACCACAAAATAATAAATGTTGGAGAGGCTGTGGAGAGATTGGAACTCTTATACACTGCTGGTGAGAATGTAAAATGGTACAATCACTTTGGAAATCTATCTGGCGTTACCTTAAACAGTTAGAAATAGAGCTACCATACAACCCAGAAATCCCACTCCTCGGAATATACCCTAGAGAAATAAGAGCCTTTACACAAACAGATATATGCACACCCATGTTTATTGCAGCTCTGTTTACAATAGCAAAAAGCTGGAAGCACCCAAGTTGTCCATCAAAGATTGAATGGTTAAATAAATTGTGGTATATTCATACAATGGAGTACTACACATCGATAAAGAACAGTGATGAATCTGTGAAACATTTCATAACATGGAGGAACCTGGAAGGCATTATGCTGAGCGAAATTAGTCAGAGGCAAAAGGACAAATATTGTATAAGACCACTATTATAAGATCTTGAGAAATAGTATAAACTGAGAAGAACGCTTACTTTTGTGGTTACGAGGGGGGGCGGGAGGGAGGGGGGCGGGAGGGAGGTTGGGAGAGGGTTTTTTACTGATTAATTAGTAGATAAGAACTGCTTTAGGTGAAGGGAAGGACAACACTCAATACATGCAAGGTCAGCTCAACTGGACTGGACCAAAAGCAAAGATGTTTCCGGGATAAACTGAATGCTTCAACGGTCAGCGGAGCAAGGGCGGGGGTTTGGGGACCATAGTTTAAGGGGACTTCTAAGTCAATTGGCATAATAACTCTATTATGAAAACATTCTGCATCCCACTTGAAATGTGGCATCTGGGGTCTTAAATGCTAACAAGCAGCCATTTAAGATGCATCAATTGGTCTCAACCCACCTGGATCAAAGGAGAACGAAGAATACCAAGGTCACACGACAACTAAGAGCCCAGGAGACAGAAAGGGCCACATGAACCAGAGACCTACATCATCCTGAGACCAGAAGAACTAGTTGGTGCCCGGCCACAACCGATGACTGCCCTGACAGGGAACACAACAGAGAACCCCTGAGGGAGCAGGAGATCAGTGGCATGCAGACACCAAATTCTCATAAAAAGACCATACTTAATGGTCTGACTGAGATTAGAGGAATCCTGGCGGTCATGGTCCCCAAACCTTCTGTTGGCTCAGGACAGGAACCATCCCGGAAGACAACTCATCAGACACAAAAGGGACTGGACAGTGGGTAGGAGAGAGATGCTGATGAAGAGTGAGCTATTTATATCAGGTGGACACTTGAGACTGTGTTGGCATCTCCTGTCTGGAGGGGGGATGGGAGGATAGAGAGAGTTGGAAGGTGGCAAAATTGTCACGAAAGGAGAGACCAGAAGGGCTGACTCATTAGGGGGAGAGCAAGTGGGAGTACGAAGTAAGGTGTATATAAACTTATATGTGACAGTCTGACTTGATTTGTAAAAGTTCACTTAAAGCTCAATAAAAGTTAATAAAAAAAAAAAGAATCTGTACATGGATCAAGAGGCAGTGGTTTGGACAGAACTAGGGGATATCGATTGGTTTAAAGTCAGGAAAGGTGTGGGTCAGGGTTGTATCTTTCACCATACCTATTCAATCTGTATGCTGAGCAAATAATCTGAGAAGCTGGACTATATGAAGAACGGGACATCAGGATTGGAGGAAGACTCATTAACAACCTGCATTATGCAGATGACACAACCTTGCTTGCTAAAAGTGAAGAGGACTTGAAGCACTTACTGAAGAAGATCAAAGACCACAGTCTTCAGTATGGATTACACCTCGAAATAAAGAAAAAAAAAAATTCTTACATCAAAGTACAAAAATTAGTTGGATTCCTCTACACCAACAAAGAGAACACTGAAGAGGAAATCACCAAATCAATACCATTTACAGTAGCCCCGAAGAACATAAAATACTTAGGAATAAATCTAGCCAGAGACTGAAAAGACCTATACAAAGAAAACTACAAGACACTACTGCAAGAAACCAAAAGAGACCCACATAAGTGGAAAAACATAACTTGTTCATGGATTGGAGGGCTCAACATTGTAAAAATGTCTATTCTACTGAAAGCGGTCTATAGATACAGTGCAATGCCGAAACAAATTCCAATGACATTTTTTAATGAGATGGAGAAACAAATCACCAACTTCACATGGAAGGGAAAGAGGATATGGATAAGTAAAGCATTACTGAAAAAGAAGAACAAAGTGGGAGGCTTCACTCTACCTGATTTTAGAACATATTATACCTCCACAGTACTCAAAACAGCCTGGTACTGGTACAACAGATACATAGACTAATGGGACAGAATTGAGAATCCAGACATAAATCCATCCATATAGGAGCAGGTGATATTTGACAAGGTCCAAAGTCCATTAAATGGGGAAAAGATACTCTTTTTAACAAATGGTGCTGGCATAACTAGATATCCATCTGCAAAAAAATGAAGCAAGACCCATACCTCACACCATGCACAAAAACTAAGTCAAAATGGATCAAAGGCCTAAATATAAAATCTAAAACGACAAAGATCATGTAAGAAAAAATAGTGACAATGCTAGGAGCCCTAATACATGGCATAAACAGTATTATTATGATTATGCACTAACACCAGACGAGAAACTAGATAACTGGAAGCTCCTAAAAATCAAACTCCTATGCTCATTCAAAGATTTCACCAAAAGAGTAAAAAGATTACCTACAGACTGGGAAAAAGTTTTTAGCTATGACATTTCCAATCAGCTTCTGATCTCTAAAATCTACATGATACTGCAAAAACTCAACCAAGGGGGCCAAGATGGCGGACTAGGTGGACGCTACCGCGGATCCCTCTTGCAACAAAGACTCGGAAAAACAAGGGAATCGATCACATACATAACAATCTACGAACTCTGAACAACAAGCACAGACTTAGAGACGGAAAACGAATAAATACGGGCAGACAGCGACTGTTTTCAGAACTAGGAGCCAGCGCACCAGGCAGGTGACCTTCGGAGCTCGATCTGGGGCAGAGCCCAGGGGGGCAGACGGCACAGAAAGGGGGCCCACCCCTTCCCCCCCGAACCCATCCTGGGAGGAAGTCTAGCAGGTTGGCGCGGGCGGCGTAGGGGCGCAGCCGGAGGGAGAAGCACCCGGGAGGCAGTGACTGATCTGGGAGGGGGGAGAACAGCGTCCCAGCTGGGGTGCCGTCCCGCCGGGAGTTAGGCGAGAAGCCGCCGGGGCGCGAGCGGGGGGGGGGGGTCAACTATATTTCCCTAAAGTGACCCCAGGGCGGGGCCCACACGTTCGTGCGGGAGGACGCACACCCAGTCCGCGCGTGTGGTGCGGCACACCAGAGGGAGAAATCCCCGGAAGTGTCTGGTCTCAAAGCAGGGAAAGCAGCATCCCAGACGAGGAGCCATTCCGCTGGGATCTGGGCGCGCGCGCGCGGGCAGGGCATGAGCGCGGGGTCCATTTTTATTACCCTGAATTGACCCAGGGGGCGGGACCACCTGGTCGTGCGAGTGACACCCTCCCAGTTTGCGCGAGAGGTGTGGCACACCGGAAGGAGAAGTCCCCGGGAGGAAGTGATTGGTCCCAAAGCGCAGAAAGTAGTGTCCCAGATGGGGTGCTGTCCTGCCGGGACTTGGGCGCGCGCACGAGCGGGGCGTGAGCGCGGAGTCCATTTTTATTGCCCTGAATTGACCCAGGGGGCGGGCCCACCTGGCCGTGCAGGTGACGCCAACCCAGTTCGCGCGAGAGGTGTGGCGCTCTGGAAGGAGAAGTCCCCGGGAGGAAGTGACTGGTTTCCGAGCAAGGAAAGCAGTGTCCTAGCCAGGGACCCGTCCAGCCCGGATTTTGGCGAACGGGGGCGGAGCGTGAAAGTGGTGTTCAGCTCTATATTCTGTGGTGCTACACTCCTAGCTCTCAGATCCCTCCCCCACCCTCCCCAGGTGACCCCATTAACATCCGAATACCCGGAGCCAGAGAGAGAATTCAGATAGGGAACTGACTGCATTTTTTTTTAGCTGACTACTTGGAAAATCTAGTTTCCCAGTGATGGCTCAGAGACAGCAGTCCATATCAAACCACATAAAGAAACAGACCATGACAGCTTCTCCAACCCCCCAAACAAAAGAATCAAAATCTTTCCCAAATGAAGATACAATCCTGGAATTATCAGATACAGAATATAAAAAACTAATTTACAGAATGCTTAAAGATATCACAAATGAAATTAGGATAAATGCAGAAAAAGCCAAGGAACACACTGATAAAACTGTTGAAGAACTCAAAAAGGTTATTCAAGAACATAGTGGAAAAATCAATAAGTTGCAAGAATCCATAGAGAGACAGCATGTAGAAATCCAAAAGATTAACAATAAAATTACAGAATTAGACAACACAATAGAAAGTCAGAGGAGCAGACTCGAGCAATTAGAATGTAGACTGGGACATCTGGAGGACCAGGGAAACAACACCAACATAGCTGAAAAAAAATCAGATAAAAGAATTTAAAAAAATGAAGAAACCCTAAGAATCATGTGGGACTCTATCAAGAAGGATAACTTGCGAGCGATTGGAGTCCCAGAACAGGGAGGGGGGACAGAAAACACAGAGAAAATAGTTGAAGAACTCCTGACAGAAAACTTCCCTGACATCACGAAAGACGAAAGGATATCTATCCAAGATGCTCATCGAACCCAATTTAAGATTGATCCAAAAAGAAAAACACCAAGACATATCATCATCAAACTTGCCAAAACCAAAGACAAACAGAAAATTTTAAAAGCAGCCAGGGAGAAAAGAAAGGTTTCCTTCAAGGGAGAATCAATAAGAATAAGTTCAGACTACTCAGCAGAAACCATGCAGGCAAGAAGGGAATGGGACGACATATACAGAGCACTGAACGAGAAAAACTGCCAACCAAGGATCATATATCCAGCAAAACTCTCTCTGAAATATGAAGGAGAAATTAAGGTATTTACAGATAAACACAAGTTTAGAGAATTTGCAAAAACTAAACCAAGACTGCAAGAAATGCTAAAGGAGATTGTTTGGCCGGATGACCAATAATATCAGGTACCAGCACAATACAAGGTCACAAAACAGAACGTCCTGATATCAACGCAACTCAAACAGGGAAAGCACAAAAACAAACAAATTAAGATTAATTCTAAAAAATAAATAAATAAACAAAATAATACACACAACAGGAAATCATGGAAATCAATAGATAAACGATCAAAATAATCAAAAAGAGGGACTAAATAGAGGAGGCATTGAACTGCCAGATGGAGACTGATACAAGGCCAAATAGAAGGATACAAGTTAGGTTTTTACTTAGAAAAATAGGGGTAAATAAAAAGGTAACCACAAAAAGGAATATCAATTCCATAACTCAAGAAAAAAGCCAAGAAAAACGTAACGACTCAATAAACACAAAGTTAAACATTATGAAAATGAGGATCTCACAAGCTACTAAGAAAAACGTCTCAGCACAAAAAAGCATGTTGAAAAATGAAATGGCCAACAACACACATGAAAAGGCATCAAAATGACAGCACTAAAAACTTACTTATCTATAATTACGCTGAATGTAAATGGACTAAATGCACCAATAAAGAGACAGAGAGTCACGGACTGGATAAAAAAACACGATCCATCTATATGCTGCCTACAAGAGACACACCTTAGACTTAGAGACACAAACAAACTAAAACTCAAAGGGTGGAAAAAAATATATCAAGCAAACAATAAGCAAAAAAGAAGAGGAGTAGCAATATTAATTTCTGACAAAATAGACTTTAGACTTAAATCCACCACAAAGGATAAAGAAGGACACTATATAATGATAAAAGGGACAATTGATCAGGAAGACATAACCATATTAAATATTTACGCACCTAATGACAGGGCTGCAAGATACATAAATCAAATTTTAACAGAATTGAAAAGTGAGATAGACACCTCCACATATATAGTAGGAGACTTCAACACACCACTTTCGGAGAAGGACAGGACATCCAGTAAGAAGCCCAATAGAGACACGGAAGACCTACTTACAACAATCAACCAACTTGACCTCATTGACTTATACAGAACTCTCCACCCAACTGCTGCAAAATATACTTTTTTTTCTAGCGCACATGGAACATTCTCTAGAATAGACCACATATTAGGGCATAAAACAAATCTTTCCAGAATCTAAAACATCGAAATATTACAAAGCATCTTCTCAGACCACAAGGCAATGAAGCTAGAAATCAATAACAGAAAAACTAGGGAAAAGAAGTCAAATACTTGGAAAATGAACAATACCCTCCTGAAAAAGGACTGGGTTATAGAAGACATCAAGGAGGGAATAAGGAAATTCTTAGAAAGCAACGAGAATGAAAATACTTCCTATCAAAACCTCTGGGACACAGCAAAAGCAGTGCTCAGAGGTCAATTTATATCGATAAATGCACACATACAAAAAGAAGGAAGAGCCAAAATCAGAGAACTGTCCCTACAACTTGAACAAATAGAAAGTGAGCAACAAAAGAATCCATCAGGCACCCGAAGAAAACAAATAATAAAAATTAGAGCTGAACTAAACGAATTAGAGAACAGAAAAACAATTGAAAGAATTAACAAAGCCAAAAGCTGGTTCTTTGAAAAAATTAACAAAATTGATAAACCATTGGCTAGACTGACTAAAGAAAAACAGGAAAGGAAACTAATAACCCGAATAAGAAACGAGAAGGACCACATCACAACAGAACCAAATGAAATCCAAAGAATCATATCAGATTACTACATAAAATTGTACTCTAACAAATTTGAAAACCTAGAAGAAATGGATAAATTCTTAGAACAATACTACTTACCTAAACTAACACATTCAGAAGTAGAACAACTAAACAGACCCATAACAAAAAAAGAGATTGAAACGGTAATCAAAAAACTCCCAACAAAAAAAAGTCCTGGCCCAGATGGCTTCACTGCAGAGTTCTACCAAACCTTCAGAGAAGACTTAACACCATTACTATTGAAGGTATTTCAAAGTATAGAAAAAGACGGAATACTACCCAACTCGTTCTATGAAGCTACCATCTCCCTGATACCAAAACCAGGTAAAGACATTACAAAAAAAGAAAATTTTAGACCTATATCCCTCATGAACATAGATGCAAAAATCCTTAACAAAATTCTAGCCAATAGAATCCAACAACACATCAAAAAAATAATACACCCTGATCAAGTGGGATTTATACCAGGTATGCAAGGCTGGTTTAATATCAGAAAAACCATTAATGTAATCCATCACATAAATAAAACAAAAGATAAAAACCACATGATCTTATCAATAGATGCAGAAAAGGCATTTGACAAAGTTCAACACCCATTTATGATAAAAACTCTAACCAAAATAGGAATTGAAGGAAAATTCCTCAACATAATAAAGGGCATCTATGCAAAGCCAATAGCCAATATCACTCTAAATGGAGAGAACCTGAAAGCATTTCCCTTGAGAACGGGAACCAGACAAGGATGCCCTTTATCACCGCTCTTATTCAACATCGTACTTGAAGTCCTAGACAGGGCACTTAGGCTAGACAAAGAAATAAAGGGTATCCAGATTGGTAAGGAGGAAGTAAAGCTATCACTATTTGCAGATGACATGATCGTATATATGGAAAACCCTAAGAAATCCTCCAGAAAACTACTGAAACTAATAGAAGAGTTTGGAAGAGTCTCAGGATATAAAATAAACATACAAAAATCACTTGGATTCCTCTACATCAACAAAAAGAACACCGAAGAGGAAATAACCAAATCAATACCATTCACAGTAGCCCCCAAGAAGATAAAATACTTAGGAATAAATCTTACCAAGGATGTAAAAGACCTATACAAAGAAAACTATAAAACTCTGCTACAAGAAATTCAAAAGGACACACTTAAATGGAAAAACATACCCTGCTCATGGATAGGAAGACTTAACATAGTAAAAATGTCTATTCTACCAAAAGCCATTTATACATACAACGCACTTCCAATCCAAATACCAATGTCATACTTTAAGGGAATAGAGAAACAAATCACTAATTTCATATGGAAAGGAAAGAACCCCCGGATAAGCAAAACATTACTGAAAAAGAAGAAGAAAGTGGGAGGTCTCACCCTACCTGATTTCAGAACCTATTATATAGCTACAGTAGTCAAAACAGACTGGTACTGGTACAACAACAGGCACATAGACCAATGGAACAGAATTGAGAATCCAGATATAAATCCATCCATTTATGAGCAGCTGATATTTGACAAAGGACCAGTGTCAGTCAATTGGGGAAATAATAGTCTTTTTAACAAATGGTGCTGGCATACCTGGATATCCATTTGCAAAAGAATGAAACAGGACCCATACCTCACACCATGCACAAAAACTAACTCCAAGTGGATCAAAGACCTAAACATAAAGACTAAAACGATAAAAATCATGGAAGAAAAAATAGGATCTACCCTAGGAGCCCTAATACAGGGCATAAACAGAATACAAAACATTACCAAAAATGATGAAGAGAAACCAGATAACTGGGAGCTCCTAAAAATCAAACACCTATGCTCATCTAAAGACTTCACCAAAAGAGTAAAAAGACCACCTACAGACTGGGAAAGAATATTCAGCTATGACATCTCAGACCAGCGCCTGATCTCTAAAATCTACATGACTCTCTCAAAACTCAACCACAAAAAGACAAACAACCCAATCAAGAAGTGGGCAAAGGATATGAACACACATTTCACTAAGGAAGATATTCAGGCAGCCAACAGATACATGAGAAAATGCTCTCGATCATTAGCCATTAGAGAAATGCAAATTAAAACTACGATGAGATTCCATCTGACACCAACTAGACTGGCATTAATTCAAAAAACACAAAATAATAAATGTTGGAGAGGCTGCGGAGAGACTGGAACTCTCATACACTGCTGGTGGGATTGTAAAATGGTACAACCACTTTGGAAATCCATCTGGCGTTATCTTAAACAGTTAGAAATAGAACTACCATACAACCCAGAAATCCCACTCCTCGGAATATACCCTAAAGATATAAGACCCTTCACACAAACAGATATATGCACACCCATGTTTATTGCAGCTCTGTTTACAATAGCAAAAAGCTGGAAGCAACCAAGATGTCCATCAACGGACGAATGGGTAAATAAATTGCGGTAAAGAACAGTGACGAATCTCTGAAACATTTCATAACATGGAGGAATCTGGAAGGCATTACGCTGAGCGAAATGAGTCAGTTGCAAAAGGACAAATATTGTATAAGACTACTATTATAAGATCTTGAGAAATAGAAAAAACGGAAAAGAACACATACTTTTGTGGTTACTAAGGGGGGAGGGAGGGAGGGAGGGAGGGAGAGGGCTTTTTATTGATCAATCTGTAGATGGGACCTGCTTTGGGTGAAGGGAAAGACAACACTCAAAACAAGGAAGGTCAGCCTAATTGGACTGGATTAAAAGTAAAGAGGTTTCCGAGATAAAATGAAAGCTTCAAAGGTCAGCGAAGCAGGGGCTGGGGTCTGGGGAACTTGGTTTGAGGGGACTTCTAAGTCAATGGGCAAAACAATTCTATTATGAAAACACTCTGCATCCCACTTTGAATTGTGGCACCTGGGGTCCTAAATGCCAACAAGCAGCCATCTAAAATACATTAATTGGTCTCAACCCACCGGGAGCAAAGGCAAAGGAAGAACACCAAGGTCACACGACAACTAAGAACCCAAGAGACAGAAAGGGCCACTTGAACCAGAGACCTACATTATCCTGAGACCAGAAGAACTAGTTGGTGCCCGGCCACAATCGATGTCTGCCCTGTCAGGGAACACAACAGACAACTCCTGAGGGAGCAGGAGACCAATGGGATGCAGACCCCAAATTCTCATAAAAAGACCACACCTAATGGTATGATTGTGACTAGAGGAATCCCAGAGACAATGCTCCCCAGAACTTCTGATGGCACAGGACAGGAACCATCCCCGAAGACAAATCATCAGGCATGAAAAGGACTGGTCAGTGCGGGGGAGAGAGATACTGATGAAGAGTGAGCTAATTAAATCAGGTGGACACGGGAGAGTGTGTTGGCAACTCTTGACTGGAGGGGGGATGGGAAGATAGAGAGAGAGGGAAGATGGTAAAATTGGCACGAAACGAGAGACTGTAAGGGTTGGCTCAATAGGGGGAGAGCAAGTGGGAGAAGGGAGTAAGATGTATGTAAACCTACATGTGACAGACTGATTGGAATGGTAAATGTTCACTTGAAGCTTAATAAAAAAAAAAAAAAACTCAACCAAGAAAAGACAAATAACCCAATTAAATAATGGGCAAAGGAAATGAACAAGCTCTACACCAAAGAAGACATTCAGGCAGCTAACAGGTACATAAGGAAATGCTCACGATCATTAGCCATTAGAGAAACGCAAATTGAAGCTGCAATGAGATACCATCTCACACCAACAAGGCTGGCATCAATCCAAAAAACACAAAATAATAAGTGTTGGAGAGGTTGAGGAGAGACTGAAACACTTACACACTGTGGGAATGTAAAATGATACAACCATTTTGGAAATCAATTTGGCTAAAAAAGCTAGAAATAGAACCGCCATACTATCCAGCAATCCTACTCCTTGGAATATATCCTAGAGAAATAAGAGCCTTTACATGGACAGATATATACACACCCATGTTCACTGCAGCACTATGTACAATAGCAAAAAGATGGAAACAACCAAGGTGCCCATCCACAGATGAATGGATAAATTATGGTATATTCACAGGGTGGAATACTATGTATTGATAAAGAACAATGTTGAATCTGTGAAACATTTCTTAACACAGAGGAATCTGGAAGGGATTGTGCTCAGTGAAATTAGTCAATTGTGAAAGGACAAATATTGTATGAGGCTACTATTATAAAAACTGAAGAAATAGTTTAAACACAGAAGAAAATATTCTTTGATGGTTACGAGGGTGGGGAGGAAGGGAGGGAGGGGTATTCACTAATTAGATAGGCAAGAACTATTTTAGGTGAAGGGAAAGACAACACACAACACAGGAGAGGTCAGTACAACTGGACTAAACCAAAATCAAAGAAGTTTCCTGAATAAACTGAATGCTTTGAAGGCCAGAGTAGCAGGGATGGGGGTCTGGTGACCATGGTTTGAGGGGACAGCTAGGTCAATTGGCATAAAATCTATTAAGACAACATTCTTCTTCCCACTTTGGAGGGTGGTGTCTTGGATCTTAAAAGCTAGTGAGCTGCCATCTAAGATGCATCAACTGGTATCGACATACCTGGAGCAAAGGAGAATGAAGAACACCAAAGACAAAAGGTAATTATAAGCCCAAGAGACAGATAGGGCCACATAAATCAGAGACTACGTCGGCATAAGACCAGAAGAACTAGATGGTGTCCAGCTACAACTGATGACTTTTCTGACAAGGACCATAACAAAAAATCCCTGATAGACCAGGAGAGCACTGGGATGTAGACCTCAAATTCTCAAAAAAAGACCAGACTTAATGGTCTGACTGAGACTAGAAGGACCCAGAGGTCATGATCCCTAGATCTTCTGTTAGCCCAAGACAGGAACCATTCCCAAAGCCAACTCTTCAGACAGGGATTGGACTGGATTATAAAATAAAAAATGATACTGGTGAGGAGTGAGCTTCTTTTATCAAGTAGACACATGAGACCATGTGGGCAGCTCCTGTTTGGAGGGGCGATGAGAAGGCAGATGGGGACAGAAGCTGGCTGAATGGACACAGGGAATACAGGGTAGAGAGAAGGAGTGTCCTGTCTCACTAGAGAGACAGCAACTAGGAGTACATAGCAAGGTGTATATAAATGTTTGTATGAGAGACTGACTTGATTTGTAAACTTTTACTTAAAGCACAATAAAAATTTTAAAAAAAACTACACTGGGGAAATCAATAAGTGGTGACTGGGAAATGGATATTATGAAATATTTCTTTAAGTGAGAATTTTTTACATACAAGAGTAAGACAAAGGTCCACTAAAACTGCTAGTACATTCCATGGGAAATTGTTCAATAAAATCTCATCGTAATTGTTTTCCTTCCAAAGTCTTTTCTCAGCTTCTCTGACCTTGATGGCTCATCACTCTTCTCCATTCACCTATTAAGTACCCTGGCCTTCCAGTTCCACTCTCCCCTACATCAGGCCCTCTCTCTTCACCAACCTTTATGTTCTTCTCCTATATTGTTAGAAAAACACTGGTCTCCCAGGTCCATTCCTCAAGCTTCATATTTAAACCTACCCTGACTTGAACAAACAGTAAATAAACATTGTTTTTACCATAATCAAAACTCTTAAGACAGCAGTTACTTACACACACACACACATTTATGGTAACTGTCAAGAACTGTAAAGAATCCAAGACAGTTTCATAGATGCTGATAGAAGACAGGAGACTCCTGGGTCAGAGACAAAGGGCTTTATTGCTCACTAGGCAGCTTCAGGTACATGTTCTCACAGGGTTTCCTTGACACCCTGTTATGGATTGAATCGTGTCCTCCAGAAACCTGTGTTGGAATTTTAGCCCCTATACGTGTGGATACAATCCCATTTGGGAACAAGGCTTTCCTTATGTTAACGAGGCCATATCAGTGTAGGGTGTGTCTTAAGGCAATCACTTTTTAGATAGAAAAGGAGCACATTAGGCACAGAAGAAAGCAAGAAAAAATGGGGGAAGATTGATGTCACATGGAGATCACCAAGGAAATGAGAAGCTGAAGCTGAAAAGAGAAAAGCACCTGACTCCAGTGCAGACAGAGACAGAAAATCTTCGCCTAGAGCCAATGCCCTGACTTCGGACTTCTAGCCTTCTACCTATGAGAAAAAAAAAAAAAATTCTCTTCATTAAAGCCACCCACTTGTGGTATTTCTGTTACAGTAGCACTACGAAACTAAGACACCCCCCCCCCAATACCCACAATGGGGCATGGCAGGCAGAAAGGCCAAGGCAGATGCTGCACATACCAAAACAAACAAACAAACCCACTGCCATCAAGTCAATTCCAACTCATAGCAACCCTATACACATACAGTTTGAATCACTGCTGAGGAAACTTGAACTTAGGAAACCCTGTATTTTAAAGGCGGCTGCTAGATCTCCTATACTACCTTAAATTTCAGAGGGAGGCATTCTCTTTATTTCTATCTCCATTTTCTAAGCCTGTTTGTTATACAGAGTTCTTTTAGAGCAGGGATCCCAAACTCAAACACCCACATGCATGTATGAGAAAAGAGGGCAGGAGACCAAGTGAAAGATAAGGAGGAGTGAGGGAAACTTCAGTCATAGCCCAGCTGCAGCCATGGAGATGTGGGGGACCCCTGTGTTCAGCCTCCACATGTTGGGCCGTTTTCCTCTCAGTCTCCCCACATGGCAGTTGCAGGCACACACACACACACACACACACACACACTAACTACACCATTGGGATGGTGTCAGAGGAGGAGAGTAGAGGGGACAAGGGGAAAAGAAGAAAGAAGGTAGAGGCAACTATGCCATGGGGCATTGGCATCCAGTCTCCTAGCCACATGCTCACAGCCCACAGCATGAGAAGGGGGAAGGATGCCAGGGGAAGAGCAGGGGATCCTCAAGCTTTGCAGGGGCCTGGCTGGGCCCTGCCATTCCCAGTGCAACATTGCTATGACAGGGTCTAAGTCCTGCAGTCATCACTCTGGGATCCTGGATCTAGGATGATCCCCTCCCAGAATGGAGGGAGCTACAGGACAGAAGACCTTGGGTTTTTGGAATGGGTGACCCTAAGGGTTCCCAGTCTCAGATCAGTGTCTGCTAGCCTTTGCTCTCTATTGATGACCCACCAGGCCCTGAGATCTGAGAAAATGGTTTCTACTCACTGGAGGTACTTCTGACTCACAATAAGCGTGGGGGTCTTGGGGACTGGGGACTTCGGGTCAGGCAGAACATGGCAGAACACTGAAACACAAGCCCAGGAACCTGGATCAGGACCAGTCCATGTTGGAGGCTTGGTTTTCTCCTGTGGAAGTGGGGCTGGGGTCTTGGCCCTGGCTGTGGAGAGGATGCATCATGAGTGAACTGGACACCCTAGGGCCAGTGGAGGTAAAGAGTGGGCAAGAGCTTCTGAGGTCCCCTACAATGCCCATGGAGACTGCAGGTCCTTCTCTTTCATCCCCCTAGGGCAGGGGAAAGCTGCTGCCTTGAGGACACCTGAATGAAGGTGTGGATATTGTGATGAGGTTTTCCTTTATAGCGCTGCAGTGCTAGGGCTGGCCACCAGGGAGTAGGCAGCCTCTCCTTCCGGGGTGCCCCCTGGGCTTTGCCTGAGCAACTGGGGCCAGGATATTGTCACCTATAAGCCATTCAGGCCATCTCCCTGCCTCAGACTGGCATCTCCTATTTTTAGGCTATACCTCCACAATCTGAGCTGCTCAGGGGCAGGAAGGGAATACGAGATTCTCTCAGATCTTCATTCAGCAAACATGCTCTGAGCATTCTCCCTGGGCCAGGGGCTATCTTAAGTCCTTGGTGGATACTGACAACAACCTACATGGTCCCTGCCTCCCAGGAGCTCACAGTCTGGAGGGGAGATGCACAAAACCATGAAAACAAATACATGCAAAAGGAAAGAGCAAGCTCTATAGGAGAAATAAAGCAGAGTGATGTGAGGGAGGAATTCTTCGTAGAGAAGGAAGGTCTGAGATGCCTCACTAAAGTGACATTGATGCTGTGACCAGAATGACAAGACGCCAGCCCTGCACATGTATAGGGACAGCATGCCAGAAAGAGGCCCAACTGGTGCAGAGACACAGAGGTTCTGTGGAGGTTATATAATGGCCAGTGTGGCCGGAGAGAGCTTGGGAGGAGAGAAGGGAGGGAGGGAGTAGGGTAGGCACAGATCGCAGGGCTTATGGACTCTGGAGGATGTTATCTACTGCTTTATGACAACATCACCCCAAAATGTACTAGCTCACAACAACACACATGGATGATCTCACAGTCTCTGAGGACCAAGATTCTGGACATGGCTAAGCTAGTTCCTCTTCCTCAAAGTATCTCAAGAGGCTGTGGTCTCAACTGAGGCACAATAGGTGAAGATCTTCTTCCAAGATCACTCCCGTGATATTAGCAGGACTCAGTTTCCTGTGAGCTTTGCACTGAGGGCTTGATGTATCAGGCTTTTTACTAAGAGCTGGGCATGTGGTTTTGAAAATTATATTTTTTGACCTTAGTACATTTAAAATGTAATAAACAAAAAATTAAATTACAAACTATGAGCCTAAAAGGATATAATGTTCTCAAAGAACTAAATTGTTAGTTTGTTGGGGATATTGTAGAGGACAGTCTGAGGAAGCAATATGTAAAATTTATCAAATGATAAAAAATAGGAATTAGTCAAGAAGTCAGTGATGAGTATTAGATGTTTACAAGGAGAAAGGTAAGAACATTCCACACATAGGGAAAGGCATTAATTGATTAGAGTGATGGTTAATTGCAAGTAGTTATCCTAGCCCTGGTGGTGTAGTGGTCAAGAGCTCAGCTGCTAACCAAAATCCACCAATTCCAATCTACCAGTCGCTCCTTGGAAACCCTATGGGGAAGTTCTACTCTGTCCCATAGGGTCACTATGAATAGGAATCCACTAAACGGCAAAGGGTTTGGGTTTTTTTTTTTTTTTTTTGGTATCCTAGGGGAAGATGCCTTTCCCAAGAATTGTTTCAAATTTTAAGCCCCTGAGTAACACTTAAGGCCGCTGTTTATGATATGGATTATTACAGAAGAGTAATTTTGGCAAAAGTTAGTCTGAGTAACAGAAGAGCCTCTCGGATATTTCAGTGTAGACTCATGTTCAGAACTGGGGCTCAAATGTGAAATTGGGACCATAGAGTTGGGTTTTATGAACAGATGACATATTAGATCAAAGGAATGAAAGAATTTGCCAACATGTCGAGTACAGAGGGAGAAGAAAAGGAAGAACTGGAATTAACTAGTGAGAATCTCCTGCAGTTAATGTAGGAGAAATAGCTTGCAAATGCCAAGAATAAGGGGCCAGAGAAATGAGAAGAAAACCAGGAGAGCGTTGTGACCTAGGAGACCAGGGAGAAGCAGCTCCTAGGAGGGAATTATTGAATTTGTGGAGGAATCATATATGATAAAGAAGCATTCTTTGGATTCAGTAATATTTAGGAAACTTGCCTATCAATAATATTGATCTTTAAGTATAGAAGGTGTAAACCATGTTAGAGTGTGTTGACAGATGGCAGGAGAAGAGGCCAGAGATTAAATACTGTTCTTTGAAGAAAATGCGTGAATATTCAAAAGACGAAGTAAAAGGGGAAATAAAAAGTGGACACCAATAAAATTTAAAGGTTTTAATTAATTGCTTGTATAGAAAAAATGTCTGAAAAGAGACGGACTTATAAAATAGGAATGGAGTAAGGCCAACTCACATCTCTTTCTTTGGAGAACTCACTAGAACCCATAAACATTAGAAGACACAACAGATTCTTAGAAGGCTCTTCAGGAAAGCAGCAGTTTCATCTTCTCCCAAACTCTTGCACTGTCCAACTTCTTTGTCTCTGGGAAAATAAAATCTCTATTGTGTCTTATCTTTATAGAGATAAAGGCAGCTAATAAACCTGATTAGTGATACATTCCAGAAAACACACCTTGACTACACAGATACTAAACCTAGTCAAACAAAGTCAAAGGTAAAATATATACAGCAACAATAAACAAATAAACAAAAAGTGCTTCCTATGTTTGACTTAATATCTGATTTTTTTTTTTCTTTTGAGGGTGTCTATTTTGCTTCCATGGTGATATAAAAAGTGATAAAACTCCTCACTCAACGAAGTAATTTTATGCCTTTTGCCTTCAAATTGCTACTACTCTACTCCTTCAATCTTGATGAAAAACTTCTCCATAAACTTGTTTGCTCAAATTGGAGACATGGGAAATCACCTTTAAAACCCATTTTTGTCAACACAACTGACTGTCAGCAAGGTTTAAGGCTTTCTCAAGATCACTAAATCCTATTCAAGTTTTTCGATAATGCAAAGTATCTATTTAATTGTCTCCCACCTACAGCTCACACATCTTCTATGGTCTTCTTGTTCCCCTGCATTTCATTTTCCAGTTTTTACCTGAAAATATCTTTCATAGGCAAATATTTATTCAGAAGCATTTCCTTATTTCAAAATACCACCATTTCTCTTAGGAATATGGTACAAAATTCAGAAACTAGCCTACAGTTCCTTCCATAACATTAGCCTAATTTTTCCTCCAGCTTCACCCCAAACCACTTATAATAGAAGACCACAGAACCCCAATCCAGCCCTGATTTTGATAGGACAATCCCAGATGATATTCCTATTTTATGGAACTGTCCTTACAATTCCATGTTCAGCTAAATTTGGGGAAAACTACAAATTTAATTTTCAAATTATATACTCAAAAACAATTCCAGTATTTCTGCATTATTTCCAGACTGTTTTATTATTTCATGAACTCTGACCTTCTCCATTACAACCACTAATAAAATACAGTTATGTAAGTACTTACGTAGAAATTGCATATGTTTTCATTTACTATAGCTACTATTTTTTCTTTTACTGTAGTTATTACTACTATTGGGGGGCAGAATCTCAGTCTGCCTTGTTCACCATTCTGTCTACAATGAGACTGGCTATTAATTGCACTTAAAATTCTGTGAGAGATTTTCTGTGATTGCATATGGTGCAAAACAGACAACATATTTTTCTTATGAGAGGTGGAAATTGTGTATCCTTTCTATAGCAGACCCACCACAGCCTTGATACACGGGGGTCACCACTTGCAGGAGAAGAGGCAGGACTTGAAGGAGTACTAACAAAAGAGTTACAGGCTTTTATATTGTTTCAAAGTCATGTGATTGCATGTGCTCTTAAATTCAATCAATCCAACTCAATCACATTCAATTAATCTAATAAATGTAATCCAATCTCATGTGATCTAATAAAATTTTTAGATCAAATCCTGTGTATTGTAATCCATTCAACATAATGCAATCTAATCAAATAAGACTTGACTTCATCTAATCACACTTACCTAATCTAGGTAATCTAATACATCACAATTATTTAATCATCTAACTTCTTAATTTGTTGTTTAAGACTTCCAGTAAAAAAGAAAAACTAAAAAGAAAGTCAGGAACCTAAGCACCTACTAGCAGAAGAAGGAATCCAATTGAAGAAGGGAAGTAAAGCGTGAATGGAGGAGCCCAGACACTCATGTGGGACCAAGGTGGTAGAGCGGGATGTGGGTGGGGTTGGTGCCAGGTCCTGGATACCAAGGTTGTAGGCTCCAGGCTTCTTCCCAGACATGTGACACTGGGCTCAGGAGTACTGAAAATCTGCCCTCCTCAGATCTTCAGGGACACAAGTTCTCAAGATATCTGACCCTACGTGGTCTACTCTGATCTTACACATGGGCACTGGGCCCTGGGAACATATGGACAGGAGTTGTATGCATGATGCGAAGTCAAAGGGAAGATTGACTCAGGCTGCATTCGATGGGCGGGAGCTCTTCAGACAGGCCAACCGGTAAGGTGGGTGGGTGCTTGTGTGTTATGGGGCTGAGAAGATGGAGTCTCAGATAAAGACACAGGAGACATGGTGAGTAAATTGGGATTCCTAGATCTACTTGGCTTGACTGTGTTTCCTGAAGTAAGGGCCCAACCTAAAGAACAGAAGCTGAAGGACCTTGTCTGTTATCTCAGGTTCTCTCTGGCCAGATCGTGGAGTCCTGGTCTTTCCTCCCGGCCCGGACAAAACACGGTAGAGATCCTGGACACGTCACAAAAATACCTTCAGCTCACATCCTCTGTGCCCTTACTGAATGCACCCCCGGAGACCATCTAGAAAGGTGTCCTCCTACTTCCTGTCCCTTGGGAACTTATTCAGCAACATCTCTTCCCAGTTCCAGCTCTAGACTGCTCTCACCCCCAAATCACGACTCTGACATCTGATGAGTAGAATCAGACCATGTCCCACACAGGACAGAAAGACTGGAGAAGCTGAGTGAGAATTGCTTACCCACCATCAGGTGGAAGGAGGTGCTCAGGAGTTTAGCAAACTATCAGCAGACCCCAGCCCCCTTGCTGTTGTAATCCTGGTCTCCTTCTGCACTGCTTTTGCCCCAAGTGTACTGAATTCGAGAGGCCTATGCACAAGGTGGAAACCCTGGTGGCATAGTAGTTAAGTGCTACAGCTGCTAACCAAGAGGTCGCAAGTTTGAATCCACCAGGTGCTTCTTGGAAACTCGATTGGGCAATTCTACTCTGGCCTGTAGGGTCATTATGAGTCAGAATCAACTTGACCGCAGTAGGTTTGGTTTGGTTTGGTTTTTATGCACGAGGTGGAGCTGTGGTGGTTAAGAACTCTGCTGCTAACCAAAAGGTAGGCAGTTCGAATCCACCAGGTGCTCCTTGGAAACCCTATGAGGCTGTTATATCTTGTAGGGCTGCTATGAGTCTGGATCCACTCCACAGCAATTGGTTTGGTTGTTTTTTTACAATTTTTTTTTTTTTAATCGAGAGGTGGCTGCTGAGTTCAGAAGTCAAACTACTGTGCTGTTTGAAATCCCTGGCTTGGCTCTCAGGCCCTGCCTGCCTGTCTCTTGCCACATCCCCTCTGATGTTCTGCCCAGGGATTCCAGAAGAGGTCTCAATGATGAAGGTAAACAAGCCACAGGGGGCTCTCCCCAAGGCACCACAGTTACCCCTTGTTATGGATTGAATCGTGTCCCCAAAAAATGTGTGTCACCTTGGCTTGCCCACTATTCCCTGTAATGAGTGGTTGTCCACCATTTTGTGACTTGATGTGATTATTCTAGCACCTGAGGCCATCCTTCACCTGACCTGTGGAGTGAAGACGGTTAGACCTCATTGCTGTGGCTTGGGCGGCGCCCCCTGTGGCTTGTCTACTGTCACCATAGCGACCTCTCCTGGAACCCAAGAGCAGAACTTCAGAGGGAAGGTGGCAAGAGAGGGCAGGCGGGGCCAGAGAGCCAAGCCAAGGATTCCAAATGGCACAGTAGTTTGACTTCTGAACTCAGCAGCCGCCTCTAGATTAAAAAAAAACAAAATCCATTGCCGTGGAGTCGATTCTGACTCAGCGACCCTACAGCACAGAGCATGAGTGTGTCATAAGGTTTTTAAGGAGTGGCTAATGGATTTTTTTTTTTTTAATGGATTAGAACTGCCAACCTTTTGGTTATTAGCCAAGCTCTTAACCGTTGAGCTACCACAGCTCCACCTGGTTGCATAGACCTCTCAAAATGAGCACAGTAGGTTCGAAAGCAACACAGAAGGAGACCCAGATTACAACAGAGGTTGCAGGGGAGAGGTCCGCTGCGAATTTGCTAAACTCTGCACCTCCTTCTACCTGGCATTAGGATGATGGGTAAGCAATTCTCAGCTGCTCCAGTCTTTCTGTCCTGTGTGGAACATAATCCGATTCTACCCATTATGCTTAAGAGTCATGATTTGGGGGCGGGAGTGTACTCTGGAGGTGGAACTGGGAAGGACTGTGGTGGAAAAACTCCCAAACTGGTAAGGACTAGGAGGATGCCTTTCTAGATGGTCTCCAGGGATGGAGTCAGAATCAGGGCAGAGGATGTGGGCTGGAGCTCCTATTGTGAAGTGTTCAGAGTCTCCTCCACGGTTCATGGGGTTCAGTGACCATGGCCTGATCCTGGCCAGAGAGAGCCTGAGGTAAGAAAGGAGGCCCTTCAGCTCCTGTTCTTTAGGTTGGGCCCTTACTTCAGGAAACACTTTCAAGCCAACTCGATTTAGGAATCCCAGTTTACTCACCAGGGCCCTCCCCTGCGTCTTTGACTGAGATTCCACCTTCTCAGTTCCTCAGCCGTGTAACACACAATCACCCGCCCACTCTGCTCTGCTGACCCTCTCAAGGGTGTCAGCCTGTCCAGCTCAGCCTCAGGCCATCTCCCCTTTGATTCCTCATCATGCACACAACTCCAATTCATATCCCCCTGCGGTCCAGTGCTTATCCGTGAGATTGTAGTAGACTGTGTAGGGTCAGGTGCCTTGAGAAATTGCATCCCCAAAGGTCTGAGGAGGGCAGATGATCAGTACTCTTGTAAGCAGTGTCACACATCCGGGAAGAAGCCTGGACCCTACAACCTTGGTATCCAGGACCTGGCACCATCCCCACCCACATCCTGCTCTACCACCTTGGTCCCACGTGAACATCTAAGCCCCTCCATTCTCACTTTACCTCCCTTCTTCCATTGGATTCTGTCTTCCGGTAGTAGCTGCTTCCGGTTCCTGATTTTTTTTTCCTGGAAATCTTAAACAACTAATTTACTACTTAGATAATTGTGATTATATTAGATTAAGTAGATCAGGTAAAAGTGATTGGACGAAGTCAAAATTGAATTTGATTGGATTATATTGAATGGATTACTACAGGTGAGATCCATTCTAAAAAATTTAGATCACAAGAAATTAGATTACATTTATTGGAATAATTGAATGTGGTTGGATTGAATAGATTGGATTAAGGAGCAAATGTAATCACATGACATTGAAACAACATAAAAGCCTGTAACTCTGTTGTTCTTACTCTTTCAAGTCTGGCTTCCTCTCCCACTGTAGATTTGCACAAGTATTATTTCTCTAGGCATTTAAAGGAACTAAAATTAAAAAAAAAAAAAAAAAAAAAACTAACCCAAAATCCAGCTGTTTTTTTCCTGTCCCTAAATAGATCCATAGATCCTCAATAAATGGATGCTGGGACCGCTCTGTGGTGCGCTGTCCAGGACCAGTGAAGAAATGTCACTCTGAGGGAAGTTTTCAAAATAGGGAGTAAGATTCCTGGTCAAAGGCTCAGAATGGGCTAATTAGCCAGGAGAGGAGGTTGCACCTAGAGAGGAGGCCAGAATTGAATGAGTAAGAACAGAGTTACAGGCTTTAACGTTGTTTCAATGTCACGTGATTGCACTCATTCTTTAATCCGATCAATCCAATCCAATCACATCCAATTAATCCAGTAAATGTAATCCAATCTCACCTGATCTAATAAAATCTTTAGGTCCCATCCCCGTATTGTAATCCAGTCAATATAACACAATCAATTCAACCAAGTTCAATTTGAATTCATCCAATCACATTTACCTAATCTAGTTAATCTAATACAATCACAATTATCTAATCATCTAAATTGTTAATTTGTTGTTTAAGATTTCCAATAAAAAACAAAAATACAGGAACCAGAAGCACCTACTAGCAGAAGAAGGAATCCAATGGAACAAGGCAGGTAAAGCTTAAATGGAGGGGCCCAGACATTCTGGCGTCCTCTTAGTTCTTACTCTTTTGGGACTCATCCAGTGGCAGCCCTTCCTAGTTCCACCTCCAGACTGCGTTCCCACCCCCAAATTGTGACTCATACACCTAAGTGGGTAGAATCAGGATGGAAAGACTAGAACACCTGAGTGAGAACTGCTTAGCCACCACCCTAAGGTCAGGTGGAAGGAGGTAAGGACATCAGCAAGCTCCCAGCGGACCCACCCCCCACCCGTCCCCTGCCCGCTCTTTTGTAATCTGGGTTTTCTTCTGCATTGCTTTCCAACCAACTGTGCTGATTTTGAGAGGTCTATGTGACAGGTGGAAACCCTGGTAGCATAGTAGCTAAGAGCTATAGCTACTAACCAAAAGGTTAGCAGTTCAAATATACCAGATGCTTCTTGGAAACTCTATGGGACAGTTCTACTCTGTCCTATAGGGTAGCTATGAGTCGGAATCAACTCAACGGCAGTGGGTGGGATGTGACAGGTGGAGCCTTGGTGGCTCAACGGTTACGAGCTCAGCTGCTAACCAAGAGGTTGGCAGTTTGAATCCACCAGCTGCTCCTTAGAAATCCTATGAGGCAGTTACACTCTGTGCTAGAGGGTCGCAATGAGTCAGAATCAACTCCATGGCAATGGGTTCGGTTTGCTTTTTCTTTTTTTTTTAACCAAGAGGTAGCTACTGAGTTCAGAAGTAGAACTACTGTGCTGTTTGGAATACCTGGCTTGGCTCTCAGGCCATATTAACTCATTCATTCACTCATAATTTGTAATTTAATTCATCAATTGATGGACACTTGCATTATTTTCACTATTTGGCCCTTGTGAATAATTCTGCAATGAACGTTGGTGTACCAGTGTCTATTTGAGTCCTTGATTTCAGTTATTTTGGGTATGTACTTAGAAGTGGAATTGTTGGGTCACACTAGTTTTTTTTTATGATAATCCTCCGTTCCTTGTCTGTCAGCTTGTCATACTGTGGTGGTTTGCATGTTGGTATGATGCTGGAAGCTATGCCATGGTATTTCAAATACCGGAAAGATTACCCATGGTGAACAGGTTACAGAAGAGCTTCTAGACTAATACAACCTAGGAAGAAGGGCCTGGGAATCTACTTCTGAAAATTAGCCATTGAAAACTTTATGAATGAGAATAAAAAATTGCCCATATCACTTGTTCCAGAAACATCATAAGGAGACATCAAAGGCTAGAGAAGAACATCCCGTTTGACAAAATAGAGGGCCAAAGAGAATGAAGGAGACACTTGGGAGAAGGACTGGCACACTATCCTCAGTAATGGACTGGAACAAGTGCCTATGATGGTAAAGATGATGCAGGACTGGGCGACATTTTCTTCTGCCTTACATAAGTTCGACTTCAGTTGATGTTGACTCTACAGCCACTATTTATTCATCTGTGATAATTCTATATTTATCTTTTTGAGCAACTACCACATTGTTTTCCACAATGGCTACACCATTTTACAATGGATGAAGGTTCCGATTGCTCTACATCCTCCCTAACATTTACTATTTTCCCTTTTTTTTTTTTTTTTTCATTTTTCTATTATTTTTACAGTCTTAATGGGAGTGAAGTGATATCTTCTTCTGGTTTTGATTCCCATTTCCCTGGGTGGCATAAACTCAAATACTAACCTGAACATTGGTGGCTCAAACTCACCACTGAAAAAATCAGGCAATTATTACAGCCAAGAAAACTCTATGGAACAATTCTACTGTGGAACACATGGGGTTTCCATGAGTCAAAACTGACTCAACAGTAATGGCTGTTTTTTTATGATTAATAACATTAAGTATCCTTGCATGTGCTTTTTGGGAATTTGTATTTCTTCTTTGGGAAAATTTCTCTTCAAATTCTTTCCCCATTTTTCAATTGGCTTGTTTTTCTTTTGGCTTTTGAGTAATGTTTTTTTATGTATCCTAGATATTAAGATTTTATCAGATGTGTTGTTAGGTGCTGTCCAGTCAGTTCCGACTCATAGAGACCCTATGCACAACAGAACAAAACATTGCCTGGTCCTGCACCACCCTTAAAATCATTGTTACGCTTGAGGTAATTGTTACAGCCACTGTGTCAATCCACCTCACTGAGGGTCTTCCTTTTTTCCATTGACCCTGCACTTTGGCAAGCATGATGTCCTTCCCCAGAGACTGATCCCTCCTGACAACATGTCCAAAGTATATAAGACGCAGTCTCACCATCCTTGCTTCTAAGGAGCATTCTGGTTGTACTTCTTCTAAGACAGATTTGTTCATTCTTTTGGCAGTCCATGGTATATTCAATATTCTTCGCCAACACCACAATTCAAAGGTGTCAATTCTTCTTCAGTCCTTCTTATTCATTTCCCAGCTTTCACATACATACGATGCAATTGAAAATACCATGGCTTGGGTCAGGCACACCTTAGTCTTCAAGGTGACATCTTTGCTCTTCAACACTTTAAAGAGGTCCTTTGCAGCAGATTTACCCAATGCGATGCGTCTCTTGATTTCTTGACTGCGGCTTCCATGGGTGTTGATTGTGGATCCAAGTAAAATGAAATCCTTGACAACTTCAATCTTCTCTCCGTTTATCTTGATGTTGCTCATTGGTCCAGTTGTGAGGATTTTTGTTTTCTTTATGTTGAGGTGCAACTCATACTGAAGGCTGTGGTCTTTGATCTTCATTAGTAAGTGCTTCAAGTCCTCTTCACTTTCAGCAAGCTAGGTTGTGTTATCTACATAATGCAGGTTATTAATGAGTCTTCCTCCAATCCTGATGCCTCATTCTTCTTCATATAGTCCAGCTTCTCAGATTATTTATTTGTTCAGCGTACAGATTGAATAGGTATGGTGAAAGAATACAACCCTGACACACACCTTTCCTGACTTTAAACCAATCAGTACTCTCTTGTTCTGTCGGAACAACCACCTCTTGATCTATAAAGGTTCCTCATGAGCACAATTAAGTGTTCTGGAATTCCCATTCTTCACAATGTTATCCATTATTTGCTATGATCCACATGCTCAAATGCCTTTGAGTAGTAAATAAAACACAGGTAAACATCCTCCTGGTATTCTCTGCTTTCAGCCAGGATCCATCTGACATCAGCAATGATATCCCTGGTTCCACGTCCTCTTCTGAAACCGGCCTGAATTTCTGGCAGTTCCTTGTAAATATACTGCTGCAGCCATTTTTGAAAGATCTCCAGCAAAATTTTGCTTTCATGTGATATTAACGATATTGTTCTATAATTTTCACATCCATTTGGATCACCTTTCTTGGGAATAGGCATAAATATGGAACTCTTCCAGTCAGTTGGCCAGGAAACTGTCTTCCATATTTCTTGGCATAGACGATTGAGCACCTCCAGTGCTACATCTGTTTGTTGAAACATCTCAATTGATATTCCATCAATTCCTGGAGCCTCGTTTTTCACCAATGCCTTCAGAGTAGCTCGGACTTCTTCCTTCAGTACCATCGGTTCCTGATCATATGTCGTCTCTTGAAATGGTTGAACATCGACTAATTCTTTTTGGTATAATGACTCTGTGTATTCCTTCTATCTTCTTTTGATGCTTCCTGTGTCATTTAACATTTTCCCCCATAGAACCCTTCACTGTTGCAACTCGAAGCTTGAATTTTTCTTCAGTTCTTTCAGCTTTAGAAACACCGAACGTGTTCTTCCCTTTTGGTTTTCCATCTCCAGTTCTTTGCACATGTCATTATAATACTTTGTCTTCTCAAGCCGCCCTTTGAAATCTGCTCAGTTCTTTTACTTCATCAATTCTTCTTTTTTGCTTTAGCTGCTTGACGTTTGAGAGCAAGTTTCAGAGTCTCCTCTGACATCCAACTTGGTCTTTTCTTTCTTTCCTGTCTTTTCAATGACTTCTTGCTTTCTTCATGTATGATGTCATTCCACAACTCGCCTGGTCTTCGGTCACTAGTGTTCAATGAGTCAAATCTATTCTTAAGATGGTCTCTAAATTCAGGTGGGATATACTCTAAGGTCATATTTTGGCTCTCATGGACTTGCTCTGATTTTCTTCAGTTTCATCTTGAACGTGCATATGAGCAATTAATGGTCTGTTCGACAGTCAGCCCCTGGCCTTGTTCTGGCTGATGATATTGAGCTTTTCCATCATCTCTTTCCACAGATGTAGTCAATTTGATTTGGTTACCAAATATTCTCTCCCATTCAGTACATTGTCTATTCCTTTAGCTAATTAAGTCCTTTGATGAACTTTTGTTGTTGTTGAAGTCCAAATTATCTATCTTATCTTTTTTTTTTTCTTTCCTCCTTGTTCTTTTGGTGTCATCTCTTAGAATCTATTGCAGAATCACTCTCCCATTCTTTTGAAAGATTTTCATGGTTTTAGTTCTTAAATTTAATTTTTTGACCCTTTTTGAGTTCATTTTCATATATGGTGTGAGGTATAGGACTAGTTCATTCTTTTACATGTGCAGATCCTGTTGTCCCAGCACAGTTTATTGAAGAGATTTTTCTTCCCCCATTGAATGAATATGACACCCTCGAAAAACGTGTCAATTTTATAACATTGATATGTGTGTCTGTCTTAATATCAGGACCAGACTCTTTTGATTAGAGTAGCTTTACAGTGTTTTGAAATTGGGAAGTGTAAGTCCTCCTACTTTGTTCTTCTTTTTCAAGATTTTGTTGGCTATTTATAATTTCATATAAATTGGAAGACAGGATTTTTCTATATCTGCAAAAAAGACTGCTGTCATTTTGACAGGGATTGCAGTGAATCTGTAGATCTGTTTGGGTAGTATGGACATCTTACCCATAGTATGCCTTCTAATCCATTAATACAGATTATCTTTTGATTTATTTCCATGTTTTTTAATATCTTTCAGCAATATTTTACATTTTTCAGTGTACAAGTCTTTCACATACCTAGTTAAATTTATTTCTAGGTATTTCATTCTTTTAGATTCTCTTATCCGTAGTCATGTTTCCTTAATCTCCTTTTCAGCTTGCTCATTGCTGATGTATAGAAAGTCGATAGCTGATTTCTGTGTGTTGACCTTGTACCCTGTTACCTTGCTAAATTTATTTATTAGTTCTAATACTTGTTTTGTGAATTCTTTGGAGTTTTCTGTGTACAGGATTATGCCATGTAAGAAATGGGAGCATTTTACTTCCTCCTTCACAATTGGCATTGTTACAATCTAGGACCATGGAACACAAAACGTAAGTCCTTGTCTTGCCCATGAGGAAAGAGTTACTAGGGGAGACTTGGCTGACTTTTAAAAGGAAAGCTTTTATTAGAAAATGAAACCACTGTGCAGTGGGGCAGGAGCTGAGTGTATAGCACTCTAGCAGGGTACTCCCGCGCACAAGTCTTTGTCTTGAGCCTTTATGGCTCGCTAAGAAAAAGAAGCGGGTTAATAGTGAATCAGCAGCCAGGATTTCAAATAATTCTTTTTTTGGTATAAGTACTCCCACCTGGCTCTTTAGTTCCTTATCTGTGCACACTCTCTGCTGGTTAGATGGAGTCCCTGACAAAGCCTTCTGGGAAGGCTGGCAGCACTTATTATGGGGTGTCGTGCCTGTGCAGTCTTTCGCTTCCCAAGTTCGATTCCCAGCTGCAGCTGCTGCCTTTCACTGTCCCTGGTGGAAGGTCATACAGCAGTCACAGGTAGATAGATGTTCTGCGCATGGTCCAGGGACCAGATCGGGTCCGTCCTTCTGAAAAACATCTTGCAAGGAAGTACATCGTTTGTTCTTTCTTTATCGCACATTCCAGGATGGGGATTTTATGTCATTAGCCAAGCACAGAGTATCGTTAAGTAGGTTGCAAGTTGCAGGTGTTGCAGGGCTCCTTGCCTAGGGTCTCAGTCCCTGTTTCTTCCCTATCTCAGCATACCTTTTTTCCCCTCATTTAATGTGTGTGTGACATTTTGGTCCCCATTCATCTCTTTGTGGACATTTATGTTTTTTCCACCTTTTTGCTATTATGAAAAGTACTGCAATGATCATTGGTGCAGAGGTCTCTGTTCTTGTTCCTGCTTTCAGTTATTTTGGGTACATATATAAGATAAGGTTTCTGGGTCACTTGGTAGTAAAATGTTCAGTATTTTGAGGAACTGCCATACTATTTTCCACAGCAGTGGTAGCATTTTACATCCCCACCAGCAGTGGATGAGGGTTCCAGTTTCTCTACACCCTGACAACACCTGTTGTTTTCTGTTTGTTTTTTTATTTTGTTTTGTTTACTATTGTTGTCCTAAAGGAGATGAGGTGATACCTTAATGTAGTTTCTTTTGCATTGAGGTAGAGGATCTTTACATGTCCTTGATGGCCATTTTAACGTGCTCTTTTGTGAAATATCTGTTTGAAACTGTCTTAGTGATCTAGTGCTGCTACAACAGAAGTAATGCAAGTGGATGGCTTTAACAAGGAGAAATTTATTCTCTCACAGTTTAGGAGCCCAGAAGTCCAAATTCAGGGTACTAGCTTACTCTGTCCTATAGGGTCTCTGTAAGTCTACCGCAGTGGGTGGGTTAGCTCTATGGGAAGGCTTTCTCTTTCTGTCAGTTCTGGGTGAAGGCCCTTGTCATCAATCTTTCCCAGGTCTTGAAGCTTCTCAGCACAGGAATCCCAGGTCCAAAGGACAGCATCTGCTCCCAGCCCTATTTTCTTGATGATAAGAGGTCTTTCCGTCTGTTTTCTATCTCGAAAGAGTTGACTCAAGATACAATCTAATCTCGTAGATTGAGTCCTGCCTCTAACCCTGCCTCATGCACTTCATAGTGGTGGGATTTCCAACACATTGGAAAATCACATCACATGACAAAATTGTGTGCGGTCACACAATACTGGGAATCAAAGCCTAGCCAAGTTGACACATATTTTAGGGGGACACAATTCAATCCATAAAAAAGTCCTTTGCCCTATTTTTAATTCGGTTGTTTGCATATTTGTGGTTCAGTTGTATGAAGGGTTTTGTCCAGTTGCTTTTTAATTTTGGATACTAGACCTTTATTAGGTGAATGGTTGCTGATTATTCTATCCCAATGTGTACAATTTCTTGAGATGTCCACATCTTTTTTTATGGACCACATGGCTCAACTAGGAAGTAGCTTGCACTCAAGGGATGAGGTCCTGGGGAAATAAAAACACATCCTAGAGACAGGTGCTTGACATTGAGGAAGTAGCAGTTTATTTGCTATGACTATGGAAATGAAACTCCTTAAAAAGACAGCCCCTTTTTCTTGATCATGTTAGAAAATGCAGATAACAAATGAGTGAAGAATTAGCTTTACCCACCATCCTCAGTGCTTCTCACACTATTCTGTGCATTTCATTTATCTGGAGAGTAACAATCCCCATGCCCAAGCCTCACACAAGACAGAGTAAATTTATATTTCTGGGGTAAGAACCTGTGTAATTTAAAGTTCACCAGGTGACTCATATGAGACAAATTAGTCCAAAAGTATGCTTCTCACAGCTTAATACCTACATGAATCAATTGGAGATATTGTTATTTTGATGCAGTTGGGCTGGGTTGCACCTGAAAGACTGTATTTCTAGCAAATTATAGGTCCATGGATAAAACTACTTGTAAGGAAGTTCTTTGTACTCTTGAGTTAAACAAATCTGATGCTTAAATATTTATAAGGACCTGTGAGGTTTAGATTACATATAAATTAAAATACATAAAATTCATATTTGTGAAGATTTATTAACATTGAAGAAAAATTGACAATACAACTTTACAGTAAATATTAATAACCAAAATGATCAATAGTCCCACTAAATGGATTCCACTTAAACATTCCCACAGACTCAAACACTTTAGTCTCAGTACAGGGCACTGCTTAAAAGACACAGATCCCACTGATGGGCTCTTTACAATCTTTCCAAAATCTAGTCACTTTCGCACCAAATACAGATTAACTGCGTAGCTTCCAGTGACATTATACTTGAACATTTACTCCCATTTTGACTTAGTTTCTTATAGAATGAACTAAATTACAAAAACTTCTACACGCCTGTTTCATAAGTTCTATTTTACGTACAACTTAAATTTACAAAATTAAAATAGTGTCTGCATATTTATCTTCCACTGTTTTTTTTATCTGGGGCTCCACCATTGCACCCACACCACATCTGAGGATGTGATTCAACAAACACAGCCAGTTGCCTGCATCTTTCCCCAACGTGGCCTTTTAGTCACAGCCAGTTCATGTAAGGCTGGAGACTAAGTCTTCCCTACAGTGGAGATGTCATTCAAATCATTCTTCTTAAGAGGAGGAGGCCAGAAAGTCCTCAGAAAGGACACTTGCTAGGACCTGGGGACAGTGTTGATCACAGGAACAGGAGGTGTAGACTACTCAGGAGGTAGAGAGGTAGTAGATGTTCTGAGGCTGGAGCTCCACTGTCCATCATCCAATCTTGTGACGACAGCTCTGAGTGGCTGTCATCAAACATGGCTAGAATGTGGGGGTGGAAGGATAGGGCCGGCTTCAACACTATTCAGTTCAGGTCTACTGTGTGGAGGCTCGAAGTCAGTCCTGCTGGTGACTGGGGTGGCCCTTCGGGTCAAAATTTAGTTGTATTGGAGAGAAGCTGGCCAGCTCCAACATCAAGTCTCTGAGTGCTCTGCTGGAGAATCTGGAGGGTCATGAGTTTCACTTTCTTCACAGGATTCTGGGAAACCTGTATAGGTGTCTGGGCAGATCTTTTTCCTGATGTCTGGATGCTGAATAGAGATTCCTGGCCCCTTCTATAGGTGGCAGACTGTGATCTGGAGTTTGAGATCTTATCAGGACCCTCAGCTTTTGCCTGGGAGTTGAGGATATTGCCCAGGGCAAGTGTTTTTGAGGCCAGCTGAGGAACATAATAAGCACAAGCATCCTATCTGCCATCTGTTGTCTTGGCCATGAGGGTACAGTCCTGGCCAAAGTGCTTGGGTACTGGCTGAGAAGAGTCAGTGATATTCACTTCTTGCCCCTCAGTTTGTCTATGAGGTGAGAAAAAGCTCAGGTCATGATTTTCAATAGGAGACCATACAGGGAAGATGGATTTCAGGCCAGGTTTCCTTACAGGTAGCCAGTTTCTAAGAGCAGGGTCTGGGACAGATCGAGTCTTGGTAGTGTGAATGGGCATGGGCCTGCAAGCATGCGGTGGGAGAAGACACCGCAGGATATGTATTAGGATTTCCTCCAAGACTACTGTACAATGAAGATCAGCCAAACATTAAAGGCATGGGATTTATTAAATTTTCTTAACAGTATAAAAAATACAGGCAGCCACTTTGCATATAGAAAGGTACCCAACCTCAGCTGTGGTCAGAGGAAATAAACTGCAATATCAACTTGATATATTGTTCCCACCAGACCAGTAACTGTACACATTCTTGATATTGTGTCTGGCTTAATTATGTGGAACAAGTCCTTTCCTACAGGCTTCTATGCAGTATACATGGCTAAAGGTCTTTTGAAGGCACATTGATGGCTAATGTGTTCTCAAGAGATACCTGGAAATACGTAGCACAATTTAAAAGATGCATATTTTCTCATGTAGGAGCCTACCTTTTGGAAGGCATATGATTAACTCACTCATGTGTATGCACAGAAATGCTCCCACTAACATGTTTTTGGTACGCATGCAAGAAATATTACAAAAACAAAGAAACAAAGGAGAAAATGGCACCTGAAATGTATACAAAAAAATTGGAAACCTATTGGCCAGAACAAAATTTTAAAAAACGCTTGTCATAATAAGCTGAAAGAATCCATAAACAGACAACAATCAGAAATTCAGAAGATTAACAATAAAATTACAGAATTAGACAACTCAATAGAAAGTCAGAGGAGGAAAATTGAGCAAGTGGAAGGCAGAATTGGTGAACTTGAAGATAACACACTTGACACCAATATATTTGAAGAAAAATCAGATAAAAGAATTAAAAAAAATGAAGAAACCTTAAGAATCATGTGGGACTCTATCAAGAGAAATAACCTACGAGTGATTGGAGTAGAGGAACGGGGAAGGATAACAGAAAATACACACAGAACTGTTAAAGATTTGTTGGCAGAAAACTTCCCTGACATCGTGAAAGATGAGAAGATATCTACTCAAGATGCTCATTGAACTCCACATAAAGTAGATTTTAAAAGAAAGTCACCAAGACATATTATAATCAAACTTGCCAAAAAGAAAGATAAAGAGAGAATTTTAAGAGCAGCTAGGGATAAAGGAAAATTCACCTACAAAGGAGAGTCAATAAGAATAAGCTTAGACTACTCGGCAGAAACCATGCAGGCAAGAAAGCAATGGGATGATGTAGATAGAGAATTGAAGTAAAAAAATTGTCAGCCAAGAGTCGTATATACAGCAAAACTGTTTCTTAAATATGAAGGTGAAATTAGGACATTTCAGGATAAACAGAAGTTTAGGGAATTCATAAAAAGCAAACCAAAACTTCAAGAAATACTAAAGGGAGTTCTTTGGTTAGAAAATCAATAATATCAAGTATCAACCCAAGACTAGGACACCGGACAGAGCAATCAGATGTCAACTCAAAATAAAAAAAAGATGTCAACCCAGACAGGGAAATCACAAAAATAAATCAAGATAAAAAAACACTCAAAACAGGGAAACAGCAAGGTTATTATGTAAAAGAAGACAACATCAAAACAATAAAGAGGGACTAAGAAATGTAGTCATAGATCTTTCATATGGAGAGGAAGACAAGGCGATATAGAGAAATAAAAGTTAGGTTTAAATTTAGAAAAATAGGGGTAAATAATAAGGTAACCCAAAGGAGACAAACTATCCTACACATCAAAATTAAATACAAGGGAAAAATACAGACTCAGCAGAAACAAAATCAACAAAGAGTAAGAAGAAAAGACAATATATAAAGATAAACTACTCAGCACAAAAAATTAAGTGGGAAAAAGAAACTGTCAACAACACACAAAAAAAAGACATCAAAATGACAGCACTAATTCATATCTACCATAATTACACTGAATGTAAATGGACTAAATCTACCAATAAAGAGACAAAGAGTGGAAGAATGGATTAAAAAGAACATGATACATCTATATGTTGCCTACAAGAGACACACCTTAGACTTAGAGACACAAACAGACTAAAACTCACAGGATGGAAAAAATATATCAAGCGAACAACAATCAAAAAAGAGCAGGTGTGGCAATATTAACTTCTGACAAAATAGACCTTAAAGTTAAATCCACCACAAAAGATAAGGAAGAACATTATATAATGATTAAAGGGACTATATACAAGGAGGATATAAACGTATTAAATATTTATGCACCCAATGACAGGGCTGCAAGATACATAAAACAAACTCTAACAGCATTGAAAAGTGAGATGGACAGCTCCACACTTACAGTAGGAGACTTCAACACGCCACTTTCAGTGAAGGACAGGACATCCAGAAAAAAGCTCAATAAAGATCTAAATGCCACAATCAACCAACTTGACCTTATAGACATATACAGAACACTCTAACCAACAGCAGTCAAGTATACTTTCTTTTCTAGTACACATGGAACATTCTCTAGAATAGACCACGTATTAGGTCTTAAAGCAAGCCTAGCAGAATCAAAAACATTGAAATATTACAAAGCATCTTCTCTGATCATAAGGCCATGAAAGTGGAAATCAACAACAGAAAAAGCAGGGAAAAGAAATCAAACACTTGGAAACTGAACAATACTGTGCTCAAAAAAGACTGGGTTATAGAAGACATTAAGGATGGAATAAAGAAATTCATAGAATCCAATGAGAATGAAAACACTTCCTATCAGAACTTTTGGGACACAGCTAAAGCAGTGCTCAGAGGTCAGTTTATATCAATAAATTGACCTGTATTTTTTATACTGTTAATAAAATGTAATAAATCCCATGCCTTTAATGTTTGGCTGATCTTCATTTTACAGTAGTCTGTAAAATGAAGAAAGGGCCAAAATCAAAGAATTATCCCTACAACTTGAACAAATAGAAAGAGAGCAACAAAAGAAACTCTCAGGCACCAGAAGAAAACAAACAATAGAAATTAGAGCAGAATTAAATGAAATAGAAGACAGAAAAACAATTGAAAGAATTAACAAGACCAAAAGTGGGTTCTTTGAAAAAATTAACAAAATTGATAAACCATTGGCCAAGCTGACCTAAGAAAAACAGGAGAGGAAAGCAAATAACCCGACTAAGAAATGAGATGGGCAATATTCCAACATACCCAACTGAAACTAAAAGAATCATATCAGATTACTCTGAAGAATTGTACTCTAACAAATTTGAAAACCTCCGTGGTGCAGCTTCCAGGATGTGTGAGGAAAGGTCACTCTGAGGGTTTTTTCAAAACAGAGAGTGGGATTCCTTCTTAAAGACTCTGAATGGGCTAGTTAGCCAGGAGAGGAGGTCAAAAACCTGGAGAGGAGACCAGACTTGACTGACCAAGAACGACAGACTCACAAGCTTTTATGTTGTTTCAGCATCACGTGGTTTACGGGTTCTTTAACCCAACCAATCCAATCCAATCACATTCAATTAATCCAGTATAATCCAATCTCACTTGATCTAATTAAATATTTAGATGGGATCCCTTGTAATGTAATTCATTCAATCTAATGCAATCAATCAAATTCAATTTAACTTAATCCAATCACGTTTACCTGATTTGGTTAATCTAATACAATCACAATAATCTAATCATCTAATTTGTTAGTTTGTTGTTTAAGATTTTCAGTTG